>NC_133757.1:66273220-66909650 GCF_036562045.2 Rhinolophus sinicus
TAAAATGGCAATAGCTGCATATCTATCAACAATTACTTTCAATGTAAATGGGTTAAAGGCTCCACTCAAAAGACATAGGAGGGCTGAATGAGAAAACAAGACCCTTACATATGCTGCCTACAGGAGATTCACTTCAGAGTGAAAGACACACACAAAAAAGTAAAGGGATAGAAAAAGATGTTTTATGAAAAACAAAAATAAAAACGCTGAGGTAGCAATACTTGTAACATACAGAATAGTCTTTGAAACAAAGGCTATAAGAAGAGACAAAGAAGGACCCAGTAATTCCACTTCTGGTTATTGGAAGAAACCCAAACACTACTTCGAGATCATGTGTGCATCCATATGTTCATTGCTGCATTTTTTACAATGGCCAAGATGTGGAGGCAGCCTGGGTGTCCATTGATGGAAGAATGGATAAAGAGGAGGTGGTACATATATACAATGGAATATTGCTTGACCAGGGAAAGGAATGGGTTATTGCCATCTTCAGTGGCATGGATGGACCTGGAGGGTACTTTGCTGAGTGGAGTATGTCAGACAGAGAAAGACAGATGCAATATGTGTAGCGGGCCAGCCGCCACGAGTCGAACGGTTCCTGACAAGGGGAGTGGGAATGAAAAAAGGCACTCACACTTTGATGATGGCGATCGCGGACCCCAGTGTTCCTGGAGACCCTGAGTTTATTCTGTCCCCAGAATTTATACCTTCTGTGGACGTGCAGTTTAACAAGTACAAAAATGCATTACCTAGTTAACAGTAAAACTTTAACTTTAACACAGGAGACACAAAATTTACTGAAACTCCCAAATGTAATTATCTTATCAATAGCCCTGATAGGCATCAGCCTTCTGTTCTGGGAACTGGCCACTCCCACCACATTCCTGAGCAGCATGCAAGCACTCTTCAGATGCAGGCAGAGATAATTGCCTCAGGGGGAGGAAACAGGTTAAGCATAAACCGAGCCATTCTGTTAAGGCTTTAAAGTTAACTGCTTTAAAGTTAACTGCAACCATGGCTCCCCACATCTCCCCCTTTTTTATTTTATAGGAACAAAATCCATCCAGCCAGGATGGCGAGGTGACGGCGCCTGTCTTAGGCATCCCAGGACGCCTGCCTCAACTTACCCGTCATTGGTACTCATATTTTATTAATACAAGCCCTGTCTTAGGTGTTGAAGCGGCTCCCAAGTATTTGCCCGTCATTGACTAACCCGTCCCTCATAAATGCACAGGGGTGAGAGTCTTATTGCTTGCCTTTAGCTCAAGCTGATGGATGTCAGCTCGTAAGTCTAACATTTTGCTGATAAAACATCTAATGAGGATGGGGAGTAGGCACAGAACCAAACAGACACAGATGCCCAATGTAAGAAATATTATAACAGAATGGGTAATATAAGGCATAGAGGGCAAAGCATTCCTAAGAACATTAACAAACTCAGAAGCAGCCTGAGCTGCATCAAATTTCAAAGGTTCAGCTTCTCTCATACTTTGAATTTCATCGTGAAGCTGAAACATGTCTAAAGATAGGTTAGCATCATGCCAAATTCCTTGAAGATGTGAACGAACTCGACTCCAATCATACTGACTATTATTATATTTTTTAGGAGTAACACAAATCCAATGATACTCCGGATGACATTCTAAATGAAATTTAACTTTCATACCCTGAATGACCTCTCCCATATACTGAACCGCATCATAAAGAGCATTCACCTTCTGTTCTAATTTCTCATCAATAGCCTCTTGGGTTCCCAAGGCTAAGGTAACATTCTTTGAAAGAGTATTAACATAATGAGCATTTTGAATAGTCTGAGAGAGAGCCACAGCTGCTGTAGCAGCAGTTGCAATTATAGTAACCAAAGCCATAATTCCAGCAATTAGAAGTCCAACAAATCGTTTTTGTCTACTCAAAGCATATTCAATTTCTTTTAAAACCTGCAAACTTCTTTCAGCATACCAAGGTCCAGAAATATTAACAGGAAGCATAATAAAAGATGGTTGTTTAAGTATCATAACCTGGGTCCCCAAAGGTACCCAAGAAATACAATTAGTCAAAATACAATTATTACAAGACACATTAAATTGATCTCCCACAAAATATACATTAATATTTCCAATCAAGAGTGCATAAGGGGAAGGAACACAAGCAGATACATTAACAGTCTCAGTAACAATAGTCCACTCCTTAGTTCCGTCTTCCAAAATCCTCATGGGCAGAGAGAGCCTGGTTTCAACCTTATCCATTGCTCCCATAAGCCTCCATAGTGAATTTTGCGGATACTGCGTATCAGAATTCCACAGTCCAGAAATCAGTTCACGGGCCCATCCGGACCGGTTATTTCTTGACCAATCAATAATATATCTGCCTGTTCCAGGGATGTCATAACGAACAGGATCATTACCAGGACAAGCTCTCCATGGAACAGTCTCAGTATCCAGTTTCAATCTTTTATTGCAAGATGGATGTGATGAAGGGATGGGCAGCTTTATCTTGCGCCCTCCGGACCAATCGCCTAGCATGTTAAGACGAACAGTCCATCCAATTAAAGAATCATGAATATGCATAATGACAGGGGAACTACGCAAACACCCAATCATGGAGCTATTTTTTGCAATACAAATAGGCAATCCCAAACCTATGCCATTGTAAGTGAAATTATTTTCCAAATGCTGTTTCATATGTCCATCAGAAGGCAATCCTAAGGCCTTAGTATCATTAACATAAACTGGAATCTCAGGACCATCCCACACAGCGGGGTGGAGGATTGGTGGATCAGGTACATAGGCCCAATACGTCTGGTCAGGTTCCGCTTGGCAAAGCATCAGTAGCATCATCAATGGGCTGAGGGTCCACATGTCGCACCAATCTTTCTGGCAGCCACCGAGGGCCTTCTGCATCCTGTGGAAAAACACATACATGTCCTCGTCCCCATATGAGGACTGGATCTGGGCCATGCCAAGAGCCCGTAAGTGGGTCTTTCCATTTGACCAAAGCCTGAGGGGCTGCAGAAGGATGCCAAAAGCGCTCCGCAGCACTTTTACCATGGGCATCCAAGGTCAAAAAATTTTGAATAAAGAGAGAATGAGACAAATAATTATGAGGTGTCAGGGGATATAACTCCCCCTTTTTTATTTTTTGTAAATTAACTTTTAATGTACCATGAGTACGCTCAACAATCCCTTGTCCTTGGGGATTGTAAGGAATGCCAGTAACATGATTGATCGAAAATTGCTGGCAAAATAGAGCAAATTTTTTGCTGGTATAACATGAGCCATTGTCTGTTTTAAGTTTTTTAGGAGTTCCAATCATGGCAAATGCAGCAAGACAATGTCTAATTACGTGTGACGTTGCTTCTCCTGTCTGAACAGAAGCCACAACTAATCCGGAGAACGTATCGATGGAGACATGAACATATTTTAATTTTCCAAATTCAGGTATATGAGTCACATCCATTTGCCATAAGTCATTAGGACGTAAGCCTCGGGGGTTGATTCCATAATGAGGCACAGGCAGAAGATGTGAACAATCTGGACACTGTTTTACTATTTGACGTGCTGCTTCTCTGGTAATTTTATACTGCAATCTCAAGCTCTGACTATTTTGATGGTGGAGGCTATGAGCCTTTTGTGCTTTCTCTACTCGAGTTAAGGCAACGAGCTGAGTAGCAGTGTCTGCAATTTGATTTCCTGAGGCCAAAGGGCCTGGAAGATTAGAATGAGCTCTAATATGGCCAATAAAAAATTTTTTACAGCGCAGCTGAATGGCCTGTTGTATCTGAAAAAACAAATCCTGGATAACAGGATTACTGGTACTAATAAAAGGTACTGTTTCTAAATTTTGGATAGCACGGACCACATAATGGCTATCAGAAAATAAATTAAAAGACTGAGAAGCAAAATCAAGCAATACCATATGAACTGCTCGAAGCTCAACTATTTGAGCTGAGGCTGGAGGTGTCTGCACTCTATTGATGACCTTTTCATTGAGTGCATAGACAGCTACACCATTACTAGATCCATCAGTAAAAATATTAGGTACAGCAGGAAGAGGAGCATGTGACACAACTGAAGGAAAAATAGGAGCATGATGCTGAAAAAATTGAAGCAATTTATGCTTGGGATAATGATTATCCAATGCTCCTGCAAAACCAGCCAATGCAACAGGAAAGCTATCAGTAAACTGCATCAAGCCTTGAATTTGGATTTTTGTAAAAGGAACAACAATAGAATCTGGCTCTTTTCCATAATATTTTCTAGCTTCTAAGCGGCTTTCTTGAATTAAACTAGCCACAAATTCATAATAAGGAGTGAGATTTTTCTGAGCAGTCACAGGAAGATGTATCCATCTAAGTGGCCCTTCTTGCCACAAAACTGCAGTGGGTGTATGCTTAGTACTTAATACATACACATCCAAAGATTTATCATAATCAAAGAAGGAAACATGTTGTTCCTGGATAGCCTTCTCTACTTTAAGGAGCGCTTCTCGTGCAGGCTCAGTAAGAGACCTGGGAGAGGTTGGATCAGAATCCCCTTTCAAAATTTCAAACAATGGTTTAAGATCTCCAGTAGTTAGTCCCAAAGAAGGACGCAGCCAATTAATATCTCCCAACAGCTTTTGAAAATCATTAAGAGACTTAAGATGATCTTTTCTGAGTTCTATCTTTTGAGGGGAAAAATGTTGAGCAAACAATTGAAATCCCAGATAAGCATAAGGCTCACTTCTCTGTACTTTCTCTGGTGCAATAATAAGACCTGAGGCCAGAAGGTTCTTCTTCATATCTACAAAGCAAGCTAACAACATTCCTTCTTTCTTACAAGCCAACAAGATGTCATCCATATAATGAATGATATACACAGAAGGAAATTGTTTTCTGGTGTTATCAATTGCTTCACTAACAAACTTTTGGCACAAGGTGGGGCTATTTGCCATGCCCTGGGGAAGAACCCGCCACTGATATCTCCTCATGGGTTCCTGAAAGTTCTGGCTAGGAATACTAAAAGCAAATCTCTTACAATCTTGGGGATGAAGAGGTATAGTGTAAAAACAATCCTTCAAATCCAGCACTATTTTATAAGTGTCCTTTGGTATAGCAGAGGGATGAGGTAATCCTGGTTGCAAAGCCCCCATAACTTCCATAGTTTCATTTACTTTTCTTAAATCCTGCAATAATCTCCATTTCCCTGATTTTTTCTTAATTACAAAAATGGGTGAGTTCCAAGGAGAGGTTGATTCAGTTATGTTGCCTTGTTCAAGCTGCTCCTGTACTAGCGCTTGAGCGGCCAAGATTTTTTCTTTAGTAAGGGGCCATTGATCTATCCACACAGGCGTATCAGATTTCCAAGTAATTGCTTCTGCTGTTTTCTGGTGGAGTACAAGTAAGTCTATGACCCCTGGGAAAAAGACCCTAAACCTGTTCTCTGTAAATTAGGATTGGGTGAAATAGGTTCCTGACGTCCTTGTCCTGCACTTCCTAAGCCTTTTCCTGGGAGGAGTCCTTGATCAAACATTTGCTGAGTTACTTGAACACTCGGGCTATAAAGATAAACTCCCATATTGCTCATAATATCACGTCCCCACAAATTCACCGGCAGACCGGGGATAATACAAGGCTGAAATGTTCCTTGAGGACCATCATCATCCTGCCATGATAACAAATTACTACTTTGCTGTGGGGCGTGAGACTGACCGATACCTTGCAGGCTTGTACTCGTACTTTGCATCGGCCAATTAGATGGCCAATGTTGCGCAGATATGCAAGATACATCAGCTCCAGTATCTAAAAGTCCCTGAAAATCTTTCCCATCAATCTTAAGCTGTAAAACAGGTCGATCTTTCTTTATTTCTTGAACCCAATATACATCCGAGGAACCAAAGCCTCGATTCCCCCGTTCCTGATTTTGTTGGTTCTTTCCTATTTTCATTCTAGGGAGAATTATTAACGGGGCAATTCGCATTCCAGCAGGTATATTGGAAACAGTTAATGGTGAATGAACCATGATCTTAATCTCTCCAGTAAAATCCTCATCAATAACTCGCGGGGAAACTTGAATTCCCTTCATGGTCGTACCACTTCTCCCTAATAAAAGCCCAACGGTTTTTGGCGGCAGCGGCCCAAAAACCCCTGTGGGTAGGGCTTGCATTCCCATTTCAGGAGTTAATACGATGTCGGCGGTGGAACACGAGTCCAAGCCTGCGCTGCCTGGGGTTGCCCGGAATGAATCTGTGATGGATTTCCTCTCTGAGGTTCGCTCCCTTTCAGTTCGGGGATCTGCGGTGCCCCATAACATTGCTGATTCGGGGCCTGGGGCTGGCCCCTCACCCAGTTTCCCTGAATCGGGTTCCCATCTTTATCTGTCTTAGATTTACATTCATTAGCCCAATGTTTCCCTCTCCTGCATTTAGGACAAACATCTGGAGGTTTCTTAACAGGAGCAGCTACAATCCCTGTTTCTCCCTTATCGGGGCATTGAGCCGCTCGATGTCCCTTCTTTCCACAAGTAAAACAAGCTCCAGAGCGACTCCCTGCATTGAGTCGTGCCTGTTGCCATAGCACTTCCTTCATAGGTTTCCCCTGAAGAGCAGCCGCTATCGCTATGCCCTGGGTAAAAGAGGAGCCCACATCAGTGCACAGGCGAATGTAATCAGATAAGGTTCCTTTCTTCCTAATTGGCCTAATAACAGCTTGACATGCCGAGTTGGCATTTTCATAGGCAAGCTGCGTTATAAAGGACTGGGTAGCAATTGACGTCCCAAAAATCCTTCCGGCTGCGGTGGTAAGGCGAGACACAAAATCTTGGAAGGGCTCGTCAGGTCTCTGTCTTATTTGAGATACATGCTCCTCTTTACGGGAGGTATCAGGCAGTATTCGCCATGCATCTTTAGCCGCTACAGAAGTTTGTGCATAGGCGCCCGGGGCAAAACCCATGTGGTTTTCTATATTAGCGTATATCCCTTCGCCCGCTAACATTTCAAAAGTAATGGGGACTCGCCGCAAGGCATTCTGATTAGCCTTTTTCTTGCAATTTTCATAAAATTCTGATTTCCACAAAAGGTAATCGCCCCCAGAAAGGCAGGCATGGGCAATAGGTTTCCAATCCTCAGGGGGAGTTGCCTCTCCTGATAAAGCGTCTAAAATTGCCATGGTGAAAGGAGCTATGGGTCCATACTGCACACAAGCCTCTGTTAACTCTTTTATTTCCTTCCATCGAAATGGCTCCCAATGCCGAACTCTGACTCCCGTTCTCCTGTCAATTCTATCAAAAATAGGATAGACCCCGAACTGCTCCGTAGATTCCCCTTGCCTATGTGCTTGTTCACAAGCCATTTGAAGTGGCGATCGCACAACAAAAGAATCGGATTCCGGTTTGATATAACCCGGTGGAGGCTGTGTGGGCTTCTCCCAGACAGGGGGCTGTAACGGAGGATCCCACATACCGGGGTTCTCAGGAGGCGGGGCAGAAGGATCGAAAGGGGGATCCTCTCTCCCCGGATTCCAAGGATCCTTGCAAGAGACTCGTGAGCCTCGAGGATCATTTCCTTCACTATTTGAAACCTTAAGCTCTATTAATTGTCCCTGAATCTTTTTTATCTGTTCCGACAAAGTAAGAAGAGCATCAGATGTCGGTCCCTTTTCTTGGGCCATAGCTACGACAGGAGGATATTTATCCCTATCATCTTTAGCAGCCTCATCCTCTAATTCTTCCTGGTCTCTAGGGCTCAAATTTTCCCATATGTCGTCTGGAAACTCTTGAGCAACCGGCTCTTTGTTAACTTTAAGAACTCCCTCTAACAACTTTGCGCCCCCTCCCTCCTCATTGCCGGCTTGTTTTACTTTCTCTAATTTGCATTCCTCATGTTTAAGGTTCAAACAGTCCCGGATTAAAGTCCACAGTCCAAATGTTTCAATCGGAACCTGCTGAGGCCCGTGGACGGTGTAAAAATCCTTTAATTGTTCTCCCACTTTCTGCCAGGTTTCCAGGCTGACCGTTCCTTCTTCAGGAAACCACGGGCAGACTTCCTTTATAAAGTCTAAGAATTTATCTAACTGCTCTCGGCTCATACGACTGCCGCGAGCAGCAAGCAGTTTCTTAAGTCCTCTAACATACAGGTCCTTGCTGCTGGCGTGACCCATCCTTTTTCCCTAACTCGGCCCTTCTTTCAAACAAAGAAAAAACACTCAGGTGTCCTTCTGGCCGTGTCCCTTGCGGGGCCAAATCCGTCTTAGCTAGAGGCGCGCCGGTATAATCCCCCGGCCTGGTGGGTTGTAAAGCCCAGTCGCCGTTATGCCATATGACAGAACCGGAACCGCAGGTTAGGACCCAATCAAGCTCCGTAACACGAAGTCGTGGAGCTATCACTCACTCACACACTCATTCGACCGAGGGGACAGTGCCTTGCTCACCGTGCATCCACTGATTAGCTCCAATGAGCTGGGCCCTTGCCACACGGTGTTCCTCACTATTACCCCTATATTCAGTCCCTGTTCGGGCGCCACTTGTAGCGGGCCAGCCGCCACGAGTCGAACGGTTCCTGACAAGGGGAGTGGGAATGAAAAAAGGCACTCACACTTTGATGATGGCGATCGCGGACCCCAGTGTTCCTGGAGACGCTGAGTTTATTCTGTCCCCAGAATTTATACCTTCTGTGGACGTGCAGTTTAACAAGTACAAAAATGCATTACCTAGTTAACAGTGAATCTTTAACTTTAACACAGGAGACACAAAATTTACTGAAACTCCCAAATGTAATTATCTTATCAATAGCCCTGATAGGCATCAGCCTTCTGTTCTGGGAACTGGCCACTCCCACCACATTCCTGAGCAGCATGCAAGCTCTCTTCAGATGCAGGCAGAGATAATTGCCTCAGGGGGAGGAAACAGGTTAAGCATAAACCGAGCCATTCTGTTAAGGCTTTAAAGTTAACTGCTTTAAAGTTAACTGCAACCATGGCTCCCCACAAATATGATTTCACTTATATGGGGAATCTAAAGAACAAAACAAACAAACAAAGAAACTAACTCATAGATACAAAGAACATGTTGATGGTTGCCAGATGGGAGGGGATTTGGGGATGAATGAAAAAGGGAAAGTGATTAATAAGTACAAATTGGTTGTTACACAGTAGTCATGGGGATGTAGGCTATTTCATAAGGAACATAGTCAAAAATATTGTAATAACTATGTGTGGTGTCAGATGGGTACTAGATTTGTTGGGGTGATAGATGGGAGGGGTTGGGGAACCGGGTGTAAAAGGTGAAGGAAGTAAAAAGTACAAACTGAAAGTTACAAAATAGTCATGGGGATGTAAAGTAAAGCACAGGGAATATAGTCAATAATATGGCAATAACTATGTATAGTGCCAGGTGAGTACTAGACTAGTCAGGGGATCATTTCTTAAATTATACAAATATCTAACCAATATGCTGTGCACCTGAAATTAATATAAAATAATATTGAATGTCAACTGTAATTGAAAAATTAAAAAGGAGGAAAGATGAAGGGGAATAAGATGTTCAAATATCCAGGTATAAAACACGTCATGGGGATGTAATGTACAGCCAATAATATTGTGATAATGTGGTGGTGCCAGATGGTTACTGGACTTATCATGGTGATCACTTTTTTAGGCATATAAATGTTGAATAACTATGGTGTACACCTGAAACTAATATGTTGTATGTCAGCTATATTTTAATAAAAACCTTAAAAAATATTTTATTTTAGTCTTATATTTCTTTGAATCCCCCTTTCCAAGAAATGTAAATTGAGTGTTTTCTTTTGCTTTCTTTAAAGTGTTTATTGATGACAAAACACTTTATGTAAATTTTCATTTAAGTATTGTTTTCGTAAATATTACAGAATTTTATATGTAGTATTATTGAATAAACATTATGTTGCTATATTCTTTTTTATTTATTAAATTAATTGGGGTGACATTGGTTATTAAAATTATATAACTTTCAAGTGTACATTTCCATAATACATTATTTATATATCATATTGTGTGTTCACCACCCAGAGTCAGTTCTCCTTCCATCACCATATATTTAACCCCTTTTTTCCTCTTCTACCACCCCCCTCCTTTTCATCTTGCAGTCTGGTACACTAAACTGTTGTCTGTGTCTATAAGTTTTTGTTTCTTTTTTTAGTTTGTCTTGTTCTTTTCTTGCTTTCAGTTTTATATGACACATATGAGTGAAGTCATACAGTTCTTGACTTTTCCTGTCTGATTTACTTTGCTTAGTATGATACTCTCAAAATCCATCCATGTTGTTGCAAATGGTACTATTTCACCTTTTCTCATAGCCAAGTAATATTCCATTGTATATGTGTACCACATCGTCTTTATCCAATCATCTATCAAAGGACACTTTGGTTGTTTCCATGTCTTGGCCACCATGAATAAAGCTGCAATGAACATGGGGGTACATATATCATTATGGATAAATGTTTTCAGATTTTTTGTGTAGATACCCAGAAGAAGGATTGCTGGGTAGTATGGTAATTCTATTCTTAATTTTTGAGGAACCTCCACACTGCCTTCCATAACGGCTGCACCAGTCTGCATTCCCACCAACAGTGTATGAGGGTTTCTTTTTCTCCACAGTCTCTCCAACACTTGTTATTATTTGTCTTGTTGATGATAGCCATTCTAACAGTGTGAAGTAGTATCTCATTGTGGTTTTGATATGCATTTCCGTAATAGCTAGTGAAGTTGAGCCTTTTTTCATATATCTGTTGGCCATTTATATGTCTTGTTGGGACAGTGTTTGTTCAGGTCCTCTGCCCATTTTTTAAATTAGATTGTTTGATTTTTTTTTTTTTTTGAGTTGTGTGAGCTCTTTATATAGTTTGCATATTAACCCTTTATCAGAGACATTGTTTGCAAATATCTTCTCCCATTCAGTTTGTTGTATCTTTGTGTTGCTGATGGTTTCTTTTGCTGTGCAAAAGCTTTTTCATTTGATATAGTCCCATTCATTTATTTTTGCTTTTACTTCCCTTGTCTTTGAGGTCAAATTCATAAAATCCTCTCAAACCCAAGGTCTATAAGTTTAGTACCTATGCTTTCTTCTATGCAGTTTATTGTTTCATGTCTTATGTTTAGGTCTTTGATCCATTTTGAATTAATGTTGGTATATGGTCACAAGATAAAAGTCTAGCTTCATTCTTTTCCACGTGGCTTTCTTATCTCCATTGTATGTTTTTGGCTTCTTTATCAAAAGTTATCTGCCCATATTTATGTGGGTTTATTTCTGGGTTTTCAATTCTATTCCATTGGTCTGTGTGTCTGTTTTTCTGCCAATACCGTGCTGTTTTGATTATTGTTGCTTTATAGTAAAATTGAAATCAAGGAGTTTGATACATCCAGCCTTGTTCTTTTTTCTTAGGATTGTGTTGCTGTATTCTTTAATGTCCCATTTTAGCGAATTATTTTTGAGAGAAAATAAAGCAAGTTTTAAATGGTACAATTTTGTAATTCCAAAATTATAGCAGTTCCTCCTTCAGTTGTACAAAAATTACAGAAAAATTTCTCTAATTTTATCGGTCAGTACTTTTAAATATAAAATATTTTCCAATTAAATATTTTAAAGTTTTATCACTGAAGGCATTCTGAAAATGTTATTCAGAAAAAATGTAAGAATATGCTTTTCAGCAGCTCATTTTATGAATTAAAAACAATTCATTCCAATTTCTTGTGCAGTAAATTTTATTTTAAAAGCATTTTAAATAAACCTGCAAGTTCAGAATCAAACACTGGAAAAGTCATAGATAAAAGTTTACTAACATCTGAAATGCTAACAGACTACAGAATTTTTAATAGTTGGAATTTTTAAATAGTTGCAGGATTCCAAATATAAAAAAGGAAAAAACAACACAAAAAATTATATGCTCAGATGAACACATTGACATATATTTGCCATATATCCAAACTTTTTGAATAAAAAATGTATTTCAAAATGCCATAGCATAAAGCAGTTTCTCCATGAAAACCCATTTTTTAATAATTCTTAATTTTTCAATTGCAATTGACATACAATATTATATAAGTTTCAGATGTCTAATCACAACACAGTGATTAGACATTTATATAACTTACAAAGTGATCACCCTGATAAATCTAGTACCTACCTGACACCATACATAGTTGTTACAATATTATTGACTATATTCCTTATGTTATACCCTACATCCCCATGACTATTTTGTAACAACCAATTTGTATTTCTTAATCCCTTCTCCTTTTTCACCCATCCCCCCAATAGGCCTCCTATCTGATAACCATTAAAATGTTCTCTGTATCTATGACTTTGTTTCTGTTTTTTTGTTTGTTCATTTATTCTTTTCTTGAGATTCCACATATAAGTGAAATCATATGGCATTTATTTTTCTCTGTCTGACTTACTCCAGTCAGCACAATGCCCTCATGTTTTTGCAGATGGCAAGATTTTAATCTTTTTGTGGCTGAGTAACATTCCACTGTATATATGTACCACCTCTTGTTTTTCCATTCATCCATTGATGGACACCCAGGTTGCCTCCATATCTTGGCTATTGTAAACAATGTGGCAATGAACATATGGACGCATATGTCCCTTTGAAGTAGTGTTTTGGGTTTCTTCATATAAATACCGAGAAGTGGAATTACTGGGTTTCTTAGTCTCTTGTTATAGCCTTTGTTTTAAAGTCTATTTTATCTGGTATAAGTATTGCTACCCCAGACTTTTTTTTCCATTTCTATTTACATGAAGTATCTTTTTCCATCCCTTTACTTTCATTCTGTGTTATTCAATCTGAAGTGAGTCTCTTGTAGGCAGCATATGTAAGGGTTTTGTTTTCTTCTTCATTCAGCCACGCTATGCCTTTTGATTGGAGAATTTAATTCATTTACATAGAAAGTAATGTTAATAGACATGTAGTTATTGCCATTTTATTCATATTTTTATTTTTTATTTTAATCATCTTAAAGCAGTCCCTCTAACATTCCTTGTAACATTGATTTGATGGTCATGAACTCCTTTAGCTTTTTCTTATTTGGAAAGCTCTTTATCTGTTCTTCAACTCTGAATCATAGCCTTGTTGGGTTGAGTAATCTTGGTTGTAGGTCCTTGCTTTTCATCACTTTGAATATTTTGTGCCAATCCCTTCTGGCCTGCAAAGTTTCTGTTAAGACATCAACTGATAGTCTTATGGGAGCTCCCTTGTAGGTAACTAACTGCTTTTCCCTTGCTGCTTTGAAGATTGTCTCTTTGTCTGTAACCTTTAGCATTTTAATTATGATGTGTCTTGGTGTGGGACTCTTTGGGTTCATCTTGCTTGGGACTACTGTGCTTCCTGGGCTTGTATGTCTATTTCCTTCACCAGGTTAAGAACATTTTATGTCATTATTCCTTCAAATAGGTTTTCAATTCCTTGCTCTCTCTTGTACTTCTGGTACCCCATGACATGAATGTTGGTACGCTTAATGTTGTGCCAGAGGCCCCTTAAACTTGCCTCAATTTTTTTTAATTCTTTTTTCTTTTTGCTGTTCTTATTGGGTTTTTCCTGCTACCTTATATTCCAAATCGCTGATTCGATCCTCTGCTTCACCTAATCTACTGTTGATTCCCTCTAATGTATTCTTCATTTCAGTTACTGTATTCATTTCTGAATGGTTCATTTTTATGTTTTTTAGCTCCATTTTTATGTTCCCTATCTTTTTGTTGAAGTTCTCCCTGAGACTGTTGAACATCCTTACAACAAGTGTTTTGAACTTTGTGTCTGGTGTATTGCTTGTCTCCATTTTGTTTAGTTCTTTTTCTGGAGCTTTGTTCTGTTCTCTCATTTGGGACATGTTTCTCTGTCTCCCCATTTTGGCTGCCTCCCTGTTTTTTCTTTCCATGTATTAAGTAGGGCTGCTATGTCTCCTGGTCATAATAACGTGACCTTGTGTAGTAGGTGTCCTGTGGGGCCGAGTGGTGCAGTCTCCCTGGTCACCTGAACTGGGTGCACCAAGTGTGTTCCTGTGTGTGTTGTGTGTGTCCTCCTGCTATTTTTGGTTGTTGTTTGCACATCAATAGGAGGGACTGACCCTTGGGCTGATTGGTTGTAAGGACTGGTCATGACTACAGTGGAGGAGCTGTTGTGCAGGGGCTGACCCTACAGAGTAGGATTTGCTTTAGCAGGGCTCTGGTGCCTGCCCAGTCTACCCTTTGTGTGTTTGTTATTTGTTGAGGTGATTGGGTGGTGCTCTGGTGTGGACTGAAGCTGGCCAGTGGGTGTGTTCATTCTAGGGCTTCTTGGGAGGGGCTTTGTTGCAGGCCAAGGTCAGCCACTGCCTGTGCCCTGACCAGGGCCACTTGGTATGCACTACAGAGTAGTGTCCAGATGGGTTGCCACTTGTGCTGTGCTTGGAGGTGTCTAGGAGAGGCTAATCTGTTAACTGAGGCTAGTTACTGCTAATTTCAGGCTTGGGGTTGCTCACCAAGAGGTACCTGGCATGCCAATGCCAGATGCTGCTTGTTTGGGGTTTGTGACCCTTTCAGAGGACTAAGAGACATTAGGATATTAGGAAAGTCTTCAGCATGAGCCAAGACAGGCCATTTGGATGGAAACCCACTGGGAGCGGCTTGGGTGGACCCACAAGTTGAGTGAAGTGGAGTCTCAGGGAATCACCAGGGCAAGATGAAACATGTTAGCCAGGTTGATGGAGACTCAGATGTGGCATCCTCCTGGGTCTGCACACTGACTGGGGTTAGGGCTCAACAAAGGAACAATCACTTCTGCCAGCACTTCTATCTGGGAGAAAGCTGCCTCTCCAGCCCTCGCCCTAAGGCCAGACAATTTAGTTCCTCCCTGTATGTCCCTGGCAACTCTTGAGCTGCTGCCCCAGCACTGGAGCTCAGAGCAAGTGAGTCAATTGGTGAATAAGTCCATGCACAGGCCCTTTAAAAGGAACACCTAGGATTCCAGCCACCCTTCATCTCATTCAACCACAATCTCTGCTGGTTTTCACAGCCAGAAGTTGTGGGGACTTCTCTTTCCAGCACTGAAACCCTGGTCTGGAGAGCCTGGTGTGGGGCTGGGACCCCTCATTCCACACAGGGGGACCTCTGCAGCTGAGATATCCCTTCTGATTTTTAACTGCCACATGTGGGCATGGGGCTTGCCCATTACACATCTCTGCCCTTCCTACAAGTCTCAACCTGCCCTCTTCTGTATATCCTTAGTATAGGACTTCTGTTCAACTAGTCTTCAGGTGATTCTCAATGATGGGTGTTCTGTAGCTTAGTTGTAATTTTAATGTGGTCATCAGAACCGGTGAGCACAGCATTTACCTACTCGAACATCTTGACTGAAACTTAAAACCCATTTTCATACTGCTCTGAGAACAGCAGACTTTGACAATGTCTTTACATCAATTTCACATTCATCCTGTAATTTATCTTTTCTCCTTTCAAGTACACACTGGAACTTCTGTTTTCAGAAACTTCATAACCCATAAAAAAAGATGCACTCAAGTCATAGTAATCCTGTCAGATTTGAATATTTGGAAAGATACTTCTGTTGCCCAAATATGTGCCACCACCTCCTCCACTGGAATTATATAAATATAGTTAGCAGTAAGATGAAAGTTTCTAAAATAAAACAAGTCAATAAAGTTGTTCTTTGGTCCTGAAGAACTTAGATCTTGCAAGATTTTCAAGACATTTTTCAAAGCTCTTGGGAATCTAGAGAAATACATGTGTGAACTACCAATTAATCTGCCACAGGTCATAATCAGTGTCTTTCAAGACAGTTCTGTGTTGGGTTTGATTTCCAGTAATTTGGAAGAACTCTAATGTTTGTTGTAAACTCTCAGTGTAAGTGAGATAACTCCAGGTCTGAAAATGACCACTTCTGTTCTACTGTAGTTTTATAAATAAGTGTGTTGAAATCTAAAAAAGGAAACTAATTGAAATTAATCTGCTAACCATCAAATGACACTTTACTAGTAACATTCCCTTGTTTGTCTTGGGGGAATAATTTTTATCTTCAAGTGCAAAGACTCATGGGTTTCAGATTCAACTTTTAAAATCATTGCAGAAGTTTAGGACAACTGCAAAACTGGGGGAACAGTCCCAAGACCACCTTCACTCTGATATCAATTTCAAGTATGGGAGATTCCCAAAACTACCCTAATTTTTTATAATTTTCCACAAAGACTCACAGAACTCACTGAAATATGCTGTATTCATGGTTATGGTTTATTACAGGGAAAGAATAGAGATTAAAATCAGCCAAGGGAAGAAGCACATGGGGCAGAGTACAGGAAAAGTACCAGACATGGAACTTCCAGTGTCCTCTCCCCATGGACTCAGGACAGCATTGTTTTCCCAGCATTAATGTGTGACAATACACATATAATATTGCCAACCAGAGAAGCTCACTCGAGTTTTGGTGTCCAGAGTGTTTATTTGGGCTCCATCATACTAACATCATTAATCGTCTACCTGACTGATCTCAGTTTCCAGTCTCCATCCCTTCTCTAGGACAACTGATAGATAACCTGTGACCCAAAGCCCCCACCCTACATCACATTGTTACTACCAGGAGTGCCCAGATCCCATCCTAAGACTATCTACTGTGGAAGCCTGCACCCTAAATTACATTTTTCAATTATCCAATGTGACCCAAAGCCCCCAGGCAAACGAAGACAATCCCTATCAAGCATGGCATCACAAGGGCTAAGAGATCACCTCCCAGCAACCAAAGATGGGGATCAGACCTTTTTTTTTGGTGGGTGGGGGTAGGCCAAAGTTAAATTCTTTACTACACAATCATAAAAATTAACTGTATTGTTCTGGAATATGGTTGAAGCTTTTAAACTAGCAACAGCATTTTC
This sequence comes from Rhinolophus sinicus, assembly GCF_036562045.2. Taxonomy (NCBI): domain Eukaryota; kingdom Metazoa; phylum Chordata; class Mammalia; order Chiroptera; family Rhinolophidae; genus Rhinolophus; species Rhinolophus sinicus. The sequence goes on from NC_133757.1 coordinate 66,290,088, forward strand.
CACTTATTTTAAAATAAAAATCATTATTTTCTACTTCATTTATAATAATTAAAAACAAAGCTAATTTTTAAGTTTTGATTGGAAAATAAAATGAATAAGAAGGAAAAAATGAAAATGGGAAGGCAGATTATTTGTATGTTCCTACATTTATCGTGCATTTTAACATCATCACCACACACTGCGGCAATGCCACAGGTCCCTGGATGATCGCCTAATGGGTAAGGGCAGGCCCTATTCAACAGGTGGGAGGCTGAATGAAGAAAGGCACAGCTAGTAGTTACATGGTAGAGATAAACAGTGAGAATAAAAATCTATCTGAGCCTGCACAAATAGCTTTCATGAGAATAGCTTTCATGTGCCTTAAATAGCTTTCATGAGAATAAACGATTTAGATTTGAATAGTTGAGGGAGTTATGAGGTTACAAAAGTAAAGATGCACTCTAGATATTATTAAGGCCAAATTATCAGTATCCTGAATTTACACATCAGGTGAGAATATTGAGATCAAACACAAGACTTGTTTGCTCGAGGGGACAAAAGCAACTGCAAAGCACAGGAATGGCTTGTCCAAGGAGAGGCCAGGATGATTTGCAGCTCTGAGAAATAGCTGGCAAGTCAAGACACACTCGGATGGCTCTAACCCAGGGTTCAAGACAATTGCACCAAAGCACAGACTCCATTATTTCTGGTGGCCCCGCTACTTGAGCCTGGCCACTAAGCAGGAGGGCCTGAGAGGCAAGCTTTCTATCAAGCACTGGCCTCAATGATGGACATGGTGAGACGTTTTCAGAGGGAAGGGAAGACTGGTTAGTTCAGTGAATACACAGAATACTGGGATGGGGGGATGTATGAGGTCAGATCAAAATACAGGGTGAATGTTTAAATAACAAAAATTACAATAAAAGACACATTGTCATTAACCTCCTCAAAATACTCCCTCTCAGTTTGAACACACTCATCTCATTTTTCTTGTCACTTTCTGAAGCAGTTCTGGAAGTCCTCTTTCATGAGTGTAAGTCCTCTTTCGTTTCATTCTACGAGTAACACCAAGGCAATGTTAATTGTGTGTGGTTTTTTTTACCTCGATGGAATTGTGTGAGCTGAGTTTGTACCCAGGAACACTACAGTGAACTCTGAATATTATAAGGGCTTATTAGAGTGTTTAAGAAGCAATGTGCATAGAAAATGGCCTTTAAAGTGGGCAAACGGTTTCATCCTCCATGATGACAACACATCGCTTCTGGTACAGCAATTTCTGTGAAATAAAAACATTACGGTGTGTCCTCATCCACCTTATTCACCGGATCTGGCGTTGTGTGACTTCTGGCTCTTCCCCAAAGTCAAAATGACCATGAAAGGTAAATGTTTTGAATCTATTCAGGACATTGAGGCAGCCATGACAACACAACTAAAGACATGAAAGAGGACTTCTAGAACTGCTTCAGAAAGTGGCAAGAATGATGGAATAAGTGTGTTCTAATTGAGGGGAAGTATTTTGAGGGGAATTAATGGCAATATGTCTCTTACTGTAATAAAATTTTTTTATTTAAACATTCACCGTATTTGTTGATCACACCTCGTGTTTCTTTCCCAAATGGTTAGCCTTCTGTCATAACACCATTTATTGAATTATCTGTCATTCTGAAAAGTTTTGAAATACATGTGAAGTGGGGGAATAGTTCTTTGGCAATTTTTCGAATTCACACTGCTGCCACCCTCACCCTGCTCCCCTGCCTCCTGTTGAGGGTGTGCTTTAAAGGCAGGTAGTGGTTGAGGAGTGGGCCTGAGGTAGGATTTGGGTAAAGGCTGCTAAGTGTGCCTAGGGAGCATTGGGTTTCATCACCTCCAATCCTAACCACTTTCTCACCCACTTTGCATTCAATGTGTCTACTTTCCTGAGACTCTGTAAGAGAATTATGGAGACTTAAGTGAGAAAAGTGACTTCAGCCCCCCTTTAGAGGCACCTTTTCCCACCAAAGCTTTGTCATCTACTTTCACAATAGGATCTAAAAGTTTTCTTAACGTCCACAGCTGATCCTGACCTCAGCAGAGCCCATATGCCCAAGAGTGACTTCTATGCACATGGTACTGTTTATCAGCAGAAGAACTGACTGTGGGCCCTGGAGCTTTGGGGATGTCACGCATCCTTATGACACAGCCTTGGAAGAGAAGGGAGCAGAGACACCCATACAGCACTGCCCAAACAGGCAAGAGGACTGGCCTTTGCTGTATTCCCCTAGGCTTTGGAAACTAAAAGTGTCTGTAGCTGATCTAGAAGGAAAGAGAGAGCGAATGGTGATTGCACCCTGTCCCCTGGTACCCTACCCCTTTCTCTGTCTGACAAGAACAAATGACGGGAGGCACCAAAGAAAGTTCTGCAGTCATGCTGAAGGACTTGTCAGGAAGGGGCGACTTCAGGGCACTTTCCACTACATACTCAGGTACTTTGTGAGATGGCTGCTGGCCCAGAGTTTGAGGAAGGTGGTGTGTTTGTCTTCTCAACTAGCTCCCTCCCTAGGACAAGGGAGTGTATCTTGTTCACATTTGTGTCCCCAGTACCCAGCACAGTACCTGGCACTTAAAATGGGTTTAGCACATACATGTTGAATGAGCTTAAGTAACGATGTGTTATTAGTAATTGCAACAACTAACATTTAGGAATCAACTTATTACTTATGTTTTTGTATACTGTGTGAAATTAAATTGTTTTGTTTTGTTTAACAGATGAGTGGCTTTTGGCTAGAGGACTAGGACAAGAAAGAGGAAGTATTCCTTCTGAACACATCAATATTCTTCTTTCAAAAAGATACACCAGTCTCCAAATGGGAGCTCTGCAGGAAGGGATCCCAGAGAGGACACTGAGCAGAAGAGCTCCAGGATGAGGGGAAAGGCCATGGGAAAGGGGAGAAAGTCCCAGAAAACAGTAGCTTCTGCCATGAGGAACTGTAACGCCACTCTCCCATCCCAATTCCCTCTTGGGAAGGCCAGGATGATAGAAGAGTGCATGTGAAGGAGGCTTAGGGCATTTTAGAGAGCCTTTATCTATCTCATTAACGCTAAAAAGCAAACTTGCCCTTTCCCAGTATCACTTACAAGGCCAGGGACTTTACTGCCTGTGTTTCTGTGACTCTTCAAAGAACCCTCTTGAAGTAAAGCTCTTGCCCCATGTGCTGAGTGATTTTCAGGGCTTACAATTTCTCAATGTTTCAGTCACATCTTCAGTTAAGAAAAATCTAATTTGTTATCCTAGAAAATCCTGTGTTCTCTCCATAATTCATTGGGTATATGCAGAACGACTTTTTCTGGGTTCACTCACATACCTGCCTTTTCTCTGAGGAAACAGGATAGGGGATCGCCTGGCCTGTACCCTGTACCCTGGCCCTTCCAAGAAACCTTCATCTGGTCCCCGTCACTGTCACCTGACCCTATCCTGGGCTCCCTACCACGTAAGAAGCCCGTCCTGAGTCCCGCAGGTAGCCAGTGGTGGAGCCAACATGCAAATTCAAGACAATTGCAAAGCCTGCTCTCCTACCCTTATCGGGTGCGAATTCTTACTAAAGGGAACTGAAGGCAAGAGCTCTCCAACATTCTGAAGCATCCTCCTCCCAGTCCCTCGAAATTCTCCTGTGGTGTTCTAAATTATCTTTTCCCCCAGTCTCTGCTTGAAATATGTGCTCCATGCTTCAGAGACCTAATTACAGAACACGTAGTCTTTGCTCGTGCAGCCGCTCAACCCATAAATCCTAAGTACCCGACGTTATTAACTGACTTCTTTATCAGCCGACTTCTCCCCAAGATTTTGTTTCCTTCCGCAGTGCCTCCAAAAACCCTAGACTCCCGAGTTCCTGGCTCAGCGGACAGCTTCACCAGGATGCCCCAACCGCCTCGGCTCTGCGTCTGCAGACAAGTCCGCGCGACAGGCTGGGGGCCGCAGTGAGAAAGCCTGAGAGCGGCTGGGCGCTGCCGAACTACGTTTCCCACAGTGCTCCGGGAAGCCGGGGCCGCCAAGGCCCGAGGACTGGCGGGCGGGCCCGCGCGGAGCCTCCTGGGAGTTGTAGTTTGGTCCGCTCGCGCCGGCGCTGCTGTGGGTTCGGCGCCGGCCTTTGTCTATCTGCGGGCACGCGCCGCTGTGGTGAGTGAGGCCGCCGGCCGGGTCAGAGCACCCAGGCGAGTCGGGCCATGCCAGCATGCTGCGGCTCCCGGGCCTGCCGCGGCACCCCCGACCCTGAGCAGGCCGCGCCGGCCCGGGCCCCGAGGGAAGCCAGCAGCGAGGGGAGCGGTCTGCGGCCGGCAGAGAAGGGTCCAGCTGGCCCTGAGAGCAGGGTGCTGAGGTCCAGCACGCAGGGCAGGCCTGGGGGCCTGAGGCGGGAGGGAGAGTCTGCTCCGAGGAGCAGAGGCCCCTCCGACCGCCGCTCCGCAGGTCAGGGCGTGTGGAAGGCCCGGCACCCTGGAGACGCGGGAGGGGAGGCCACAGGCAGGTGTACCCCGGGCCTGCGGTGAGGGTTCAGAAGACAGGGGACGTGCAGTCTCTAGGGAGGGTAAATGGAGAAAGGACAAACTCCTCCGGGTGGAGAATGGGAGAAAGCACAAGGTGAATTCAGGCTTGTGGAGGAGATCATCACCCCTACCCAGAATCGCCTAATCCGGAAACTATGCCCCAGGAGGTTCCGAGACAGCAAAGTCGAACCTCCTCTTCTCGTCCTTTCCTTTTGAGGGCTTTCAACTTTAAGCCTTAAATCTGTAGGTCATGTCAGAGACCATTCACGTTTGGTTCTTTTATTCTCCTGGGAGCTACTTAATATGACTCTGTTATTAACCTGTTTAGTAGGTGTGGAAATGGAGTCAGGGCTCTTTGGTTATTTGTCCAAGGTCACGTGGGGCAGTGGGTAGCCAGTGCAAAGAATCCAAGCCTCTCGTGGCCTAAATCTGAGCTTTTCCAAAGGATAAATAGACTTTCTGGTAGGAAAAGCAATATTTTCTATTATAAAACCACTTTCTCCAAAATCTTCAGGAAACTGATTCCTCAGACGTGATCTAGGGAGAAAAATAAGACAATTTCCCTTTATTAATTGAGGAGGTTCCTGAGATACAGCTGAATTGTTACTTGTTGAAAATGTCACAGTACGTGGAGAGGCACAGCTATAAATTCTACCCACTTGTTCTGACCAAACTCTATTTGCTGGATTCCTCAGGGACAGAGTCCAACCTCAGACAAAAGGTGCCAGGTACTTTCCACTGACTCTTGGTGGGTGTGCAGTTGTTGAGTAGTAACACCTAGAACTTCCAAATGAAAGTCCTGTAGTATCCTGGCACTCTGATAGGGGATTCCTTTGTAGCCCGTACTCCAAATTGGAGGTGTCCTCCAAATCAGAGTTTAAAATGCCTGTTCAGTCATCTCAACGGGAAGCAGAATGTGCAGTTAACAAGAAGACCAGGTCTTCAGTTAACAAAACAAAGAACTGTGTATCACACTGCTATTTCATTAAATCAGGCAGCCAGTATTTGATGGAACATATTAAAGGAAAACAAAGATTATATATTGAACCACTGTATAAAGTGTAAGAATTTAGTACTTAGGGTCCTGAAGTAAGAAGAGAATATTTAAAAAAAGAAGAAGAAAAGAAAGAAAAAGGAAAAAAAAAGATAATGTGGGGTGAGAGGATTCCTAGGACCTAGAATAGTAGTAAAATCTGGTCAAGCCCTGTTCCATTCCGTTCTATTTTATACGAATTTCCACCAGCTCTTTAGCGATGAGGAACTAGAGAACTGTCTAGTGTAAAGTCATAGGCTGTGGATTCAGAAAATCCTGGATCTAAATCTTTGTTCCACCTTGATTCCTTACTGGCTCTGAGAATTTGGGCAAGTTATTTATCCTAATTGGAGTGTTTTAGGCTGTGTTTTAGAGTCCAAAGTAGGTCTTCCTCTTCCAAGTATATTGACAAGCATTTACTGGTACAGTTCCCTCAGAACTGGTATTCTCATATCTCGAAGAGTAGGGGAGGGGAGGGTCTGGGTCTGGAGCCTCCTAAGAATTGCTTAAAGGTAACATGAAATCTCTTGTTCTGTCCTTATAACCTAGGGGGAACTGAAGAGGAGAGCTAGAGACATTTCCATCACAGAACCAATCATGAAGGCTGAAATGTTGAGTTTTTTTAGATTCTGAATTCCTTTGGAGGCTATACAAAATAGCAGATGGTTAGATGGGGGAAGGAAGTGGAAGATCCCAATCACACGCCAAGGCTAAGGAACACCAGGAGTGACCATTATCTTGGGATTGGCAGGAAGGATGTGTGCTTATGTGCTCTCAACTTTTCCACCTCCTGCTTCCTCCTGGGCTCATTTGTGTATGGTCATGGTACCTTTCAGCCCATTTTGCAGTTATAGTATTGGTGATTAATATTACATCAGGCAATCCAGAGTTCCTCCATTTACTCATACACCAAACAGGAGTTCCTACTGATTTTATCCTTTTCACTCATCAATTCTCCTGTTCTTTCCTGTTTGTTTTTGTTTGTTTGGTTGGTTTTTTTCCTCCTCAGGTGTTCAAGAACAGCCCATGGAAGCATCCTATGAAGAGGTGGTGATTAAGGTCATACAGCAGGAGTGGACATGTTTGGATTTCCAACAGCTACCCTGCTGGACTGTCATGGAAGATATACCCAGAATGTAGCGTTTTTCAGTGAGTGAGTCAGTCGATCACTTGGGTGCCCTCAGCTCACTGTATGCAGTGCCCATGTCCTCAGCACTGGTCAGCAGGCTGAGGAAGCAGAGGAGACATTCCTTTGGTGGAGTTCACCATTCCTGGGGGTTACAGAGAAAGCCTGCAAGCTGGAGTCAGAAATAACAGTAGAAACTGCAGAACAAGCCTGATGTCGAGGTAAACTTGTAGTAGTATCTCAGAGAATGGATGAGCAGCTTTAAATCTCAGTTCAATCACTGAGTAAGGAAGGGTAAGGGAGAGGAACAAAGAGTGAATCTCCCTAGGATGACTCCAAGAAAACTGTTAATAGGGAGAAAATGGACCCATATTTAAAGGGCACTAGGAGGTTCAGATGTAAGACAATATTGAAAAATTCAGATGCAATGTCAATATTTGCATAGGAAGTGTTTGAGAATAACTTCAAAACCAAAATTGGTTTCACCATAGCATAGTAGACTGAAATAGCATGAATTTTAAAGGAAAAATTCCTTGGATCAAATTCTGTAATTTTTCTGGCTCTATCTGTGGTATCAGACAAGTTTTTTTAACTTCCTTGAACTCCAGGGTCTTCATCTGTAAAATGGGACAATAACCTGCACTGCAGTGTTGAAGGAATTAGACGTCTGAAGTGGATTTCTCATGAAGCTAATGAAATCTAAGTTTCAGGACCCCTCCTTTGTATTGGTCTCTTCAAAGCCCTGTCCCTACTTTTATACTTTTTTCTTAATGGAGTGCCTCTAACATTTTAAAGCTTTAAGCCCTATACAACCTGAATCCATGCCTGTTCGGAGTCAGATAAAACTTGGGTTTGGGGTCCTATGTAATCCTGTAGTTTTCTTAACTCTTCTGAGTATGTTTTCTTATCTGTAAAATGGAGGTATTCATGTCTACTTCATAAAAGTATTTGGGAGCCTATACTAAACAAAATGCAGAGGCAGTATACTACTGTGGAGCATGCCTGTGTTTGAATTCCATCTCTACACTTACCTACCTGCATGACCTTTGACAACCTCCGTATGCTCTCATTTCCTTATCTGTAGCAATCTCATGGAATTGTTTTCAGGATTAAATTATTTACTCAATGTTCACAGTATAATGTCTGGCACATAGTAAGAACTCAAAGCATGGTTTCTTTTTCCCTGTTCTTTTCACTTGGCCTATTGCTGCATCTTACATGACTTCCCTCTCATTTTATCAGATGTGATGACAGAAGCACACCACAAATATGATCACTCTGAGGCCACAGGATCCTCAAGCTGGGATTTCCAGAATTCATTCAGAAGAGAGAAGCTGGAACAAAAATCGCCAGATTCTAAGACACTACAGGAAGATACACCTGAAGTGAGACAGAGGGTCTATGAGTGCCAGGAATGTGGAAAATCCTTCAGGCAAAAGGGTAGTCTAACGTTACATGAGAGAATCCACACTGGTCAAAAACCCTTTGAGTGTACCCATTGTGGAAAAAGCTTCAGGGCCAAAGGCAATCTTGTTACACATCAGCGAATACACACAGGCGAGAAGCCCTATCAGTGCAAGGAGTGTGGTAAAAGCTTTAGTCAACGAGGTAGTCTGGCCGTTCATGAAAGACTCCACACTGGACAGAAACCCTATGAGTGTGCTATTTGTCAGAGAAGCTTCAGGAATCAGAGTAACCTTGCTGTTCATAGAAGAGTTCACAGTGGTGAGAAGCCCTATAGATGTGATCAGTGTGGAAAAGCCTTCAGTCAGAAAGGAAGCTTAATTGTTCACATCAGAGTCCACACAGGTCTGAAACCCTATGCCTGTGCACAATGCAGGAAGAGTTTCCATACCAGGGGAAATTGTATCCTGCATGGCAAAATCCATACAGGAGAGACACCATATCTGTGTGGTCAATGTGGTAAAAGCTTCACTCAGAGAGGAAGTCTGGGTGTGCACCAGCGAAGCTGCCCACAAAGGCTCACCCTTTGACCTCTCTTTGTGAATTAAGAGTACAAAATCCTCTGAGATCAAGCAGCCTATCCAATTCTATGGAATGAATGGAGACTCAGAAAAACCATCATTGGGTAGAGCAAACTGACTTTTCTCCTTCCCCCCAAAGAAAAATAAATGTCTTCTTTATTATCATTATCATATATGTTTCATAATTTCTTTCAGTTTATTTTGATCTCACTTCCCAAAGGTACTTCCATTAATCTAGTGCACACATGGAGATTGTTTTGTTTATAGCAGATACAGATTTAAAATTTTTAGTTGAAACCATCAGCCTTTAAAAAAATAAGCAGCCCTTTATCAATCCCAAGCTTCTCTACATATTCAAATTAATTTTGTTTTGCATTCAAGATGACCAGGCAGACTCCATAAGGAAAACCTAACTACTTTAATAATCCTCTTATTGAACATTGTATTACCTGGGTAATACATCCCCTGCCCAATAACCTATCCTAACAAATCGCCCATGTCCATAGCAGAGGCCCTATTAGCCTTTCCTTACAAAAGAAGATTTTAAGCCTGCAAAGCTTTGGAGTCTATGCACTGTGATTTACTTCAATCCTCCACTGCTAACTGGGGTAGAGATAATTTGCCTATAGCTAACGAAAAGAAACTGCAATTTTTGAAAATCCTAAGCCTATTATCATTCCCTCTATTAAACTGACATCTCCCTGGTAGACACAACATTCAGTCCCTTTTTTGACAACAGTAGCAATATCTCAAGGTTGAAATCACCTAGAAAGGACATAAGTGTCCTTATTAAAAAGTCCAGATTTGTAGTCAGTAATGAAGTTCCAGTCCAACAACACTATCTCTTCCTCCTAAACACACACACACACACACACATTTATAAAGCAAACCCACTCTTTTTTTTTTTTTTTTTTCACCTATAGTGGATGAGACTTATAGACTATTGGAGAGAAGTTGTGCTCACCTCCTCACATGACCACATCAAAATTACAGAAAAACTACTCTTGAGAACCACCTGGAGACTAGCTGAACAGAACTAAGAACATAAAGAAGCCACTTCGAGACTGGTAGGAGGGGCAGAGATGCAAATAAGTCCTATCCTACCCCCATGTGTGGTGGTTAAGGACTGAGAAGGATATCGCAGCTGCAGAGGTCCTCCATAAGGAGTGAGGGGACCCAGCCCCAGACTGGGATCCCCAGCCCAGAGCACCAGTGCCAGTAATAGAGTCCCCCACAAAATCTGGCTGTGAAAAATCAACAGAGATTCCATCTGGGTGAGATAAGAGGACTGCTATAGATGCAAATATCCTCCTAAAGGGCTAAAGAACAGATTCAATTGCTCATAAACACTAGCCCTAAGCTCCAGCAAAGGCACAGCAAAGTGCCAGGGACATATGGGGAGGAAGTGACTTGTCTGGCTGCAGGGCAAGGGCTGGATGGGGCAGCTTTCTCTGGGACAGAATTCTTACAAGCATCATTGTTCCATTGTTGAGTCTGCTACACACACAGCCAGCAACCACAGGTGGAAGGGCTGGCAGGTGCCATTGTTCCTTTGTTGAGACCAAACCCCACCCACCTGCAAGTGCAGGCAGGCAAAAAGTTTCATTACCCTTGCTAACACCACTTGCACCACCCCCCTTGATTTGCTGAGACCTTCTCCCACCCAACTCATGCACGCGGTTGAACCTATTTAAGCAGCTTTTCCACACAAGTTGCTGGAGTAGGCCCATGTTGCAAACTTTCCTAAAATCTCTCAAAGGTCCACAAACCCCATACAAGCAGCAGCTGGGCTCAGCATACCCTATACCTCTTGCTAAGTGGCCCCAAACCCAGCACTTGTGGCAAGCAGCCTCAGTTTGCAGCATAGCCTCTCCCAGGTGCTTCCAAGCCCAAAAGAGGCAACTACCAGCTGCAGATCACTTTGTAGCCCCTACCAGGAGGCCCTGGACAGGGCACAAGCAGCTAAATTTGGCCTATAAAAAGTCCCTCCCAGCCTATAAAAAGCCCTCCCAGGATAAGCCCAGCCCCAGAACAAACACACCTGGTGTCTGGCTTCAGACCACACCAGAGCACCATCCAATTAGCTCCACAAATGATAAACCCAAAGGTTGGACTCAGCAGGCACCAGAGCCCAGCTAAAGCAACTCACACTCCATGGAATCAGCCTGACACAATAGCACATTTGTGGTAGTCAAGGTCAGTCCTCACAGCCAGGCAGTCAGAGGGTCAATCCCACCCACTGAGATGCTAACAACAATCAAGGCTCAACTACAACAGGAGGGCACACAAAACCTACACAAGGGACAACCCCTGTGGCACTCGGCTCATGTGACCAGGAAGACCATGCCACCATGCCCCACAGGACAGCTAATATATAAGGCCATTCTACCAACATGGGGAGATGTAGCAGGTCGACTTAACACATGGGAAGATGAACAGAGAGTCAGCTAAAATGAGGAGACAAAGAAACATGTCCCAAATGAAAGAACAGGACAAAATTCCAGAAGAACTAAACAAAATGGAGGCAAGCAATCTACTAGATATAGAGTTCAAAAAACTGGTTATAAGAATGTTTAATGAACTTAGGGATAAAATAGTGAGAACTTCAACAAAAAGATAGAAAACATGAAAAAGAAACAGAAATGAAGAATAAGATAACTGAAATGAATACATTTGATAGAATCAACAGCAGATTAGATGAAGCAGAGGAGGATCAAATCTGCGATTTGGATGACAAGATAGATAAAAACACCCAATTGCAACAGCAAATAGAAAAAGGGATTTTTTTAAATGAGGATAATTGAAGACACCTCTGGGACAACATCAAGCATATCAACATTCTCACCAAAGAGGTACCAGAAAGTGAAGCAAGAAAGCAAGGAATTAAAAACCCATTTGACGAAACAATGGGCAAAAACTTCCCTAACCTGGTGAAGGAAATAGACCTACAAACCCAGAAAGTGCAGAGAGTCCCAAACAAGATGAACCCAAAGAGGCCCATACCAAGACACATCATAATTAAAATGCCAAAGGTTAAAGACAAAGAGAGAACCTTAAAAGCAGCAAGAGAAAAGCAGTTAGTTACCTACAAGGGAGCTCCCATAAGACTGTCAGTTGATTTCTCAACAGAAACTTTGTAGACCAGAAGGGACTGCCATAAAATATTCAAAGTGATGAAAAGCAAGGACCTACAACCAAGATTACTCTACCCAGCAAGGCTGTCATTTTGAATCAAAGGAGACATATAGAGCTTCCCAGACAAAAAAGCTAAATAAGTTCATTACCACAAAACCAGTATTTCAAGAAATGTTAAAGGGACTTTTTTTTTTAATTTAGTTTTTTTAATTTATTGGGGTGACAATTGTTAGTAAATTTACATAGATTTCATGTGTACAATTCTGTATTACATCATCTATAAATCCCATTGTGTTCACCACCCAGAGTCAGTTCTCCTTCCATCATCATATATTTGATCTTAAAGGGACTTTTTAAAAGAAACGGAAGGGGAAATAATAAAAAATATGAATAAAATGCCAATAACTACATACCTATTGATAATTACTTTACATGTAAGTGGGTTAAATACTCCAATCAAATGACAAATGTGGCTGAGTGGACAAGAAAATAAGACCTACATATATACTACCTACAAGAGACTCACTTCTGATTGAAAAATACACACAGACTGAAGTAACAGGATGGAAAAATATATTTCAAGTAAGTGCAAATGGAAATAAAATCTGGGCTAGCAATACTTATATCAGACAAAAGGGTCTTTGAAACAAAGGCTATAACAAGAGACAAAGAATGTCATTTCATAATGATACAGGCATCAGTACAAGAGGATATCTCCCTTGTAAACATTCACACACCCAATGTAGGAGCATTTAAATATATAAAGCAAATATTGATGGACATAAAGGGAGAGACAGAAAGTAAGACAGTAATAGTAGGGGATGTTAACACCCATTGGCATCAATGGATAAATCATCCAAAGGAAAAATCGTGGAAAACCAAAGGAAACAGCAGCCTTAAATGACACATTAGAGCAAATGGGTTCAATTGATGTATTTAGAATATTCACCCCAAAGCAGCAGAATATACATTCCTTTCAAGCACACATGAAACATTTTCCAGAATAGACCACATTTTAGGCCACAAAACAAGTCTCGATAAATTTAAGAAAACTCAAATCATATCAAGCATCTTCTTCAATCACAATGCTATGAAACTAGAAAACAATTGTGCAGCTACTATGGAAAACAGTATGCAGGTTCCTCAAAAAATTAAAAATAGAACTACCTTAGGACCCAGCAATTCCACTTCTGGGTATTTATCTGTAGAAATCCAAAACACTAATCAAAGGAATTAAGAAGTACAAATTGGCAGTTACAAAAGACTCATGGGAATATAAAGCAAAGCACAGGGAATATATTCAATAATATGGTAATAACTATGTATGGTGACAGGTGGGTACTAGACTTATCGGGGGATCACTTCTCAAACTATATAAATGTTTAATCACTATTTTGTACACCTGAAACTAATATAAAATAATATTGAATGTCAACTGTAATTGAAAATTTTTTGAAGGCGGGGGAAGGTGAAGGGGAATAAGAGGTTCAAATTTCCAGGTATAAAAAAATAAGTCATGAGATGAAATGCACAGCATAGGGAATACAGTCAATAATATTGTGATAGCATAATACTGTGTCTGATGGTTGCTGGACTTATCATGGTGATCACTTCTGTAGGTATATAAATGTTGAATTACTATAGTGTACCCCCGAAATTAATATAATATTGTATGTTGACTATGTTTTAATAAAAATATTAAAAAAAATAATTACATGCATTTCTAATCGATAAGACTTTTTTAAATAACCACCATGCCATTATTACATAGGTACCTTTAAAGTGCCTTCCTCTGCAAACTTCAATACATAGCCTGCATTGGGAAACTCTAATTCTAGTCCAACCTCTTTATTTTACATAATACAGGAAAAGCTGAAAGAGTCAAAGTGACTGCTTGAGGCCATTCAGAACATAGGTTCAAAGACTGGAAATAGATGTTTCATTTCCTAAGCCTCAATCTTTTAAATTACATTTTCTGGTAGAAACTAAAAAAATAACACTTTTAGGAGAAGGAAACTTAAATTGTGTAAAATGATTAAAGAGTAAGTCCAGTGCTTATTGTATTGTGTTTGGATTGTTACAATGTATTTTTTAAAAAGATTTTATTGGTGAATAATGTGTACTTCCAGGACTTCTTTTTTCCAAGTCAAGTTGTTGTCCTTTCAATCTTAGTTGTGGAGGGCGCAGTTCAGCTCCAGGTCCATTTGCCGTTGCTAGTTGCAGGGGGCGCAGCCCACCATCCCTTGCAGGAGTCGAACTGGCAACCTTGTGGTTGAGAGGACACGCTCCAACCAACTGAGCCATCCGGGAGCTCAGCGGCAGCTCAGCTCAAGTGCCCTGTTCAATCTTAGTTGCAGGGGGCGCTGCCCACCATCCCTTGTGGGACTCGAGGAATCGAACTGGCAATCTTATGGTTGAGAGCCCACACTCCAACCAACAACTGAGCCATCCGGGATGCAGCTCAGCTTAAGGTGCCATGTTCAATTTCAGTTGCAGGGGGCAGAGCCCACCATCCCTTGCGGGACTCGAGGAATTGAACTGGCAACCTTGTGGTTGAGAGCCCACTGGCCCATGTGGGAATCGAACTGGCAGCCTTCAGAGTTAGGAGCACAGAGCTCTAACCACCTGAGCCACTGGGCCGTCCCCTGTTACAATGTATTTTAAAAATCAAGAAATAGTTGTCTCCATAGAAGTGTTCTTTTATCAATATCAGTATCTACGGTGTACTAGAAAGTTGATTGAAACTCAGAACACACACAACACATGGCTTTAGTTTCTAGCTCTACCATATGCTTGTTATCAGTCCTAAGTCCTAGGAAAAATTACTTAACTTCTTTAAGTTTCAGCTCTTAACCTATGCAATGTGAATTTAAAAAATTTTTAAGACATGTAAAAGAACTTTATAAAACACCAGCAATAACAAACAAATTAAATGCACAAATTTTTAAAAATACAAAAGAGAAATTGCCAAACCATTTTTCAAAGTGACTATATCCTTTTGCATTCCTACTATCACTGTAAGAGTTCCAGTTGCTCTGCATCCTCATCAGCACTCGGAATTGTTAGTATATTTTTTTAAGTTTGTGGTGCTATCTTATTATTTTAATTTTCATTTCCCTAATGGATAATAACATTGAACACTTCATGTACCTATTTGCCATCTTCATAACCTCTTTGGTAAAGTATCCATGTATTTTGCCTATTTTTTTTAATTGGACTGTCAAATTTTTTTAATTTGGTTTTGTTTTGTTTTTCAGTTTTATAATTCTTTTTATATTCTGGATACAAGCCCTTTGTCAGATATGTGATTTTCTCCTATTCTGTAGCTTGTCTTTTCATTTTCTTAACAGTATCTAGTACATAGCAAAGGTTGTTAATTTGGATGAAGTCCAATTTATAATTTTTTTCTTGCAGGGATTGTGCTTTTGATGTCATGTACAAAACTCTTTACCTAACCCTGGATTATAAAGGTTTTCTCCTATGTTTACTTCTAAAAGTTTTATAGTTTTGTGCTTTACATTCAGATTTATAATCCTTTTTGAATTAATTTATGCAAAAGGTGAGAGGTTGAGGTCAATGATCATTTTTTATGAATGTCCAACTGCTCCAATACCATTTGTTGAGAAGGCTATGCTTTCTCTATTAAATTGCTCTTGTACTTTGGTAAAAAGAAAATTAACTGGCCATACTTGTGCAGGTCTATTTCTAAATTCTCTACTCTGTTCCACTGATCTGTGTTGCTATGCCTTCACCACACAGTCTTGATTACTGTATCTGTAGAGTAAGTCTTAGGTTGTATAATGTGAGTACTCCAAGTTTCTTCTGGTTTTTGAAAACTGTTTTAGCTAGCCTAGTTCCTTTGCCCTTTCATATAAATTTTAGAATCAGTTTATCTACATCTACAAAATAATCCTGCTGTGATTTTTATTGTATTTTGTTAAATCTATAGATCAATTTGTGAAGAATTGACATCTTGACTATGTTGAATCTTCCCATCCATGTACATAGTATGTCTCTCCATTTACTTAGGGCAACCTTGATTTCTTTTTTTTTCTTTAGTTTATTGGGGCGACAATTGTTAGTAAAATTACATAGATTTCAGGTGTACAATTCTGTAATACAATATCTATATCTCACATTGTGTGTTCACCACCCAGAGTCAGTTCTCTTTCCATCACCATATATTAGACCCCATTTACTCTTCTAGAGTCCCACTCTCCCCTCCCCCCTTACCCTCTGGTAAATCTTTGATTTCTTTCATCAGCATTTTGTGGCTTTCAGTGTACAGGTCCTGTCCATGTTTTTAGATTTATATTTAAGAATTTTATTTTTTGAGCTATTATAAATTGTTTTGTTTTTAAGTTCAGCTTTTAATTGTATACTGCTAGTGTACAGAAATATAATTGATTTTTTGTGTGTTGACTTTGTAACCTACAGTCTTGCTAAACTCAGTTCTAGCATTTGGTTTTCTGTTTTTTCTGTTATTTTGGGTGTGTTTGTTTGTTTGTTTTTGTAGATTCCTAGGATTTTCTACATATTCAATTATATCATCTGCAAATGGGAACAGCTACATTCTTTCTTTTCCAAACTGTATGCCTCTTATTTCTTTTTCTTGCCTTGTTGCAATGCCCAGAATTGCCAGTACTATGTTGAATAAGAGTATTGAGAATAGCCATCCTTACTTTATTTCAATCTTCAGAAGGAAAACATTAATTCTTTCACCATTAAGTATGATGTTAGCTCTAGGTTTTTGTAGTTGCCCTTTAAGAGGCTGAGGAAGTTCCCTTCTCTTCTTAGTTTGCTGAAAGCTTTTATTATGAATGGATGTTGTATTTTGTCAAATGCTTTTTCTGCATCAATTGGTATTAACATATGGTTTTTCTTTCTTTGCCTTTAATCTTCTTTAACATAGATTACATTGACTTATTTCCAAACATTGAACCAGCCTTAAATTCTTGGGATAAACCTCACTTAGTTATGGTGTATTATTCTTTTTATATATTTCTGGATTTTATTTGCTAATATTCTGTTATGGATTTTTGCTCCTATGCTCATGAGAAATATTGGTCAGCTTCCTATTATTGTCCTGTCTTGTCTTATTTTGGATAAATCCCCTTTTAAAATGGAAAGTCTTTTATTTTAAAATACATGATTATCAAAAATCTAAAAATTACCATTATCATTTTGATTTTATTATTTTTCATATGTTAAAGTAAGCTACCTCAGGAAGACTAGACAGTACCCAGGCTATGTGCATAGTGCTTGAATGGGCAAAACCACTGACCCTTTCGAACTATGTACATGATGTATGTGATGGTGGAGCATGTTGAGACCTTTAGTCAATTCAGAGACATCTTATACAAGGTCTGACAATTAAGTTCGAGAACTTGTTGCAACAATGTTGCTAATCTTTCTTGATATCAGAGGTATTATTCATTATAAATTTGTACCAACTGGACAAACAGTTAACCAAGTTTACTATTTGGAAGTGCTGAAAAGGCTGCATGAAAAAGTTAGATGTCCTGAACTTTTCACCAACAATTCATGGCTCTTGCATCACGACAACGCACCAGCTCACACAGCACTGTCTGTGAGGGAGTTTTTAGCCAGTGAACAAATAACTGTATTGAACCACCCTCCCTACTCACCTGATCTGGCCAATGACTTCTTTCTTTATCCAAAGATAAAGGAGATATTGAAAGGAAGACATTGGATGACATTCACGACATCAAGTGTAATATGACAACAGCTCCTGTGGCCATTCCAGAAAACAGAGTTCCAAAATTGCTTTGAAGGGTGGCCTAGGCACTGGTGTCAGTGCATGGGTTCCCAAGGGGAGTACTTCAAAGGTGACCATAGTGATATTCAACAGTGAGGTATGTAGCACTTCTTCTAGGATGAGTTCACAAACTTGTCAGACCTCGTATATTAATATACATACACACACACATATGTTATTTATATATACTAACAAAACAAAACAGGGGAATGATTATCACTAACACAATACCAGCTAACATTTACCTGTGTTTATTATGGATCTGGCATTCGGCTAAGCATTTTACATTATCTCCTTTAAACCAAGCTAATAAGTTTTTTGTTTTTTTTTATCTATACATGGTAGATGCTATTATAGGCTACATAACTCACCAGTGGTCTTACAAAGTATATAAACAGGGGAGCTACATCTTGTGCCCTAACTTCAAAGTTTACGTTCTTAATTGCTATGCCATACAGCTTTTAGCTACTATACTGTACCCTACTTTTTTTCTCTCTGCCTATCTACACCATCCTTTTTATTGGCTGTATATTCCAATGGTAGATTGTATTTTCCAAAATGGTCACAATATCTTTCTTCCAATGTGGTTTACTTGCAATGCGATTCTGATGCTCCTACCATGAAGTGTGGTTTATGTTCCCTTGCCCTTGAATTTTAGTAGGTTTCACTATGGAGGAAGTGATGCTGTTATTTCTGAGATTAGGTCACAACAGGCAATATTGATTCTTTGCCTGATTCTCTTGGGACACTCACTCTTGGAAGGCTGGAGTCTTGCTGTGAGGAAGCCCAGCAGCCATATGAAAAGCCTATGTGTAGGTATTTCTGTCAGCAGCCCTAGCTGAGGTTCCAGTCAATAGCATCAACCATGAAATTTGTGAGAGAGCCTTCAGATAAGTATTGACCAATAAAATATAAGATGAATACAAATGTGGGTCACATATGCAACTAAATTTTCTAGTCATTTTAAAAGTCAATTTAAGATAGGAATGGTGGCAACGGGGCACACTTTTGAGTTCTCCTCCAGATCTTATCACAAACGGGACATATAACCCATCAAAGGACTCTCTGCTCATCACGCAGAACAGCTAAGAGACTCGTGCAAGGATTACTTGAAGGTGGGGAAATTGGGCGAGCAGGGGAAGAGGGAAAGGAGCGGAGTGGAGACGCGGCCTGCATCTGCAGCTGTGGAAAGGCAGCCCGCATCAGCGGCGATGGAAACGTGGTCTGCACCTGTGGCGGTGGAAACGAGGTCTGCACCTGTGGCTGTGGGGACCCGGCCCACACCTTCGGCTGTGGAGACGCGGCCCATGTCTGCGGAGGTGGAAACGCAGCCAGCATCCACAGCTGCAGAGACGCAGGGGATCCCAGGATGGAACAGAGAACACAAAAGCCAGGAGGTGGGCTCTTTCCCTGCGTTCCACAGCTGATCTCTCTCACCAAGTGGGCAGCATATCCAACATTTGAGGCAATAAACTCAGCTGATACCTCCAGTTGGGGCCTAGGCTGGACAAAGGACACAAACTCCATACCTGGGCCCCTCGCCCCACTCTTCCAAGCATACCTCCGCCCTTCCAGAGACTTAAACTGGCCCCTGAACTGAGGAGTAGTGTCAGATTGCAGAGGAGCCTTAGTGCTCAGGTTCTGGGAAGACTGCCGGGCGGCTTTGACCCAGGGAAGAGGCTGGAAAGTGTGATTTTTGCCAGGCTAGGAGAGAAGAGACTCCTCCGCCCCCAGCCACCACCTTTTCTGGCCTGCGGGAAGAGTGTGACATGACTGGGCTGAGAGAGAGAAGACCCCTCCATCCCCAGCCCCCACCCTTTCTGGCCTGCCTACACACACACACACACACACACACACACAGAAGTGCCCTAAGACTCAGGAGAACTGGACACAGGGCTGGTAGTGCTACTCTCAGTGCGCATATGTGCAGGCAAGGGCAGAAACTGCACTAACTTTGTAAAAACTACCATCCAGACCCCTCAGCCCCACGCATCTAAATCTGCAGTCCCAACGTCACACTGGGCACCAGGTGACCGGCTCTGCCTGCACAATACACAGAGGACTCTTTGGTACAGCAGAGGACAACTTGGAGATTACATGGTGGGCTTAAGCCAAGACTGGCGCTGCTTTTTGTTTTGTTTTGTTTTGTTTTGTTTTGTCTTTATATCTTTGATATCTTTGCCTGTGTTGAGTGGGGGTGGTGGAGTGTTTTTACATGTGAATGTATTTGAAGATGGTTTAAGAGACTTCTGAGATAACATCAAGCGCAACAACAAGCACATCATAGGAATACCAGAAGGTGAAGAGAGGGAGCAAGGGATTGAGAACATATTTGAAGTAATAATGTCCAAAAACTTCCCTAACCTGGTGAAGGAAACCGACATACAAGCCCGGAAAGTGCAGAGAGTTCCAACCAGGATAAACCCAAACAGGCCCACACAAAGACACATTATAGTTAAAATGGCAAAGGTTAAAGACAAAGAGAGAATCCTAAAAGCAGCAAGAGAAAGACAGCAGGTTACATACAAGGAAACTTCTATAAGACTATCAAATGACTTTTCTACAGAAACATTGAAGGCCAGGAGGGAGTGGCAGGAGATACTCAAAGTGATGGAAAACAACGGCCTACAACCTAGATTGCTTTATCCAGCAAGGTTATCATTTAAAATTGAAGGAGAGATAAAGAGTTTCTCAGAAAAGAATAAGCTAAAGGAATTTATTACCACAAAGCCAGCATTGCAGGAAATATTAAAAGGGCTTCTGTAGACAGAAGAAAGATGAAAACAATCTAACTACAAATTTAAAAATGGCAATAACTATGTACCTATCAATAATCACTTTAAATGTAAATGGATTAAATGCTCCATCAAAA
This sequence comes from Rhinolophus sinicus, assembly GCF_036562045.2. Taxonomy (NCBI): domain Eukaryota; kingdom Metazoa; phylum Chordata; class Mammalia; order Chiroptera; family Rhinolophidae; genus Rhinolophus; species Rhinolophus sinicus. The sequence continues at coordinate 66,310,515 of NC_133757.1, forward strand.
GACATAGGGCGGCTGAGACATAGGGTGGATAAGAAAGCAAGACCCTTGCATATGCTGTATACAGAGACTCACCTCAGACCAAAAGAAAGTGAAGGGTTGGAGTAAGATATTTCATGCAAATGGAAATGAGAAAAAAGCTGGAGTTGCAATACTTATATCGGACAAAATAGACTTTAAAATGAAGAATACATTAAAAGACAAAGATGGGCACTATATAATAATAAAGGGATCGATCCGACAAGAGGACATAACCCTAGTGAACATCTATGCACCCAAGATAGGAGCACCTAAATATATCAAACAGATATTGACTGACATAAAGACAGAGATCAACAGTAACACTATCATAGTAGGGGACTTCAATACATCACTGACAACAAGGGACAGATCCTCCAGACAGGAAATCAATGTGGAAACAACAGCCTTAAATGACACATTGGACCACTTGGATTTAATCGATATTTTCAGAGCATTTCACCCCAAAGCTGCAGAATACACATTCTTCTCAAGCACACATGGAACATTTTCCAAGATAGAGCATATGTTAGGCCACAAAACAAGTCTTGATATATTTAAGAAAATTGAAACCATACCAGTTGTCTTCTCTGACCACAGTGCTATGAAATTAGAAATGAACTACAGGAAAAAAACTGGAAGACACACAAATTCATGGAGGCTGAATAACATGTTACTAAATAATGAATGGGTCAAGCAGGAGATCAAGGAAGAAATCAAAAGATATCTCGAGACAAACGAAAATAAAAACATGACAACCCAAAATCTATGGGATACAGCGAAAGCAGTCGTAAGAGGCAAATTCATAGCATTGCAGGCCTACCTAAAGAAACAAGAAACATCACTAATCAACAGTTTACCTTCACACTTAATGGATCTGGAAGAAGAACAGCAAAATAAGCCCAAAGAGAGTACAAGGAAGGAGATAATAAAGATCAGAGCACAAATAAATGAAATAGAGACCAGAAAAACAATACAAAAGATCAATGAATCCAAGAGTTGGTTTTTAGAGAAGATAAACAAAATTGAGAAACCTTTAGCCAGACTCATCAAAAAGAAAGAGAGAGAGGACCCAAATTAATAAAATCAGAAACGAAAGAGGAGAAGTGACAACAAGCACCACGGAAATCAAAAAAAATTTTTAGAAATTACTATGAGCAACTATATGCCAACAAATTTGACAATCTGGAAGAAATAGACAATTTTCTAGAAGCATACAACTTTCCAAGGCTAACTCAAGAAGAAACGGAAAACCTGAATAGACTGATTACCACCAGGGAAATTGAATCAATAATCAACAATCTCCCAACAAACAAAAGCCCTGGACCAGATGGCTTTACAGGTGAATTTTACAAAACGTTCAAAAAAGAATTATCACCTATTCTCCTCAAACTCTTCCAAAAAAATCCAGAAGGAGGGAAGGCTCCCAAACACTTTTTACGAGGCCACTATCACCCTGATCCCAAAATCAGACAAAGATGCCACACACACAAAAAAAACAAACAAAAAAAACAGGCCGATATCTCTAATGAACATAGATGCAAATATCCTCAACAAAACATTAGCGAACAGAATTCAGCAATACATTAGAAAGATCATACACCATGACCAAGTGGGATTCATTCCTGGTATGCAAGGGTGGTTCAACATCTGCAAATCAATTAATGTGATACACCACATTCACAAAATGAAAACTAAAAAATATATGATCATATCAATAGATGCACAAAAGGCATTTGACAAAATCTAGCAGCATTTATGATAAAAAACCCTTTAGAAAGTGGGAATAGAGGGATCATATCTCAACATAATAAAGGCCATAGATGATAAACCCACAGCTAACATTATACTCAATGGGCAAAAGCTAAAACCATTCCCCTAAAGATCAGGAACAAGGCAAGGTTGCCCACTTTTTCCACTTCTATTCAACATAGTGCTGGAAGTTCTAGCCACAGCAATCAGACAAGAAAAAGAAATAAAAGGCATCCAAATCGGTAAGGAGGAAGTAAAATTGTCATTATATGCAGATGACATGATACTATATATAGAGAACCCTAAAGACTCCACCAAGAAACTATTAGAGCTGATAGATGAATTTAGTAAAGTAGCAGGATACAAAATTAATATTCAGAAATCATTTGCATTTGTATATACCAATAATAAAATATCAGAAGGAGAAATTAAGAAAACAATCCCATTTACAATTGCTTCAAAGACTATAAAATACCTGGGAATAAATTTAACCAAAGAAGTAAAAGATCTGTACTCAGAAAATTATAAGACACTGAAGAGAGAAATTAAAGAAACTACAAATAGATGGAAACACATACCATGTTCATGGATAGGAAGAATTAATACAGGTAAAATCTCCATACTGCCTAAGGCAATATACATACTCAATGCAATTCCTATCAAACTACCAAGGACATTTTTCACAGAAATAGAACATATAATCCTAAAATTTATATGGAACCATAAAAGACCCCAGATAGTCTCGGCAATCTTGAGAAATAAGGACAAAGTGGGAGGTATAACGATACCTGACATCAAATTATACTACAAGTCTACAGAAATCAAAACAGTATGGTACTGGCATAAAAACAGACACATAGATCAATGGAACAGAATAGAGAGGCCAGAAATAAGTCCATGCCTATATGGTCATTTAATCTACAACAATGGAAGAATTTATAGTGGGGTAAAGACAATCTATTCAATAAATGGTGCTGGGAAACCTGGACAGACACATGTAAAAAAAATGAAGCTGGACCATCTCCTTACACCATATACAAAAATAAATTCAAAAATGGCTTAAAGACTAAAATGTAAGATCTGTAACCATAAAATTCCTAGAAGAAAACATAGGAAGAAACTTTACAAACATTACCCAGAGTAAGATTTTTACTGATATATCCCCTCGGGCAAGGGAAGTAAGAGAAAAAATACACATGTGGGATTACATCAAACTATAAAGTATTTTCACAGCAAAGGAAACCGTCAATAAAACAAAAAGGGATCCTACTGAATGGGAAAAGATAGTTGCCAATGATATCTGATAAGGGGTTAATATCCCAAATTTATAAAAAACTCACTCAACTCCAAAAAACAAACAACCCAATTAAAAAATGGGCAGAGGACATGAAGAGACATTTTTCTAAAAAGGACATACAGATGGCAAACATACATATGAAAAAATGCTCAACCTCACTAACCATCAGAGAAATGCAAATAAAAACCATGAGATACCACCTCACCCCAGTCAAAATGGCTATCATCAATAAATCAACAAACAACAAGTGTTGGCAGGGATGTGGAGAACAGGGAACCCTTGTGCACTGTTGGTGGGATTGCAGATTGGTGCAGCCACTATGGAAAACAGTATGGAGGTATCTCAAAAATCTAAAAATGGAACTACCTTATGATCCAGCAGTTCCACTCCTAGGTATCTATCTGGAGAAATCCAAAAGTCTAATTCAAAAAAATGTATGCACCCCTATGTTTATTGCAGAACTATACACAATAGCCAAGACATGGAAACAACCGAAATATCCATCAGTAGACGACTGGATTAAGAAACTGTGGTACATTTATACCATGGAGTATTACGCAGCCATAAAGAAGAAAGACATCTTACCATTTGCAACAATATAGATGGACCTAGAGAATTATGTTAAGAAAAATAAGTCAGACAGAGAAAGACAAATATCATATGATGTCACTTATGTGTGGAATCTAAAGAAAAGAATAAAATAAATGAACTAATCAGAAACAGTTTCAGAGACATAGAGGAAAAACTAAGGGTTGTTAGATGGGAGGGGGAGTGGGGATAAGGGGGAAGGTGAGGGGATTAGAAAGCACAGTCAGTAACCACAAGATTGCTGCAGGGTTACAAAAGTTAATTTGGGGAATGTAATCAATAATGTTGTAAAGATTTTGTAGGGTATCCGATGGACACTTGTCTCGTTAGGGAGACCACCTCAGGGAAGATGTAGATGCCTGATCACTGAACTGTACACCTGAAGCTGAAGCTGAATAATGAATGTCAACTAGAAGTTTATGTATACTACATATGTATACAGTTATAAGAAGCGGAGTACAGCATTAGGAATAGAGACAGTGGAAATGCAATGGCTGTGTGCGATGTCAGAGGAATGGTTGATGGGGTGAGGGGGGTTGACACAATGTGAGGGATATAAATGATAAATGTCTAACTATTACATTGTTTTGTGTACCTGAAACTAATTTTATATAAAGAAAATAAAACTATCAGCCCATGAAACCAACCCATAATCTACAGTAACCAGTCCAGGAAGCCAGCCTGCTATAAGTCAGACTTGTGGGAATTCAGACCAGCATCTCTAGCAACCATCCCAGGACACCAAACAGTAACTCCTGTACCCATCGCCCCCAGTCAGGTCTTGCTTAATAACTAACAGCACCCCTACTTTTGTCCTCACTTCCAATTTAGGACCCACCAGAGGAAGCTGAATATAATTCCCTCACAATCACTTAGGATGCTCTCTTCTATTTAGTGGCATCACTTTCCCTGCCAACAGCCTCCACTCAGGGCACACCTGAAGCCTTCCTTTTTTTCTACTATCAAGCTTTCCCACTCCTCTGTCTGCTTTGGAGTCTCTACCAAAATGCAAGTGATGACAGCTGACTCTCTTGCCATTACAAGCTCTGAGTAAGTATCCTTTGCTTATTCCCATTTGATTTGTCAATTCATTAATATCTAACATCCAGTCTATATTCAAATCTCCCTAAGTGCTTCAGAGATTTCTTTTATACTTGGTTTGTTTGAATCCAATAGGAGAGCCCTTCAAGTTGGCCCTGGGTCCTTAAGACATAATAGTATCTGTCTTTGATGCTTCCTTGCTCTCTGGCAGACAAGTTATCTCAGGCTCACACTATGCTACCAGGGACCAACAGTTTCTCCAAAGAGCCCTGGTTTCTTCAGTTTCCTGCTGTCTTGTGGCTTTGTCTATAAACTGGAGCTTATGCAACAGCCTGTGGAAACTTAACCCAGGTTCAATGGTATTACAAGTTTCTTGCTGATAAATCCACTCAGAGTGGGGCTCTCTTCTTTAGGGGTTCTGTCATGCAGGGTGGCATGCAGGGTCTCAGCTCCTGCTCCCCACACAAGAATGCAGGATATGGTTAGGCCAAAAAGGAACACCCACGGAGTCATAGGTAGGGGAGTCATACCACTATATTCTCACTGGCGGCTGGGTTGGAGACACAGGAAGCAGGAGCCACACTATCCACAACCTGCCGTCCACTTTCTCTGCTATCCGCAACCCGCACTCCGCTGTGCTAACTGTAATCCGCGCTTGCCAGCAACCATCTTCTTGCTAGCCCCCCCACCCCCATTTGCTGCTAGCGTAGCCACAACAGTTATATTAGTGGCCAATGGCTCACTGGTTACAGCTGACGGCCAACTAGCCACAGCTGACGGCCATCCAATCACAGTTCATCAACTACCTGAGCCAGCACCTTTCCACGTGAGGAAGAGAGCCTAGAAACTGCACTCCTGGCTCTGTCCCCACAGGTTGTTAGTTGGCAGTTTCTGTGTTCTGGATTCCAGGACCCAGGCACAGCTGCTGAAGCCTGGGGGTGGTTTGACCCCACCCATTCTGGGATTTGCGGGATATCCTGACCCTGGTGTTGAAGATGTTGTCAAACAGGATGTTTCTCCAGCTATCCTAGTAACTTGGTCTATTTTTATGAGTGATTTGAGGAGCTTCAAAAACAGCTGTCGTCTTCCCATTTTTTTTAACAAGTGAGGACAATTTAGAGAGGTTAAATAACATATCCTCAGTCTGCTCATCTGCAAAACAGTCAACAATTTCTGCTTGCCTACCTCCCAGGTCTGTTGTGAGAATTAACTGAGATAAAATAAATGAAAAGTCAGATTCAGGGAGCGAGACACCACAGACAACAGGCGCCAGGACAGACGCCCTTGGAGCTGGCGACTGCCACCCAAAGGTCAATAATGAGAACCATGTGTGGGGACAGAGCCCCAGAAAGTAGTTTACAGGCTCTCGGCCTCACGTGGAGGGGTGCTGGCTCGGGTAGTGGATGGCCATCAGCTGTGGCCGGTTAGCTGATTGGCCGCTAGTACAACTGCTGTGGCTACTGAGGAGAGTCGAGGATTGCTGAGGAGCCGAGGAGAGCCGAGGAGAGCCGAGGAGAGCGGAAGAGAGCAGAGGAACAGAGTCGAGGAGAGTGGAGGAGAGTTGTTGGTCGGTTGGCGGAAAGGTGGACGGCAGGTCACGCGTCCGGTGGGCCCAGCCTCCAGTGAGACCATAGTGGTATGACTCCCCTACCTATGGCTCTGTGGGTGTTCCTTTTTGGCCTTACCATGTCCTGCGTTCTTATGTGGGGAGCGGGACCAGGGACCCCGCAGGCCGCCCCGCACGACAAATGGTGCAGCGAGCAGGGTCTCCCGCACAACAAATGGCGCAGCGAGCAGGATACGGTGCCGGCCAAAACCTACCGAAGCACGGTGGAGCGGTTTGCGCATGTGAGAGCCCAGCTTTGGGAGGCCCATGAGGAGCGACACCGGGAACGGGAGGCGTGGTCTGCCTGGGAGACTCAAGTCTCCAGCTGACACACCACCTTCTTGGCCATAGAAGGCGTTGTCCTCCTTTTGTTGATCTCCTGCGGCCTTAGGATCCGAGGGTGGTGGACATCTTACAAGGAAGCCTCCACCCACTCAGACACCTGGCACGGTGAGCAAGATTCCGACCAGGTAGGAATGGCATCTGACTCTGGGCAGGAGGATGTGTGGCTCCCACACAGTGTATGGTGTCCGGTGGCCACTGTTCTCAGGAGTTGGACCCCCAAGGAAAGGTGGGAGGACATGGATGGCTCTCCAGCCAGTGTGGAGAGGGACCTGCAGGCTTTGGCTGAGCGGTTGCCGGAGGAGGAGAAGGCTACAGCCGGCCGAGTGGGCTGGATGTTCCTCACGGCCTTAAGTCTCAACTTGGAAAATGGGCTTAATGAAATGGCCCAGGTGTCGAACCAGGTGTCCTGGTTGGAAGTGCTGGAAGCCCAGGTCCGCCTGTTACAACAGGGGCCCCAAGGTGGAGACTCTGAGGCAGAGGAGGAGGAAGCGAGTGGAGACAATGTAGCTCCCAACCCCCAAGCCCGGCCAATCTTGAAGCAAAGGGTAAAACATGAGCAACCTTTGGGCCCCGGGGGCGTTGCTGCCGGCAACCCAGCTGTGACTGAGTTCATGATCTACACCCCTTACACTCCCACTGAGTTGCAGGAGCTGGGGAGGCGGTACAGACAGCGCCCTGGAGAGCCAGTCTCGGCTTGGCTATTACGTTTATGGGATGAGGGAGCAGACAGCATTCTCTGCTCCCCAGGCGAGATGGAAAAGCTAGCCTTCGTGACAGTGCATCCGTCCCTGCGACAAAGGTTACAAAACTGCCATAGGTTGGCCAACAACCAGGGCAACCATTCTCTAATGCAGTGGCTCACTGCTGTGGTATGCACAGTATGGGGACAGGCTGGTGAGCTGCCAGACACTGTGAGTCAATGGCAGGCATATACAGAACTTACGCAAATAATCCGTGAAATGGGTATGAGACATGCTATTTTCAACCTCAACATGCAGGGCCCAGATGAGGAGCTTTTTACTGCCAGCATGAGAGATCTCGTTTTGGATACTGCACCTGCGAATGCTTTTGGATCCTTGGTTGCTATTCTTACACCGTATGTAGGGCGACGGATCCAAGAAGTTACAACTGCCATGGCCACCCTAGGGGATGTAGAAAGCCGGAGGCAAAGGAAGTTAAGACAGGAGGTCCGTGCAGTTGAGACCTGGAAGCCCAAACCAAAGGTAAAGGGGCGAGGTCGCGGGCCTCAGAGAGTAACACGCGCACAGATGTGGCGTGATCTCGTGGCAGCAGGGGTCGATAGGAAGAAAATAGAACGACAACCCAATGCACTCCTGCTGGAACTTTGGAAACAGTTGCGTCCGGAACAACAATTCCAGAGAAGCATAAAGGAGGAGTCTGGGAAAGCGCGACCCGTGTCCCTCCAGGACTTCATGCAGCCGCTTGAGGCTGACTCCTTTCAGCTTGATTAGGGGTGGGGCTAAGGTACCCGGTCAGAGGGGACTAGCAGGGACCAGAGGCCCCACGTGGAACTCTCCATACATTGGTCCCCTTCTAATGTGCAGAGGGTTTTGGCTCTAATTGACACTGGCGCCGACTGCAGTCTCGTTTATGGGAACCCGGAGCTGTTCCCTGGACCAGCAATCTGCATTGATGGCTACGGGGGAAAAACTGTGACTGTGAAAGCCGTTTTCTTACCACTAGGTATAGGAAGGCTTCCTCCTCATACCTACAACGTTTATGTCTCTCCCGTTCCGGAGTATATTCTAGGGGTGGACGTGCTACATGGCCTCAGCTTACCGAAGTCGTCGGTAGGAGAGTTCCGTCTCTGGATCCGGGTGGTGAAAGCGGTGACACGCGGGCATGCTCACCACCCTCCTCAAGTGTTGCCGCAGCCTTGGCGCGTGGTTACAGTGCGACAGTACCACCTGCCAGGAGGACAAGACGAGATGGGTTGTAGAATACTGGAACTGGAGAAGGCACATATTGTGAGGCCAACGCACAGTCCCTTTAACTCCCCAGTATGGCCTGTCAAGAAGCCAGATGGGACCTGGCGAATGACTGTGGACTATTGGGAGTTAAATAAGGTGACGCCACCCTTGCACGCTTCAGTGCCTTCAATTCATGATTTAATGGATCGTCTGACTGTCCGCCTGGGGACATATCACTATGTAGTGGACTTGGCCAATGCTTTTTTCTCCATTGACATTGCACCCGAGTGTCAAGAGCAGTTTGCTTTTACTTGGGATGGGCAGCAGTGGACTTTTCAAGTCCTTCCGCAAGGATACTTGCACAGCCCCACTATCTGCCATGGGCTCGTGGCCCAGGATTTGGCACGGTGGGATCGCCCACCCTCTGTGGCCTTGTTTCATTATGTTGATGACATTCTGTTAACCTCAGATTCTCTTTCTGATGTAGAGTAAGCAGCTCCCTCTCTTCTCCGCCACCTGAAGTCACGTGGCTGGGCGGTGAATGAGAAAAAGATCCAAGGCCCTGGTTTATCTGTCAAGTTTTTGGGTGTTGTGTGGTCCGGTAAGAAAAAGGTTATACCTGAGGCAATCATTGATAAGATACAAGCCTTTCCCCGGCCGACCAAGGTCTCTCAACTGCACACATATTTGGGTCTGCTAGGATATTGGTGGGCGTTTGTACCCCATTTAGCACAAATGGCAAGGCCATTGTATAATATGATTAAAAAAAAAAAGGGGGCCTTATGGGGTTGGACAGAGGCTATAGAGCAAGACTTCGTTACCACGAAATGGTCAGTGCAGCAGGCACAGGCTCTGCAAGTAGTGGACCCCGGCCGCCCATTTGAACTTGATGTTCACGTAACCCAAGAGGGGTACGGATGGGGCCTCTGGCAACAGCAGGAGCGTCTCCGGTTGCCAGTGGGATTTTGGTCCCAATTATGGAAAGGAGCGGAGGTTCACTACTCTCTAATAGAAAAACAGCTGGCTGCTGTGTATGCAGCCCTAGTGGCCACAGAAGCCATCACAGGAACGGCACGCGTGTTGGTTCTAACAACCTATCCTGTCCAGGGGTGGGTCCGTACTTGGACCCAGGGACCCAAAACAGGGGTGGCACAGACCACCACCCTCGCCAAGTGGGGTGCCTACTTGGAGCAACATAGCACCCTTAGTTCAAGCCCTTTGAGCACAGAGCTACAACAGGTCCTGGGGCCTGTGGAGCTTGTAGCCCAGGCTGAGCCAAGTGCTCTGCCTAGAGGGGAGGACTTGGAGCCCTCGCCCTACAAAGAAGGACAGTCCCCAGTACCTGAGGGTGTCTGGTTTACCGATGGTTCTAGCCGAGGGGCTGCAGCTGTTTGGACGGCTATTGGTGTGCAGCCCAAAACAGACACCATTTGGTTTGATACTGGGACGGGCCAGAGTAGCCAGTCGGCTGAATTACGGGCTGTGTGGATGGTAATCAGCCACGAGCCTGGGCCCCTAGTTATTTGCACTGACAGCTGGGCGGTGTTCCGGGGCCTAACGTTGTGGCTCCCTACATGGAAACTCCAAAACTGGTTGGTGGGACACCGTCCACTGTGGGGTCAAGCCATGTGGCAGGACCTCTGGGACCTAGGGCAGAGAAAGGAGGTGACCTTAATGCATGTCACAGGTCGCTCCCCCTTAGTGTCCCCAGGTAATGATGAAGCAGACGCCCTAGCACGGGTACGATGGTTAGAGCGGGCTCCTGCCACTGATGTGGCCCATTGGCTGCATAGGAAATTGCAGCACGCTGGAAGCCGAACCATGTGGCAGGTGAGCAGATGCTAGGGCCTGCCTTTGAAATGGCAGGAGATAGCAGATGCCTGCTATGACTGTGCCGTCTGTGCCCAGGACAGCCCCCAAAGGCAGAGGCTCCCCTGGGAGACACAGCAGATTACGCGAGGGAGGGTGCCCCTCACTCGCTGGCAAGTGGATTACATTGGACCCCTGCCTAAGGCCCGCAATGCGATATATGCATTTACAGCAGTGGACACTGCTACGGGGTTGATGTTTGCTTGACCCTGTCTGGCTGTGGATCAGCGGCATACAGTGGTCGCCCTTATGCGGCTGTGCGCCCTCTATGGGTGCCCCCAAGTCATTAAAAGTGACATGGGTACCCACTTTACGGGGCAAGAAGTGCAGCGCTGGGCTGCCAGGATGGACGTGCAATGGTTTTTTCACACCCCGTACAATCCACAAGCAGCTGGCATGATTGAACGCTATAATGGCCTTTTGAAGCAAGGTCTCCGGGTGTCAAAACACCCTCCCACGATGCGTGACTGGGCCTCGCGTCTATGGGACGTCCTGAGAGTCCTGAATGAGAGACCACGGAAGGGAGGGCCCGCACCAGTAGAAGCTCTGCTACATCGAACGGCCGCTCCCATTCAATTACAAGTTACCACCAGTGAGACTCTGTTAAAGCCAGGCTACGGCAGAAATGGGAACATTTTGCTGCCAGCACCCACATGCTTGAAAGCAGGGGAACGGCAGCAATGGACTTGGCCCTGGCAGGTCAAAAGCCCCCACTGTCAATGGTTGGGCCTGATAGCCCCATGGGGGGCCAGTTTGACTCATGATTTGCAAGTGACGCCAGGGGTGGTGGCTGAGTGGCCACTGCAAGTGACTGTAGTATACAGAGGTCCTGATACCAGGATGATTTTGTGAGGAAACTATGTGCTCTCACTATGGCCTATTATGGGGTCCCCTATTCTGTTACATGTTGAAACTATGCAAGGGACCTCAAGCACTGCCATAAAGGTCTGGTACCACAAACCGGGAAAGGTGCCAGTGGCAGCGACCCTCCTTTCCCAGGACAAAAAGCTAGCATGTATCCTCCCAGATGGAAGGGATTTGCCAGTGTTGGTTCCTAAGACTACCGTTTCTTTTCGTCCGTAGGTGTCAGTAGGCTAATATGACACAGGGACCCTCGCGGAAGACACTTGTCGCGTAGATTGTGAGGTGAGACCCTGTAGGGGTGCAGTGTGGGGACAGAGCCCCAGAAAGTAGTTTACAGGCTCTCAGCCTCACGTGGAAAGGTGCTGGCTCGGCTAGTAGACGGCCCTCAGCTGTGGCTGATTGGCTGTCAGCTGTAGCCAGTTAGCCAATTAGCCGCTAATATAATTGCTGCGGCTACGGAGTAGAGCCGAGGAGAGCCGAGGAGAGTACAGGAACAGAGCCGAGGAGAGTGGAGGAGAGTCGTCGGTTGGTTGGCAGAAAAACAGACAGCAGGTCGCACGTCTGGTGAACCCAGCCTCCAGTGAGACCATAGTGGTATGACTCCCCTACCTATGGCTCCGTGGGTGTTCCTTTTTGGCCTCACCATGTCCTGCATTCTTGTGTGGGGAGCGGGAGCAGAGACCCCGCAGGCTGCCCTGCACGACAGTAGTACCAAGAGCCTTGCATTGCTGGACAACATTTTCTTCCCTCTTCACTCCTCCCTGCTTGCCTGGGCGCATCTGAACAATTCTCGTCTTCCCTCTGGGCCTCAATTCTCTGAAAAGTGAGGAAGGCTGGATGAGACTCTCTCTATCACCCTCTCCACTCCCATGGCTTCATGGCATTTGAGGATATCCTGGGAACAGTTGGGAAATAGAGCTGGAGCCATTCTTAGAACTCTCAGGGATAGGGAAGAGGCGAAAAGGCTCAAATCCATATGGGGCCCTAACCTCCCTTTTCCAGCTCCTACTGTGATCTCTTCAGCATTCCTAGGAGTCCAGCTAGGCTGGACCTGAATCTGCCACCACCCTGCTTGGCCTGGTGTGTTTTATGTTGGAGAGATCCCCCAGCAGGCTGGCCTGGGAGGGGGGCGTAGGGGTCCAGCAGAAGCTCCTTTCCTCATGGCCTGTTCCATTTGTGATCCCCTCAGAAGATGAAGTGCCAGATGAATGTGCAAGAGGGAAGGTGCTTCCAATTCCATATCCAAGCTGCTGATATTTACCAGCAGCAGGATCTTGGCAAATCACGGCCTCTGTCTCCCTCTCATCTTCTGTGTCTTCACTTTAAGAATCGTGAGGAATAACCCTTACTCCACAGCACTGTTAACAGACAAGGATGAACGCTGGGCCCTGAGCCCAGTGCCGGGAACCCAGGTGGAAATCATTAAATGGAAGTCCCTTTATCTGTCTCCCAAGGTCTCCCCAGCTGAGGCCTGAAGACCTAGGTGCTCCCTGACCAGTGTTCCTTCAGGCCCCAAGACCTCAACAGGCAGAAGATGTAGACCCTAAGTGAGGCCTCCCAAGCTTCCTCTCAGAGCACCAGCACTGGCAACATGGAGAGCTTCCCAAATAGGGAGGGCTTGGCCAGATCTCCACAGCCTCAGAAGGCCACACCACTACTGCCCTTTTCTGGGCTCATGGTTGGAATCAGCTGAGGAGTGTCATGCAGAGTGACCGGCGGGGTCTTTTCTGGGGTCTCTAGTCCCTCTCCCCACATAAGAACACAGGACAGTATGAAGCCAAAAAGGAATACCCACAGAGCCATAGGTAGGGGAGTCATACCGCTATACTCTCACTGGCGACTGGGTTGGAGACACAGGAAGCAGGAGCCACACTGTTCGCAACCCTCACTGGGCCGCTTGCAGGCTCAGCCACCATCTTCTTGCTAGCCCCCATTTGCTGCTAGCATAGCCACAGCAGTTATATTAGTGGCCAATGGCTCACAGGTTACAGCTGACGGCCAACTAGCCAGGGCTGATGGCCATGCAATCACAGTTGATGGCCATTTACTACCTGAACCAGCACCCTTCCATGTGAAGCCAAGAAACTGCACTCCTGGCTCTGTCCCCACAGGAATGATGGCAAATGAGTGCTGGATGGGAAAAGAGAAAACACTGTTAGATCCACACAGCAAACCAGTGCTTTGGAAAGCAGATATCAACCTCTCCTGTGAAGCTCAGTCCCACTGTTTTAGTTAAAGGATCTTTGCCATATTGTGAACCCCCTCAGACAGAACCCAAGAGGGCCTACCCAACAGCAAGGGTAATTAGTGCACTGTGAGCAGTGAAGTGCCCCACCTCTCACCCTGACCTCTTGCCCAGCCAGTGTCTCTGGGCTGAGTTCTGAGGTCATACATGAGAGTCTTCAGGCAGCACAGAGCAGCTCCATGTTCCTCTGACATTCACCTGCCTGCCATAGCCAAGGACTACTGAAATCGTGGCCTCTTCTGCTCGTTTCCTCTATCAAACCTCCCACTTGTCCCCTGGCCCAATATTATTCAGGCCAGCTTCTTGCTTTCTTTACCATGGTCCCAGGACCCTCATAGCAATTTTCATAGCAGTTGTTTCTAATTCTCTGTACTGCCCCTCTCCTTGCAGACTTCCTGGGCTTAATAATGATGAGGCTTCCTTACGGAATCTAGGTTTGTACCACTCCAGTTTGCACAACTCCAGTGTGATCCCCTCATGGAGTAGGTACAGCATATAATAAACACGCCAATATAGAGGAATCCACATCTGTGTATAACTGATTATAGTTAAGACAGGTATGTGTCACTATAGGATGTGTGTGTGAGAAACAATTGTGTGCAGGTCTATGTGAGTGAGACATGAGTGTGAGAAACAGAAGCTGAGACCAGAGAGTACTGTGGGGATAGTATATGAGCAAGAAGACGAATATGAGGTATAAGAAAGTGTGTATGTGTGGAGGATGCATGCATATAGGGACAGTATGATGTGTGACTAAATGTGTCAAGGTAAGTTTGTTACATAGGGTGCAACATTGTACCAGTCAGCTCTTTTCACAATAGTGTTTGTTGTGTAACGAAATATCCCAAAATGTGGTGACTTACAACAAAAATCATTTGTTTCATGCTCATGAATCCACAAGCCAGCTGGGGTCTGGATGATCTAGGCTGAGCATAGTTAAGCTTGGCCTCAGGCCACAGTTGGGTCTGCTCCACATGTCTCTTATTTTTCTGAGTGAGTGGACTGCCCAGGACATGTTCTTCGCATGGCAATAGCAGAAGTGCAACAGAACAAGGCCACAAGCATTTTTAAAGTATCTGTTTGCATTACATCTACCAACGTTCTATTAACCAAAGCAAGTGACATTGCCAAGCCCAGCATCAATGGGCCTGGAATTGCATTCTTCCTCTAATAAAATAAATTCATAAGGAAAAGAATATGAATAGGTGAAAAATTAAAACAGGGACTTCTGGTTTCAGCCAAAATGGAATAGCCCCATTTCTCCCAAGTCCTCCCTCCTATAACTGAAAAATTCTGGAAAGAGTTCTGACTGCTGAGTGGCACATGGCTGATTCCCTCATCTCCTCCAAGTCTTTGTTCCTATATTTCCTATTTAAAATTGAAAAGCACATCCCAACCCACACACCCCCATTCAAGCATCCCTTAATCTCCTGACTCAGCTCTACTTTTTCCATAACACATAACAGCTTGTAACACACATTTATTGCTTGTTTCCCCCACTAGAATTTAACATCCAAAGTGATTTTTGATTAAGCGTCTTTTAACAGTTCCTGGAATACAGTAGGCCCTCAAACGTTTGCTAAACGAATGAACTTCAGAGGCGAGATGAAGATGCCCAGTGGCATGTATTCGGTTCAGAATACTATTTTTAAAGGTAAAGACGAAATTACGGGTGACGTTTACCTTCTTTTCTCCTAGTAGCACTTTAGCAAGATGAAAAACACTTTAATGGGTACTCCTAAAATAATTCTTACACGTTTGTAATAACCAAAACAACCCAGGGAAGATCTCGTGAAATGAACTAGTCATTGACCTCAAACAGTGAAAAGCAGCAGCCCCTGCATCTGAAAACCCGCCTTGCGCCGAGCTTCGCTCGAAGCCCTCGACTGCCACCGGAAGTGGGACCCAGAAGTGGGCGTGACCCATCCGTAGCTTTCTGGGACTTGTAGTTCTGGGCCCTCCGCACGGGCGAGGGTCACAATCCGGAATCCTGCGTTTCCAGGTGTCGGATTCGCTGGGGAGGTGAGAGGCGCCCCGCTGCTGGCGCCGCCCGCAGAGAGGCGTCTGGCGGTGGGGATGTGGTAGGGCCGCGGGCCCGGCGCCTGATCGCCGAGACCCGAAAGCCTGGCGAGGCGGTGGTGGGAGGGCGCGCGACCTGGTAGAGATGCGGTCCAGGGCCGCACGTGTGTCCGGACGCAGCGGCCGCCGCTGCGTTCTCTAGACCCGGCTGCGGGCACCTGAGACTAGGCGGCCCCCAGCGCTGAGTCGGCGGGCTCCGAGGGGCCCTCGGCTTGCCTGGCAGAGCTCCGGCCTTGGCCAGCCTAGGGGCTTCGTAGTTGGCCTTTTCCGCACCGGTGACTGGCCTTGTTCCAAGGAGGTTTTGAGGAGGCGTCAGGTGGCCGAGAGAGGCTCCTGTGAGGGACCGAGGTTTCTGTCCCCACAGCACAGTCCTCACTAAAAGGTTGCATCTGAGCCCCTACACTCTAGAAACGAATCAGGGCGGGGAAGGCCTCGCGGGCGTCCAAAATCCATCTCACGAGGCGACACATCCGACCTGAGACCTCTTACTGTGCTGAGCAGAACTGGAGAGCAGAGATCGGAAAGCCTGAGAATGGACACATCTTAGAGCTGCTAGGAGAGCGGAGCGCCATGGACCCTCATGGGTTGGAGGGTGGGTGGGCCTGGCCTGTTTGATCCAAAGTCCAGTGGACAGAGACGAGGGAGGCGCAGTGTGAGGGAGACAGGAAAGTCGCCTCAGGAGACGGTGTATGAAGTGTTGGCTGGAAGAGCTTACTTAGTTAACAGGAGCTGAGCCTTTCTACAGTCTTGCTGGACTAACTGGACCGGCCTGCAAGGTGGACTGCTTTTCATGGCTTTTCCTCTTTCCCTAACTCTGCCTTTCCAGGACTCTCTGTCCTGAGAGGAGGAAATTACCAAGTTCCAGGTGAGTTGGTGTTTCTTCTTGCAAAATGCCCTCTTCCTGAGAATGGCTGTAACCTTTCTTTCTTGGGACAGAAGGAAGGACATAAGCTTAACTGAGTGCTTCTCTATGTAAGGTCCTGTCTTGGTTCTGTGTGTTCTTTTTCTCTTTATTGTCACACTGCAGCCTGAGGCATACAGTATTTTATAAATATGGGTGTAGGAACATTAATATACTGAGGGCATATAGCTATCAAATGATGTTGCCATGGTCTGCAGAGGTCTCTGCTAGCTTTAAATTCCACATCAGTTTTCACTGAACCACCCTACCTCTATGAACTTGGTCCACTCCCCAGAGCACTGGGCTATGCTCTTCTGTTGAAAGACTCCACACAGCATGGTTGCCTCCTCTCTCTCAAAGCCTGCCTTTCCTGCCAGACATTTCACTCACATTGAACGTCATTCAGAGCTATGACATGCTCAGTCCAGTGCTAAGTGGCCTCAGGGAAACAAACAGCATTATAAACTATAAAGCGCTTTTCTTCATGAGCAGATTACGTGTACGAAAAACAAGTATGCGCATTAATGATAATCATTTACTAAACATGAAAGCATTAAAAACATGAGAAAATGTGTTAAATAGCAGCACAGAACTTACCAAATCACTCAAAAATGATCTTCAACCAGGCTGTGCATCAGAATTGTCTGTGGTGGTTTTTAAGAATTAAGGTTCCTAGGCACCACTACCTTCCAGACCTACTACAAAAAAGAGAATTTTACTCCTTTTTTATTCCATGATCTTTGTACATCCGTAGATTTGCTGCACTTATTGTCCAATATTTCTCTACATGTTTAATGTGCGCATCTCTAAGGTAGATGTTTGTTCATCTTGTATACTCTGGTTGATATGTTCCCTTTACCAACATATCTACATGTTTAATTGGTACAATAAATCGTTAAATTACCAGCTAGCACTTTTTTAAAAACCGATTTCTCATTTGTCTCCATAAAACCATTTCTAGAAAGTTACCTCAAGATTGGCACTTAGGGGGCAGCCGGATGGCTCAGTTGGTTGGAGCCCGAGCTCTTAACAACAAGGTTGCGGGTTCAATTCCCACATGGGATGGTGGGCTGTGCCCCCTGCAACTAAAGATTGAGAATGGCAACTGAACTTAGAGCCAAAAAAAAAAGAGAGAGAGAGAGAGATTGGCACTTAGAATCATCGAATGTTTGAAATTAAGAGGTCAGCCAGCCCTCTCTCTGCCTTGGTGCCATCACTTTACAGACGAGAGCTCTAATTCTGAGGGAGCTGAAAGGAAGCACCATGTCCTTTGTTGCAGAGAGCAGCAGAGCCAGAAGTAAACCCCATGTTTTCTAACTCCAGGCTGTTCCTTCTCCATAACTAAGCAGGTCATCACATCAGAAACAATATGAAGAAAATAACAGGCTGGATTTTAAGGAAAATATAATTGGTTCTTAACACCATCACCAAGACCATCTTTCTGCTTGGCGAATAAAGTCCTCACACATATAGGAAGAGACTGTGAAAACTCCTATAAAAATTGGTTTATACAGAGGATAGTAAATTGCCTCAAGGAACTAAGAGCATGCCATCTCTGTCTTGAAAAGTAATTGAGGACCTCAATGGAGAATAATATGAGACCCTGTGCTCTCTCTGTTTTCCTTCTACCTGTTTACTAAGATTATTTATTCACTGCTGATTAAGTTGGGGATTGCTAGTATGATAAATTTTGAGATTCTGGTATATGTTAATAACTTTTTAAATTTAAAGAAAGGACTTCATCCGACCAATACTTGCTGAGTGTTTTCTGTGTATCAGACATTTTTCTTGAGTCTACTGAAAGGCACAAGTCCTAATTTAACCCCTCCATTCCTCTATGACTGGGGTCATTTCACCATTATGAACCCTTGTTTTCTCATCAAAAAGTGAGAGTGTTGAGTTTTATGACCTCAGGGTTCTCTTTTACTTGTAGCATTTGATTATTCTTGTAAATTAAATGTGAATTTATAAATACTTAGCATTTAGATTCTAAGTCAGTTGGGCAGTTACTGAGGATTTAAAGATTAGTTGAGCATGGCCCCTATCCTTTGGAATCATATAGCCAATCTGGGAGACAGATTTAATAGCTATAGTAGAGGTATATGAAAGATACTATGAAATGGAGGAGGAGGAAGCATCTGACTCATCCTCGTGCTTCAGAAAGGAGGTTGTTGATTGTCCTAAAACTAAAAGAGTTCCAAAATGGGTGAGAGAAATATAAGTCAGGGCAGAAGCAGCGTGTAAGGGCTATTTTAGACTAGAGCAGGACATCTGAATAACTACCGGTAATCCAGTATGACGACAGCTCCTGCCCACCACCTCCTGCCTTCTGCATTATTTCCTGTCCTAAGTAAATTGTTGCATCCAGCAGGGATAGGCTGTGGAAGGGAAGTGGATTAGCACATGATGTATGTTGTTTGGAGGAGCTTGACATTTGTTGGGGGCCGGTGGGGACAGGAAATTACTGGTCTCATGACCTTCCACTTTGGTTTGCCTTCAGAATTCTGAGTCCACTTTCTCAAGTGAGCTTGAGTTCCACCCGGGGGTGACTCATCTGCTCCACTAATACCAGGAAGACAATTCATTATTCAGTGTTTTAGTCACAACTTTGTTTTGTTTTAGTACGACCACTATTTTCTTTCTCTTTTTCCTTTCCTCTGTCACACTGATTCCTTTCATTTGGTCCACTGTCATAGCATTTCTCATTTTGGAATTTTCAACCTACTACAAAGTTTGTGGTCTGTCAGCATAACCTTTCCATTCTCAGCACAGAATTTTCCCACCACTTTATCTGTGGAATCTTAAAAAATTACTAACTCGGACTATCCGGTCTATGGATTGAAAGATGACAAAACCTGTATTTTGAAGACCTGGTAAGGAGTTATTGTGGTCTAGGTAAGAAATGAAGGCCTTTACCTAGGACACTGGCAGTGGGAATAAAGAAGAGGTAACACGTTGAAGGGATATTTAGGAGACAGCATTGACAAGATTTGAAATGACCTGATATTGTTGAGGAAGGGAAGGAGTCTTAGAAAATCCAGACAATTCAGGGAGATGGATAAAAAAATAAAAGGGAAAAAAAGATAATTCGTGGACTCGAATCTCAGAAGGGAGAAAAGGATTCGATCTAGAATACATAGGGAGAGGTTAGCCTTGGACAGAAACCTTTTTTCTCTGAGGTTGAAAAGAAAAGATCTGGTTGAGAGGAGTGGCTAAGCCGACTGCTTGATATTCACCGGGCCCTGTCGTACTAACAGATACGTTTATGTCACTCTAAGTCACCAACCTTCACTTCCACTTCTTTGTCCCACCTTTGTGCAGGGTCTTGCAGACTTCTATAGCCCAATCTCATCCCTCTTCCTCAGACACAGTGGAGACCTGTGACCTTGAGGGGAAATTGCCACTTGCCTCATTATCACCTTCTCCACTGGTGACCAGGAGAGTCAAGTCATTCCTGTAGGAGGAGTGGGGTAGGGGAGGGCTAGTTGTCCTCAGTTTCCTGAGGAGGGAGTGAGTAGTGCCTTCAGCTTCAGGCTTAAGGTGTGAGCTCTTCTGCAGGTTACTGGGCACTTCCCTGGCTCAGCATGAATTGCTCCTTTGGGCTTCACTTGGCTCTCAGTTGTTTTGTGTATATTCTGTCCTCTGCTTTTCAGCATGTAGCCTGTAGCCTGGTGCCAGCCCACAAACAGTTTGTTATCAGTCTGAAAAGAAAGGACAGAAATTGAGAGTTTAAAATTTTTATATCTGTTAAATCTAATAGTTTTAAAAATTGGTGTTGGTATTTTATATGTCTTTTTATTGTATTTCACAAAACTATTGGTTTGTGACATAGTAGGAATTTTTAAAAAGAAAGTGGTCCTTTACCAGAGGCAGTTGGAAAAATGTTGCTCTATCAACAGAACCCTGGGGGAACCAGATTCACTGTGAAGTTAACTAAATATGTAGACTCGTCTTGGGTGCCAGGCCCTGTGTGAGGCCTTGCAGATGCAGCCATGAACAAATCAGACAGCCTCTCTTCTTAGGGAACTTAGGAGGTATGATCAAAACATGATGGTGAATGTTTAAATAAAAAAAATTATTACAGTAAAAGACACATTGCCATTAATCCTCCTCAAAATACTCCCCTTCACTTCAAACACACTTATCCCATCGTTCTTGCCACTTTCTGAAGCAGTTCTGGAAGTCCTCTTTGGTGAGTGTCTTGTTGCACTGTCGTGGCTGCCTGAATGTCCTGAATTGATTCAAAACATTTACCTTTCATGATCATTTTGACTTTCGGGAAGAGCCAGATCCAGTGAATAAGGTGGATGAGGAGACACCGTAATGTTTTATTTGACAGAAACTGCCGTACCAAAAGCGATGTGTGACATGGAGCCTTTCCATTGTGTTCACAAAATACGGTGAATGCTGCTTGCCGAGTGCCATCTAACGGAAAGGCAGGGATCTTCAATACAGGAGGCCGTGTGTTGAACCTTAGTAACAGTGCGTGACAAGTTTCAACTTGTTCAGGACAGTCAGTTGGATGTGAGCTACAGTTGAGAGGTGTGTTTTAAAGCGTGCCATAAATCATCTTCCATCATGACAATGCTCCATGTCACACTTGCTTCTGATATACAGCAATTTCTGTCAAATAAAAACATTACAGTGTGTCCTCATCCACCTTATTCACCGGATCTGGCCCGTGCAACTTCTGGCTCTTCCCCAAAGTCAAAATGATTCAGGACATCAAGGCAGCAATGACAATGCAACTAAAGACACTCACAAAAGAGGATTTCCAGAACTGCTTCAGAAAGTGACAAGAACAATGGGATAAGTGTGTTTGAAGTGAGGCGGAATATTTTGAGGGGTATTAATGGCAATGTGTCTTTTACTCTAAGAAATTGTTTTTTAGTTAAACATTCACTGTATTGTTTGATCATACCTTGTATATCTTAGTGGGAAGAGACAGACAGTAAGAAAGCAAATAAATAAATAAGAAAATGAGATAAGGTATAAGTATACAAAGAAATTAAAACGGAGAAATGATGTTTGGGGGTGTGTCTGGTATTTTCACCATAGACATCTTTGCCATAAGCATTTTTGCTACAGATATTTCCACACATAACTAATTGGCCATAAGGCAATTTTGCCGTTAAAAAAAAAAAAAGATATAAAATCACAAAAATTTAAAGGGATATTAAAAAGAACATAAAATTTAAAAGACTACTTTATTGCGAAATACAAAATATTTGAATACATTTAAAATGTGTTTAGATTCATGGCAGTACTGCTCAAATAACTGATTTTATTTTGTGGATTGTACCAAAGCACTTGTCTTTGTTCTATGGGAAAAGTGGGTTCAACTCTGCATCCTCAGTGAGGGCCCTTTGCCTCTCTTTCTCCTCCCCATATAGTGTGTTCAAAAATAAGAAACCAGCTCTTAGGGCAAATCATTATCATCTGGAAGAAATGCTCACTATTTTAAGATTACCACCACCACATCTACTTGTCACTCTGTAGACCATTAAGAACTAGCTGAGATTTATATATAATATAAAAATGAAAATAACTGAGAATTTCATCAATGGAGAAATGAAACCAAACTGACAACTAGCTTAAATACATTAGTCTGCTGAATGTGGTTGATTTGCCAATGGAGAAATGAAACCAACCAAATTAAAAACAGTCAACCAGTTATTTTATCTTTTTTTATGGCAAAATTGCCTTACAGGCAAAAATGCTGTGGTAAAGATGCTACAGCAAAAGTACCTAGAACCGTTTTTTTCGGTGCTCCTGTGGATTAGATGGCCAAGGAAACAATTCTCCGAGGAGGTAGCAGTTTTGCTGAGACCTGAATAAGGAACCATGTATGTGAAGGTATATGAAGATGTGAAAAAAGAACATTCTGGGCAGAGAGGACAACTAGTGTCAATGCCAGTTGGGGCGCTTAATGTGATCAAGGGTCTGCAGTGTAACACAAGCGAGGAGTGACTCGAAATTGGAGAATTGACAGGACCCCATTGTGTAAAGCCTTGCAGGCCAGGATGAAGAGTCTGAATTTTACTCAATATCCACGGAAAAATTTTTGGAGGGTTTCATGCCTGACAGGGTGTGTGTTTTAAAAGATCACTCTGGCTACTATGTGGAAAATTTATTGTGTGGGGGAGCAAGAGAGACAGATTAGGAGGTGGAGAGTTAACGACAGCTGAGACTCATAATGATAATAGCGCAAGACAGAATGGGTAGATTCAGATACATTTTAGAGGTAGAGTTCATAGCACTTGGTGATGGATAATGTGAGGAAGAGGGAAAAGAATCAAAATGACTTGAACAGTTGGGTGGGTCATGTGACTGTTTACTAAAAAGGGGACAACTAGGGAAGAGTAGATATTGATGGAGATTGTCAGGAGGAAGAATTTCATTGGGGCCTATGAAGGTTTAAGTGCCTTTTAGACATCGAAGTATATAGATAGATGTTAGGTAGAAAGTTGGAGCCTGGAGTTAAGGGGAAAGGTTGGAGCTGGAGATCAGTATTTAAAAATACCCAAGGAGAGTGTGTTATGGTTTTGTGTATATGTGCTATTTTATTTTTTTCAGTAATGTTCAACTATTTAGAAAAAGACATATGATTGATATGACTAGGGAAAAAAATTGAGATCTAAAGTATACTTTGGGTGAAAGGAAAAAGAGGAAGATTTAAAGGATGGTGATCTTGATAAAGCAGATGTGATAGAAAAGGAAGAACAGAAAGAATTGGAAGATGTTTTAAGAATTGGATATTAAGATAGTAATATTTCAAAAGCAGGGTAGTCTAATAGTGAAATGATTATTGAGTGAAATGAGATAGATTATTGGCACTATAGAGATTAAAAAATGTGATGGTAAGAGTGTTGGGTAAATTGTTCTCGTTGAGTGTTGAGGTTGTCAGGATAATAGTAAGAATGGGGTAGGCCCAGTCAGAATGGCTATCATCAACAAGACAAATAGTAACAAGTGTTGGAGAGGCTGTGGAAAAAAAGGAACACTCAAACACTGTTGGTGGGAATGCAGACTGGTGCAGCCGCTATGGAAGGCAGTGTGGAGGTTCCTTAAAAAATTACGAATAGAATTACCATTTGACCCAGCAATCCCTCTCCCTGGGTATCTACCAAAAAAATCTGACAACATTTATACATAAAGACACGTGTGCTCCAATGTTCATTGCAGCTTTGTTTACAGTGGCCAAGACATGGAAACAACCAAAATGTCCTTCCATAGATGAATGGATAAAGAAGTTGTGGTATATATACATAATGGAATACTATTCGGCGGTAAGAAAAGATGATATAGGAACATTTGTGACAACATGGATGGATCTTGAGAGTGTAATGCTGAGTGAAATAAGTCAGACAGAAAAAGCAGAGAACCATGTGATTTCACTGATATGTGGTATATAAACCAAAAACAACAAAAGAACAAGACAAACAAATGAGAAACAGAAACTCATAGACACAGATAATAGTTTAGTGGTTACTAGAGGGTAAGGGGGGTGGGGGGTGGGAGACGAGGGTAAGGGGGATCAAATATATGGTGATGGAAGGAGAACTGACTCTGGGTGGTGAACACACAAAGGGATTTATAGATGATGTAATACAGAATTGTACACCTGAAATCTATGTAATTTTACTAACAATTGTCACCCCAATAAATTTAAAAAATAAATTATTTAAAAAAAAAGAATTGTACACCTGAAATCTATGTAATTTTACTAACAATTGTCACCCCAATAAATTTAAAAAAAAAAAGAATGGGGTGGAAAAGACAACAATGACTGTGAGATGACAGTGACAAAGAAGATTCAGCAGCTGGATGGCATGAGCTTGAGTGAGTTGTGGGCAGGAGGGGAAGGATTTGGGAGGAAGTAGAAAAGTAGATGAGAAAGAAGTTTCCAACAAAACTTGATTTAGATCCCTCAGACCCCTGAACTGTACACTTCTATTCCCTTCTCGCCTTTTCCAGTGCTACCATCCTCACCTTCCTTCCAGGACATTTGTGCAGATGGTTGTCGGTTAAGCAGGAATGTGCTTAATGTTTTAGGAAGCAGTAACATTCAAGGATTTCTCTGCGGACGTCACTAGGAGTGGGGTCCCCCACACTTAGAGGAAGCTGCGCAGAGCTGTGATACAGCCACTTGGTCTCTGTGGGTAAGAACCTGAGCTGGACACCCACCTGTTGGAGTCTTTGTCTCTTCAATTTTAAATAGTGATGGGCCCCAGGAGTTAGGGTTCAAGAATCAGTTTCTTAATTTCCTTTTGGCACTAAAGGATGTTTCTGATTATTCTAAGCAGCTAAAAGACTTTACTTGGTAAGAATTGGAGAATGGTAGCTTTACTGAATTGTCTGAAAAGCCATACCTGGTCCATCTCTGACAAGCCAGAGTTTGACACTGATTTTGCTTTCTACACAGTTATGCAGTCCCCGTGTGTTTCCCAGATGTGATCTCTTAGTAGAACAAGTTGAAGGTAATTAGATAATGGAGAACAAACTTCAAAGGAATCAGCTAGGAAAGTTATAAACCCAGGCTGATCCATGAAAGAGGAGTGAGTCTCTTATTTAGATGTTCCAGGAGTTCTCTTTGAAGTTCTCTGGTCTGTGGAGAAAGCTGAGGCTTCAAGGATGCTTTCCACAAACCGATCTCCCTTGAGCTATTTACTTACCTTCCTTCTACCTTTTCAGGAGGTTGTAGTCTTTCTCATTCACACTGACCTTCTTATCTGCACTCTATCTTTTCCCCACGTTCTCCCCACATGGTCTTGTGCCATCATTCCTTGGACTTTATTTTCATTAAGTCACCTGCCCTGCAATAGCTAGTTTCCATTGCTTCTTTTCTCACACTTTCAGAGATTCCTCCATCTCCCTTTCTGAGTATTGGACAATATGTGGTGAGACAAAACCCCAAACCTAGCAATAGATAGGGGTATAATTGATAGTTCTTCTCTTCAAAAACATTTTGATTGCTTGAAGCAAAGAACCTTAAACATTTTTGAGGTAATAATTCATTTTTAGGTATCTATCCTTAAGGAATTAATCAGTAACCCCAACTGAAAATTGTGAACAAAGATAAGTCATTATAGAATTATTTAAAATACTGAAAAAATTGTTCACCAAATATATCAGAGGGATTGGTTATACAAATTATAGTGGAGAAAAATATATGGCCGATAAAAAATATACTGATCAAGACTTTTTAATTAGCTAGGAAGATACATGTCTACCTACTAGGTTGAACCATGTGAAATTGCCACTTTGTAGTAAAAACAGACCTTCTACAAAAACAACTGAAAAAATATCCTGTAATGGTGGCTTTTAAGGTTTTTTCCACTTTAGTCCACAGGGTTCTCTTCCATCAGTAACTGTGGCTCTTGACCATTACTTTCAACTAAACCTGGGGGTGAGGCCAGCACCAGGGTGAAGTGGTCTCTGCAGTTGGCAGAGACCTTTTTCTTTATATACGCCTAGTGCTTGCTGTCTTATATTGTTAAACTTGTGTCCCTTTCAGAACTTTTCGTTTTTAAATTTTTCTTTTGGAATATTTACTAGTACTAGTTTTTCTCATGGTTTTGATAGTGTTCACCTTAATCTTAAAATTGTTTGACTTCTATGAAATTCTATGAAATTACAGTTTTTCTGTTTTCCCCAGCCTCTCTCTTCTTCATCCCTTTTATTCTGCATATTCACTGGCTTCTCTGTCTTTCCTCTAACATTGGAAATCCCACAAAGCTCTTTGCTTTTTTGATTTCTGTATATCAGTGTTTCTCAACCATTTTTTTGTTGTTGTTATTGTCACTGCACCCTCTCCAAGAACCGATTCTCACCCCTTGGGAGCAATAGTGCCTGTTGTGAGTGCACAGTGTGTGTGTACACTGGTCTGTCCCTCAAAGAGCTCTCATATATTTAAACAGCTTCAGGTATCCTTCCTACGTTGATAACTCTACTGTCTTTATTTCCTGTCCTCATATTAAACTCTATTCCCAGGTATTCTTTTGGCTATGGGATACCTACGCTCGAATATACAATGTCACTTCAAATTCAGTGTATTGAGAATTTTCATATTTATTTTTCTTTTTAACTTCCCTTCTAATTTTTTTTATTATTAAATTTATTGAGACGACAATTGTTAGTAAAATTACATAGATTTCAGGTGTACAATTCTGTATTACATCATCTATAAATCCCATTGTGTGTTCATCACCCAGAGTCAGTTCTCCAACCATCACCATATATTCGATCCCCCTTACCCTTATCTCCCACCCCCCACCCCCCACCCCCCTTACCCTCTGGCAACCACCAAACCATTGTCTGTGTCTATGAGTTTCTGTTTCTCATTTGTTTGTCTTGTTCTTTTGTTGCTTTTGGTTTATATACCACATATCAGTGAAATCACATGGTTCTCTGCTTTTTCTGTCTGACTTATTTCGCTCAGCATTACACTCTCAAGATCCATCCATGTTGTCACAAATGTTCCTATATCATCTTTTCTTACTGCGGAATAGTATTCCATTGTGTATATATACCACAACTTCTTTATCCATTCATCTATCGAAGGACATTTTGGTTGTTTCCATGTCTTGGCCACTGTAAACAAAGCTGCAATGAACATTGGAGCACACGTGTCTTTATCTCTAAATGTTTTCAGATTTTTTGGGTAGATACCCAGGAGAGGGATTGCTGGGTCATATGGCAATTCTATTTGTAATTTTTGAGGAACCTCCACACTGCCTTCCATAACGGCTGCACCAGTCTGCATTCCCACCAACAGTGTATGAGGGTTCCTTTTCTCCACAGCCTCCAACATTTGTTACTATTTGTCTTGTTGATGATAGCCATTCTGACTGGGGTGAGGTGATATCTCATTGTGGTTTTGATTTGCATTTCTCTGATGATTAGTGATGTTGAGCATTTTTCATATGTCTATTTGCCATTTGTATGTCCTCTTTGGAGAAATGTCTCTTCAAGTCCTCTGCCCATTTTTCAATTGGGTTGTTTGTTTTTTCGTTGTTGAGTTGCATGAGTTCCTTGTATATTCTGGATACTAGCCCCTTATCGGAGGCACTGTTTGCAAAAATCTTCTCCCATTCAGTTGGTGGCCTCTTTATTTTGTCAATGGTTTCTTTTGCTGTGCAGAAGCTTTTAAGTTTCATATAGTCCCATTCGTTTATTTTAGCTTTTACTCCAATTGCCTTTGGAGTCAAATTCATAAAATGCTCTTTGAACCCAAGGTCCATAAGTTTAGTACCTATGTTTTCTTCTATGCAGTTTATTGTGTCAGGTCTTATGCTTAAGTCTTTGATCCATTTTGAATTAACTTTGGTACATGGTGACAAATAGCAGTCCAGTTTCATTCTTTTGCACGTGGCTATCCAATTCTCCCAGCACCATTTATTGAAGAGGCTGTCTTTGCTCCATTGTATGTTTTTAGCTTCTTTGTCAAAAATTATCTGTCCATATTTATGTGGTTTTATTTCTGGGTTCTCAATTCTATTCCATTGGTCTATGTGTCTGTTTTTCTGCCAATACCATGCTGTTTTGATTATTGTAGCCCTGTAGTACAAGCCAAAGTCAGGAAGTGTGATACCTCCATTATTGTTCTTTTTCTTAAGATTGCTTTGGCTATTCGGGGTCTTTTGTGGTTCCAAACAAATCTGATGATTTTTTTGTTCTATTTCTTTAAAATATGCCATTGGGATTTTGATGGGGATTGCATTGAATCTGTATATTGCTTTGGGTAATATGGCCATTTTAACTATGTTGATTCTTCCAATCCATGAGCACGGAATGTCTTTCCATTTCTTTGTGTCTTCTTCAATTTCTTTCAAAAATGTCTTATAGTTTTCAGCATATAGGTCTTTCACATCCTTGGTTAAGTTTATTCCTAGGTATTTTATTCTTTTGCTGCAATTGCAAAAGGAATTGTTTTTTGTATTTCTTTTTCTGAGATTTCATTGTTAGTATATAGGAAGGCAATGGACTTTTGTGCGTTGATTTTGTAGCCAGCAACTTTACTGTATTCGTTGATTGTTTCTAATAGCTTTTTGGTGGAGTCTTTAGGGTTTTCTATATATAGCATCATGTCATCTGCAAAGAGTGATAATTTAACTTCTTCATTCCCAATTTGGATGCCTTTTATTTCTTTCTCTTGCCTGATTGCTCTGGCAAGGACTTCCAACACTATGTTGAAAAGCAGAGGTGATAGGGGACATCCCTGTCGTGTTCCTGAACGTAGAGCAAAGGGCTTCAGTTTTTCTCCATTAATTATGAGATTAGCAGAGGGCTTGTCATATATGGCCTTTATTATGTTAAGGTATTTTCCTTCTATACCCATTTTATTAAGTGTTTTAATCATAAATGGATGTTGTATCTTGTCAAATGCTTTTTCTGCATCAATTGATATAATCATATGATTTTTGTCCTTTATTTTGTTTATGTGATGTATCACATTGATGGATTTGCATATGTTGAACCATCCTTGTGCCCCGGGGATGAACCCCACTTGGTCGTGATGAATAATCTTTTTAATGCATTGTTGTATTCGATTTGCTAGAATTTTATTTAGGATTTTTGCATCGGTATTCATCAGAGATATTGGTCTGTAGTTTTCTTTTTTTGTGCTGTCCTTACCAGGTTTTGGTATCAGGGTAATGTTGGCCTCATAAAATGAGTTAGGGAGTACTGTCTCTTCTTCAATTTTTGGAAGAGTTTGTGCAGAATTGGTATTAGATCCTCTTTGAAGGTTTGGTAGAATTCACTAGTGAAGCCATCTGGTCCCGGACTTTTGCTTTTGGGAAGGTTTTGGATGACTGATTCAATTTCGTTACTGGTGATCGGTCTGTTTAGATTTTCCAGTTCTTCATGGTTCAGCCTTGAAGGCTATATGTTTCTAAGAACTTGTCCATTTCTTCTAGGTTGTTGAATTTGGTGGCATATAGTCCTTCATAGTATTCTTGGATGATCCTTTGTATTTCTGTGGTGTCCGTGATAACTTCCCTTTTACGTTTCTGATTTTGTTAATCAGTGTCTTCTCTTTTATCTTAGTAAGTCTAGCCAAGGGTTTGTCAATTTTGTTAATCTTTTCAAAGAACCAGCTCTTTGTCACATTAATTTTTTCTATTGTCTTTTTGTTCTCTATTTCATTTAGTTCTGCTCTAATTTTTGTTATTTCCTTTCTTCTGCTGACCTTGGGTTTTACTTGTTCTTCTTTTTCTAGTTCTTTAAGGTGTAACATGAGGTTATTTATTTGGGAGTTTTCTTGTTTCTTGAGATAGGCCTGTAATGAGATAAATTTCCTCTTAAAACTGCTTTCGCTGCATCCCAAAAATTTTGGTAGGATGTATTTTCATTGTCATTTGTTTCTATGTATCTTTTGATCTCTCCTCTAATTTCTTCTTTGACCCAGTCCTTCTTTAAAAGTATGTTGTTTAGTCTCCATGTATTTGTGTTTTTCCCCGCTTTCTTTTTACAGTTGATATCCAATTTCAAAGCCTTGTGATCAGAGAATATGCATGGTATGATTTCAATCTTCTTAAATTTGTTGAGACTGATTTTATGTCCCAATATATGGTCTATCCTTGAGAATGTTCCATGTACACTAGAAAAGAATGTATAGTCTGATGTTTTAGGATGAAGTGCTCTATAAATGTCAATTATGTCCATTTCATCTAATGTGTCATTTAGGGCTACTATTTCGTTATTTATTTTCTGTTTGGATGATCTATCCATAGCTGTCAATGATGTATTTAAGTCCCCTAGTATAATTGTGTTTTGGTCAATTTCTCCCTTTAGTTCTGTTAGTAGTTGCTTGGTGTATTTCGGTGCTCCCTGATTGGGGGCATAAATATTGATGACTGTTATGTCTTCTTGTTGTACAGTCCCCTTCACCATTATGAAATGTCCATCTTTGTCTCTTGTTATCTTTTTCACCTTGAAGTCTGTTTCATCTGATATCATTATGGCTACACCTGATTTTCTCTGGGTACCATTTGCTTGGAGTGTCAATTTCCACCCTTTCACTTTGAGTCTATGCTTGTCCTTGTAGCTGAGATGTGTCTCTTGGAGACAGCATATGGTTGGGTTTAGTTTTTTGATCCAATCTGCTACTCTGTGCCTTTTTATTGGTGAGTTCAGTCCATTTACATTTAGGGTGATTATTGATATGTGAGGATTTCCTGTCATTCTATCTTTAGTTTTCTGGTAAGGCTGTGTCTCCATTGTTTCTTTGCCTTTTGTTGTTGTCTATTATTTCTGTGTGGTGGTATTCTATGATGTTTCCTCTGTTTCTTCTTTTATTTCAGTATATATTTCAATTCTGGATTTATTTTGAGTGGTTACCCTTAAGTTTATGTAAAAGAAAGTTTGATATTTAGAGTATTCCATTTTCTTCAGCACGCTTACTTTCTCCATTCCCATATTCCGTTCAGGCCTTTACTCTCCCCTTTTTGAGTTGTGGTTGCCACAAATTGTCCCTGTTGATGGTGGTCGAATAGCCTCCTTTAGTATTTCTTGTAGTGCAGGTCGTGTATTAGAAAATTCCCTCAGCTTCTGTATGTCTGGAAAGGTCTTTATTCCTCCTTCATATCTAAAGGATATCTTTGCTGGATATATTATTCTTGGCTCATGATTTCTCTCTTTCAATAGTTTGAATATTTGGTTCCACTCCTCCTGGCTTGTAGAGTTTCTGCTGAAAAATCTGATGATAATCTAATGGGCTTTCCTTTGTAAGTTACCGCCTTCTTTTCCCTGGCTGCCTTGAGGATTCTTTCTTTGTCGTTGATTTTAGACAGCTTCAATACAATGTGCCTTGGAGAAGGCCTGTTGGGATTGAGGTAACTAGGTGTTCTATTTGCTTCTTGGATTCGAGGGTCCAGTTCTGTCCACAAATTTGGGAAGTTCTCATCGACAATTTGTTTGAATATATTCTCTGTTCCTTCTCTCTTTCTTCTCCTTCTGGTATGCCCATTATTCTTATATTGCTCTTTCTGATGGAGTCAGAAAGTTCTTGTAGAGTTCTTTCATTTCTTTTAAGTCTCAAGTCTCTTTCTTCTTCTATCTGTGTCATTTCCAGGTTTTTATCTTCGATGTCACTGATTCTTTCCTCCATCTGGTCAACTCTACTACCTAAGCTGGTTATTTCATTCTTAATTTCTTCTATTGAGTTCTTAATCTCCAGAAATTCTATTTGGTTCTATTTAAAATTTCAATCTCTTTCGTAAAATGCTCATGCTGTTCTTTGATTGAGTTTCTGAGTTCATTTAACTGCCTATCTGTGTTTTCTTGTATCTCGTTGAGTTTTTTCAGAACTGCAATCTTGAATTCTCTGTCATTTAAGTCACATATTTCTGTATCTTTAAGTGCCTTCTCTGGAGATTTTTCACTTTCTTTCTGAGCTATCTTGTTGCCTTGGTTATTCATGGCGATTACTGGTTTACTATTTCTCTTCCTAGACATCTACAGGAGTGACTTCTGCAACAAGTTGATAGGAAGAGGTCTTTCTTTTGTTTTCCAGTACTTGTTGGTAGAACGTTTTACTTTTTCTCCGACTGCAGGCTTTTTTTTTTCCTCTCTCACAAGGTAGTGCTATGTTTTCTCTGCACTATTCCTGCTTCTCACATAATGGGGGGATTCCCTGGGAGACGGGCTTCTCCTCTGTTAATAGTTCGTCTAGGTCACAGGGCGCAGTGCCCCAGTGGGTATGCGGAGAGCTTTTGATGTTCCAAAGCTCTTCCAGCTCCTGATTCAGACCCCGTATGTTTCAGCAGTTCTGTTTACTCCTGCAGGGATCCGCCCAGATAGGT
This sequence comes from Rhinolophus sinicus, assembly GCF_036562045.2. Lineage (NCBI taxonomy): Eukaryota > Metazoa > Chordata > Mammalia > Chiroptera > Rhinolophidae > Rhinolophus > Rhinolophus sinicus. The sequence continues at coordinate 66,342,854 of NC_133757.1, forward strand.
GGGGCCAGGGGCGGGGTGAGCTGTGAGAGGTGGCCCAGAGCAATGGCGGCGACCACCACCACAGTCGGTCCTGCTTCCACAGCTCTCTCCCCTTTGCTGGAACTAGTTGGGCTGTGGATTTGTGTTTGTGGGCCACAGTTCTCAAATATAGCAAATTTTCTGTTGTTTTGATCTGACACTGCTACTGTTTCGCTTCTAGCACCAGTTGGTGCGGCGGGCCGAGCTCTGGGAGGGGAGGGAGGGGGCGGCTAGTCTCAGTGCCTAAGGCTCTGTTCTCTGCTCGGCAGTACGGGTTTATACCACCGTTTTCAGCCTTTTTCCCTCAGTCTTTTCTCTGAGGTCTCTGCCGTGAGCGTTGGGTTCAGCCGTGTTATATGCTGTCCCCTCAGCCCTGTGGAGCCCTGGCGGAGCCCTAGCAGTCCGATCTCGCGCAGCTGTGGTAGTTCCGGGAAGCAGCGAGCTCTGCGCACTGAGCTGGGTCTGAGTCCTGCGCCCGGGCGGCTCCGTCTCCGCGCACTTCTCACTTTTCTCCTCCCCCCGCTCACACGAATCTCCCACCTGTAGGTGATTTCAGTCGGTAGTGGGCCTCTTCGTCTTGCCTGTCTGCTGCGCAGGGAATCCTTTGTGGAGTTTTTTTTGTTCGATTCTTTGTAAATTCCAGGGGAGCTTTACAGAGGCTCACCTCACTCCGCCATTTTTCCGGAACCCTCCCTTCTAATATTTTCATTTTTGTCAATATTAACATTCTTCCAGTCCCCTAGTGTAGAAATGGGCCCTTAAGTTTCTCCCTCCCTGTCCTCAGTATCTGCAACTCTGTTACCAATTATTTTTTACTTTAAATTCCTTTAAACTTATTAACACCTCAAGTCCCATAGATGTCACCCTAAAATGGGTCCACTTCATGCTTGAATTATGGTATTAGCCAGATTATTGATATCATTCTTCACTTTCAAGTTAGATGTTCCAAGTAGACTTGTCCCCCCTAAGCATATCATTTATCATGTCACTCTTTGGATAAAAAGCTAGAATTACCTTTAGTGCTTGTATAATGGCTCTAAACTCCCCACCTGGCTTTCGAGGCCCTTTGTGCCCTGCTCTTACCTATAGACGGATTGTTCCCTGATGTCCCAAGTTTAGGCTACTTCCCTCTAAACCTGTTTTCCTGAGGTCCTCCATGCATCCTTACTCTGGAACCTTTGATTACATCATGCTCTGGTTCCTGATTGATTTTGTCCTTTAAGATTTTATTCCAAGTCCATTGCCTTTGTAAAACCTTTGATTGCCCCTTCCGCTTGACCCTCTTCATCTCAGAACTTTACATTTATATCTCACAGTCTCAACTTGATTACACATTCTTTTGTATGCTGTCATTTTATCTATTGAATCTACAAGTCTGATTTATTTTTCTTTTTTCCAGCTAGGTTTCTGGAGGGAAAGCAATATATCTATTACTTCCTGTGCTGTGTGTATGTACATAGTTGAAATTTAAAAATTGACTGCTGTGCTTATCAGGAAAGAAATATTTTTTACAGTCTTGTGAAAGAGACCGTAAGTAAACACAATATATTATTATAAATTGATTAAGTCCTGCCCTGTGAAGGACAGACAGTGCACTTTGAGAATGAAGGCATGGGATGGGACAAGGATGATGTGTGTATTATTCAGTTTCAGGGAAAATCTTGAAGTGACATTTAAACTGAGATTCAAAGTACAGTGGTACCTCAGTTTTCGAACGTCTCCATTGATGAACATTTTCGTTTACGAATGCCGTAGATTTTATGGATCTATGGTATCATTAGATAGTAAAATTCATGCTCAATTTGCAGCTTTAAGGGTTGATTTTAAAGGTCTGGAACAGATTAATCCATTTTGCATTACTTTCTGTGGGGAAACAGTGCCTCGGTTTTCGAACATTTCAGAACTCGAACGGTCTTCCGGAATGGATTACATTCAAAAACTGAGGTACCACTGTATTACTAGGCATTAAAGAGGTTACTGGTTAGGGGAAGAATATTCAGAGAGATGTGCAAGGGAAGACCTGAAGACCTGGAAGAAACAGTGTAGCTAGGATACAGGGAGCATTTGGGAAGAATCCAGCGGGAAGAGGTGGCAGACAGGGCCTGGCTCCACTGTGGCATTGAAAGCACTGGTAAAAAGTATGGGTTTGTGCCAAGTTCAGTGGTAAGCCAGTAGAACAATGGAGTGGTGTGATCTGATTTACCCAGTATCACAGCCTACTTTGTAGTGAGTGGTTTGCCAAAAGTGAAGTAGGATATGTGCTTCTAGTTTTGAGCTCTGCTCTAAGTTTTCCTTTTTAATTGATATAAAATTGAACATAGTTGTCCAACATTTTTTATGCAAGATAAAAAAAATCTCAAAAATTCTAAGAACACAGAAGTATAATGTGAAATGAAATCACCAATAATTGTTTATCTTGTTTTTTCTATGTATTCTATATGTACTGTATATCTATGTTGTCATATTAACTCCCTGTAAAAGGACCTCTTTCCTCATGTCAGCATTTTCTTCTGATATTACATACTCATTCTTAATATTTTAAATATTTAAAAAACTAATATCACAAGGTTTTATTACTACTTATAAAACCTACCATTAATATAATTTTTGCCCGCTGATTTCCATAGACCTGTCATTTCTGCAGCCATCCCCAGTATTGGATAGCTAGGATGTTGAAGCCGTGTCCTTTGACCATTTAATAATTTTGGCCCACCTCATAACCTCACTGCTCCATACTGCACTGTTTTATCATTTTTTTCATTTTTCTTTTTGCCATTACTTTTAAACTTTGCAAACAAAGTAATATATTCACCTAGATAAAGCAAATTATATGGAAAAGCTCATAATAAAAACTAGTCCCCCTTCTCAGCTACTCCTTGTGTGGCTTCTCAGAGGCACTCAGTTTTAATCCTTTCCACTATTCCTTATTGTGCTTGACTTCATATTTCTAAATAACATGATTATGCAGCTATTACTTTTAAAAAAAAAAGAAAAGAGCATAAAAAGGTGTACAATGTTATTTGTCAGTTATACCTAAATAAAGCTGAACAAAAAAATACAATGAGAATTTTGGACATGCTGGACAAAGGTAGAAAATAAATTATGCATGAGTAGCAAAGAAAAGTAAAATCCCCAAGTGTACTAAATATTTTTAAATGATTAAAGTTATACTGCAAAAATAAAAAGATGCACAGGAAAACTTTTTGTCATGTCCCCAACTCCATTGTATCCGGCTTCTAGTTGTTTGCTACCACAGAATGTCTGTACCGAGTAAATCTTGTGCAAATATCATTTCACAGCTGTGTCTGGAAATCTGAAGCGTGAAACTCCCAAGCAGGAATGCTGAGTGCATACGTTTGTGTTTCTGATCAATAATTATCAAAATGTCCTTGGAGGGGGATACCAGTTTACACTCACAGGCAGTTTGTGTATTCAGGTTTTGGGGTTTTGTAACAGCCAGAAATTGGTACCTCAGTATGGTTTTAATTTGAATTTATTATACTTCTGTTTTTCAATTTATCAATATTTGATATTTTCTATTGACTTCCTTATATCATAGATGAGGATTTTGCTCTTTTACATTACTTCCCCCATTATGCCCATCCTCCCAAGAATTTGTCAGTCACATCAGTGATTAATGCTTACATTGCTTTGACTTTGTAATTCTTATTTCCTGCAGAGTCAAGTAGTATACTATGATTACAGTTCCTTTTTTTTTTCCCCCTAAAGCTAATACTTGCTTTTTAAAATATATGTTATTTGGGGCAGGGAGGGGGGGTCATTCCATGTTTTATAGGGTTTGGGTTAATTTGGTTATTCTTTATATATCAGAAATTGATTCAATGTAATTTTCTGTTTTATTGACATCTTTGCTCATTGCTATTTCTTGTATCAGTGTCATCTTTTCCTTAAAGTAATTTAAACAACTTTTTGCTATAGTACGTTCCTGAGTAATTGTTTCAGTAATTGTTTAAATCCTTTCTTATCTGAGAAAGTGTCTGTTTATTCCTCCCACTGAAATGGTTGATTGGCTGGGTATAGAATACTAATTCCACAATCATTTTTCCTCCAAAATTAGGAGATATTTCTCAATTATCTTCAGGTGTCCAGTATTGCTAATTAGTAGTTCAATGTCAGCATAATTCTCATTTATTTGCACATAACCTGGCTTTTCTCTCTGGATGCTTTTAGCATTTTCTGGGATTTCTTTTTCCCTTGAAGTCCTGAGGTTTAATAGACCATTTTTAGCATCCAGTGAGCCCTGAATGTTGAGTTCTAGGAAATGTTTTGTTTGGTTTTATCCTTCTTATTTCTTTAATCATTTCTTTCCTTTCATTCTATCTCCACTTATTCATAAAACTACAAGATGGGTGTTTACTTTTTCTTTCCATCTCTCTTTTTACTCTGCATCCTAGGGAACCCCTCAATCTTCCATCTTAGCCATGTGTTCATTTTGTTATTCAGCATATCTGGAATGCAGGGCGTAGAATCAAACTGCCTGACACTTAACCATTACAACCTTGCTTTCCTTGTGTAGAATGGGTGTCCTAATAGCTCCTCTCACATAAGACTGTGTAACTAGTGCCTGAGTGCTTCAAAGAGGCACAGTAGGTCTTAATTATTATGATTATCATCTTTTTCAATCCTTTTACTAATTTAGAAGAATTCTGATTATTTTTCATGGCAACATGTTTATATTTTATTGTTAGATTTTGTTGTTTTTCTAGATGTGCTATCCTCTCAGATTTCTCTGGGATTTTAGTTATGTACCTTTTAAATTCTGTTTCCTCTGTTCACTATTTCTTGAGTTTGTGCCACTCTTTATTAAAATTAGTTTCTACATGTTTTTTGTCTGCTTACATTTTCTTATTATCTCATTTTTTTTCCCCAAAAGTGTTATGATCACAGTATGATACTGGCATGCACATCCTCAGCTGATACCCAACCCTCTTTGGCGCATGCAGTTTCTACTTATAGGAGACCTTTCTGCTGACTGAGCGTGGGATGGATGTGCCCCTCCAGGCAGGGGAGTTATCTGGGGCTTGATCGCCAGCTCTGCGGTATCTCCCTAATCAGAAATCCCACTTCAGGGGTTCCCTTGAGGCTTCGTCCTGGACACATGTGGAGTCAATTGCTTCTTTTTGTACCTTAATCAACCCTGTCATTGTGCAGGTTCAGCATTACCTCAACTTCTGCTTCTCTTTTAAGCCCAACTAATAGTATTAGGAGTCTTTCTTTAGCAGGTCATTTATTTTGTGCCTGAGACTTTGTATGGGGCCACTTCTGTTAGCCACCCAGTATTTCATTATTTGTGGGAAAGAGGGTGGTTGGGAGAGTTGTGCTGCCAATGGCAACAACTAGTACAGCTATCAGAAATGCCTAACGAATTAACAAACCTGAATTTCCAGGACAAAACTCTCTCACTTTATAATTGTTGACTCTGAGTTTGGAATTTGAATTTCTAGGACTTCTTGAGATTTCTTACTCCTTCAGAAGCCTTCTCTGTACGTGATTTGAGCTGTGCTTTTTTTTTTTTTCCTAATTGCTCCATAATTCTTAATCCATCTGCTCTTTATAATCTAGGAGTTCCTCAACATTGACAACCTTTGTTTTCTTCCAAGACTATTATAAATTTTTGTCACTTCAGTATAATATTAGGGTATTCAGTCTAATAGTTTTGACCAACATATATGCTAGTTAAGTCTAAAGTCTATATTCCTAGCACAGTTCTCTCAGGAGTTCCAGACACATATATCTCACTGCTTTCTGAACAGTGCAGGAGGTTCCACCAGCACATTAACATCAGATTTACAGTTTGTCATCTGTCCTCCTTCTCCACTCCAGCCTTTTCCTTTTGTATTCCCTGTAATTATTACACAGCACCTTGGTCACTCAAGCAAGAAACGAGGGGATCATTCTTGGTGCCTCCCTTTTTTTCTACATTTATTTAGTTGCCACATGATTTAGAATGTCTCTCTCCCATTCTCTCCATAACCATCATCCTTATACTTTTCTTCTGATTTGCTATAGCAGTTGTTTCTCTACCTAAAGTCTTGCTCATTTCTGATGAGCAAGTTAGTCATTTCATTTCCAGTTGAAATCCTTTAATAGCTTTAAATCCCTTCGCGTCAAAATGAGAAGTATCAACAGTCGAACTTACAACTAACCTCTAGTGAATGCACGGATGTTCCCCACCCTACCACACAGACCTTTGTTCTGGCTCCTGCCTTCCTCTGCAGGCCATAATTTTCACCACTGTTACCTGCCTTATATCCTTCACAAGATGTGTTTATACTTTTCCTGAACATGTTATATTTTCTCTTCACATTTCACTTTTTTTTCCCCCTTACATTTGCCCCCAGGTTTGTGTCGAATGCCCCTACTCTGAGCTCTCATATCTGGTTGTGCCTGCATCTACTGTCGCACTAATGTGATGTTATGATTGTTGATATATTTGTCTTTCTTCCAGGTAGGCTCTAGCTTGTTAAGCAGAAGGATTCGTTTTCTTCCTTGTATCCCCAGCATCTATTAGAGTGGATTACCAATTAAATGCAAATTGAATTAATATGAAGTAAAGTGAAATGAAGTGTAATTTGTGGCAAGGATTTGGGATTCATAGTCTTCTGCAGAGTTAGGGGAGGAGTACTTTTATTGTTTATGCTTAAAAGCAGAGACAAGATTTCCGCTGTGTGTACCCAAGCCTTCTGTTTTTCTGACATTAACCTAAAGGACATGATTATAAGGACAAGACTGAACTTTTTCCTACTTACTGAGTCTTCAGGACTTAGGCACTCCAGTTCTGAAATCTTGAAATCTACCCTTTGTTTGTTCTTATCACTGAATTGTCTTTGTTCCCTAGGAGACTTGAATGAAAATTCTGTGGAGAACCATCAGGAGAAAGGACTTAGGGATCTGTTACATGAAGAGCTTTCCTGCTGGCTAACTTGGGAAGAGATGGCCAGCACAACAACCGGGAGTCAGGATTATATTGTGAACCTTCAAGGGGAAGTGTACAGGAACCCTGCACTAGATCTTTCCCCTTGTCAAAAGTGGGAAGAAGCATCTTCCCACATTTCCAGAAACAAGAGCAATGTGGTGACCCTTCAAAGTGATGATTTCAAAAACATGGAAAATGAAGATTATTTGTCTTTGAAAGTTCAGAGCCATAGGGCCACACAGGACTCCTCAGTGACATTCTGTAAGAATGAACACCAGGATCCTCAGGAAAGCAAAAGTCTGTTTGTAACTGAAGCAACCACTGAAAGAAAATTGATAGGGGGGCAAAGTCCTCCCATAGACCATTGTTCAGAGAACCATCACATTAAACTTATGTCTGATGTAAGAGAACTGATCTCACCATTGTTCAGTGGTGAGGCAATTTGCCAGAATGGCCAATCGAAAGAACCCTTAGATCCCTTTAACTGTAACTGCAAAGACTATTATGGTTGGAAATCACGGGCGGTCAGCCATCAGAGAGCTCATGTGGAGGAGCATCCCTGTAACCATTATGACTGTGGGAAAACACCTAACACCAGCTCAGAGAGTCATCCACATGAGAAAATCCACACTGTAGAGAAACAACATCGATGTAGTCAGTGTGGTAAGGACTTCAGTGAGAGCTCAGAACTACTGCTTCATCAGAGAGTCCACACAGAAGAAAAGCCCTACAAATGTGAACAGTGTGGGAAGGGCTTCACGAGAAGCTCAAGTCTCCTCATCCATCGAGCAGTCCACACAGATGAGAAACCTTATAAGTGTGACAAGTGTGGGAAGGGCTTCACGAGGAGTTCAAGTCTGCTCATTCATCATGCAGTCCATACAGGCGAGAAACCTTATAAATGTGACAAGTGTGGGAAGGGCTTTAGTCAGAGCTCCAAGCTGCATATCCACCAGCGAGTGCACACTGGTGAGAAGCCTTATGAGTGCGGGGAGTGTGGAATGAGCTTCAGTCAGCGCTCTAACCTGCACATCCACCAGCGAGTCCACACAGGAGAGAGGCCTTACAAGTGTGGAGAGTGCGGGAAGGGCTTCAGTCAGAGTTCAAATCTTCATATTCACCGATGCATACACACGGGGGAAAAACCTTACCAATGCTATGAGTGTGGGAAGGGCTTCAGCCAGAGCTCGGATCTCCGCATCCATCTCAGAGTCCACACTGGAGAGAAGCCCTATCACTGTGGCAAGTGCGGGAAGGGCTTCAGCCAGAGCTCAAAACTCCTCATCCACCAGAGAGTGCACACGGGAGAGAAGCCCTATGAGTGCAGCAAGTGTGGGAAAGGCTTCAGCCAGAGCTCCAACCTCCACATTCACCAACGAGTGCACAGGAAAGATCCCCATTAGTGAGGTCTTCAGTCACATGCTTTTCCCCTAAAGACTTAAATATGTTTAACATTACTCTTATCTTTATATTCAGTGCAGGGAAGAGAGAAGAGTTATTAAGATATGTTCCCTCACTGAAAATCATTTGTTCACTCGAAGTATTTGAAGTAACAAGAACTTTGTTAGAGTATACAATGAATTGATTGTTTTAGTTCCTTAGTTGGGTAGAGTGAAAACATCTGTACTCTGTAGTTCAGCCAGTGTTACTAGAACTACATATCCTATCCAGCATTTGTAATGGCAAGAACTTTATATTTATCCAAGCAGAACATGTTTCCCTTTTTCACAATCTCTGAGAAATGTGAACTCTGGTTTCTCTTCAAATCATGTGCCTTGTTTTTCATATTTCCTTCCAGCCCTGAGTAGCCCTGTCTAAACTATGATTGTTGTTTTAAGCCAAGGGGTGGTTGGAGATATAGTACACATGGAAATTTGTTGTTTTTATTGCAAAAATGTACAACAGTCTGTGACCACACAACAAGAAGGTGGAGAACAGCTACTCGTGTGGTACACCTCACACATCATTTTACAGGATGTTGAACGCCCTCCTCCTCCCAAAGCAACTGCTCAGGAACATAAGTACTATAGTTCTTCTTCCTAGATGCAGCTAGTCTTTTGGGGTTCTTCCAGATACCACCATCTCATATGACTCTCCCAAACTAAAGCCAAGTCGGTTACCTACATGCTATTGAAACATGTCAAATGAAGTTGAAACACTTAAATGAATTCAGTTCCTCTCTCAACACTTCCCTCTCATTTCCTTAATTTCCTTCACCACCCCTGTTCTAAACTAAAGTTTCAGGAGAGAAAGTTTGTGATATTTGTCTCTTCAGGCTTATGTCTGGGTTAATATTTGAAGTACCCCCAAAAAATTAATTTGTTTTTGCAGCATCCCCAGCCTCTTTAGACCTCACTATAGACATCCAACTCTAAAAGTACTTCATATAAAAATAGCTATATAAAAATATTTAAACCATATTTGGACAGTATATTTGGGAAGATAAGGCCTAAAATATGCATTGCATCATATGTAATTCTCTTGGGGTATGGGTGGGATTGGGTGTGGAGCTAGGACACCTGAAAGAGTTAGGCATTCATCCTGCAGGAGTTACTACAAGAAGCTTGTGCAACAGTTAAGAGTAGAAAAGTAATTGCAAATACATAATTAAATCAGAAGTTATGATACAATGAGCTCTTAAATGTAGCCCTGAATTTCTAAATGATGGTTAATGGTAATTCAAGCAGTGCTCAGGAGGCTGCCCAGTGTTCCATATTCATTTTTCTCCAATGACTAGAATCCATATGAAAAATACCAGATAGGGAAAATATGGATGCTTTATTTATTAGCTTGAGATGGTGGGGTTGTAACTGACATATCCAGACCAAAGGTAACCTGATGCAATTAACTGGACATAGGTAACAGGGAAGGTATATATTAATTTAAGGGAAACAAAGGTATTTCTAATAAGGAGTGAAGGAGGGTGACAGATTTAAGACATTTGCCCTCCTTCAAGAGATAGTTCAGAATATTTGACTCCAAAATGGAGCAGTCTATATGGAAATATTAGGGTAGTGACTGAGCTGTTATACCCAGAAAGTCTCAAATGGGTATAAAATAGCCTGTTTTTCCAGATTTCCTTTTATACATAAGTTATCAATGTTAACAATATTTAACAGTTTTTACTCTTCTTTAAGCATTACCTTCCTTAATACCACTGAAATGTGATCAGAGTCCTTGGGGAGCATTTCATTGATTATGGGAAGGAAGTTTGGAGAAACCAATAAATTAGGAAAAGAAGGGCTTCTGCATGAAGATGCAGGAAGAACAGGGTATGTCACATTTTATCAGATCTTCACATACCATGGATTGTGAAAAAGAATGCTCCTGGTTGATTTTCAGACATACCCCAATTTCTGAAATGTGAAAATGAAAAAAAAAAAAGTGTATTCAAATTGCTAAAACCTCAATCCTTTTCAAAATTCCAAGTGCTGCCCTAGGCTTGATGTTTTACCAGTATTTGTTGAGTTGAACAAGGACCTTTGGCTAGTCTCAGTAATCATTATATTCAATTGATAATTCTATCACTAACTTAGCAAAGGATCTAATGTACAGATTATTATTTGTTGAGTACTTGAGACAAGTTTTACAATTCTTAGAATTCTTACCTATTCATTGGTGGTGTTTGTTTTCTATATCAATTGTTTAATATTTTTAAATCAAAATACTGGTGATCAGTACTGTACAGTTCCAAAGTAGAATCTTTTAAATGCATCCTTCCCCATCCCCTACCCTGACAGTCAGAATTAGGGGACAAAACCTATTAGTTCACTTTTTCAGCCTTCCTCATCTTACTTTCATTGGTGAGAGAGGGTCATAACTGAGCATTGAGTGCAAGGCTGAATCCTCAGTAATGAAAGCAAGGGAAAGTCCAAAGAATCATGCTCAAGGTAGTCGCCAGAATAAAACTGGCATTAGGTTGGTACCTGAGAGCAGATGATACCAACAAGTAGGTACAAGAGGTAGAGCTGGGACAAGCTAATGTGTAGGGAACACGTGGCAACTGATCAGCTGGTACTACAGAAATGCCAGGGTTTGGTCAACTAAGCAAAATGGCTGGCAGAGAAAGGACTGGGAAATGTGTTTTTGTTAAATATGTCTGATCTCCCTGGACAGCAATTAAAATGCTGAGAAATGTTGAATTTATAAAAAACAGCAATAAAGAGAACAGGAGAAAGATGGTTAGCAAAGGAGATCTCAACAAAAATTTGAAACATGGAAGGAGGATAGCTGTTGTATCGGAGCAGATACAGGCACCATTTATACTGCTTACATATGAAGATAAGGATAAGAAGGAACCAGTTAGGCTACTGTCTCAGAAATGCCTAATAAGGACAAGAGTGAGACATGGAGGGAAAGCAGTGACATGACTGGTTGTAGATGGAACGTTCGCCTCATCCCACACACACATACTCTTCCCCGACCCCTGTGCATTGTCAACCAGGGATGTACCCTCCAGCAAGAGATGGGAAGTTTCTTCTCTGCAGAAACTGGCCCCAAGTGAGAGACCTCTATCCTGGTACCTGGGAATCCAACAGTAAAGCAAATGTCTTCTAGATCAGTACACTTAGAATGGAGGTTCAAAACTCATGAAATAAAAACAGGTAAAATTGAAATAGATATATAGGCAAATTTTCAATGAGATATTTCAACACTTAAGTAATCCACAGCACAAGTGGATAGAAAATCAGTAAGAGTTTCTGTTTCTCATTTGTTTGTCTTGTTCTTTTGTTGTTTTTGGTTTATATACCACAAATCAGTGAACTAACAATTGTCACCCCAATAAATTTAATAAAATAAAATTTAAAAAATAAAAAAAAGAAAATCAGTAAGGATACATACGATTTTCTTTTTTAATTAAAATTTTCAAGTGTACAATTCTCTAATACATCATCTATGTATCACGTGTGTTTACCACCCAGAGTCAGTTCTTCCATCACCATATATTTGACCCCATTTACCCTCATCTACCACTCCCCTACCCCCTGACCCTCATTTTTTCTTTTTCTTTTTTACTGGGGAACAGTGTGTTTTTTCCAGGACCCACCAGCTCCAAGTTAAGTCATCCTTCAATCTAGTCATGGAGGGTGCAGCTCAGCTCCAAGTCCAGTTGCCATTTTCAATCTAGTTGGGGGGGGGGGGGGCACAGCCCACCATCCCATGCAGGAATCTACTGGCAACTTTGTTAAGAGCTCGTGCTCTAACCAACTGAGCCATCCGGCCACCCCAAATTTTTGTTGTTTTACTTGTTTGTCTTATTCCTTTGTTGCTTTCAGTTTTATATCACACATATCAGTGTTCCTGACTTTCTGTGTGACTTATTTTGCTTGGCATAATAATCTCATGATCCATCCATTTTGTCACAAATGGCATTATTTCACCTTTTCTTATGGCAACGTAGTATTCCATGGTGTATATATACCACATCTTCTTTATCCAATCATCTATCAATGACCCAGCAATCCCTGTCCTTGGTATATACCCCAAAAATCTGAAAACATCCATAAAGATACATGTACTCCGATGTTCACTGCGGCTTTATTTATGGTGGCCAAGACATGGATATATAAGATTTTCAATTGAGTGATGTTTATAGAACACCCACCAACAGCATAACACACATTCTTTTCAAGTTCACATATTTTGGGCTATAGAATAAGTTTCAAAAGATTTAAAAGAATGGAAATCATACAAGATATGTTCTATCACCAGAACATATTAGAAATCACTAACATATCTGAACAATCCCCAAATATTTGGAAATTAAATAATATACTCCTAAATGAGCCATGGGTTAAAGAGGAAGTAATGAGGAAAATTTGAAAATATTTTGAACTAAATGAATATATCAAATTTTGTGGGAGGCAAATAAAGCAGTATGGAATTTTATTAACAACTTTATGCCAATAAGTTCAATATGATGAAACTGAAAAAGTCCTTGAAAAGGCACAAACTACCAAAGCTCACTCAAGAAGAGAAAACTTAAATAGCCCTATTAAATAAAATTGAATCTGTCGCTGACAAACTTCCCACAAAAAAAAGTACAGACCCAGATGGTACAAGTGAATTCTACCAACTAATATAAGAAAGATTTAATAATAATTCTATACAAACTCTTCCAGGAAGAAGCACTTTCCAACTCATTTTGTGAGCCAGAATTACCTACATACCAAAGCCAGACAGAGACATCTCAAGAAAGGAAAAGTATAGATCAAGATCTCTCATGAAGGGCCGGGCCGGTGGCTCAGGCAGTTAGAGCTCCATGCTCCTAACTCCAAAGGCTGCCGGTTCGATTCCCACATGGGCCAGTGGGCTCTCAACCACAAGGTTGCCAGTTCAATTCCTCGAGTCCCACAAGGGATGGTGGGCTCCGCCCCCTGCAACTAAGATTGAACACGGCACCTTGAGCTGAGCTGCCACTGAGCTCCCAGATGGCTCAGTTGGTTGGAGCACGTCCTCTCAACCACAAGGTTGCCAGTTCGACTCCCGCAAGGGATGGTGGGCTGTGCCCCCTGCAACTAGAAAACAGCAACTGGACCTGGAGCTGAGCTGTGCCCTCCACAACTAAGACTGAAAAGACAACAACTTGAAGCTGAACGGCACTCTCCGCAACTAAGATTGAAAGGACAACAACTTGACTTGGGGGAAAAAAGGCCTCGAAGTACACACTGTTCCCCAATAAAGTCCTGTTCCTCTTCCCCAATAAAAATCTTTAAAAAAAAAAAAAAAAATTCTATTAAATATAAATGGAAAAATTCTTTTTAAAAATAGCAAATTAAAAAATCTATAAAAAGATGGTAACGCATCATGATCAAGTAGGGTTTATCTTAGAAATGCAAGGTTGCTTTAGCATTCAAAATCAATGTATTTCATCATATTAACATGCTATATAAAAGAAAAACCATATAATACTTGTCTTTCTACTTTTTTCTCATTTTATAACACTTTTCCTCCCCTTCTTCTGCCTCAACCCCTCCCAACTCCGGTTCAAGCCATTGTTTCTCAGTCTAGTTGTGTAGGACACAGCTCCCTGGCCCTGGTATTATGAGCCTTGCACTCCCCCCCGCTAAGGCAGTGGTTCACCAGTCGACCGCTCACAGCAGCTCACAGCAGCTCTCGCCAGGCACTCACAGCAGCACACGGCATCACACAGCAGCCTGCACCAGCCTGTGGCAGCACTCAGCAGCCCACGGCAGCTCTCGCCAACCTCTGGCCGCTCACGGCAGCCCAGCTTCAGGGAGAGCCGTTGTTCACAATCTTAGCTGTAGAGGGCGCAGCTCACTGGCCCATGTGGGAATCGAACCGGCAACCTCGGGTGTTAGGAGCACAGCGCTCCAACCACCTGAGCCACTGGGCCAGCCTCAAATGTTTTTCCTACGTTAAAAAATATGTTATAAGGGCCAGCCCAGTGGCTCAGATGATTGGAGCGCCGTGCTCCTAATGCCAAGGTCCCCGGTTCAATTCCCACATGGGCCAGTGAGCTGCGCCCTCTACATCTAAGATCGTGAACAGCTCTCCCTGGATCTGGGCTGCAGTGAATAGCCAGAGGTTGGTGTGAGCTGCCTGAGGCTGCTGAGTGCTGCCACGGGCTGCTGAGTTCTGCTGCGGGCTGCCATGTGATGCTGTGAACCGTCGACCAACAACGGGCAACCGACTGCCTCAGCCGTGGGGAGCGCAAGGCTCATAATACCAGCATGGGCCAGGGAGCCATGTCCTACACAACTAGATTGAGAACCAACGACTTGAACTGGAGTTGGGGGGAGGTGGAAGAAAAAGGGGGGGGGACATGAAAAAATTCAACACTCATTCATGATTAAAAACTCTCAATTGACTTGGAATTAAAGGGACCGTCCTCAATCTAATAAAGGGCATCGATGGAAGAACTACATCTGACATCAGACTTCGTGGTGAAGTAAAGAGCACCTTTCTTTTAAGATTGGGAAGACAAAGATGTCTACTCACCAATTCTTGTCAACATTATCCCAGATGTTCTAGCCAGTGAAGAAGGCAATAAAAACAATAGGATGGGGTCCCTGTTGGGAGTCCCAGTATGTTACTATGCTCAGTGTGCACTGGATTTAGGGTGATCAGGCAGGGCCTAAAGGGTCAGGCAGAGCAGGGCAAGGAAGGACTATGGATGAGCCAGCTCTAAAGAGAAGAAGAAACACAGAGAGCCAGACACACAAAGGGAGAATGCCAGGTGACAATGGATTGAGATTGGAAATACGTAGCTGCAAGCCGAGGAACACCAATGATCAACAGTCACGACCAGAAGCTGAGAGAAAGCCTTGGAACAGATTTGCCCTGGAGCCTTTGGAGATAGCATGATCCTTATGACACCTGGATTTCAGATTTCTAGCCACCAGAACTGTGAAAGAATAGCTTTCTATTGTTTTATACCACCCAGTTTGTGGTACTTTGTTACAGCAGCCCTAGGAAACTAGTACACAGACCTTCAAAAGTGGTCATGGACAACTGACTTTTCCATTTGGAAAAAAACATTAAGGTAGATCAGTACTTTATACCATTAAAAAACTACATTCCAGGTAAATTAAAACTATAAACATAAAAAGTGAAATATCAGTTTTTTGGAAGAACACGTAGAATCTCTTTGTAACCTCGATGTAGAAAAGCAAAAAGGACTAAGAAAAGATTGATATATTTGCATCAAAACTGAAAACTTCTGTACAATGTAAGACAGCATAAATAAAAATAAAAGGTAAGCCACAGATTAGGAGAAATTATTTGTAGCCTAATGCAGTCAACAAATAAATATACAAATTATATAAAGAAATCCTTGAAAGGAAACAAGAAGTGATCCAAAAATATATAGGCAAAGGATGCGAACAGGCAATTAATAGAATTGAAAATAAATGGTCAATGGATAAAAGAATGGATTAAAATTGTAATGTATTTAGACAATGGAACATTATACAAAATTAAATCAGTTCTATATATCAACATGGACAGATCTCAAAATGTTGAGTAAAAAATGCAAGTTACAGGATAGCACAATTGTGTATAAGAAAAAGCTATACTACATATTATATTTGTGGATACATGTGTAACAAAAACTCTAAAACACAAACTGAAAAGTTACCACATTCTACCACAAGTTGCTGGCAGGGATGTAAAATGGCCATTTGGTAAACAATGTGACCGTTCTTCTATAAAAGGAGATACACACTTATCACACAGCCTGGCAATCCCACTCCGAGGTGTTTACCAAAGAGTAGTGAAAACATGTTCATCCAAAGCCTTCGTGTGAACGTTCACAGCAGGTTTATTTATAAGAGGCACAATATTCAGAGTGGAAACAACCTAGGTGTCCACTCACACACGCGAATGAGTACATAAATTGTGGAATACCCTTACAATAGAATGTTTTTTCAGCAATAAAAAGAAACAAACTCCCAAAACAACAACAAGGATGAATCTCAAAAGCATCATGCTAAGTGAAAGAAGTCAGACTCAATGCTCTATAGCGCATGGGAAATCCTAGGAAAGGAAAACCTGTCTGCGAAAGCACTGAAGAGGTTGTTAAGGGTAGGAGGGAGGTGACTGCAAAGTGGCATGAAGGATGGAAGTGTTCTCTCAGTTGTGGCCGTTACATGACTGCATTCATTTAACAATTACCATAAACTGGGTAGATTTTATTGTATATAAATTGTATGTTATATATAAATATAAATCAGTAGAACTAATAGAAACATACAATGCGCATCCACACACACAGCAGTGCACATCACTTTTTACTGTGGTGAGAACACTTAACATGATCTCTACCCTCTTAACAAATCTGAAGGTGCACAATACAGTTTTGTTAACCGCAGGCAAGTGCTGTAGAGCAGGTCTCCTGCACGTTACTCATTTTGCGTAACTGAAGTTTTCTATCTGTGAACAGCAGTTCTCTATTCCCCCTCCCCCACTTCCAGCAACCACCATTCTACTCTCTGTCTCTGTGAGTTAGACTATGAATGAGGGGCCTGTCCACATCATCTGGGATGATACAACTGCTTTGTTGTTTACAAGATCCCTCGATTGGCAGTGTTGGCAGATTCCTTACTGTTGTGCACTCTGCTATCAGATAGGTGTTAACCCTGGGTTTCACTGAGCTCACAGAAATTCTCCCTACAATGTTTTGCTCCGAGTTTTCCTGGGCCACCAACTCACCCCTATTTTCCTGTGAACACGTGGACGCATGAGTTTTTTTCCCCAAGTTCAGAGTCTGCCTGAGTCTCAGGACGTTGCAAAAGTTAAATTTTGATTTACAAAGTCCTGTGATGCTTCCTCTTCTTGATCGTCCATCACTGGGTCCTCATTCGGGGAACCTGAGGAAACACTCCTCCTTTCCCTCAATAAAGGCTCATTTCTCTTTCTTCGTCATTTTCTTTTCGTCTTTTTATTATGGAAAATTTCAAACAGCAGAAATGAGACCCAATAATAAAAGGTGGCTCCATGAACTACATCACTCAGTTTCAAGTGTTACCAACTCCTTGTCCTATGCAGTTTTTATCCCCATCTCTTTTAAGAATCAAGATAATTAATAGTTATTACACTCACCAATTAACTGTATTTAAATTAAAGTTGTTTGTTCACAGGACACTGTTAATATCAACAGGAGCTCATGAGTCATGTTTGGATTAAAATAGCAATAAAAAATCCCCAAAGTAAATTTATTTTCAATCATATTTCAGTGATATAGCAAGCAGCATAAATGTTTACGATGAATCAGTGGCTGTCACAAATACATTTTAAAACTAGATGCTCATCAGCAGTTAGCAAAGGGATTATATATATATATATATATATATATATATATATATATATATACCCAGTTAACAGGCAAACAATGCCTGTATGTCAGGGAACAAAGTGGATGCTGCACATTCAAGCAGTTCTATGGGTCTGGCAAACTTCTTCTCAAGTAGTAGACTGCTGCATGATCAAAAGTGTGCATGTGCGTGTGCGTGTGCGTGTGTGCGCGCGTGTGTGTCTGTGTGCGCGTGTGTGTGCGTGTGCGTGTGTGTGTGCGCGCGCGCGCATGCCCCAGCCCTTATTCACAGGGCATATGTTCCAAGTCCCCCAGTTGATGCCTGAAACCATGAATAGTAACCAACCCTATATTATACTGTTTTCCTATGCATACATACCTATTGTAAAGTTTAATTTATAAACTAGGCACAGTAAGAGATTAACAACAATAACTGATAATAAAATAGAACAACTACACTGTAATAAAAATGCCAATGTGGTCTCTCTCTCAAAATATATTACTGTCCTGTACTCACCCTTCTTGTGATGGTGTGAGATGATACAGTACCTACGTGATGAGATGAAGTGTGGTGAATGACGTGGGATTGTGACACAGTATTAGGCTACTACTGACCTGATGAGAGGACTGAGTGACTAATGGGTGGGTAGCATATACGTCATGGATACGCTAGACAAAGGGATGACTGACCTCCAGGACAGGATGGAGTGAAATTTCATCACACTACTCAGAATGGCATGCAATTTAAAACTTAATTCTGGAATTCTCCATTTAATATTTTCAGACTTTGGTTTATCTTGGGTAACTGAAACCATGGAAAGCGAAACCACGGATAAGGGGGGACTACTGTATACAGACCCACATACATATGTATGTGTACGCATGCGTGCATGCGTGTGTGTGTGTGTGTGTGTGTGTGTGTGTGTGTGTGGCTTAAAATTTTGGAAAAAATATACAGCTCACACTCTTTCCCTCAGAACAAAATGTTTCCTGAACTAGGTTTAGGTCTCTGCCACTTCATACCTGTGATTGTGCATGTATGAAAAAAGGACACAGCACATATTGGGTCCTTATTTTCTGGGCTCCTACATGTATTGTGAATAAAGTTTTGAGCTTATATTTCCTGCCCTGTCCTCCTGAGTGAGCTCCAGACTTACTATCTCTCAGACCCAAACCTGCTCCTTTCCCTTTCTTCCTCATCTGGGCAGTGACACCACTGTTCATTCAGTGTTTCGGGTCTAAAATCAAGGAGTCATCTTTAATTGATCTTTTCCCCACACCACATATTCAGATCATCAGCAAGTCCTACCATTTTATCTTTACAATATGTGCTAAATCTCACCCCTTCTGACCACCCCATCAGCATCAGGCCACCATAATTTCTTACCTGGCTTTACTGCAATCATCTCTTAACTCCACTGTTGGCCCCTACAACTAGCCCCCACACAGCAGCCAGAGTTATCTTTTTTTTTTTTTAATTGGGGAACAGTGTGTTTCTCCAGGGCCCATCAGCTCCAAGTTGTTGTCCTTCAATCTAGTTGTGAAGGGCGCAGCTCAGCTCCAAGTCCAGTTGCCGTTTTTCAACCTTTAGTTGCAGGGGGCGCAGCCCACCATCCCATGTGGGAGTCGAACCGGCAACCCTGTTGTTGGGAGCTCACACTCTAACCACCTGAGCCACTGCCTGCCCACCGGCAGCTCAGCGGCAGCGTAGCTCAAGTCGGTGTCTTCAATCTGGTTGTGGAGGGCGCAGTTCACTGACCCACGTGGAAATCGAACCTGCAATCCCGTTAAGAGCTCACGCTCTAACCAACTGAGCCATCCCACCACCCCAGATTTATCTTTTAAAACACATAATCTGATCATATCTTTCCCCTGCTCAAAAGACCTTCAATGGCTTTTCATTACACTCAGAATAAAATCCAAATTCTTCAACCTGTCCTCTGAGTCATACTCCCTTCTAACCTCATCTTAGGACACTATTGCTCATTCACTGACTGCACAAGCTTTCTTGCTGTTCCAGGGACAAACGGGCTCATTCCTATTATAGGCCTTTATGACAGCTTTCCCCAAGACTGGTTCATAGTTCAGTACCCCATTTTATTCAGGCCTTTGCTCAAATGACACCTCCTTGGGCATGTTCTCTCCTGACCACCTTATTTCTGTCCCAATTTTTAATACATTTAACTTCATTACTTCATTAAATCACCCATTCACTCACTATATTAGGCTTAAAAGTTGAGGACACATCAGTCAATAAACTTTGATGACGTCCACCATTTATTGGGAGGAGGGATGTGAGGAAACTCAAATAAATAGCTGAGGAAGAATAGGAGCACATTTATCATAATTAGGGGCTCAGAGAGGGTTTCTCAAGAGAGACAATGTTTTCAGTGAGTTTTGAATAAATCAGAATGGGGTGAAGAGGACCATCCACATAGACAGAGTAGCACATGGAGAGGTGCAAAGCAGAACAAGTCAAGTTCAGGGAATACACGAGGGTCTTCAGAATGGGTGGAGCATGGAATGAAAGTAGGGGAGCAGTGAGTGATATCTCTGGAGTAGGTCATGTTTACACATGACTTTGTATGTCACACAAAGGAGTAGAGGTTTTTTCCTATAAACAATGCAGGGTCACCTAAGGATATTAACAGCAGACCTCATTTAGATAGTTCATTCTGGAAGCACTGTGGGTCAAGGCCCAGAGAAGGCGACAATAGGTGAGGATGACATAGCATCCCAGATGAGAATGATGTGGATCTATAGTTAGACAATGGCAATGGAGATAGAAAGAAATAAACTCCCTACAGAGATGCTGAGTGAAGCAACTTGGGTGATTGATTATGGTGTTCTTTCTTATTTTGCCATGTGAGTGTTGGTGATGAAATTCACTAAGACTGAGAATACAGGTAAAGAAGCATCATGAGGGGGTGGGTGAGTAAATGAGTTTTGTTTGGACATATTGAGTATGAAATGGTTATGGAACATTCATCTAAAGAAGTCTACATAAAGAAGTTCACCTATGAGATTACAAACTTGTCTCCCTTGCCTCACCTGTCCTGACAAAGCCCAGTAAAGGAAGTTGAGAAGCCCCAAACAGCACAGCAGTGCCAATAGCCATTGCTGGCAGGGAGGTGAAGCCATGAAACTGTGGCCTTGGCTGCCTGCCTCACCCATCAAGTCAGAGCCAGGCAGAGGTAGTGGAGGTGCCTCCAAAAACACAGAAGTGCTAGAGACCATTATTAAAATGGAGGCAGTGCTAGGAGCTCACAAAACATGTTCTCCACCACCTACCACATTCTCCCACAACAGTGGTGTGCCCCGTAAGGTGAACCAGTCACAGACGTGACAACAACCATCTCAGAGGATATGCAGCATTTTCCAAAACACAGCAACACAGCTCCATTGCGATCCCAGAGGCACAAATACTGCAGGCAAGAAACAACACTATATCACTATCTACTGGAAAACAAAACAAAAAAATATGATGGCTATCAACCCACGGAGATGTTGAGAAAAAACACTAAACAAGAAAAGTCATCACTCCCGCAAATTTTCTGCACATGCAGAAAAACAATCTATCAAATACTACGAACAATCAAGGTAACATGGAAGCGCAGAAAGAAAATGAAAAGTCTCCAGAAACAAAACTCAAAGTCATGGTTAACTGATTTAAATGACAGAGATGTTAAGGTTGCAGTTATGAAAAAACTCAATTAAGATACAAGAGAACTCAGAAAGGTAGTTCAATGAGCTCAGGACAAAAATTAATGAACCAAAGGAGTAATTTATCAAAGAGATTGATTTAAAAAAATTCTGGAGCTGAAGAACTCAATATATGAGATGAGCAATGCATTAGAGAGCACTGGAAATAGAGCAGACCAGATGGAAGAGAGAATTAGCAAGGTCAAAGACAAAAACCTAGAAATAACCCAGGAGGAAGAAGAGAGAACTAAGAGTGTTTTTTTAATATTTTAAAAATTCTATAAGAACTACCTGACTTCATTAGGAAGACAACAAACATAAGGATAATGGGAACAGACCAGAAGGAGAAAAGAAAGAGAAGGGAATACAGAGCCTACTCAAAGAAATAACTGACAAGAACTTTCCAAGCCTATGGAAAGAACTGAACATTAGAACAGAAAAAGCTAACAGAACACTAAGTATACCAATGCAAAAAGACCTTCTCCAAAATGCATTTTGTTCAAACTATCAAAAATTAACGACAAAGTAACAATCCTCAAGGCAGCCAGGGGAGAAAAAGACTGTAACCTACAAAGAAAAGCCCATAAGATTATCACCAATTTTTCAGTAGGAACATTACAAGCCAAGAGAATGGAAGGAAATAGTCAAATTATTTAAAGAGCGGAACCATCAGCCAAGGATAATATACAGAGCAAAGTTATCCTTTAGACATGAAGGAGGAATAAAGGCTTTCACAGACAAACAAAAGCGGGGAGGATTTACCATGATAAGACCTGCAATACAAGAAATGCTGGAAGGAGTTCTTCTATCAGAAGCTAAAAGGTAAAAGTACACAAAACTCTGAGTAAGATGACTAACAGACAAAAAGAAGCATGAAAATGCAACTCTACTTCACAATAAGATATTTACCACTTAATTACAACATAAAAGTTAAAGGGGGAAAAGGGACATTAAAAATCATTATAACTACTGCAATTTGGTAACAAATGCACAAAATAAAATTATAACTTGTGACAACAAAATCATAAAAGAGGAAGAAAAAAGGACTGAGCATGTACAGGTGAATGAAGATAAAGCGGCCATCGAAGAAAAAGGACTATTGTATATATGAGGCATTTTACACACACTGAATGGCAATCACAAAATCCAGGGCTAAGACATCAAACATAAAAGAAGAGGAAACAAAGAACGACTTCCACTCCAGGTGGCAAAGTAGGTCAACCCTGTATTCGTCTCCACCCACAACCAGCTCAAAATTACAACTAATTTATAGAACAACCATCATTGAGAACCACCTGAATAATAGCTGAACAGAATTCCTGTAACTAAGGATATAAGGAAGCCATGCCAAGACTGACAGGAGGGATGGAGACACAGAATGGGCAGGTCCTACAACCAAGGTGTGACGATTAAGAATTGGAAGGGATATCTTGGCTGCAGAAGTTCCTCCAAGGAGAGAGGCGTCCCAGCCCCTCACCAGGTTCCCTAGCACAGGACACCAGTGCTGGGAAGAGGAGTCCCCCAAACATCAGGTTGTGAAAACCAGGAAGGGTTCATGTCCGAGAAAAACAAAAAACTGCTAGAGATTGAGGTGCTCCTATTAAAGGTCCCACACAAAGACTCATTCACTCACAAACTCACTCACTCTAAGTCCCAGCATAGGGGCATCAGCTCAAAAACCACGAGAGACATACAAAGAGAAACTAACTTGACTAACTTCAGAGTCAGGGCAATGGCTGGAGGGGCAGGGCCTGAGGCAGCTCTCTCTAGGGACAGAAGCACTGGCAGGTACCACTGTTCCTTTCTAGAACTCCCCTTCCCCCCAGACAGCCTGGCACAGATGGGCACCAGATCTGAATTCTACATTAACCTAGATAACACCATTCAGCACACCTGGTGGATTCCCTGAGACCCCACCTGATCTAAAATTGCCACCCTGCCCGAGACTCTTCCAGCAGCTTCTCCTGACTCAATAGCCTGACTCAACTCACATTATGGACTTTCCAAAAACCTTTCAAAGGTCCACAAACCCAAAACAAACAGTGGCTGTGAGCATGCCTGTATCTCTTGCTAAGAGGCCCCAAGTCAAACACAAGTAGCAAATGGTCTCAATTTGCATTGTAACTCCCATCAGGTGACCCCAAGCCTGGCAAAAGTGGTAGCCATCTTGGACTGTAGCTTCAAATAAGCAGCCACAAGCTTGGCACAAGTGGCAGCTGGCCTCAGTTCACAGCATAGCCTCTCCCAAGCACCTGCAAGGCCAGCACAAGTGGCAACCAAATACAGATCACTTTATACTTCCAACCAAAAGGTCCCAAGCGAGGCACAAGTGGTGGTTGAACTTGGCCTGTAATGGAGCCCTTCCCAAGAGGCCCCAAACCCAATGCACCCAATGAACACTATAGACCACACTGGAGCACCATCCAACCAGCTCCACAAATGACACACTTAAAGGACAGACTTGGCTGGTACCAAAGCCCCACTATAGTGACTCCTGCTTTTGGGGTCAGTCCCTGCACAACATTCACTATAGACATGAACAGCCATCAAAACCAGCTGCCTAATGACCAGTCAGCTAGTTATGAGGGTCAACTATAATAGGAGGGCACCACAGACCAGAGGACACCTCTGGAGGACCTGGCTCAAGTGACCAGGAAGAGCAAAAGCATGCCACTGGGCCCCACAGGACACCTTCTAAATAAGGCTACTCTGTCAAGACTGGGACACGTCAGATCTAACTAATACAAAGAAACACAGGGAATCAGCCCAAATAAGGAGATGAAGGAATATGTCCTAAATGAAAGAATAGGACAAAACTACAGGGGGGAAAAAAACTAAACAAAATGTGGACAAGCAATATACCAATACAGAGTTCAAAACACTGGTTATAAGGATACTCAATGAACTTAGGGGAAGAGTAGATGAACTTGGTGAGAACTTAAATGAAGTGACAGAAAATACAAAAGAAGAGCTAGAAACCATAAAAATGAACCAGTCAGAAATGAAGAACACAATAAATGAAATTAAGAACACATTAAAGGGAATCAACAGCACATTAGATGAAGCAGAGTACCAAATAGCATTCTGGAAGACAAGGTAGCAGAAAACACACAATCTGAACACACATACACAAAATTCAAAAACAATGATGATAGGATCCACGATGACAGAGTAGATAAATGCTGTGCTTGCCTCCTCCCATGAACACACTAAAATTATAGAATAATCAACCTGGAAAACCATCTATAGTCTAGCTGAACAGAAGTTTTATACCTAAGGACATAAAGAAGAAGCCATGTTGAGACTGCTAGGAGGGCTGGAGATGCAGAATGAGACAGCCGCAAACCTCCATGTGGCAGTGGAGAATGGGAAGGAATATCTTGGTTCCTCTCAGAGGAGTGAGAGTTCCCAGCCCCACACTGGGCTCCCCAGCCGAGTACTAGTACCAGGAAGAGAAGCCCCCACAATATCTGGCTGTGAAAAACAGTGAGGATTCTGACCATCTGGGTGGGACGGAGGCTGCAGGAAACACAGACATCCCCTTAAAGGGCCCATGCACAGACTAACTTGCTCACAGGCACTCACCCTAGGCTCTGGTGGAGAAAGTGACTCAGGAAGCATCAGAGACATACAGGGAGAGACTGAGTTGTGTGGCTTTGAGGTGAGGACTGCAGGGACAGTCACCATTTTCCTTGTGTAGGGTCCTCTCTCATGCAGCCAGCAGGTGGGTGCCATCTTTCCTGTGTTGAGCCCTCCCCCCATACCCGTGGCCAAATCTGAATCTGAATTGGACTGATGAGCTCCACTCCCTCCACCCTGGTGACTCCCTGGGACCATGCCCCCACCAATTTGCCCAAATCTGGAGGCACTTTCTCAGTGAGCAGCCAGTCCTGCTCACGTTGCACTTGTTCTTGGACAACTATCAGGGGTCTGCAGGTCCTCGGCTGGTAGCAGCTGGCCTCAGTGTGCTCTGAGACATTTGCTGAGTAGTTCCAGGCTCAGTACTGACACTAAACCGGGACCTGTATTAACCTGGTGACTATAACTCATCTCATCCTGGTGACCACAAGAGACTGCCTCACCCAACTCATGTACTGCATGATGCTTAATCAGTGACTAAACTGTACAGGAGTCAGCAGGTGGTACCAGTCCTCAGAGTGTTATGGCTTTTTGCAGAGCTACTCCAGGCCCAGTACTGGTGGCAGCCATCCTTGGTTTGCAGCATGGCCTCTCCCATGTGCCTCCAGGTTTCGCATAGGCAGCGACCAACCACAGATCACTCTGTAGCTCCTACCAGGTAGTCCCCAGCTGATCAGAGGCACTGGATGACCTGGGTCTGCTCTGGAGCCCCTCGCAAGAGGCCCCAGAACCAACACACTTGGAGGCTGGCTTCAGACCACAGCAGAGCACCACCCACTTAGTCCCACAAACAGCATACACAAAGGGCAGTCTCAACACACACCAGAGCCCATTGGGGTGAATCCCACTCAGTTGGGTAGCCCCCTACACAGCAGCCCATAAGTTGTGGAAAAAGCCAAACCCCACAACCAGTCAGCCTAAGGGTCAATCCCACTCATTGACGTGCCAATAGCATCAAGGCTCAAATATAACAGGAGGGCACACAGCCTACACAAGGAAAACTCCTGGAGCACCCGGCTCAGGTGACCAGGGTGACTGTGCACTAGGCGCCAAGTGACACCTATTCCATGAGGATACCTGGCCAAGACTGGGAGATGGAGCAGATCTACCTAATACATACAAACAAACACACAGAGACAGCCAAAATGAAGAAACAAATATGTCCTAAATGAAAGAACAGGAGAAAACTCCAGAAAAAGAAACAAAATTGAGGCAAGCATCCTACCAGATACAAAGTTCAAAACAATGGTTATAAGGATGCTTAAGGAACTTAGTGGTAACTTTCACAGAGATAGCAAGCATAAAAAACGGACAAACAGGCCATGAAAAAGAACTGATCGGAAGTGAAGAATACAATAACTGAAATGAAGAATGCACTAGAAGGAATCACAGCAGACTAGATGAAGCAGAGAATCAAATCAGCGATTTGGAAGACAAGGTAGCAGAAAACACCCAATTGGAACAGCAAAATGAAGAAAGAATTTTTTTAAATGAGGATAGTTTAGGAGACCTCTGGAACGACATCAAGTCTAACAAAACTCGCATCATAGGCATACCTGAAGGAAAAGAGAAAAGCAAGTGACTAAGAACCTATTTGAAGAAATAATGACTGAAAACTTCCCTAACCTGGTGAAGGAAATAGACATACTTGTCCAGGAAGTGTACAGCGTCTCAAACAAGGTGAACCCAAACAGGCCCACACCAAGACACATTATAATTAAAATGGCAAAGGTTAAAGACAAAGAGAGAATCCTAAAAGCAGCAAGAGAAAGGCTACTAGTAACTTATGAGGGAGCTTCTTTAAAATTGTCAGCTGATTTCTCAACAGAACTTTGCAGGCCAGAGATATTGGCATGAAATATTCAGTGATGAAAAGTAGAGCCCTACAACCAAAATTACTCGACTCAGCAAAGCTATCATTTAGAATTGAAGGACAGATAAAGAGCTTCCCAGACAAGAAAAAGCTACAAGAGTTCATCACCACCAAACCAGTATTACAAGGAACATTAAAAGGACTACTTTAAGACAATTAAAAACAAAAAAATCAAAATATGAATAATAAAATGGCAATAACTACATATCTATCAACAATTACTTTCAATGTGCTCCAATCAAAAGACATAGTGTGGCTGAATGGAAAAGAAAACAAAATCCTTATATATGCTTCCTATAAGAGACTCACTTCAGATCGAAAGACACACACAGAATGAAAATAAAGTGATGAAAAAAGACATTTCATGAAAATGGAAATGAAAAAAAAAATTAACTGGTAGCAATACTTATATCAGACAAAACAGTTTAAAACAAAGGCTGTAACAAAAGACAAAGAAGGTCCCCGCAATCCTGTTTCTGGGTATTTATCCAAAGAAACCCAAAATGCTACTTCAAGGGCACATGTGCATCTACCTATATGTTCTTTGCAGCGTTGTTTACAGTGGCCAAGATGTGGAGGCAGCCTGGGTGTCCATAAATGAAGAATGGATAAAGAGGAGGTGGTACATATATGCAATGGAATAGTGCTTGGCCAGGGAAATGAATAGGTTCTTGCCATCTGTGGCAGCCTGGATGGACATGGAGGGTACTGTGCTAAGTCGAGTGTCAGAGGAAGACAGATGCAATGTGATTTCACTTATATATGGAATCTAAAGAACAAAACAAACAAACTTATAGATACAGAAAACAAACTGATGGTTTCCAGGTGG
Source organism: Rhinolophus sinicus (assembly GCF_036562045.2). Lineage (NCBI taxonomy): Eukaryota > Metazoa > Chordata > Mammalia > Chiroptera > Rhinolophidae > Rhinolophus > Rhinolophus sinicus. The sequence continues at coordinate 66,370,626 of NC_133757.1, forward strand.
GAGGGGGGTCTGGAGTGTGAGATAAAGGTGAAGGGATTAAGAAGTACAAATTGGTAGTTACAAAATAGTCATGGGGATTAAAGTACAGCATAGGGAATATAGTCAATAATATGGTAACAACTATGTACAGTGTCAGGTGGGTACTAGAGTAATGGGATCACTTCTTAAACTATATAAATGTCTAACCACTATGCTGTACACCTTTTATATTATATGAAATTAATATAAAATAATATTGAATGTCAACTGTAATTGAAAAATTATAAAGGAGGGAAGGTGAAGAGGAATAAGAGGTCCAAGTTTCAAGGTATAACACAAGTCATGGGGATGCAATGTGCAGCGTAGGAAATATAGTCAATAATATTGTGATAGCTGGGACCGCGTCAGATGGTTGCTGGGCTCATCATAGCGATCACTTCCTCGGGCATATAAATGTTAAATAACTATGGTATACACCTGAAACTAATATAATACTGTATGTTAGCTACATTTTAATAAAAACCTTTAAAGAAAAGAATAATCCTGCTCTCAAGGAGTTTATAATCAGGTCAGAAAACATCCATAAACATAAATATCTATAATAAACAGCTACAAGTCCCTGTAAGGTAAATGGACAGTTGTAAAGGGAGAAGAAAAGGTCTATTTTGTATTATTAGGCTGAGGTTTACTGAGGAGTAAAACTTTAAGTCCCAATACATAAATCATGTATTCTTTATAAATATAGGCTAACTACATAAACAAGGCATGGAAGCATTAAAAAATACTTTATAAGAAAAATAAGTAAATAAAATACTTGGTAAGTCAATGGAACTATATGGTAGGAGAATAGGGTTTGAGATGTATTAAGATAAAGCCTCACAGACATAATCAGGAGCGACGCTTTAGGTAATTGGGGTTATGTTCCTATAACCTGGGGGTTCTAAAATATTGGATCATTTACCTCTTAGTTAACATTTGATCACTCACCCAGAATAGCTATTTGTACATTTATATGTATATTAAATCTCATTATTTTTAATACAAATATTTGTATATAGATATGCTACTAATTCCTTCCCACATTCCAGTAGCCTTTCGTGGGCACTCCCTGGGACATTGTTCTCAAAGTGTCATCCTTAGGTCAACAACAGCAGCATCACCTGGAAACTTACTAGAAATTCAAATTCTCAGGCCCCACCCCAGACCTGCTATGGTAGCCAGCTTCTAAGATGGACACTGATGAGTCTCACCTCCTACTATTCGTGCCCTTGTGCAATCCTCTCCCACATTAACTAGGGCTGACCTTTGTAACAAATAAGGTGTTGCAGAAATGACAGAGTGTGACTAATGAGGCTGGGTCACAGAACATTATTGCTTCCCGGTGTTCTTTCTGGGATCACTTTCTCTTGGGAAAGCCAGCTATCATGTTATAAGGATACAACTGCCCTATTGTATCATGAGATGGGGACATCTCCATGGGAGGAAATGACGTCTCCTGCCAACCGTCAGCACTCCTTTGCCAACATGTGAGTGAGCCATCACAGAAGTAAATCCTATAGCCCCAGGGAAGCCTTCAGATGGCTGCAGCCTCATGAAGCCCCAACCAGAATCACGGTGCCGTACACTTGTAAATATGTAACCCAGAAAAACTACATGACATAAAAATGTTTGCTGTTGTCTTAAGTTGATAAGTTTTGGGTAACTTCTTACACAGCATTAGATAACTAATTCATCTACATGAACAAATACTCTGACGTAAAACTTAGCAAACAAACAGTGTTAGGTAGTTGGATAGACACCAGTGCATGTAATCTAGAACAGGAGTTGGAAAACTTCTCTTTAAAGAGCCAAATAGTAAATACTTTATGCTTTGAAAGCCATACAGTTCCCATCACCACTACTCAACTCTGCCAGTGTAACATGAGCAACCATAGACAATTTGTAAACACACGGGTTTGTCTGGCTACCAATAAAATTTTATTTAAAAAAAAAAAAAAAGAAAAAGAAAAGTGGCAGGTCAGATTTGGTCTATGAGCTGTAGTTTGCTAAACCCTGATCTAGAAAATAAGCAAGAAAAGTAAAATATGTTAATACCAAAACTAATCTCATAAAATACACCTTAAATACAAGAGGGGCTGCCTCGTGAATGATTTAATGGGCATTTTAACAAGTTCCGCAGTGATGCTCATGCTGCTACTTATCCAGAATCTATGCCTTTAGACCAAGTGAGGGGATACTGCCCCCTTTTGAAAACATGGATACAAATACTAGAGTCAATGAAGAGATAAACTCAGGAATAAGTACGTGTCCAAATGTGAATTTCAAAAGCAATGATGCAGGCGTGCTACCCAGTAGAGCCGCGCGTGCCACACATAGTCCTGAGCAACGGAAATGTGGCTCCATTGAGGGGAGATGTGCTGTAAGTATGAGATACAGACCGGATTTCAAAGGCAGCACAAAGAAATGTAAGACTTTATTAAGTGTTTTTCTAATACTGATTACATGTTGAAATGATAGCTGGAAAGTGCTGAGTTAAATATATTATTAAAATTAATTTGTCTTGTTTCTTTTCTATTTTTTTAATGTGGCTACTAGAACAATTTAAATGAACATGTGGCTTGCATTATATTTCTATTAGTCAGCACTTATCTAGAAGAATGGTGGAGAATGGCTTAATGAAAAGTAGATGGTGAAGACTGGGGTGAGAGCTGACCAGGGTCTCATAACAGAGAGGTAGAACAGAGACTTGCTACAACAAAAATAACTCAGAGAAAATCAGATCTCTGACTCAAGGTACAGAGGGAAAGACAGGGAAATGACCTCCCAGGGCATCTTTATGAGCATTCAGGTAAATCCAGGTGCCATTTGCAAAAACTGGGAAGCAGAGAGAAAGACAGGCAGAAATAAGAATTAGCGATGTCTTGGATGTGCTGTGCCTGAAGTGTTTGTGGGACAGGCAGACAGAGATCTCCAGGACGCAGCTACAAAACTGCTTCTGAAGCTCGGGAGGGAAACCCAAGATGAAAGTGAGCACTGAGGAGTCACTGCATTTTGGTGGTAACTGAAACCAGCAGTGATTCTGACAGCTGAGGAAAGAGACTGAGATGGTCAAAATAAAAGCACAGGGTCTGAGGAAACTCTATACAGGAGCCTGGAAGAAGAACAGGCCATGAAAACTGAGAAAAGGGGCCCGGCCCGGTGGCTCAGGCAGTTAGAGCTCCGTGCTCCTAACTCCCAAGGCTGCCGGTTCGAGTCCCACATGGGCCAGTGGGCTCTCAACCACAAGGTTGCTGGTTCGATTCCTCGACTCCCGCAAGGGATGGTGGGCTCCGCCCCCTGCAACTAAGATTGAACACGGCACCTTGAGCTGAGCTGCCTCCCAAATGGCTCAGTTGGTTGGAGCACGTCCTCTCAACCACAAGGTTGCCAGTACAACTCCCACAAGGGATGGTGAGCTGTGCCCCCTGCAACTAGCAACAGCAACTGGACCTGGAGCTGAGCTGCGCCCTCCACAACTAAGACTGAAAGGACAACAACTTGACTTGGAAAAAAGTCCTGGAAGTACACACTGTTCCCCAATAAAGTTCTGTTCCCCTTCCCCAATAAAATCTTTAAAAAAAAAAAAAAAAACTGAGAAAAAAGGTATCTGAAAGGTGAAAATAAACTCAGTAACCTACATTAAACAAATATAGTTCTCCACTTATGAAAAAAGAATAGAAAATGAAGACGCAGAAATATTTTAGAAAAACCAAGGCATAATGGTAAGAACTAATTAATCAAATATTAGTTATTTTAGAAAAACCAAGGCATAATGGTAAGAACTAAAATAATCAAAACTGAACACAGAAAAAACAAAATCACAGCAAGAAATGGAAGGAAATCTGTTTTTTATTCCAACAGGGTGTGCGTGTGTGTGTTTGTGTGTGTGTTTGTGTGTGTGTTTGTGTGTGTGTGTGTGTGTGTGTGTGTGTGTGTATATATATATATATATATATATATATATATATATATATATATATGGGGGTGGGAGGGAGCAAAAAAATTAAAGTAAAACTGACTTCAATTACTAAGAGTCATCAAACAAGAAAGAATTCTCAAAGATTAAAAATTGACTGGTGAATGTAAAAATCAACTCTCAACTGAAGGCCTGAGATAAAATGGACATATATGAAAAATTGTGCAAATCTCCTACAGTTGTCAAAAAATGGATTCTTGGTGGCACCACAGGAAAGAATTCAAAGATGTATGGAGTAAGCCAAGCAAGTGGTGAATTTATTAAAGAAGGACAGTACACTCTCAAGAAGGTGAGAGTGGGCAGGCCGAGAGAAGAGTAGTTGCCCCAAAGAACAAAGAGCCTTAGGAATTTATTACTCTTCAAATGAGCGCGTGAAATATTCAAGTTTTAGGGGTGAGGTTATAAGTGTTCCTAGGCGGGCCCTTGCTGACCACTCAATCCTGTCAGAAGGAGGAATTTTTTTGTCCTCATTTGGCTCTTGTCGGAACTGTCATGGTGACACAGGGAGTGGAGATTTTTCGTGGCTGCCATGCAAATAATATTAGACTCCATTTTAATTAGCTAAAGTTCACATAAAGTGACAAGATGGCATCCTGAGCATGCTCTCTGCAGGTGAAATCTAGTTCCAACTCGTCTGGTAGCTGCACTTTTCTTAAGGATGTCCTAATCTCCTTTGTCTTCCCACAGCTCCTCCTTGCCTTCCTCCACTTCTCTCCCCACTGCCCTCTTCTCTCTGTCTAAGGTAACACTAGAACAAATGACAAAGGATAGAGGCTGCTGAGTATACACAGGAGGTCCCAAGAAGATGGAGCCTTGTTTCCTGAACATTTAAAATAGTAACAGTACAGTCCAAGACAGCACCAGGGAAGGCTCCTAAACTTACCTCTTCCAATGGACACACTGAATCTACAGCGATACACAGAGCAATTCCTTCTGAAAGAAATCCAGAGCTAATTGAGCAACTCCTACACAACGGGAGGATGATAAAATACCCACATTAAAATCGGTAGGAAACACTGAGACACAACCTCCCCCTAAACCCCACCCACTACCCACCCCCTAACCTACCCCATACAGCACCATTCATCAAGAGCGAACTCCCAACTCCAAGCTTCTCCGAGGAGCAAAAGGTTTGGACTCCACATCCAATTGCCCCAACTTTTAAGACTCCTATCTGAAGGACAGGCCCCCAAAACACCAAGTTCTGAAAGCCAACAGGTTTGAGTCCACAGGCTCCCATGAGAGACTTTCAGTGGTTCTCCCCAAGGGCAGTGCAGAGAGAGCACACAAAATGCCCATCTCCCAGTGTTTCCCTTAAAGAGGCCCCCTTGCATACTTTAAAAGCCACTGCCTGAGGGCCAGGCATCTAATCAGCACCCACCCAGAGGCTAACTGCGGTCCTCCCAGGAAACCAGGGAAGACATAAGACACCACCATGCCAACTTCTCCCTGAAGCCTACTCCAAATCACCAGTATCTCCACGGAAGGAGCTTGGACACAGGACTGGTGCCCCAGCTTTTGCAGCTGCTTCCCAAGAGACTGGCCCCTGGATTGCCTGGCTCTGATGGCCACCAGGGATTCCATTCATGAGACCGAGAGGACTACAGCAAACAAAAAAACAGTCCTAAACGGGTACAGGAGCACACTCCCCTAACCCCCACCCCACCTCTCCTCCCATCTCTAGTTGCTCCCTGGAACAACCCTAACTACATACTTTTCCACCTGCTGCCTGAGGGTTCAGCTTCTAATAAGCCTACATATAGGTACCTGCCCTTCGGTACACTGACAGGTCTTAGTGCACCCTCCACTACTGGGAGCCACGAATAACAAAGAAGGCAGTTTGGACAATGACAGAGGTTTCAGAGACAATTGAGTGTTGGCAAGGATACAGAGAAAAAAGAATCCCTGTACAATGTTGGTGGAAATGTTAATTGGTGTAGCCGCTACGGAAAACAGCATGGAGGCTCCTCCAAAGGTCAAAAATAAAATTATCAGGATTTCTTGTCAAAATGGCAGAGTAGGTATTTGCTGTGCTCACCTCCTCTAAGGACCACATTAATTACAACTAAACCACAGAACAATCATTATTGAGAAATCATCTGAACCAAAGCCCTACAAATATGGACATACAGAAGAAGCCACCTTAACACTGGCAGGAGGGGGGTGGATGGGTGGCTCAGTTGGTTAGAGCGCAAGCTCTGGGCAACAGGGCTACTGGTTCGATTCCCACATGGGCCAGCGAGCTGTGCCCTCCGCAACTAGAATTAAGTCAATGAGCTGCCGCTCAGCTCCCAGGTGGCAGATGGCTTAGTTGGTTGGAGCATGTCCTCTCAACCACAAGGTTGCTGGTTCAACTCCCCCCAAGGGATGGTGGGCTGCACCCCCTGCAACTAACAATGGCAACTGAACCTGGAGCTGAGCTGCTCCCTCCACAACTAAGATTGAAAGGACAACAACTTGACTTGGAAAAGTCCCGGAAGTACACAATGTTCTCCAATAAAGTCCTGTTCCCCTTAAAGAAAAAAAAAAGACTGGTAGGAGGGACAGAGACATGGAACGGGCAGGTCCCACACCCACGTGTGACCATTACAAATTGGAAGGAATGTCTCAGCTGCAAAGCTCCCCACTGGGGAGCCAGGGGTCCCAGCCCTTCTCCAGCCCAGTTCTGGGAAGAGAAGTCCCCATAATTTCTGGTTGTGAAAACCAGTGGAGATAGTGGCTGAGTGAGACAGAGGGTGGCTAAACTCCCAGATACTCCTCTTAAAGGGAGCATGAATGACTTACTCACTGATAGACTCACTCACTCTGAGCTCCAGCACAGGGCAGCAGCTCGAAAGGCACTAGGGACATATGGCAAGGAACTGAATTATCTAGCTTCAGAGTAAGGGCAGCTTTCTCCCAGGAGGAGGAGCTGGCGGGAGCCACTGTTTCTTTATTGAGCCCTTCCCCTCCCTGCATGCAGACACAGGCAGACACCCTGAGTCTCCATCAAACTGTCTATCACCTTTTGTCTGTCCTTCCCTAGTTATTCCCTGAGACTCTGCCCCACCCAACTTTTGGGCACACCCAAGCCACTTCTAGTAGCCTTTCATATAAAAGGCCTGCCTTGGCTCATGCTGTGGACTTTCTGAAAATCTCTCAAAGGTTCACAAAACCTAAACAAGCAGCATCTGGCTTCACATGTCCCGTATCTCTGGCTGCGCATCCCTAAGCCAAGCTCTAGTAATAAAAAGACAAATAACCCAATTTAAAAATGGGCAAAGGATTTTAATAAACAATTCTCCAAAGAAGATACACAAATGGCCAACAGGCATATGAAACGTTCGACATCATTAGTCATTAGGGAGATGCAAATCAAAACCACAGTGAGATATCATTTCACACCTACTACAATAACTATCATCAAAAGGACAGATAGTAGGACATCATAGAAATGGCAGCAGTGAGGTGGGATTCTTGAGCTCTCCTCTGGAACTTACCACAAATTGAATATCTATAACCCATCAAAGGACTCTCTGCTCATCACACAGAACAGCTAAGAGACTCGCATGAGGATTACATGAAGGTGGGCAAACCGGGTGAGCAGGGGAAGAGGGAAGGGAGCAGTGTGGAGACCCGGCCCACATCTGTGGCTACGGTGGCGTGGGAGCCCCAGGACACAGACCAGAGATCACAACAGCCAAATGATGGGCTCTCTCCCTGTGCTCCACAGTCCTCCCTAGAGATCAACATAGAGGACTGCAGTGTCCAGCGCTCGAGGCAGAAACCTCAGCTGAGAACTGTGGCTGGGCTCTCTTGGTCAGACAGAAAGTAAACTCCATACCTAGGCTGCTCCCCCAACTCTCCCACAGCAATCCTACCCCAGCCCTTCCACAGTCTTAAGCTGGTCCCTGAACTGAGGAGTAGTGTCAGATTACGGAGGAGCTGCAGCACTCAGGAACTGGAAAAAGCCAGTTTACAGCTGTGTCCTAGGAAAGAGACTGGGCAGGGAGATGAAGACACCTGCCTTTCCAGTTCCCACCTTTTCTGGGCAATCCCCGCAGGGCAATTACAGCAGGTAACAGAGGCAGCTCTGGGCTTTCAGTTGCTCAGAAATCTCATGCCCTCCAGACACCTGATGGAAGAAGTGCCCTAAGACCCAGGAGACCTATACATAGGGAAGAAGCCCACCTACCAGTGGCTGGCTGTGGTGCTCTCAGTGTCCATTTATGCAGGCGAGAGCAGAAATTGCACTGACTTTGTAAAAACTACCAACCACACCCCATAGCCCCACTAACCTAGAACTGCATTGCCAGTGTCATTCTGGACAGCAGGTGGCCGGCTCTACCTCCACAAGATGCAGAAGAGTCTTTGTACAGCAGCGGACAACCAGGGGATAGCTTGGTGGGCTTAAGCCAAGACTGGCACTGCTTTTTTGGTTTTTGTTTGTGTTTTTTATTTTACTATTATTATCAATTTTAGCATATATTCTCATTTCTCTCCCTTCTTTTCTTTTTTGTTTTCCTTGTTCTATTTTTCCTCCTTCTTTCCATTTTTCTGTATTGATTTTTTGTGGGGGGGGGGTTCTATTTTTTGTTTTGTTTCTTTTGTTTTTTTGTATTTTTGATATTTTTGTTTGTGTTGAGTGTTAGTTGTAGGTTGTATTTACATGTGAGGGTATTTGTTTTTTGTTGTTGTTGTTGTTGTGCTTGTTGATTTGTTTTGTTCTAAAATTGCCCTGCACCAGGGCCCAGCCCAAGAGGCACAAGAATCAACATACCCAGAGGCTAACTCCAGATCAAACCAGAGCATTACTGGGTTTGACCTACAAGTGACACACCCAAAGGGAATTCTCAACAGGCACAAGAGTCCATCGGGGCCAAGCCTCATCTGAGTGGTCAATCCTCACACAGCAGCTCATACACTGTGGGCATAATCAATTCTCACATCTAGTCAGCCTAGGAGTCAATCCCACATACTGACAAGCCAAAAGCAATTAAAGCTCAACTTCCACAGGAGAATACACACAACAAAAGTAACACTCCTGGAACACACGCTGTGGGCATAATCTTCTACTTACAGAAGCCCTTTTAACATTTCCTGCAATGCTGGTAATTAATTCTTTTAGCTTATTCTTTCTGGGAAGCTCTTTATCTCTCCTTCAAGAGAATAGAGAGACTGTGCAATTCAAATATAAAGGACACATACTACACAAGTCCACCCTGCAAAGACTGAGAGAGCTGAGGGATCTACCTAATACATCAAAGCAAACACAGAGAATCAGCTAGAATGAGGAAACAAAGAAACATGTCCCAAATAAAAGAACAGAAGAAACGTCCAGAATTGGAACTAAATAAAATGGAGGTAACCAACCTATCAGACACAGAGTTTAGAAAACTGATGATAAGAATGTTTAAGGAACTTAGTGATGACATAAAGAAGGATAGAGAAATCATAAGAAACAACCAGTTAGAACCAAAGAATACAATAACTGAAATACAGAACACACTCTAAGGACTTACCAGGAGGTTAGATGAAGGAAAAGATCGAATCAGTGATTTAGAAGACAAGACAGCAGAGATCACCCAAACAGAACAACAAAAAGAAAAAAGAATAAAAAACAGTGAAGATGATTTAAGAGACCTATGGGATAACATGAAGCGCAACAACATGCGCATCATAGGAATACCAGAAGGAGAAGAGAGGGAGCAAGGGATCGAGAACATATTTGAAATAATAATGAAAAAGCTTCCATAACATGGTGAAGGAGATTGACATACAAGTCCAGGAAGTGCAGAGAGTTCCAACCAAGATGAACCCAAACAGGCCCACACCAAGACAGATATGTTCAAATGGTAAGGTTAAAGACAAAGACAGAATCCTAAAAGCAGCAAGAGACAGACAGCGAGTTATTTACAAGGGTGCTCCCATAAGACTATGAGCTTCCTATAAGACAATCAGCTGGCTTTTCTACAGAAACTTTGCAGGCCAGAAGGGAGTGGCAGAAGGTATTCAAAGTGATGAAAAACAAAGGCCTATAACCTACACTGCTTTATCTAGCAAGGCTGTCATTTAAAATTGAAGGAGAGATAAAGAGCTTCCCAGAAAAGAATAAGCTAAAAGAATTCATTACCAGCATTGCAAGAAATGTTAAAAGGGCTTCTGTAAGCAGACGATGAAAACAGAAATATGAAGACCAGAAATACAAATAACTAAATGGCAATAACTGTGTACCTATCAATAATCACTTTAAATGCAAATGGATTAAATGCTCCAATCAAAAGACATAGGGTGGTTGAGTAGATAAGAAACAAGACCCTTGCATATGCTGTATACAAGAGACTAACCTCAGATCAAAAGACACACACAGGCTGAAAGAGAAGGGATGAAGTAAGATGTTTCATGCAAATGGAAATGAGAAAAAACCTGCAATAGCAACACTTATATCTGACAAAAGAGATTTTAAAATGAAGAATATTTTAAAAGACAAAGAAGGGCACTACATAATAATAAAGGGATCGATCTGACAAGAGGACATAACCCTAGTAAACATCTATGCACCCAACATAGGAGCACCTAAATATATAAAACAGATATTGACTGACATAAAGACAGAGATCAACAGTAACACTATCATAGTAGGGGACTTCAACAAACCACTGACAACAAGGACAGATCCTCCAGACAGAAAATCAATATGGAAACAGCAGCCTTAAATGACATATTGGACCAGTTGGATTTAATCAATACTTTTAGAGCATTTCACCCCAAAGATGCAGAATATACATTCTTCTCGAGCACACATGGAACATTTTCCAAGACAGATGACATGTTAGGCCACAAAACAAGTCTCAATAAATTTAAGAAAACTGAAATCATATCAAGTGTCTTCTCCAACCACAGTGCTATGAAATTAGAAATCAATTACAAGAAAAAACTGGAAGACATACAAATACATGGAGGCTGAATAACATGATACTAAATGAATGGGTCAACAATGACATCGAGGAAGAAATCAAAAGATATCTCGAGACAAACAAAAATGAAAACACAATGATCCAAAAATCTATGGGATGTAGTGAAAGCAGTCCTAAGAGGGAAATTCATAGCAATGCATGCCTACCTAAAGAAACAAGAAAATCTCAAATCAACAGTTTATCCTTACACTTAAGGGATCTGGAAAAAGAACAGCAAAATAAGCCCAAAGAGAGTACAAGGAAGGAGATAATAAAGACCAGAGCAGAAATAAATGAAATAGACAATACAAAAAAAATACAAAAGATCAATGAAACCAAGAGCTGGTTTTTTGAGAAGATAAACAAAATCGACAAACCATTAGCTAGACTCATCAAAAAAAAGAGAGAGGACCCAAATTAATAAAATCAGAAATGAAAGAGGAGAAGTGACAAGAGACACCAAAGAAATACAAACAATTTTAAGAAATTACTATGAGCAAATATATGCCAACAAATTAGACGATCTGGAAGAAATGGATAATTTTCTAGGAGCATACAATCTTCCAACACTAACTCAAGAAGAAATGGAAAATCTGAATAGACTGATTACTACCAAGGAAATTGATTCACTAATCACTAGGCTCCCAACAAACAAAAGCCCTGGGCCAGATGGTTTTACAGGTGAATTTTACAAAACATTCAAAAAAGAATTATCATCTATTCTTCTCAAACTATTCCAAAAATCCAGAAAGAGGGAAGGCTCCCAAACTCTTTTTATGAGGCCATTATCACCCTGATCCCAAAATCAGACAAAGACATTACAAAAAAAGAAAACTACAGGCCAATATCCCTAATGAACATAGATGCAAAAATCTTCAACAAAATATTAGCAAACAGAACTCAGCAATACATTTAAAATATCATATACCACAATCAGATAGGATTCATTCCTGGTATGCCAGGGTGGTTCAATATCCACAAATCAATTAACGTGATAGATCACAAAATGAAAAACTCATATGATCATATCAATAGGTGCAGAAAAAGCATTTGACAAAATCCAGCAGCCATTTATGATAAAAACTCTTTAGAAAGTGGGAATATAGGAACCATATCTCAACATAATAAAGGCCATTTATGATAAACTCACAGCTAACATCACACTCAATGGGGAAAAGCTATAACCATTTCCCTTAAGATAGGAACAAAGTAATGTTGCCCACTTTCTCCACTTTTATTCAACATAGTACTGGAAGTTCTAGCCACAGCAATCAGACAAGAAAAAGAAATAAAAGGCATCCAAATTGGTAAGAAGTAAAATTGTCATTTAATGCAGATTACATGACACTATATAGAGAGAATCCCAAAGATGCCACCTAAAAACTATTAGAACTGATAAATGAATTCAGTAAAGTAGCAGGATACAAATTAATATTCAGAAATCAGTTGCATTTTTATATACCAATAATAAACTATCAGAAGGAGAAATTAAGAAAACAGTCTTATTTGCAGTTGCTTCAAAGACTATAAAATATTTAGGAATAACTTTAACCAAAGAAATAAAAGACCTGTACTCAGAAAATTATAAAACACTGAAGAGAGAAAGTAAAGAAGATACAAATAGATGAAAACACAGACCATGCTCATGGATAGGAAGAATTAAAATGTCCATAGTGCCTAAGGCAATTGACAGATTCAATGCAATTCCTATCAAACTACCAAGGACATTTTTCACAGAAATAGAACATATAATCCTGAAATTTATATGGAACCATAAAAGACCCCGGGTACCATGGTAATCTTGAGCAATAAGAACATTGCTCAACATCCACAAATCAATTAACATGATAGACCACATTAGTGGTCTATCACAATGCCTAACAGCAAATTATACTACAAAGCTATAGTAATCTAAACAGCATGGTACTAGCATAAAAACAGACACATAGATCAATAGAACAGAATAGAGAGCCCAGAAATAAATCCATGCCTATATGGTCATTTAAGCTACAACAATGGAAGCAAGAATTTACAGTGGGGTAAAGACAGTCTATTCAATAAATGGTGCTGGGAAACCTGGACAAACACATGCAAAAAAATGAAGCTGGACCACCTCCTATAGAAGAATAAATTCAAAATGGATTGAAGCCTTAAATATAAGATCTGAAACCATAAAACTCCTAGAAGAAAATATAGGAAGAAAATTTTCAGACATTACCCTTAGTAATATTTTTACTGATGTATCTCCTCAGGCAAGGGAAATAAGAGCAAAAATAAACATATGGGATTACATCAAACTAAAAAGTTTTTTCACAGCAAAGGAAACCATCAATAAAACAAAAAGGCATCCTACTGAATGGGAGAAGATATTTGTCAATGATACATCTGATAAGGGGTTAATACCCAAAATTTATTTTTTTTAAAAAATCATTCAACTCAACACCAAAAAAACAAACAACCCAATTAAAAAATGCGCAGAGGACATGAAGAGACATTTTTCTGAAGAGGACATACAGATGGCAAACAGACATATGAAAAAATGATCAACCTCACTAATCATTAGAGAAATGCAAATAAAAACTACAATGAGATACCACCTCACCCCAGTCAAAATGGGTATCATCAATAAATCAACAAACAAGTGCTGGTGAGGATGTGGAGAAAGGGAACCCTGGTGCACTGCTGTTGGGATTGCAGATTGGTACAGTCACTATGGAAATCAGTATGGAGGTATCTCAAAAAACTGGAAATGGAATTGCCTTATGATCCAGCAATTTCACTCCTAGGTATCTTTCTGGAGAAATCCAAAACACTAATTCAAAAAAATTTATGCACCCCTATGTTTAATGCAGCTATTCACAATAGCCAACACATGAAACAAAAGAAATGCCCATCAGTAGAGGACTGGTCAAGAAACTGTGGTACATTTATACAATGGAGTATTACTTGGCCATAAAGAAGAATGAAATCTTACCATTTGCAATGATATGGATGGACCTAGAGAACATTATGCTAAGTGCAATAAGTCAGACGGAGAAAGACAAATACAATATGAGCTCACTTATATGTGGAATCTGAAGAATAGAATAAATGAACAAACTAATCAGAAACAGTCTCAGAGCTATAGAGAAAAAAAGCTGAGCGTTGCTAGATGGAAGAGGTGTGGGGATGGGGGAGAGGGTGAGGGGATTAGAAAGCACAATCGGTAAACACAAAATTTCCATGGGGATACGAAGGACAGTTTGGTGAATGAGTAATGTTGTAAAGATTTTATAGGGTATCTAATGGATAGTAGTCTTACTGGGGAGACCACTTCATGGATGGTGTAGGTGCCCGACAGCTGTGGCGTGTGCACCTGAAGCTCAATAGTGATGGGTGGCGACTATGGTTTAATATATGTGTGTGTGTGTGTGTGTGTGTGTGTGTGTGTGTGTGTATGTGTATATGTATATATGTATATATGTTAATATGTATATATGTGTGTGTATATATGTGTATATATATATGTATATATAGAGAGAGAGACACGGGATGTGGAGTGCAGCACAGGGTATGGGGTCAGTGGAACTATGGCGGCTACGTGCGATGCAGTAGGGGTCGTAGGTTGGGGGTGGGGGGTTGTGAAGGGTGTAAATATCTTACTATTACATTGTTTTGTACACCTGAAACAAAAAAATAAATAAATAAATAAAGTAGAGATAGTAAATGGTTACCAGGATATAGAGAAATTGGAGCCCTCTGCTGACAGGAATGTAAAAGTGCAGTCACTGTGGGAAACTGTTCCACCATTCTCCAAAATGCTAAGGATAGATTTACGGTAAGACCCCGCAATTGCAGGTGTAGGTATACATCAGAACTGAAAATACATGTCTACACAAAATCTTGTACATAGCAGCATTATTGCTAATAGCCAAAAAAAGCAGAAAAGCCAAATGTCCATCAACTGATGATTGGATAAATAAAATGTGACATATCCATATGATGAAATATTTGACCACACACAAAAAAATGATGTACTGACATACAAGTAAGCCACAGCATGGGTGAATTTTGAAAACACTATGCTAAGTGAAAGAAGCCAGACACAAAAGGCACATATTGTACGTAAAATATTTATATATTTGTATGAAATGTCCATTATAGGCAAATCATATAAAAAGACCGAAACACACACTTTAAAAAAGATATAAAAATAGTTAAGAAACATGAAAAGAAGCTCAAGACATCATCAGTCATCAGAGAAGTGCAAATTAAAACCACAATGAGATGTCAGTACATTCACCCACAAAATACTAAAAAATAAAATAAAGGAAAACCTCACAAACAATAGCAAATGCTGAGAAGAGCAGCAGGACCTCTCACATAAAGCTACTGGGAGTATCAAGTATGCAGCTACTTTGTCAAAACATTTAAAAGAGTCTATCCAAGCAAACATGTAGGTGTTATGATGCATCAGTTCCACTCCCAGGATTGCATCCTCACAGTCAAGTGCACATGTACACCAAAAGACATGCACAACAGCCAGAATTAGCAACAGCCCATATCTCTGTCCAGAGCAGAATGGATGACTGTGGTGTACTCATTCTTACAATGGGAAAAGGCAAGCTATTGAGATCATCCCACGGATGAGCTCACAGACACGACATTGAGTAAAAGAACTCAGATACAAAAGAATGTATATTGCAAAATTCTTTTCATATGAAGTTTAAAATGAGACAAAACTAATATATGATAATAGAAGTCAAAATAATAGTTACCTTTGAGTGAGAGTGGGCAAGTACAATTTTGGAAAGAACACAAAGAAGCCTTCTACGGGGCAGGATAAGGGCCTTCACCTTATTTTGTTCAGTGAAGCTATCCAGATGCAGAGCACATGGAAAATTCATCAAATTGTAACCTTAGGATTAGTGCACTTTACTCCAATTGCAAAAAACAAAGGAAATATTAACAACTTGGAAGATTTGATCACTGACTGAATGTCTGGGCAGCAAAGGACAGCACTTGGAATAAATGCCGTGGCAGAAGGCTGTGTACGAGGGAGTTCAAGACGGCAATGACCCTGTTCCAGGCGGAGCTGAGGAGCTGGGAAACCAACAACAGCCAAGCTGCGGGTAATGATGGCTGAGCCACACCCAAGGGCCTCCTGATGTCCCCAGCTTTGTGGAATCTGTGGATGAATACCAGTTTCTGGAGTGCCTGTCACCCCCCACCAGCACCCCAAAGCCCCCAAAACATGACCATTATTCCATTCCTAGGGGCTGGAGCCCCCCCAGAGATGCGCCACCCTCCTGCCCACTCTGTGTGGCACTCTCGGATGTACATGTCATCCCTGTCTACAAGGACATCACACATGGCACCCACCAGATCACTGGTCACGATGCGGAGCGGGACATCTGGGCCCTGCAGGACGTGGAAGATTTTCTGAGCGCACAGCTGGGAAGCCACCTGTCACTCAGGTCAGTAAGGGGAAAGGTACCCTGTAGGTCAAGGGCTACTCTGACCAGCATCTCAAAGCCTGGCTCCTAGAAAAGGGCATCTGAGGCGCAGGTGAGCAGCCTGCGTGACGGTGTCCCCCACAGACGGGAGTCCAGGGTGTCCCAGGAGGAGGGAGGTGGGCGTTGGGGCAACTAGACCAGAGCTAAGGGCTTATGCAGGATCTAGTGAGGGCTAAATGTCTTTGGGGCAGGCCTCGTTTGCATAAAGGGGAAAATGGGACCCTCTGCATAGGTGACAGCACTGGAGGAGGGCTGTCTAACTTTAGAGACCCACCAGAAACAGCAAAGCTAGTAGGGAGCATTAGTTGCTGTCCCCTTCTGCCCCAGACTTTGGCCTGTTCCTGCTTTCCCTTCCTGGGATCAGCTATTCAAATTCTGGAGGTTGTTAACTATCCCTCTGGAGCAAGCAATAGCCCAACCCAGTTTAGGGGAGGGGAGCACAGAACAAACCCCTTGGGCACATTCCTTCCTTGGCCCTCAGACCCTCACTGCTGCAGACATTCCCAAGCCCTTGCTTTAAGCCAGACCTGCTTGGAGGCTATGGAGACCAGAGAACGGACGATTCAGACACGGGTCCTGGAAGTCTTCAGTTCCAAGTGAAGTGCCGGGCACAGGGGCACAGAGTACCGTGTCAGCCCCTGGGCTTTCTTTCTACCGATGGAGAGGTAGAAGGCCCAGTCCCCTCTGTTCCATTCCAGACCAGAGTTGGGCCTGAATGGGTTTCCAGCTCCGGGAAGCCAAGTGATGAGCTTTAGCTGGTCTGCCCACAAGGGACTGCTTGGGCGCTCCTGGTAGCCCAGCATAGGGCCGTCCTTCCCAGCTTGCTGACCTGTTATCAATGCCGCCTGCTTTGCAGGCAGGAAGATGCTGGCCTTTTTGCCCCTGCCATCCCATCCCACCCACAGCCACTGAACTTTCACACTTGCCCCATTTGTCACAAGGGCCAAAGGCCTGAGTTCTCACCACCATCTCAGCATCGGACTGGCTAAGAGAAGAGTTCAGAGCCTGACTCCCCTACTCTCTGACCTAAAAGGGGTCAGAGGGATGGTACTTAACATTTTAGGGGCTCAGTTTCTTCATATGTAATATGGGTACATCTTCCTAATAGTTTAATAATCAACAATGTGCCCAAGGACAGTACTGGCTTCTATAAATAAATCCTTACTCCAGGAGGTTCCAGGCCAGTCTCACGTCTACTAGAGCCTGAGCAAGAAAAAGGAGCCTGGCACACTATGACAGCAGCTCCATCAATTGTTAATGTAAGTTTTTATTTGGCTGTGGAGGGAACCAAAGTTTTGCCACCTGAAACTGCCTTTTTGGGATATTGATTTTAAGTGGTTTGTTAAGAAACAAAAGACTCAGAAAGAACCTTTGAGCCTCCCTCTTTTCCTGCCCAAGAGGGTCAGACAGAAAAACCAGCTTTAAGAAGGAAATCTTAGGATATTCACCTTACTCTAATTTGAATTAAGTATGGTAAATAGGAGGACTTCAGGCTATTAGCTAGACATCCATTGTGTCCCATTGTTTCTGGGTTGCCCAGAAAGAATTTTCCTGCCATGTGTGTTCCTCAACTACTTGTAAATCACCCATCCTTACTTCTGAAATCTAAGACCCCATGCCCACCTTTTCTCCTTGGCCAAATGTCATACATATCCAATGTTGCCTCATTGTCTTAGGAATTTTCATGCATATGTGAATTCCACATGCACATGTATTAAAATTTGATTTTTTCCTGTTAGTCTGTCTCTGTTAACTTGATTAGCCCAGCTAGAAGAACTTTGAAGGTGGGAGGAAAAGTATTAATTTTTAGCCCCCATAGGTGTATATACAAGCTATTAAAATGTGTACAGTATTTACAGATTTTTTTAAAAAAGGAATAAATGCCATGTTTGTCACCTGGATGATGGACTCCTGGTGATGACATTTGATGGGAAATAAAGAAGGGTGTGGGCTGTTAATAACAGCTTTTCCTTTTGGGTCTTCAGAGTTTGAAGGGCCTGTAGAAGACCTGTACAGACATGTACAGCAGAGAGGTGGCCACAAAGTCTAAGGAAGAGGAGAAGTCTGAGCTTGAGAGCCAGATTCAAGCATCCTACTAAATGGCAGATTCCCGGAGAGATCAGTAAGCAAGACCAGGAGAGTGAAGACAATAGGAGATCAAAAATGGACACTTTGAGAGAAGCAAAAATAAGAGGCAAGAAGAGGAAAAACACTCCATGGAGAAGACAGAAAGAAATACCAATGATGGGGAATTCCGGTCAAGATGGCAGAGTGGGTAAACGCTATGCTCCATCCTCCATGACACATCAAAATTACATCTAAATTATAGACACACCACCTTTGAAAACCTGAAGGCTAGCTGAATGGAATCCTATAACTAAAGATATAAAGAAGGCACATCAAAACTGGTAAGAGGGAAGGAGACACAAAAGGGCTGGTCCCACACCCAAGTTTGTTGGTTAATAGAGAGGGATAGCAGGGTTGCAGAGGTCACACCATCTGGAAGCAGGGTCCCCAGCCCCACACTAGGCTCCCCAGTTTGGATCACCAGTGACGGGAAGAGGAGTCCCCACAATATCTGGCTATGAAATCAGCATGTATTCTGTCCGGATGAGACAGAGGGTTGCTGGAGTCCCAAGCATTCCTCTTAAAGAGCCCACACATGGACTTACTTACTGAGAGAATCACTCACTCTGAGTTCCAGTTCTGGGGCAGCAGCTCAACAGGCACTAGGGACTTACAGGGAGGAACTGAATCAATAATTACTTTAAATGAAATGGATTAAATGTTCCAATCTAAAGAAATAGGGTGGCTGAATGGATAACAAAACAAGGTCCATACATATGCTGCCTACAACAGACCCTCTTCAGATCAAAAGACATGCACAGACAGAAATTAAGGAATGGAAAAAGATATTTTATGCAAATGGAAACAAATGAACAAAAAAATCTACAGTAGCAATACTTATATCCAGTATAAAAGGTTTTAAAACAAAGGCTACAACAAAAGATAAAGAAGGTCTTTGCATAATAAAGTGATTAATGCAACAAGAAAATATAATCCTTGTAAACATTTACACACCCAACCTAGGAGCACCCAAATATATACAGCAAATATTGATGGATATAAAGGGAGAAATCAACAATAATAATACAGTCATAGTAGGGGTCTTTAACACCCCAGTGACATCCAAACACAAAATCAACAAAGAAACAGAAGGCTTCCATGAAACAAGACCAGATGTATTCAATTGATATTTCTACAACATGCAAGCTTGGTTCAATATCCACAAACCAATTAATGTGATAAACAAAATGAAGGGGAAAAATCATATGATCACGTCAATAGATGCAGAAACAGCATTTGACAAAATCCAGAATCAATTTATATAGTGGAAATAGAGGGAACACTTATCAACAACTTGAAGCTGAACATAATAAAGGCCATGTATATCAAACCCACAGTTCACATCAGACTAAATGGTGAAAAACTGAAAGCATTTTCCTTAAGATCAGAAACAAGATACGGATGTCCACTTTCACTGCCTCTGTTCAACGTAGTATTGGAAATCCTAGCCACAGCAATCAGACAAGAAAGAAATATAAAAGTCATCCAAACTGGAAAAGAAGTAAAACTGTCATTATTTGCAGGTGACATGATTCTATATAGAGAGAACCGTAAAAAAAAAAACCTATTAGAACAAGTATATGAATTTAGGAAAGTAGCAGGATATAAAATTAATATTCAGAAATCAGTTGCATTAACAAATTATCAGAAATAGAAATTAAGAAAACAATCCCATTTTCAATTGCATCACAAATATAAAATACCTAGGAATAAATTTAACCAAGGATGTAAAACACCTGTACTCAGAAAATTATAAGATATTGAAGAAGTACAAATAAATGGAAGCAAATACCATGCTCATGTATAGGAAGAATTAACATGGTTAAAACGTCCATACTACCCAAAGCAATCTATAGATTCAATGCAATCCCTATCAAAACACCAATGACATTTTTCACAGAACTTGAACAAATAATCTTAACATTTACATGAAACCACAAAAGACTCCAAATAGCCAAAACAATCTTGAGAAAGAAGAACAAAGTTGGAAAACAAAGTTCGAGATCAGATCACACTATCTGATCTCAAACTATACTACAAGCCTAGAGTAATCAAAATAGAATGGTACTGGCATAAAAACAGACACACAGATCAACGGGAAAGAACAAAGAGCCCAAATATAAACTTACCCCTATGATCAATTAATCTATGACAGAGGAGGCAAGACTATACAATTGGGTAAAGATAGGTTTCTTCAATAAATGATGTTGGGAAAACTGGACAAATACATGGAAAAAAATGAAACTGGAAAACCTTACACCATACATAAGAATAAACTCAAAATGAATTAAAGACTTAAATGTAAAACCCTAAATCATTAAACTCGTAGAAGAAAACAGCAGCTCTTAGTAATATTTTTTTGGAAATGTCTCGTTGGGCAAGGGAAACAAAAGAAAAAACAAACAAACGGGACTACATCAAACTAAAAAGTGTTTGCACAGCAAGGGAAATCCCCAACAAAATGAAGACAACCTACGAATGGGAGAAGATATTTGCCAATGACACATCCGGTAAGGGGTTAATACCTAATATATATTAAAAACTCACACAACTTAACACCAAAAAGACAAACAATCTCATTAAAAAGTGGGCAGAGGACCTGAATGTTCTCCAAAGAGAACATACAGAGGGCCAATAGACACAGAAAAAAATGCTTGACATCACCAATCATCAGAGAAATACAAATAAAAACCACAATGAGATAACACCTCACTCCTGTCAGAGTAACTATCATCAATAAATCAATGAACAAAAGTGTTGGCAAGGTTGTAGAGAAAAGGGAACCTTCGTGCACTGTTGGTGGGACTGCAAATTGGTGCAGCCACTATGGAAAACAGTATGGAGACTCCTCAAAATATTAAATATACATCTATCATATGACCCAGCAATCCCACCTCTGGGTATTTATCCAATGAAATCCAAAACACTAATTCGAAAAGATATATGCAGAACTTCCAGAAAAATGGCGGCATGAGGTGAGCCTCTGTAAAGCTCCCCTGGAATTTACAACGAATCAAACAACAAAAACTCCACAAAGGACTCCCTGCACAGCAGACAGGCAAGACGAAGAGGCCCACTACGGACTGAAATCACCTACAGATGGGAGACTCGCGCGAGTGGAGGGAGGAGGAAAGGGAGAAGTGCGCGGAGACGGAGCCTCGCGGGCGCGGGACGCAGACCTAGCTCAGTGCGCCGAGCTCGCTGCTTCCCGGAACTACCGCAGCTGCGGGAGAGGGAAGAACTCGGACTGCTAGGGCTCCGCTTGTGGCCCACAGGGCTGAGGGGACAGCATATAACATGGCTGAACCCAACGCTCACGGCAGAGACCTCGGAGAAAAGACTGAGGGAAAAAGGCTGAAAACGGTGGTTTAAGCCCGCACTGCCGAGCAGAGAACGGAGCCTTAGGCACTGAGACTAGCCGCCCCCTCCCATCCCTCCCAGAGCTCGCCCCGCCCCCACCTGCCCGGTGCTAGAAGCGAAACAGTAGCAGTGTCAGATCAAAACAACAGAAAATTTGCTGTTTTGAGAACTGTGGGCCGCGGACACAGATTCACAGCCCAACTAGTTCCGGCAGAGGGGAGGGAGCGGTGGAAGCAGGACCGGCTGTGGTGGTGGTCGCCGCCATTGCTCTGGGCCACCTCTCACAACCTACCCCGCCCCTGACCCCACCTATCTGGGCGGATCCCTGCAGGAGTAAACAGAACTGCTGAAACATACGGGCCCTGAATCAGGAGCTGGAAGAGCTTTGGAACATCAAAAGCTCTCCGCATACCCACCGGGACACTGCGCCCTGTGACCTAGACGAACTATTAACAGAGGAGAAGCCCGTCTCCCAGGGAATCCCCCCATTGTATGAGAAGCAAGAATAGTGCAGAGAAAACAGCACTACCGTGTGGGAGAAGAAAAACAAATTGCAGTTGGAGAAATAATAAGACATTCTACCAACAAGTACTGGAAAACAAAAGAAAGACCTCTTCCTATCAACTTGTTGCAGAAGTCACTCCTGTAGATGTCTAGGAAGAGAAACAGTAAACCAGTAATCGCCATGAATAACCAAGGCAACAAGATAGCTCAGAAAGAAAGTGAAAAATCTCCAGAAAAGGCACTTAAAGATACAGAAATATGTGACTTAAGTGACAGAGAATTCAAGATTGCAGTTCTGAAAAAACTCAACGAGATACAAGAAAACACAGATAGGCAGTTAAATGAACTCAGAAACTCAATCAAAGAACAGCATGCGCATTTTACGAAAGAGATTGAAATTTTAAAAAAGAACCAAATAGAATTTCTGGAGATTAAGAACTCAATAGAAGAAATTAAGAATGAAATAACCAGCTTAGGTAGTAGAGTTGACCAGATGGAGGAAAGAATCAGTGACATCGAAGATAGAAACCTGGAAATGACACAGATAGAAGAAGAAAGAGACTTGAGACTTAAAAGAAATGAAAGAACTCTACAAGAACTTTCTGACTCCATCAGAAAGAGCAATATAAGAATAATGGGCATACCAGAAGGAGAAGAAAGAGAGAAGGAACAGAGAATATATTCAAACAAATTGTCGATGAGAACTTCCCAAATTTGTGGACAGAACTGGACCCTCGAATCCAAGAAGCAAATAGAACACCTAGTTACCTCAATCCCAACAGGCCTTCTCCAAGGCACATTGTATTGAAGCTGTCTAAAATCAACGACAAAGAAAGAATCCTCAAGGCAGCCAGGGAAAAGAAGACGGTAACTTACAAAGGAAAGCCCATTAGATTATCATCAGATTTTTCAGCAGAAACTCTACAAGCCAGGAGGGAGTGGAACCAAATATTCAAACTATTGAAAGAGAGAAATCATGAGCCAAGAATAATATATCCAGCAAAGATATCCTTTAGATATGAAGGAGGAATAAAGACCTTTCCAGACATACAGAAGCTGAGGGAATTTTCTAATACACGACCTGCACTACAAGAAATACTAAAGGAGGCTATTCGACCACCATCAACAGGGACAATTTGTGGCAACCAAAACTCAAAAAATGGGGAGAGTAAAGGCCTGAACCAGAATATGGGAATGGAGAAAGTAAGTGTGCTGAAGAAAATGGAATACTCTAAATATCAAACTTTCTTTTACATAAACTTAAGGGTAACCACTCAAAATAAATCCAGAATTGAAATATATACTGAAATAAAAGAAGAAACAGAGGGAAACATCATAGAATACCACCACACAGAAATAATAGACAACAACAAAAGGCAAAGAAACAATGGAGACACAGCCTTACCAGAAAACTAAAGATAGAATGACAGGAAATCCTCACATATCAATAATCACCCTAAATGTAAATGGACTGAACTCACCAATAAAAAGGCACAGAGTAGCAGATTGGATCAAAAAACTAAACCCAACCATATGCTGTCTCCAAGAGACACATCTCAGCTACAAGGACAAGCATAGACTCAAAGTGAAAGGGTGGAAATTGACACTCCAAGCAAATGGTACCCAGAGAAAATCAGGTGTAGCCATAATGATATCAGATGAAACAGACTTCAAGGTGAAAAAGATAACTAGAGACAAAGATGGACATTTCATAATGGTGAAGGGGACTGTACAACAAGAAGACATAACAGTCATCAATATTTATGCCCCCAATCAGGGAGCACAAATACACCAAGCAACTACTAACAGAACTAAAGGGAGAAATTGACCAAAACACAATTATACTAGGGGACTTAAATACATCATTGACAGCTATGGATAGATCATCCAAACAGAAAATAAATAACGAAATAGTAGCCCTAAATGACACATTAGATGAAATGGACATAATTGACATTTATAGAGCACTTCATCCTAAAACATCAGACTATACATTCTTTTCTAGTGTACACGGAACATTCTCAAGGATAGACCATATATTGGGACATAAAATCAGTCTCAACAAATTTAAGAAGATTGAAATCATACCATGCATATTCTGTGATCACAAGACTTTGAAATTGGATATCAACTGTAAAAAGAAAGCGGAAAAAAACACAAATACATGGACATTAAACAACATACTTTTAAAGAAGAACTGGGTCAAAGAAAAAGTTAGAGGAGAGATCAAAAGATACATAGAAACAAAGAAGAATGAAAATACATCCTACCAAAATTTTTTGGATGCAGCGAAAGCAGTTTTAAGAGGGAAGTTTATCTCATTACAGGCCTATCTCAAGAAACAAGAAAACTCCCAAATAAATAACCTCATGTTACACCTTAAAGAACTAGAAAAAGAAGAACAAGTAAAACCCAAGGTCAGCAGAAGAAAGGAAATAACAAAAATTAGAGCAGAACTAAATGAAATAGAGAACAAAAAGACAATAGAAAAAAATTAATGTGACAAAGAGCTGGTTCTTTGAAAAGATTAACAAAATTGACAAACCCTTGGCTAGACTTACTAAGATAAAAAGAGAAGACACTGATTAACAAAATCAGAAACGTAAAAGGGGAAGTTATCACGGACACCACAGAAATACAAAGGATCATCCAAGAATACTATGAAGGACTATATGCCACCAAATTCAACAACCTAGAAGAAATGGACAAGTTCTTAGAAACATATAGCCTTCCAAGGCTGAACCATGAAGAACTGGAAAATCTAAACAGACCGATCACCAGTAACGAAATTGAATCAGTCATCCAAAACCTTCCCAAAAGCAAAAGTCCGGGACCAGATGGCTTCACTAGTGAATTCTACCAAACCTTCAAAGAGGATCTAATACCAATTCTGCACAAACTCTTCCAATAAATTGAAGAAGAGACAGTACTCCCTAACTCATTTTATGAGGCCAACATTACCCTGATACCAAAACCTGGTAAGGACAGCACAAAAAAGAAAACTACAGACCAATATCTCTGATGAATACCGATGCAAAAATCCTAAATAAAATTCTAGCAAATCGAATACAACAATGCATTAAAAAGATTATTCATCACGACCAAGTGGGGTTCATCCCGGGGCACAAGGATGGTTCAACATCAAATCCATCAATGTGATACATCACATAAACAAAATAAAGGACAAAAATCATATGATTATATCAATTGATGCAGAAAAGCATTTGACAAGATACAACATCCATTTATGATTAAAACACTTAATAAAATGGGTATAGAAGGAAAATACCTTAACATAATAAAGGCCATATATGACAAGCCCTCTGCTAATCTCATAATTAATGGAGAAAACTGAAGCCCTTTGCTCTACGTTCAGGAACACGACAGGATGTCCCCTATCACCTCTGCTTTTCAACATAGTGTTGGAAGTCCTTGCCAGAGCAATCAGGCAAGAGAAAGAAATAAAAGGCATCCAAATTGGGAATGAAGAAGTTAAATTATCACTCTTTGCAGATGACATGATGCTATATATAGAAAACCCTAAAGACTCCACCAAAAAGCTATTAGAAACAATCAACGAATACAGTAAAGTTGCTGGCTACAAAATCAACGCACAAAAGTCCATTGCCTTCCTATATACTAACAATGAAATCTCAGAAAAAGAAATACAAAAAACAATTCCTTTTGCAATTGCAGCAAACAGAATAAAATACCTAGGAATAAACTTAACCAAGGATGTGAAAGACCTATATGCTGAAAACTATAAGACATTTTTGAAAGAAATTGAAGAAGACACAAAGAAATGGAAAGACATTCCGTGCTCATGGATTGGAAGAATCAACATAGTTAAAATGGCCATATTACCCAAAGCAATATACAGATTCAATGCAATCCCCATCAAAATCCCAATGGCATATTTTAAAGAAATAGAACAAAAATCATCAGATTTGTTTGGAACCACAAAAGACCCCGAATAGCCAAAGCAATCTTAAGAAAAAGAACAATAATGGAGGTATCACACTTCCTGACTTTGGCTTGTACTACAGGGCTACAATAATCAAAACAGCATGGTATTGGCAGAAAAACAGACACATAGACCAATGGAATAGAATTGAGAACCCAGAAATAAAACCACATAAATATGGACAGATAATTTTTGACAAAGAAGCTAAAACATACAATGGAGCAAAGACAGCCTCTTCAATAAATGGTGCTGGGAGAATTGGATAGCCACGTGCAAAAGAATGAAACTGGACTGCTATTTGTCACCATGTACCAAAGTTAATTCAAAATGGATCAAAGACTTAAGCATAAGACCTGACACAATAAACTGCATAGAAGAAAACATAGGTACTAAACTTATGGACCTTGGGTTCAAAGAGCATTTTATGAACTTGACTCCAAAGGCAATGGAAGTAAAAGCTAAAATAAACGAATGGGACTATATGAAACTTAAAAGCTTCTGCACAGCAAAAGAAACCATTGACAAAATAAAGAGGCCACCAACTGAATGGGAGAAGATTTTTGCAAACAGTGCCTCCGATAAGGGGCTAGTATCCAGAATATACAAGGAACTCATGCAACTCAACAACAAAAAAACAAACAACCCAATTGAAAAATGGGCAGAGGACTTGAAGAGACATTTCTCCAAAGAGGACATACAAATGGCAAATAGACATATGAAAAAATGCTCAACATCACTAATCATCAGAGAAATGCAAATCAAAACCACAATGAGATATCACCTCACCCCAGTCAGAATGGCTATCATCAACAAGACAAATAGTAACAAATGTTGGAGAGGCTGTGGAGAAAAAGGAACCCTCATACACTGTTGGTGGGAATGCAGACTGGTGCAGCCGTTATGGAAGGCAGTGTGGAGGTTCCTCAAAAAATTACGAATAGAATTGCCATATGACCCAGCAATCCCTCTCCTGGGTATCTACCCAAAAAATCTGAAAACATTTAGAGATAAAGACACGTGTGCTCCAATGTTCATTGCAGCTTTGTTTACGGTGGCCAAGACATGGAAACAACCAAAATGTCCTTCGATAGATGAATGGATAAAGAAGTTGTGGTATATATACACAATGGAATACTATTCAGCAGTAAGAAAAGATGATATAGGAACATTTGTGACAACATGGATGGATCTTGAGAGTAATGCTGAGCGAAACAAGTCAGACAGAAAAAGCAGAGAACCATGTGATTTCACTGATATGTGGTATATAAACCAAAAACAACAAAAGAACAAGACAAACAAATGAGAAACAGAAACTTATAGACACAGATAATAGTTTAGTGGTTGCCAGAGGGTAAGGGGGGTGGGGGGTGGGGGTGGGAGATGAGGGTAAGGGAGATCGAATATATGGTGATGGAAGGAGAACTGACTCTGGGTGATGAACACACAATGGGATTTATAGATGATGTAATACAGAATTGTACACCTGAAATCTATGTAATTTTACTAACAATTGTCACCCCAATAAATTTAAAAAAAAGAAAAGATATATGCACCCCTCTGTTCATTGCAGTATTAGTTACAATAGCCAAGATATGGAAGCAACCTAAGTGTCCATTGACAGATGAGTGAATAACAAAGATGTAGTTACATATACACAAAGGAATATTACTCAGCCATAAAAAATGAAATCTTACCATTTGTAACAACATGAATAGACCTACAAGTCTAGGTTGTCTTTTCATTTTGTTGGGAATTTCCCTTCAGGGTACTGTGGTAAATTAAATGTCAGACAGAAAGACAAATACCATATGATCTCACTTATATGTGCAATCTAGAATAAACAAAATAAATGAACAAACAAAACATTAACAAACTCAGAGATACAGAGAACAAACTGATGGTTGCCAGATGGGAGGGGGGTTGGGGAGGTGGACAGATGAGTGAAAAAGGTGAAGGGATTAAGAAGTATAAACTGGCAGTTTCAAAATAGCCATAGGGATGTAAAGTACAGCATATGGAATATAGCCAATAATACTGTAATAACTGTATGGTGTCAGGTGGGTACTAGACTTATATGGGGACCACTCATAGGCTATACAAATGTCTAACCACTATGCTGTACACCTGAAACTAATATAATATTGAATGTCAACTGTAATTAAAAAAAATTTTTAATTAAAAAAATAAATAACCACAGAAGGAGGAATCAGAAATCAACCGAGAAAACTTTCCAGGAGAGATTGACTTTGAGCCTCAACTGGAAAGAATGTTCAATTAAGGCAAACACTAAAGTATCCATGACATTTCCTCATAAGGTCATTGGTGTCCCTTACCTGACAGATCCAATAAGTGATGTAATTTGAAATGTGAAAGGGAAATGGGGAAACATTAGCCAGAAAATACATCTTTAACCTACCTTCTGCACAATCTATTCATAATATTAAAGGAGATTATCTCAAGGTGAGATAGTCCATTCTTTCCTGCTGATATCCCAGCTTCTATGACTGGTCAGAAAGAGATCCATGGGACCACAATGTTTCAGCCCCTAGAAACCTGCATTGACTGAGTTCTCCTTTGGCACGAAGTATCCTGCTCCTTTGAGGAGCAATTACAGGCAGCTGAACTAATTTGCAGCAGTCACTGAAAGATTGTTTATTATGTTACCTACAGGAAGACCAGGAAAGGGACATTTTTTAGAACTCTTAATGTCTCATGAGGAATTAGAATGATGATTTCTTTAAGGGCCAATGGAAATTATGTAACAGAACGTTTGCATTTTTGCTATGACCATCAGAAAAATCAGACAAATTTGGCTGATAATAGCACAGAATAGCACAATAATAGCAGAGAGCCTGTATATTTCTGCATACCACTTTGTCCTGATATTGATATGTTCCTGTATATTTTCCCTGAAGTTGATTTTCGTCTATTCCCATATTTCAATTCCGACCTACCGACTCTTAAAAGCCTCATAGGAGACATTGTAAACAAAGTAGAGAAAACAATAAACAATTCATCTGAGATCTGCTCATTTTCTGCAGATCTTGGAAACACATAGAGAACGACAAAGATGGAGCTGGGGAGAAGAAAGAAAGAATGGATCACAAGAGATCTGATCTGCTTTGAACCTCTTGAATCCTCCTGCCTGTAAAGCTCCACTCGCTAGTTGGATAAAATGTCCTCCTGTAGGGGAACATCCTTTGGTTCTGACAACCTTGGCAGTAGCTTTTCAGTCTTTTGACAGAAACTGGTTTTGACTTAACTATGTATGAAAATCTGACTACTGGCCAGGGCACTGATGAATGGGATGACCCAGACATTCACCTTCTCAGGCCCAGTGGTTTTCATCTCTCATGCTACACAGAAAAGAATGATCCAGGGAGCTTTTTCCTGCATTACTTTCTAAGTCTGTGAAGTCAATATGGAGGCAGCACACACATCTTTCAACACTGCATGGCCCTTCACACCATGCTCTGGAAAGAGCAGCGAATTTAAAAGAAGTCAAAGGATGTTAGGGAGGTCTGAGACAGAATTTTCTTAGTGGTAGGTGGTATTTCTTTCCCCCTGACCATGCTCTCTCAAACCCTCAAAAGAAGTGTAATTTCCTGGGTGGGCTTGTCCCTTGCCTTGGCCCCTGCTCACCTCTCCTGAAACTTGTCTCAAACCTCAGGTTGTCACAGTTTGAAGCGTGGCTTGTGGAGAACGAGGAGCACATATTGCCACTATTATGCAAACCTAGGGTCTGCTCTTTCTTGGCCTCCGTCCTCTTCTGTTCTGCACTCCTGATGGGAGGCCTGGGAGGTCGCCATTCAGATGAGCCATCTTCCAGATAGGAGTCCTCCCTACCTCAGAAAATCTGCTTTGTGCCTCAGAACCAGGAGTTGAACCTAGGAGACAAAGTCATTTTAGTTGGAACCTACATGAGGTCCCCAAATCTTGGAACTTCCTGTGCCCGGAATCTCTGGCTGGTCTTTCAAAAAAGTCAATTCAGGACCACTGAGAATACCCAGGCTGGACAGTTCAGACCAGGCTCAGAATTAACCATTGTGAAGTGTGACCCAAGAGCCCTGAAGAGACCAAGAACCCCGGAAATACAAGCACCCCGTAAGATAACGAATATACTTGACGGCAACGCCGTTTGGCTCTAGGCAGAATCATTTTTTTTAGGAGGAGCCAGACGTGGATGTGTCTCCTAGCGCCGTCTCCCGCGGAACAAGTGGTCGTGAGGTGCTCAGCGGGCTTTCTGCGTCGGGGGACGGACCCCCGGCAGCCGTCACTGAGCGCTCCGCTGCCCCAGAACTGTGCCGCCAACCCTACTGCAACCTCCGTGAGGACCCGCAGGCGCCGCTGGGCACGTAAGGACTAGAGCGACCCGCTGCGGTCGGCAGCTCCAGCTCTCCGGGGTCCGAGGCGCGGGCCCCGCCTTCCTGCAGGCTCCGCCCCCCGCCCCAACTGCGCTCCAAACCGGGGCGGCGCCCAGAGCCAGACAGCGTGAGGGGCAGCGCATGCGCCAGAGCATCCGTCCCTAGCTTCCAGGTGGTGCGCGCGAACACCGGAGGGGCATTTTCCCGGCAGGCCCCACTCGGGGACCCCGCCAGGGTGGCGGGGCCGAGCATCGTTGGCCAGAATCCAGAAGGGTCTGGGCTCCAGAAGGAAGTGAGGCCCTTCCTTCTGGAGCCCAGACCCTGACGGGGCTACCGACAAGTAGAGGAGACCCGCAGTGCGAATATTTAGAAAAACAAGCCCCGACAGCAGGGCTTCAGAAGCTGGGTATAGTGGTAGCAATGATGATAAAATGTAATGCCAGATTCTCGAAATTATTTGCAATACACGAAAATTGTAGATGAATAAAAATACAAATTAAAACGACCGCCATACAGCCGCATCCCTTTTAGACGACTGTGTACAACCTTCTGACAAAAGCTTTTTACAAAAATGGGATTGTAGGGGCATAACTATTAGAGCAGTTCTTCCTTATTGAAAATTGCAAACAAATAGAGAATTTGAAAGACTTCAATGAGCAGACATACGTCTAGTTGTTACTATGGACCCTAAGAAAGAAGATACCTATGGAGAAGGGCTCCTGACGGCTAACTGGGCTCAAATTTAAAAGTGGTGCCTAGCAGCAGCTCCTAAACAGTGGCCTTTCACACAACCCACAGTTCAGGGAGAAACCTGCGCCAAACCGCCAGCCTCCCACACTAAACTGTCTGCCTGCACTGTGTTGCCGCCAGCTGAGTTCCTGAAATTGTGTTTCAGCCAATAGGACTGAGACTTTCCCCATCCAATCAGAGCTGTTCTGACAGCCTTGCTGCATCACAACTGAGCTGTTTGCACTGAATAGAGTTTCCTTCTTCACATTCCAAATTGGGGGTTCCGTTTGGTGTTGAATTGGCACCAACGACCATTGGTTGATATTACTAAGCTAGAGGTCCCTGCCCTATGCACATAGAAGCCAATACTATGACACCAGTTTTTGAAGAAAAAAAAAACTTTTACTGTGAGGCGGAGCAATAAGGTGACAGACAAGTTTCAAATCTGTCTTCCCGATCCAGGGACCACATCTTCCTGGACAATGGACCCTTTGCCTCTGAAAGAGTTCCAGCGTTCAAGTTCTGGTCATGTCCTGGTCCTTTAGTTCCCTAGTGGGGAACAATTAAGGGGTTCACAAGAGTTACTCGTGAGTGGTGTATACAAGGTTTAAACTTTGGTTCCAAGTCTTGTCAGAAAAAGCATCTGACCGGTTTGTGCTGATTCTGAGGTTACAGAGTAAACAGCTGTTATTATTTTGCCATATTTGCTTTATCTAGATGTGTATTTATTTGTGATGACACATCAGCTTTAAATATGTCATCATGTAGCTTCTCAGATTAAGGACATACTCCTACATAATCACAATACCATTTTCACACCTATAAAATTTCACAGTAATTCCATAAAAAGCATCTAACATCAAGTCCATATTCAAATTTCCCCAGTTGTCCCAAAAATGTCTATTAGAGGTTTTGTTAAGTTTAAAACAAAAACCAGAAGTCAACGAAACCCACATATTATAATACATAGTAGTGATGTGAGGAGTGTGTAAGTTTAGACATGAGATTCACTCCCTAAATAATCAAGCACTAATTTTTCCGTTGGAGTAAGTATAGAGTATTCTCAGAGCATAAATCTACAAATAGAATAGAAAATGTTTGTTTTAATTCTGGTTCACATTTTCTGAGCATTTCAGACTGTTCTCTACCATTACTACTGCACAGTGCATCAAAATTAAATGTTATTAGAAATCAAAATTCTATTCCAGATTTATCATTTTTTTCAGATATGTCTTACAGCACAAGTATTAAAACCACGTCTAAATATTTGTGTTAGTTTAAAACTTGTTTTTAACAACATTGAGTATTAAAATAGCAGCACAAGTCAGAAGATCATTCACAAAAGTTTCAAAGCACATAGACAACATTTATAGGAAACTGACATGTGGTAGAGTTAAATTTTTTGTGTTAGTTTAAAGGGGACTAAATATAGCTATAAACACTGCCCTCAATTTGATGTTCAAGTGTTGCGTCCAGCGCAACACGGGCAGTGAGGGTGCGAGAAGGGGCGGTTTGGGTTAAGTTTTTTAGAAAGAAACAGAGACTTAATGCAGTTAAATCTCTCCGAAGGCCAGGGGTCTCTCAGTCTCAGAGGACTGGACCCCAGAATATGGCTGACTGGGGGTTTTTATTCAATAGGTATGCAAAAACAAGAGAAAGCAACATTGTTTCTTACACAGTCTCTGAAACTCACACATCATAACAGAAAAATATTTATCTCAATCACCCTTTGTCAGTCAACAGCTGAAGCACAAGGTCCCACAATGTCCTAATTAAGGTACATACCTTCTCAGGGTCAGAAGGGTCAAGTCTCTTATTTTGTAAGTTCCCGTTGAGCTAAGTGGAGAGAACTGATCTTTGTTGTTTTTGTAACTTCTGGCACAAACAGGTGCCAGGGAAAAGGCAGAGCTGGCAACAGCTTTTCCCAGGCAGGGGGAAGAGGAGGAAAGGCCCCTTCCCATATCCTTCTAAGGCAGCTCATTGGGGTCCCCACTCAGTTCCGCCTGGCTTAAGTTGTATCTCCCGTGAGATATCTTACCCGTCTTTGGCTGCAAACCATCTTTTGGGGACCAGACAGAGAGACATAAGGTGTAAACATAAGGATGGAACAAAGACCCAGAAAGGCACAGTCTCACAGACTCTTCTTTCCTTAAGGAAAGACATGGGGGGACAGTTGGCTAGGCTGTTGTGTGACTACATTCAAGAGTTTTGAAATTCTGTGATTCCTAAAAATATTATTAAATATTAAGAGTATTGCATTATTTGAAACTTTGTGAATAATATAGAACTTTCAACCATTTCTCCACGGTATTTTTGTTGACGAAAAACATCCAGCCTAAGAGAAAGCTTATAAGTTTATTTGAGCCAAACTGATGACAACTGCCAGGAAGCAAAATCTCAACGGATTGAGAAAATGTTCCGCAAAATGGCGGTTTGCAGCTTATTTTGTACATAGAATCAAAGGAGGAGGGTTCCATGAAATCCACTGGTGGTAGATTAAGGGGGTAGGAAAAAGCAAAGCGGGGAAATATCTGATTGGATAAAAGTCAATTGGAGAGACAGGTACTTCTTCCGCAAAGGTGGGTACAGGATAGTTAATAGTTCACTTTTTATAGCATATAGAGACGTTAATCAAGGGACAAGAATAATAACCAGGGATTCTGTACTTTCCTGCTCTGCTCCGGAGAAAGGGATTACTGACATTCCATTTTCCATTTTAGGTGCAAAAAGACAATAGACAGGCTCACTTAAGGTAAAGATTGACTTTATGAAGGAAGCTTCAGGCTTAAGATGTGATTTCCAACCTTGGCCCACCTTAGTTATGAATTTTTTTATATTCATGCCATCTAATGTGGTTATTTTCAGTCTCCTGACTTTGTCAGGTTTAACCTGTGGCCCCTTTTTCATCCTCATTTTAAATTTGCACAAATTACATTCTCATAAGATGTAGCAGCACTATACATGACAGGCAGTCCTTTGCACGGTTCAGATATATATGAATTTCAGTCACCATGGTTTTGTTAAATAATACCAGTTCCCTAACAACACAATTCAATTCAAACTTCAGTTGCCACATTATGTTAACTGTGAGTAATCACATAAAGTACAAACTTGGCTGCTAACTCTTCGGGCTATAAATCACTACATTAATAATAGATATGCATTATAATCAGTGACCAGTCACATCACTATTTTCAGTCTTTTGTGACCGGTGTCAACGAAAAAACATCCAGCCCAAGAGAAAGCTTTTAAGAGTTTGAGCCAAACTGACAACAATTTCTGGGAAGCAAAGTCTCAACAGATTGAGAAAATGCTCCAGAAAATGGCCGTTTTGCAACTTATTTTATACATTAGAATCAAAGAGGAAGGTTACATGAAATCCATTGGTTGTAGATTAAGGGGGTGGGAGAAAGCAAAGCCCGGAAATCTCTGGGATTGGATAAAAAGCAAAATGGAGAGACACACACTTCTTTTACATTGGTGGTTATAGGATAGTTAATAGCATTTAGCAGCACAGAGATGGTATTTGGGGAACAAGATAACAATGAGGGATTTTGTAGTTTCCTGGTGTAGTGGGTTGTGCTCCCTGGGAGGTCCAGAAAAAGGGATTACTCTGACATTCCAAGGGTATGTTTAGATGCAAAAAGACAACAGACAGGCTCACTTAAGGTAAAGATTGACCTTTGTCAAGGAAGCTGCAGCCAAGGATGTGACTTCCCGCCATGGCCCACCTTACTTAGGAATTCTTATGTTCACACCATCCTATGTGCTTATTTTCAGTCTCCTGAGCTTGTCAGGTTTAACATGTGGCCCCTTTTCCATCCACACTGGTCACTGCAAATTTGTCATTCAATTCACGCAAAGAAAGCAACAGCTATAGCTGTGTGGGCTCTTTGTCTCCCAGTGATAAATTCTTGTGGTTACTAAGAATTGTACAACTCTGGGCAAAGAGTCCCTTCAGAAGTCTACAGAGAAAACCAAACTCTAGCATGGCTTCAAGCAGCATAAGGCTGTGTTCCTAGGGTGACACCTCTTCCCTCCAATCCTGAACCCACCCTGCACACCCCCACCCCTACCACAAGCGCGTGCACACACACACACAACCATTAAAATGCCTGCCCTAGGAAATGCCAGAATTTACTGTTAGTTCCAGCCAACACCTGACGATAGGCCCCTGACCTCCTTTTCTTAGATCATTTATTAAAAAGGACTTACAATTATAAATCCTTCCTCTGTCCCTCTGAGATGTATGTGTGTCTCCCACAACTCAGAAGTGTCTCTCACAAGGACCTGAAAGCCATTCCTTTAAAATGTAATCATCAGAAAGGATGATTACATCTGTCTCCCAGTCTGTAGGGTGGAACTGTAACTTGATACTTGCAGACACAGCTGGCCTTGTGTGTTTACACTGACCAACACTTAGTAATTTATCACTTCTCTGACTACTTGAACCCCTACTTGTCCCCTGCCCCCATTCTCCTTTTTAAAATGTCACCTCTGCACAAATCCAATGGAGCTCAGCTCTTTTCCTCCTGTCAGTAGTTACTGAATAAAATGTTTTCACTGCTTTAACTGATTTTCAGCTCTGTTTATCTCTGACATTACCCAGAAGAAAAGAGATGGACTCCCCACCCAAAATTTGCTTTGGATGTCAAAACTGATCACACTCCACATGCACAAAGAGGGTATGAAAAGATTTATTACATAACGAGGCTTTCTGGAGTGAAGAGCAATGGCTCCCAAGCAGGGCCAAAAATGGCTTGAGAAAGCAGGGAAGACTGGCTTGAGGTTTTTATTGTGGTTAAGGGGTGTGGCTGAAGTGTGGGTTCCAAGACACATGCCAGGACTTGTATGGCTTGTACTTCCCTTCAGAGCCAAAGGAGGGAGCAACTGGGCTTCCATTGCAGCTTGCCCAGATGAGGGGCAAAAGGGGAAGGAAGATTGGTTGAGCTTGAAGGCTGTCATCAAACATCAAATATGGAGTCAGACTATTACACAAACCCATGTTACAGTTTACATAAAGTACATAAAGAGGGAATTGGCCAATGAAGATGAAATTGCAGCAAAGAAAGGAAAAATGGTAACACTGGAAATGAAATGTGAATTGAACATAAATGGAGTTACAGAGGAAATAGCTGATGGAGGTGTGGGGGGGTGTGGGCACTGCCACCACTGAAGAAACTCTACATTTGCACCAGAGGAACTTGTTGGAGGGGAGCTCACCAATAAACGGGAGAAGTGATAGAAAGGATAAAGACATCCCAAAGGAAGTGACGCTGCTTTTCTGGAGTTTTATTCTGAGTCACTGTTAGTATTCTATCAGAAGGCCTACTTAATATGTCGGTGTCCAGAATTTCAGAGGGTGTCCAGCAAACTGCTTCTGCACATATGAAAACAGTGGGGTCAGCTGTCCCTTGCCAAGTCAGTTCTCTCAGAAAATTGTTACAATCACAGATTTCGCAGGCAGTTTTTCAGTTATCTATTGCTGCATAACAAATTGCCTACAATTTAGTGGCTTAAAACAACAAATACTTGTTACTTCACACCATGTCTGAAAGTGAAGAGCCTTATCTGGGTGGTTCTGGCTCAGGATTTCTCTTGGGGTTGCACTTCAACTTTCAGCCAGGCTGTTGTCATCTGAAGGCTTGGCCAGGGCTGGAGGATTCACTTCCAGCTGGCACACTCACATGGCTGTTGGCAGAGGCCTCGACTCCTTGCCATGTGTGCATCTCAGCATGGCATCCGTCAGGGCAAGCAATCCAAAAGAGGCAAAAGCCAGTGTCCTTTATAATCTTGCTCAGAGTGACATGCCAGCCACCAGGAGCATTTGAGGTCTTGTTCCCCAGCATATGTCGTCAGTTTGGCTCAAGAAAGCTCTTATAAAAATTACCTAAAAAAAGAAGTAGAAAAAAAGAAGTGGCATGCCATTTCTGTCACATCCTATTTGATGGAATAGATGACCCTGACACAACATGGGAGGGGACTATACAAGGATGTGAATACCAGGATGTGACTACCACTGTCATCTCCCTTCTGGATGATCTGTCATTGTGGGATCACCATGCCTGTGTGAGGTTCTTTGCACCCATCCATATTTTTCTTTTCTAGATGTTTTACTGCATTGTTTTCATTTTTTGACGCTCTTCCCTTGTATTCTGCTCCTGCTCTTTATAGTTTAAAAAATGGTTCAGAAACATTTTTATAGTTGAATGTGTTTTATAAGTTCAAGTCCCAGGTTTGATGAGTTATGCTAATTTTGTTCCTCTCCCAGTGTGAGGGTTGCAGGCTTTGTGACAGATCAAATCAGGGAATTCTGATTTTTAATTTGAAGGGGGGGGGGGAGTTACCAACATGCCACCACTAGCAAAAGGCCTACGAGAGGAGAAAGGAGTTAACTGTCCCAGTCCTAGGATGGGAGGCCACATGCTCCTACCTCTGCTCTTAGAGGTCTTTTAGAGCACCACGTTTTGGCTGGACAGCTGCTGGTAAACATGGACATAAGTGCCTGATGCAGTACAAAAGCCCATGTTCTCTATTATCTGAGATCCTAAGGTCCTTCAGTATATATTTAAGCAAATACATAAAATGGGAGGCGATGGTCCCTAATTATCTATAACATCTGCCTCTATTGATAATCTGTATATTTCAGACACTAACCCGATGCCTAGCCCTGAATATGACCAAAGATCAAGTTCAGAAGCACGAAGGCCAGTTAGGAGGCCATTGCAACAAGTCACATACAAAATGATGGTGGTAGATGGGGTCATACTGGTGGAGAGACAAGTGGTCAAATCTCAGGTGTATTATAGGGAACACCTGATAGGATTTGCTGACAGTGCATGAGATGTGTGAGAGAAAGAAGGGACTCAAAAAATGACTGAAGTTTTGGGCCTGAGTAATTGGGCAGACAGAATTGTCACTATTATGGGAAAAAGTCAAGAACAGGTTGATGGGAGATTAGGAATCTCATGCTGGACACAGTGATTTTAATATGCCTACTTAACAACACACAAGGTTGTGCAAGGTTGAATATGTGACTTCTGGGTATCAGGGTAGGGATCTGGATTGAAGATCTCAGTATGAAATTTTTAGGGATACAGATGTTGTTTAATGCTTTGTGATTGTATACGATCACCTAAGTAAACAGTGAGACAGAAAAAAGGTCAACCAAGTGCCCTGCTGTAAAGATTTGGTTATCTGTTGAATATGAATGGATGTTTTTTTTTTTTAAGATTTTATTGGGGAAGGGGAACAGGACTTTATTGGGGAACAATGTGTACTTCCAGGACTCTTTTCCAAGTTGTTGTCCTTTCAATCTTAGTTGTGGAGGGTACCGTTCAGCTTCAAGTTGTTGTCCTTTCAGACTTAGTTGTGGAGGGCGCAGCTCAGCTCCAGGTCCAGTTGCCATTACTAGTTGCAGGGGCCACAGCCCACCATCCCTTGAGGGAGTCGAACCGGCAACCTTGTGGTTGAGAGGACGAGCTCCAACCAACTGAGCCATCCGGGAGCTCAGCGGCAGCTCAGTTCAAGGTGCCATGTTCAATTTTAGTAGCAGGGGGCGCTGCCCACCATCCCTTGCAGGAATCGAGGAATCGAACTGGCAACCCTGTGGTTGAGAACCCACTGGCCCATGTGGGAATCGAACGGGTAGCCTTTGGGGCCAGGAGCACGGAGCTCCAACTGCCTGAGCCACCAGGCCGGCCTGAATGGATGTTCTGAAATCCAATTCCAACTTGAGGGGGGTTAGGGCATCCCCACACCAACAAGCGATTCTGACACTATCTAGCAGGAGACAGAATCAGATTCCACAGGTAAAGGGCTCAGTGCTACAAAACTGCCCCACACTTCAAATGACAGTCACAAACCGAGGCTACTACCGATGCTTCTCACTAACCAGTTACAAATTGGAGGTTCCAATGTGTTGTTTGATTAATTTGCTAGAATAGATCACAAAACTCAAAGAAACATTTTACTTACTAGATCACCAGTTTATTAGAAAAAGATATAACGCAGGAACAGCCATATGGAAGAGGTGCGTAGGGCAAGGTATGTGGGAAGGGCATGATACTTCTGTCCTCTCGAGGCACGCAACTCTCCTAGCATCTCCACGTGTTCACCAACCTGGAAGCGTTCTACAACCTGTCCTTTTGGGATTTTATGGAGGCTTTTATGGAGGCATGATTGATCAAATCATTGGCCAATGGCAATTGAACTACATCTCCAATCCTTCTCCCCTACCTGGAGGTCGGGAGCGGGGGAGGGAGAGCATGGGGAGAGGCCTGAAAGTTCCAAACCTCTAATCACATGACTGATTCTTTTGGCAACCAGCCCTCAGGAGGGGGTCCAAAATCACCTTCATTGAATGAATAAAAGATACCTGGATCACTCTCAACACTTAGGAAATTCCAAGGGTTTGGGGAGCTGTGAGCCAAAAACTGTGGATAAAGATAAAACACTTTATAAATCACAATATTGCAGAGTAGATTATAATTTAACATGAACACTTTGAGAATGGAAATGAGGACTACTAATCATTAGATCTAGATAACAGGAGTAGACCAAGACTTTCAAACCAGTAAGGATGGCCTTCTTGCTGACAGGAGCAGAGAACATACTAAGTATTGAAATAATTAATGTATGAAGTAAGTATAAAATAATTGTCTGGAATAAAGGAAGAGTAACTAGACTCTGTAGTTACATATGGTATCATTGTTGAACACATTAATTGTCATGAATTTGAAGCAATCAGAATGACATTGTGTTCACCCAAGTCCAGCTGCATGGCTGGAGTCACATAATAGGCAAAAGAGCCAGGTTTAGGGTTTGGACAAATGACAAAGCAAGAATGGAGGGATTCATAATGATTGAACATCAACATTAAGCTGGCCAAGTAAGTAAAGGGGACATCACTTTGTGAGGGACACCTAGAAACAACAAGGTCTCATGCAATAATGACAATGAGCAGGGCACACAGGTAGAGAATTAAACCTGTGGAGTCGTCACAGGGATGAACAACCAGTGTGTTTGACTAGTCATTTTGTGGATACTAAAATTACCAGTTCTGACATGGATCGGTTGAAGAGAATGAACCAGTAAGAAGGCTAAAGTTTTCAAAGAATGAGAAATGACCAAAGATCAATTCTGCACTTCTCAAAGACCCCTTTACAACTTCACAGACTTTTAAAAAATCTACTATAACCAGGCTTCTCCCAATTCAGCATTTCTCTTTCAACTCCAGAGTTCTTTGTCATACTAGCTATATTTCTTCCAGCTCCATGACTGAGTGCCCAGCTTAACAATAGTGTTGGGTAAAAAACTCTACAATAGAGTATATTTTCTACTTTTGTAAAGTTCCTGCTGGCCTCAAACATATGGTAAAGTAGGGCAGTTTGCCATCCATGCGGTTGTCATGACTGTTCCATATCTGGGTGGAGATGGAGTGAATTTCAAGAGGTATGTTGGGCATTCATAGGTATGAGACTAAAAATCCATCATGAATATCATTAGCCCCTTTGTAACTCTCTAGATCTTCAGGGTTTAGACAATCCCATATTGATCAAGGTCATAACTGACCATTGTACATATTTCTTACTCACCATTCAATGAATAAAGTAAAAATATATCCAATTAAAAATATATCCAATTAAAAGAGGATCCCACCCCACCTGACGCACCCAAAGCCACAGGCACTTCCTCAGTAAACAGCCAGCCCCATCCACATTACGCTCTTTCATGGATAACTCTAGGGTCCAAGAGTCCCACAGACAGGCTGTGACTGGCCTCAGTGTGCTCTAAGACTTTTCTGAGTAGCGTCAGGCTCAGCACTAGCACCAAACCAGAACCTACATTAACCTACAGAACACCACTCATCCCACCCTGGTGACTCAGAGACCCCGCCTCACCCAACTCGCATACCATATGATGTTTTATCAGTGGCTGACACTTACAGGAGCTTGCAGGTGGCAGCAGGCCTTGGTGTGTCCTGGCTTTTTGAGGAGCTACCCCAGGTGTAACTACCTGGAGCTACACCTGGTGACAGCCATCCTCAGATCACAGCATGGCCTCTCCCACATGCCTCAAGTTCCAGCATAAGCAACGAACCATGGATCGCTTTGTAGCTCCTACCAAGTAGTCCCTGGTTGGTCACACGCAGTGGGTAACAGGGGCCAGCACCAGAGTCCCTCCTAAGAAGCCTTAAAACCATACTTGGAGGTTGCCTTCAGACCACAGCAGAGTATCACCCAATTAGCCCCAAAAGAAGCACATACAAAGGGCAGTCTCAACAGAGCCCATTGGGGTGAATCCCACTCTGCAGGGTAAGTCCCCCATACAGCAGCCTGTAAGCTGTGGAAGTGGCCAAACCTCACAGCTAGTCAGTCTAAGGGTCAATCCCACCCACTGATATGCCAAAAGCAATCATGATTCAACTATAACAGGAGCGCATAAACAACCCACACACAGGACACTCTTGGAGCACCCAACACAAGTGACCAGGGAGACTGTGCCACTGGGCCCCAGAGGGCACCTACTACATGAAGCCACCTGGCCAAGACTGGGAAATGTAGCAGATCTACCTAACACATACAAACAAACACACAGAGACAGCCAAAATGACAAAACAATAAAAAATGTCCCAAATGAAAGAAAAGGAGAAAACTCCAGAAAAAGAACTAGATAAAACGGAGGTAAGCAACCTACCAGACACAGAGTTCAAAACAATGGTTATAAGGATGTTCAAGGAACTTAGTGAGAACTTCTACAAAGAGATAGCAAGCATAAGGAAAAGACAAACAAACCATAAAAAAAAAAAGAAAGTCAGAAGTAAAGAATTAATGGAGAATGAAGTAGAAAAAATCGCCAGCAGATTAGATGAAGCAGAGGATCAAATAAGCGATTTGGAAGATAAGGTAAAAGAAAACACCCAATCAGAACAGCAAAAAGAGAAAAGAATCCAAAAACAATGAGGATACTTTAAGGGACCTCTGGATAATACCAAGTGTAACAACATTCATATCATAGGGGTACCGCAAGGAGAAGGGGAAAAGCAAGGGATTAAGAACCTATTTGAAGAAATAATGAATGAAAACTTTCCTAACCTGGCAAAGGAAATAGAAATACAAGCCCAGAAAGCACAGAGAGTCCCAAACAAGATGAACCCAAACAGGCCCTCACCAAGACACATTATTGTTAAAATGGCAAAGGTTAAAGACAAAGAGAGAATCTTAAAATCAGCAAGAGAAAAGCAGGTATGCACAAGAGAGCTCCCATAAGACTGTCACCTGATTTCACAACATAAACTTTGCAGGCCAGAAGGGATGGGCACAAAATCAACATGATGAAAAGCAAGTATTCCAACCAAGAGTACTCCACCCATCAAGGCTATCATTTAAAATCAAAGGACAGATAAAGAGCTTTCCAGAAAAGAAAAAGCTAAAGGGGTTCATCACCACCAAACCAGCATTACAAGGAATCTTAGTGAGACTTCTTTAAGTTGAAAAAAAACAAAATCAAAAATATCAGTAACAAAATGGCAATAGCTACATATCTATCAACAATTACTTTCAATGTAAATGGAGAAAATGCTCGAATCAAAAGACATGGGGGGGGGGGGGCTGAAGGAATAACAAAACAAAACTCTTACATATGCTGCCTACAAGAGACTCACTTCAGATCAAAAGACACACACAGAATGAAAGCAAAAAGGTGGGAAAAAGTTATTTCATGAAAATGGAAACAAACAATAACAACAAAAAGGCTGGGTTAGCAATACTTATACCAGAAAAAAATAGACTTTAAAACAAAGGCTATAACAATTGTTTCTTGTTAGTAGTCCCACTTCTGAATATTTATCCAAAGAAACCCAAAACGCTACTTCAAGGGGACGTGTGCGTCCATAGTTCTGACAATTAAGTTCGCAAACTCAACCTAAAAAAAGTGCTACACACCTCACTGCTGAATATCATTATGGTCACCTTCGAAGTACTCCCCTTGGGAAGCTATGCACCGATGTCAGCGCCTAGTCCACCCTTCAAAGCAATTTTGGGACTCTTTTTCTGGAATGGCCATCAGAGCTGTCATTGTATTACCTTTGATGTCCTGAATGTCATCAAAATGTCTTCCTTTCAATATTGCCTTTATCTTTGGGTAAATAAAGAAATCATTGGGGTCCAGATCAGGTGAGAAGGGAGGGTGTTCCAATACAGTTATTTATTTACTGGTTAAAAACTCCCTCACAGACAGTGCCATGTAAGCTGGTGCATTGTCGTGATGCAAGAGCCATGAATTGTTGGTGAAAAGTTCAGATCATCTAACTTTTCCATGCAACCTTTTCAGCTCTTCCAAATAGTAAACTTGGTTAACTGTCCAGTTGTTACAAATTCATAATGAATAATCCCTCTGATATCAAAAAAAGGTTATCGACATCGTTGCAATAAGTTTGCAAACTTGTCAGACCTTCATATGTTCATTGCAGCATTGTTTACAATGGCCAAGATGGGGAGGCAGCCTGGGTGTCTGTCAATGGAAGAATGGATAAAGAGGAGGTGATACATATATACGGTGGAATATTACTAGGCCATGGAAGGGTATGGGTTCTTGGCATCTGAGGCGGCATGAATGGACCTGAAGGGTGTTGTGCTGAGTGGAGTATGTCAGACAGAGAAAGACAGATGCAATGTGATTTTGCTTATATGTGGAATCTAAAGAACGAAACAAACAGACAAACAAAACAGAAACAAATTCACAGATACAGAGAATATTTTGATGGTTGTCAGATGGGAGGGAGGTTGGGGGAATGAGTGAAAATGGGGAAGGGATTAAGAAGTGGCAAAATGGTTGCTACAAAGTAGTCAAGGGAATGTAGAGTACAGCATATAGTCAAT
The DNA here is from genome assembly GCF_036562045.2 of Rhinolophus sinicus. NCBI lineage: Eukaryota > Metazoa > Chordata > Mammalia > Chiroptera > Rhinolophidae > Rhinolophus > Rhinolophus sinicus. The sequence continues at coordinate 66,414,979 of NC_133757.1, forward strand.
AACATTGTAATAACTATGTATGGTGTCAGATGGGTACTAGATTTGTTGGGGTGACAGATGGGAGGGGGTTGGGGGTTGGGTAAAAAAGGTGAAGGGATTAAGAAGTACAAATTGGTATTTACAAAATAGTCATGGGGATATAAAGTAAAACATAGGGAATATAGTCAATAATATGGTAATAACTATGGATAGTGCTAAGTGGGTACTAGACTAGTCGGGGTGGGTCACTTCTTAAATTATATAAATGTCTAACTACTATGCTGTACACCTGACATTAATATAAAATAATATTGAATGCCAACTGTAATTAAAAAATCAAAAAAGGAATGAAAAAAGTGAAGTGGAGTAAGAGGATTTTAAAAAAAAAGAATAAATAAAAGAGAAGGGACAGTTCTTTCTTACAAAATAATTCCAACAAATAAAATGAGAAGGAAGAAGGGAATGTGAAATCACCACAGGGCAAAGAGTATGGTAGCAAAATCAGTGGCAAAAGTTTGAGAAACACTGTATGTGTAATCTCAAAATATCTCCCCACAAGAAAAGTAACACTTACAAAGGAAAAAATACTAACTTTATAGTGGAGAGACCCAGAAGACACCACCTTAACCAAATGACCAAAATTAATACCACCAGCAATAAGACATATAGACATCAATGACACAATAAGACCTATCACTTCTGTTGTAGTCCTACCAAAAGTGCATAAGCCCAATCTAATTATGAGAAAATAGTAGACAAATTCAAATTGAGTAACATTTTATAAAAATAACTGGCCAGTACTCATCAAAAGTGTCAAGGTCATGAAAAACAAGACTGAGGGAGTCTCACAGATTATAATGAGACACAACTAAATAAAATGTAGAATTCCAGACCGAATCCAGATCAGAAAAAGGATATTAGGGAGAAAACTGGTGGGATGTGAATAAAGTTAGTATAGTTAATGTATTATATACCAATGTTAGTTTCCTGGTTTCTACGGTTCAGTAAGTTGTTAACATTAGGGGAGGCTGGCTGAAGGGTATACATGAACTCTATACCGTGTTTCCCCGAAAAGAAGACCTAGCTGGACCTTCATCTCTAATGTGTCATTTGGGGGCTGGCCCGGTGGCTCAGGCGGTTAGAGCTCCATGCTCCTAACTCCGAAGGCTGCAGGTTCAATTCCCACATGGGCCAGTGGGCTCTCAACCACAAGGTTGCCGGTTCAACTCCTCGAGTCCCGCAAGGGATGGTGGGCTCCGCCCCCTGCAACTAAGATTGAACATGGCACCTTGACCTGAGCTGCCTCCTGGGTGGCTCAGTTGGTTGGAGCACCGGCTCTCAACCACAAGGTTGCCAGTTCAAGTCCTTGAGTCCCGCAAGGGATGGTGGGCTGCACCCCCTGCAACTAGCAATGGCAACTGGCCCTGGAGCTGAGCTGCGCCCTCCACAACTAAGACTGAAAGGACAACAACTTGACTTGGAAAAAAGTCCTGGGAGTACACACTGTTCCCCAATAAAGTCCTGTTCCCCTTCCCCAATAAAATCTTTTAAAAAAAATGTCTAATGTGTCATTTGGAGCAAAAATTAATATAAGACCCCGTCTTTAATATCATCTAATATAACACCAGGTGTTATATTAATTTTTGCTCCAAAAGACACATTAGAGTTGATGGTCTGGCTAGGTCTTATTTTCAGGGAAACACGGCACTATTTTTTCAAATTTTCTGTAAATTTAAAATAATTTCACTTAATATTACTAATCATTAGAGAAATGCAAAACAAAGCCACAATGAGGTACTTTATACCCATTAAAATGGCTATCATAAAAAAAAAAGCAGAAAACATGAGTTTGGACAATTAAGTTCGCGAACTTGTTGCAATGATGTTGCTAACCTTTTTTGATATCAGAGGAATTATTCATTATGAATTTGTAACAACTGGACAAACAGTTAACCAAGTTTACTATTTAGAAGTGCTGAAAAGGCTGCGTGAAAATGTTAGACCTGAACTTTTTGCCAACAATCCATGGCTCTTGCATCACGACAATGCACCAGCTCACTGTCGTGCTGCATTGTCTGTGAGGGAGTTTCCAGCCAGTAAACAAATAACTGTATTGGAACACCCTCCCTACTCACCTGATCTGGCCCCCAATGACTTCTTTCTTTACTAGAAGATAAAGGAAATATTGAAAGGAAGACATTTTGATGACATTCAGGACATCAAAGGTAATACAATGACAGCTCTGATGGCCATTCCAGAAAGAGTCCCAAAATTGCTTTGAAGGGTGGACTAGGCGCTGACATCGGTGCATAGCTTCCCAAGGGTAGTACTTCGAAGGTGACCACAGTGATATTCAGCAATAAGGTATGTAGCACTTTTTCTAGGATGAGTTTATGAACTCAGTTTTCCGACCTCGTAAGTGTTGGTGAGGATGTGAAGAAATTGGAATCCTTGTATACTGCTGGTGGGACTGTAATGTGGTGCAGCCATTATGGAAAATGGTATGGTAGTTCCTTAAAAAATTAAAAATAGAATTAGTATATTATCCAGCAATACCGCTTTTGGGTATATACCTAAAGAATTGGAAGCAGGTCCTTAAAGAAATATCTGTACACTAATGTTCATAGCAGCATTACTTACAATAGCCAAAAGGTGGAAGCAACCCAAGTGTTGATAGATGAATGGGTAAACAAAATGTGGTACATACAATGGAATATTCAAAATTAAAAAGTAGATGAACCTTGAGGACATTATGTTAAGTGAAATAAGTGAGAGACTCAAGGACAAATACTGTATGACTCCACTTATATGAGGTACCTAGAGTTAGCAACTTTATAGAAAGTAAGTAGAATGGTGGGTGTAGGACTGGGATGAAGAGGAAAGGGGAGTTGTTTAATGGGTGTGCAGTTTCAGTTTTGCAGGATGAAAGTGTTGTGGAGATTCGTTGCACAACAATGTGAATGTACTTAACACCTCTGAACTGTACACTTAAAAATGGTGAAGATGGTAAATTTTGTTATGTGTGTTTTCTGACTAAAAATACAAGTTATACAGAGACGGATGGTGGTGATTGTTGCACAATAATGTGCATGTAAATGGCACTGAACTGTATGCTTAAACAGTTAAAATGGTAAATACTACATTATGTGTATTTTACCATAATGAAATAATTTCAAAATCAGAAGTAAGCTAATTCAGACCATAAAATTTGAAAGGAAACTATAAACCCCAAGAGCCCTCAAAATGGGTGTTAACCTGTTTAACAGGTTATGTTTTAAATGTTTAAAAGTTGGGTCGTGTATATGCAAAAGACTGAGTCACACAAAATAAAGAGATTACTAGAAAAATAAAAAGGGTGCCAAAGAAATGTACACACATTTTAAAAAAGGAAGAAAACAGTGTTAAAATTGTAATACTCAATATATACCGATAACAAAAGATGAATACAAGTCACGTTTGACTTCTGCAATTACAAGAGGTGCTCAAAGTGGTTATCATCAGTGTCCAGACACTTCTGATTACGGCGAACTACTGCTTGAGCAACGTTGACCAAAGTGCCCACTTGTATCACTGCATATGCCATTTCAGTTTCTTCACACAGTACCATGCGCCTCAAACTTATTATGAAATGTGTGCAATTGTTAAGCATCTTGGAGGTTCTGTTGCATACTCATGCCTCCATTGTCATCGTACTTCCACAACATTCTTGAATTTCAAATACCACTTCAAAATGGTCTTAACGCTCCTTGAGCAACAGTGCTTCCGCCATTTTCTTTGTCCTGCCTGTCGCATGCTAGCATTCATTTGATTAATGCCATGTTTTAAGCAAAAGTCATACTACACATTGCTACCATAATTCAATTCAACTTCTAAAAGTAATACATAGATTACATCTCTTAAAATGTGTAACCATTTTTTTGGCACCCCCGGTATTTCCAAACTTAGGTTTTTAGTCAGACTACAGAACAGAGTGTCAATCGATTCACTCAATGGGCTGACTGCTTTTTCAATTGCTTATTGTCTGCATACTCCATAACGCTCTACCCAGAGCATTAAACTGTCCAGAGATATTATCAAAAGCCTTTTTCTTCAGACTCCCCACTCAGTAAGAATTGTGATCCTTGATTTGGTAAAATTCCTCTGGGAAGAAAGGTTGACTGTTGTTGTGCTTGCTCCCCACACCCCAAAATGGAGATTACCAAAAAGACTGCAAATACTCTCCCTTCTTTATACATTCTTGTTATTAAAATTAAAAACAAAAAAGGAGAGGGGACAAATAGCAAGAATAAGACATTGGGGTAAAACTTGATCCATACATTCATTCAATAAGCGAATTATCATAATTAATAATACCTCTTTCTCCTTTGTGAAATATTCTTTCCTCCTTAACCTGGTTCCCTTTCATAATTTTAGACCCAGCAGTGCTGTCCAACAGAAATACAGTAAGAGTCATACATGTAATTTTAAATTTTGCATTGGTCACATTAAAAAAGTAACAACAGGTGAAATTAATAGTATATTTAGAACATATATTCAAAATATTATCATTTCAACATGCAATCAATATAAAAATATCAATGTACTTTACATGGTTTATTGCAAAGAGTTTTTATATCACTAATACTTACCAGTATTTCACACAATTATCACTTTGGATTTTACAAGTCACAAACTCTGAGCCTCGGTGTCTTAATCTGTAAAATGAGAATACTAATATGCATTTTATCAGGTTAATATAGGACTTAGATAGCTTATGCAAATTACTTGCAGCAATGCATGCCCATAGATGTTTATAGTTTCCCCTTCTTCCATTAATCTTCATAACTACTCCAAGCAAAAAGTAAAATTGGTATCATCCCTTACCTACAAATGAGAACACTGAAATGCAAGGACAGACTTGTCCATGTTAACATGGTAAGGAAAGGCCACCCAGGTACTCTGCCCCCAGCCCAGTCTATTCACTCATTTACATCCATAAACTACAATTTCTGGGGAGGAACCAGTAAACAAAACTGTTGCTGTTCTCACAGAGTTTATGTTTTAATGGGAAGACAATTAACAATGAATATTTATTTCATGCATATAGGGAAGCAAATAAAGCAGACTGAAGGGATGAAGATTGACGAGGTGTGGTGAGTGAGGTGGGGCATTTTATGGAGGACTCTGAGGAAAGTCTGTGAGGAAGTCATATTTGAGCAGAGCTCTGAAGGATGAAAGGAGTGAGGCATGTCTATACCTGAGAGAACACAGCAAGCCTGATTGCTGAAATCTAAAGACAGCAAGGCCAGTGGGGCTGGAGGAAGCTGAGGTAGGAAGAAGAGCAGCGGGGTGAGGAGCAGACTCCGTAGTGCGGGGCAGTCCCTCATTCTCCCACGCTGCTGTTCTGCTCCTCAAACCCCAGTGTAGTTACTAGTTTGTGATGCAGGAACTCTTTTAGTACTTCCATCTTAGCATTAATTAGTAGGCTTTGTAAATGCTCTTAATACCAAAATGATGTAAAATTTGAAACTTACAATTCTCCTCCAAACAGATTGCTTGTAAGCTTGTCAATCACATTTAGCTGATGTGGAAATGCAAACACTGATTTTTTTTGTACTTTGTCTTCAATATCTGCTGTGTACTTTACAATTAAGAGTATCTCAATTCAGATGCTAAATTTTCATAAGAAATATTTGATCTATATTTAGATTTCACAAAATTTACTATTGAAAAAATATTGTTTATGTACCAAGTTATTCAAGGCACACTTAAAAGTTTTCTAATAACTGAATCAAGTATTTGTATTTAAACTTATATTAACATTAAAAGGAAAAATTCAGTTCCTTAGTCACACCAGTCACATTTCAAGTGCTCAACAGCCACATGTGGCTTCATATTGGATAGGGCAGTTTTAGACAGACATTACCTTTTCAAGGAATAAGCTTTGTGAACATCCTAATTTGTGTTTCCACAGGATTTGTATTTATCTCTTCATTGTACTTAACATATATCATTATAAGTGTGTGAGGGTTTTTGCATCTTTCCTTGGAATAAGACTATGTGATATTAAAGGTATCACTTTTATTCACCTTCCTCCCTCCACAGCGTGGATCAAAAGAGGGACTCTGGCAAGTTGTTAAATTTAGTAAACAGAAGAGTAGTATAGTAGTTGAATAGTGGCCTCCAAAATGATATGCCCTAGTCCTAACCCCCAGAACCTGTTAAGGTGAAATCTTTTCTGGAATAAGGGTCTTTGCAGGTGTAATTAAAGTTAAGGACCTCAAGATGAAATTATCCTGGATTAGGGTAGACCCTAAATCTTGTAAGGATGTGTGTCCTTACAAGACAGAAAAGAAGACATACAGAGATAGAGGTAAAGGCCACAGGAAGATGGTGGCAAAGACTGGAAGGCAGCCACAAGGAACACCAAGGACTACCAGCACTCCCCAGAAGCTAAGAGAGAGCTGGAATGGACCCTCTCTCAGAACTTCCACAAGGAGCCAACTCTGCTGACACCTTCGTAACAGACTTCTTGGCCTCTGGACCTGTGAGAGAATAAATTCCTTTTTAAGCACCAGGTTTGTTGCAATTTGTACAGCAGCCCTAGGAAATTAATACAGATGGTCTGTATCACTACCATGGATCAGGGATCACGTCAGAAAGTAGAAAGTCTCAGGAGTGATTGAAATAGATCGCCACCTCCCCAGGTTTTATTAATAACCAAAAGGGGTTTTGTGACTGGGATATAGATGGTATGCCACAAGGCTCTGAACATGATTTTAGAAAAGAACAGGGAGATAATATAATCCTGTAACAGAACTGAAGCGTTTTAGATAGCCCCTATGTAATATTTTACCTAATTACTCACCACTAAAAGAACTCCACAAAATTGTTTGGTTACCAAACAAGGGTACTTAGTATCACTATTATTATTACTAATATTAATACTGTCCAAAATTCTTATCAATGCAGTAATTCAAGAACAAAAGTAGGATACCTATTAAAAAGAGATTAAGTTTTAAAAACAAATTGAAGACCAAACTAAGGAAAAAAAATTTACTGAAATCTAGCAGGACATTTGAACTATTTAAGCAAATCATCTAAATCTTTCCCATTGGCCAATAGTAATTTGACAAAATATGATGAAATTCTATTCATATTGCAATAAATATGTAGGTGTCAAGGTGTAACTTTACTGAGAAAACCATGACATTTATAAGGACAAACCAGAAATGGTGTGGAGAAATACAAAGTCGAACATGTTAAATGGGATAAAACGGCGGGGTGGGGCATCTGAGCACTGAGCAATCCAGCTGGGTCCAATTCCAGGACAAGCGACAGAGGCCACGAGGGTGGTTAACCTCTTCACCTTTCCAGTCCAGGGATCATCATGTTTCCTTCGAGGCAGTAATGCCAAAGAATAAGCAACACCATACAGACGGGCAATTTGTGATTTATTAACAGGATCAAGAGGAGAAATGAGCTTCCAATATCCAGACTCTTGAGAAAGTCTTCTAAAATATTTGCTTCTTACCCCCTTTTCACCATCTCTCCTGTCACACAAATCCCTTAGGAACCATTACTACAAGTCTCATCTACAAGCTGTGTGCCCTTAAGTTACTAATCTTCTATTTGCCTCATTTGTAAAACAGTGATAGTGACAATACTACTGTTACCAACATCATAAGAAGGGTATTCTTAGGATGTACTTCAGTTGCTGTTATTTCAACACGGTCCTAAGGGGCTTAACCAATAAATTATTTTACAGTCTTATATTTGGATCAGTGAGCCATTCTGAGTTAATGCATCAGGTATGAGCTTTCAGTTGGGGTTCATATTTTTTTTTGCTTATGGATATCCAGTCATTCAAGTACTTATTTGTTAAAAATTATCCTTTTTCCATTGAATTGCTATAATTTTGTCAAATATCAATTGGCCATATTTGTCAATTTCTGGGCTCTTTATTGTTCCACTAATCGATCTATCCCTTCACTAACACCATGCTAGCTTGATTCCTATAGCTTTATAATAAGTCTTCAAGTTGGGTAGTGTGTTTCCTCCAACTTTAGTCGTCTTCTTCAAAACAGTTTTGGCTATTCAGTTTTTTTCATTACATACTGTTTCTCTTTCTCTCTGGTAATTTCCATTTTTCGGAAGTCTACTCTGGTATCAATAATCACTTCAGATTTCTTGTGTTTCTTGTCTGGATCTTATCTTTTCCACCCCTTTATCTTTAAAACTACCTATATCTGTAAGCAGTCATATATATAATGACTTTCTGATAGACACTGAGTCACTTTTTAAAATCCATTCTGTCAATCTGTTGTTCAGCTGGTGTATTATGCCACTTCTATTTTGTGCCAAAAGGAGTTAGCATAGTACACCTGAGCCTGCTATCCTTAGAAAGGCCTGCTTGCAAGGCCGGCCCTTGGCTGGCATCTGAAAACTTGCCTGGTAAACAGTTGCCTACACACATATTAAACTTTCCCTAAATGATAAGAGTGGCTCACTGTGCCTAAACTAACAAACAATGTGGTATATACTGAACACCTGCTTTCATCCCGGGTGTCTGGAATTTCAGTGACTCTCATCAGTCAGGAATTGTGTGCCTCCATGACTGACCCCTGAGAAAGACTCTGGGCTCCTAGCCTCAGTGAGCTTCCCTGGTAGACCACATTTCACATGAGTTGGTGCAATCTATTGCTGGCAGCAGTTAAGTGCATCCCGTGTGACTCCACTAAGAGGACTCTGGGAAGCTTATGTCTGGTTTCCTCTGCACTTTACCTCATGCACCTTTTTTTTCCCTTTACTGACTCTGCTTTGCATCCTTATGCTGTAATCAATCTTAGTCATAAGTATGACTGTATCTTGAGTCCTGTGAGTCTTTCTGTGAAAAACAATTTATTTTAATTTGGTAACAAAAAATGTAGTTAAATGTTTCCCTTAGCAAAACACAACTAAAATGAACAGAAAAAGAGAGCTTTAAATTAAGGCTTCACAATTGCATATAATCACAAAGACCAAAATCCTACAGTATTAGTGTTATGTTTAAATTTTCATATTTAATATTGTAAAATCTTATCTTAAAGGATTATAAAGGAAAAAAAAAGATTAAAATGGAAAAAAAAATCAAATTTAAAAAAATTTATGGATCTAACACCTTTAACTGAATTTTTCAAAAGCATGTCTGTTGAATGTATTTAGAGCAGCATGGTATAAAAGTAGTATTTCAAAAAAAAGTTGTATTTCACATAACCAAAATTACTTCAATATACATATACAACTTCTGAGGTACGCTACTGCAATATAAATTGAAATAGGCTCAAAATGCAAGAGCCATTTTGAGGTATTATGTAATACTGAAAAGGAATTTTTTAAAAAAAATACTGATTTCACAAGTTCATGGTGCACTTGTTTATATAGCTTCCACTTCTGTAATAACACCTATTTCCTATAGAAGGTTAGACTGAAATCAGTGGAGTTTTCCTATAAAACTGGCTGTATCAGCCTGAGCTGCCTTCACTGGTACTATGTTGTGTCACTGTGCTTCAACACCCATCTGCTTCGGTTCTGTGGGACCTGAGTTCTTCAATACATCTGTGTCCCATGGTTTTTTTCCCCAGGGCCATTTGATATAATCTTCTGACCAGAGTTCAATAAAAGGTTAAATAAACACCTGATGCCCCATCTTCCATACTGGAAATTCTGCACATTTTGGCAAACAGCACCCGGGAGAGCTAGGCCGCCAAACCTCCACAGCCTAGGGGCAAAGCATCAGAACACTTGACAGGCAGACATCAAACTTGTTTGAATATATCTTTTTGTGGCTGCAAACAAAGCAGAAACTACATGTTTCATTTAATATACATAATATGTAATAAACATTATTTTCCCATTTTATAGATGAGAAAGGTAAGCAAGTATAAGTGACATTACATAAAGAAACTCGATTATAAGGAACTCCTCTGTAATAGTCTTAGTTATAATTATTAATTGTAAAAAAAACTCTTACAATTAACCAATAATACTGGTTAACTTGTTTGTGATAGGAGGTATATTTATACAGAGTATGACTAATAATGGAAGCTGAATTTCACCTGATGTTCAAACCTTAACATTTTTAACCCACTATCTATGGCTTTAATAATTGTTATAATTAACAGAACTAATAAAATAATTGTTCTTAATGCCTTGTGGTTATAAGCAACTACCTGCTTTATCCTTATAAAACACTTAGGTTAACATTAAAATAAATGAAGAACATATCAGAATTTTCTAAACCACAGGTGGAAAATAAAAATTTTGGCCAGCTCTAGAAAAGAACCAGAATCACATCAGCAATAATACTTATAGGAATACAAAGGAGCAATGGCTTCTATGTGCCAAGGGAATGTAATTTTGATCCTAAAATTCTCAATTAGAAAAAAAGCAATCAAGTAATGCCTAAATGCAGATTTATTTCAATCCATAAATACTATTTTTAAGAATTATTAGAGGATGGAGTCTATAAAATAAAAAACTGATTCTAAAAAGAAAACATGATACAAATAAACAATAGTGATAAGCAGAAAAGTATATAATAAATTGCTAAGTCTAAATTAATATAGAGTTTTTAGCTAAAGTAAATTCTAGAATTAAGGTGATAATTTCCACATGGACTGAATAAGAGGCAGGATATACACATGCATAAACTATGACCAGCAATCCTGCTTTCAAGTGAAATATGGGGAGGAACAGAATAATGTTAGATGAACAAGCAGAAAACGGAAGTTTAACGGAGTAACTATCACATATCAACATGATGTGAAAACACTGTGCTGGAGGACAAATGAACAAATTCGCCAGCAGAATATTAGTTATGTGCATTGCAAATAAATTGCTCAATAAACAAGTTATACATTTTACAAGTTCACATATAATAAAAGGATATACGTAATTCAAACTAGAATTGTTGCCAATGAGATCAGAGAATGGAAATAGGAAATGCGGATTAAAGGGAATATATACATACATAATGTATAACAAAATGGACCATAGAGTGTTGTAAAACTAAGAAAACAATGTACTCACCACTCTGTGCTCTGGTCCAAATTAAAAAATAAACTTAAAATGACTTGAGTGAAAATAAAAACAAGGGGTGACTGATTAGCTCAGTTGGTTAGAGCATGGTGCTAATAACACCAAGGTTGCCAGTTTGATCCCTGCATGGGCCACTGTGAGCCGTGCCCTCCTTAAAAAATAATAATAACAAATAAAAAGAAAAAGACATTAAAACAAAATATGGAAGACTGCCACCCCTAGGCAAGATAGAGTGAGTAATGGGGATGAAATTAACCTTCCAACCTGAAACAATCCAAAAAGTTAACAAAATATGAGGAAAAAAATGTTTCCATGACAACGGACGTCAGGCAACAAAGGAGAGACAGAAAACAAATGAGATGAACCCTATGACTACCCCAGCTTTCCGCCTCGAGAAGTTTTTGAGCTATGGTGCAGGAAGAAAAAAACTGAGGCAGAGCCTGGCAGACTCCCACAGTTGAAGAGACAGATTTGAGAGTCTGGGGTGATCAAGGCAGCTAGAGTTCATTGAACAGAGCATCAGAGAAGAGAGAGATACAGGGAGAGAAAAACCCGGAGATCTACAGAGGGTCCCCCTTAAGCACTCAGCAGAATGTAGCTAAAGAATTACCCAGGTCCTGGGAAAGAACCACCCAAAAGCATTAGAGGGAAAGGTGCCCAATGCTCACTGAGGGCCTGTTCCTGGAATACCATGTTTCCCCGAATATAAGACCTAGCCAGACAATCAGCTCTAATGTATCTTTTGGAACAAAAATTAATATAAGACCTGGTATTATAATTATTATGTAAATTATATTATGTTATGTTATATTATATTATATCCGATCTTATAGTAAAATAAGACTGGGTCTTCATTAATTTTTGTCCCAAAAGTCACATTAAAGCTGATTGTCTGGCTAGGTCTTATTTTCAGGGAAACACAGTAGGTAGTGCCTGTTCTAAGCAGGCAGACTGAAAATTTTCATAATTCATGGTCAATTGGGTAGAGTACTCAGAAAGATCCTACCTCAGTAGTGGGGAATAATTAACCCTAGACTGAGAACTGCCCTGGACCTGCCTAACAAATCCTAAAAAAATGATGAAGACCAAAAGGATCAAACTATTTTCAAGTAACTTAATTATAACTCAGAACAGAGCTCAAGAAGATTTATAGGAATACAAAATATCCAACATCCAAAAAAGTAAAATCACAATGCCTCACATCCAGTAAAAGATTACCAAGCATGAAGAAAACATGATCTATAATGAGAATACTCAATAAATTGAAACTGATCCAGAACTGACACAGGTGTTAGATTAGCAGAAAAGGATACAAACACAATTACTGTAACTGTATTCTGTGTGTTCAAAAAGTTAAGTACAGGCATAGAAGATGTAAAGACCAAAGTCAAACTTCTAGAAACAAAACAATAATGTCTGAGATGAAAAATACACTGGATGGGACAAAGAGCAGGTGAGAGACAGCAGAAGAAAACATTACTGAACTTGAAGGCAATCAAGTTCATTTCTCCAAAAATATCCTCCCAAGTTGAAAAGAACATCTGTGAGCTATAAGATGACTTCAAGCAGACTAACATATAGATAATTGGGGGTGAGGGGCGTAAGGAAAACAGCAAAAATATTTGAAGAATGATGGCCTAAAACTTTCCACACTTAAAAAAAAAAAAAAAAAAAACTAAAAAACTAAAACCTGCATTTCCAAGCTCAATGAACCCTAAACAAAAGAAACATTTAGAAAACTACACCAAGGAACATGTAATCAAACTGCTCAAAACAATTAAAAAATAAAAAAATTTAAATCAAACAGAAAAACAGATATGTTAAATAAAGAACATATATCAAGATAACATCAGATTTTACACTGGAAACAATGGAAGTGAGAAGACATTAGAGTGACATCTTTAAAGTACTGAAAGAAAAAACTGTCAAACTCTAATTCTAGAGATAGCAAAAATATCTTTCAAAAGTTAAGGCAAAGCTTCCAGTTCAGGACAAGACAGAGTACATACTACATCATATTCTTCCCACTAAGTGCAGCTAAACATCCTGAACATTACATAAGCAAACATGCACAGAGTATAACTAATGGCAGCTGAATTTCACCTTGATCAAATCTAATTTTTAACCCACTGTCTATGGATTTAATAATTGTTACAATTAAGAGAACCAATAAAATAATTGTTCTTAATGCCTTGTTAGTGATAAGCAACCAACTGTTTCATCCTTATAACAAATTTAGGTTAAAATTAAAATGAAAAGAAAAATAGCAGACCAAGAAGAGATCTTGGGACACAAGGAATGACATGACATTGGGTTCCCTGGGTTTTATTTTTGCCTCATATATTCCAGACTGGGTGTTAGAGAAACAAGCAATCTGAAAGTGTCAATAGGTGCAGAGTTTTAAAGTCTAAGAAAAGCCTGTTCTCTCTAGCCAAAGGACAAAGAAAGAGGCAGATTTGTAAGACAGAAAACTTGTAGGCAATAACCACCCTACTATAGCCAAACACCATAGAAAAACAGTCTGACACCACCCCACCCATATCAATAAAAGACTAATAGGAATCCCAGACTTCCACCCTCACCAGGCTGCAATACAAAACATCACAGGCATGGTGTTGCCACTGAAGGTCCAGTGGGGAACCTGAAGAGCCACTCACTCCACTAGAATGAAGCACCGCTCCCATTCCCTCTCCCCACACTGTCCACAGAAGCTGAGTGGAGAACTGACAGTAATGAGGCAGAACTCCCCTTCCCTTGCCAGTATGGTGCTAAAAACAGGAGGTTTAAGTAAAAGCTAGAGTCTCATCTAAATGCTCAAAATGTCCAGAATCCAATAAATAAAAAATCATCATCATAACAAGAACCAGGAAAACACCCACTTATATGAGAAAAGAAAGTCAAAAAGATACTGAAAGGGAACAGAATGTCACCCCAAAATGTGCCACTTTGTCATGTGGATTATTTTGAGCTAAAGGCAATCAAGACCCAGCAGAATCAAGAAAGTTTCACTTCTCCCTTATCTGCCTAAAAAAATGTGGATATGGGGCCTGGCCTAGAACGAGAGCCATTACCAGAGAGAACTTCATCTGAAAGACTCACTGACACCTGCAGGGCAGGGCAAACAACGGATCACCAAACATCTGCTCTTCTTATCTCCTTGTGAACTGCCCTCCTCCCCTTTGAAGCACCAGGTCCCTTTCCCATTCTTTGTTAAGGATGGCAGATAAGCCTCAATTGCCTGACTGCCTTTGATTCCGATATTTTTATGGGGCTTCCTTACATACGAAATTAAATGTTTTTCTCCTGTTATCTGTCTTACGTCAATTTAATGACCAGCCAAAGAACCTAGAAGGGAAGAAGAAAAAACTTTTCAGCCCTTACATCATCAAACACCAAAATGCTAAAATATCTGACAAAAACTTTAAACCAGCCATCATAAAAATGCTTCAATAAGCAATCATGCATATTTCAAGTAACTGAAAAAGTACAACCTGGCAAAGAAAGATTTAAAGAACCAAGCAGAAATTCTTGAACTGAAAAAAATAATTACCAAAATAAAAAAACTCACCAGATGGGCTCAAAGTAGAATGGAGCCAAAGGGGAGGGTGCGGGACAGCGAACTTGAATACAGAACAATAAAAATTACCCAACGTGAACAACAGAGATAATACAGCAGCAAAAAATGAACAGAGCTTCAGGATCTCTGGGACTTCAACAAAAGACCTAACTTTCATGTCAAGAGAGTCCCAGAAGGGAACAGTGTGGGACTGAAAAGTATCTGAAAAAATAATGACTGAAAAGATTCCAATTTTGGTAAAATGACCTCAAAGGGTATAATGGGAAAACTATAAAGATCTCCATTCACAGAAGTTTGACAACTGAGATGAAATGTACCAATTCCTAAAAAGCCTACTAACTGCAGCTCACTCAACGTGAAACAGATCATCTGAATAGACCTATAGTTACTAAAGGAATCGAATATATAAATTAAAAACTCCCCCCAAAATCTCCAAATCCAGATGGTTTTACTGGAAAATTATATCAAATATTTACAGGAGAATCAAAACCAATTTTACACCAGCTCTTCCAGAAAATGGAAGAGGAGGAAACACTTCCCCAACTCACGTAGTAAGGTTCCTGACAGTGCAAAAAAAAGAAAACTAGACCAATAGCCTTCATAAATATAAATGTTAAATCCTTCTCAAAATATCAGCAAATAGAACTCAGTGATAGAGAAAATAATTATATACTATGACCAAGTAGAGTTTGGAATGTGAAAGGGTGGTTCAGCATTTGAAAATCAATCAATGTAATGCAGCATATCAACAGGCTAAAGAGGAAATAATACACAATTACATATGAATTGACATAGAAAAAGTATTTGACAAAATGCAGCACCACTCATTCATGATAAAAACTCTCAGCAAGTTAGAAATGGAGGGGAACCACCCCAACTTGATGAAGACCATCTATAAACCACACTTAATGGTGAAAAACTGCATGCTTCTCCCCAAAATTAGGAACAAGGCAAGGATGTCCACTTCACCACTCTAATTCAATGTCATAATTTAGTCCTATTCAGTGAAATATGGCAAGAAAAGCAAATTAAAAGCATACAAATTAGAACATTAGAAGTAAAACTACCCCTTCAGCAGGTGGCATGATGGGCTACATAGAAAATCCCAAGAAACATACCCCCCAAATTCCTAGAACTAATAATGTAAGTAGTATCAACATATAAAACTCAACTATATTTCTATATAATAGCAATAAAATATGTAGAAATCTAATGACAGCTCAAAAAAAAATTCAGGTATCTAACAAAACATGCAAGACTTGTATGCTAAAAACTGCAAAATGATTATAAAAGAAATCCAAGAAAATCTAAGTAAATGGACAGACATTCTGTGTTCACAGATTGGAAGACTCAACATACTAAGATGTCAATTCTTCACCAAATGATATACTGTATAGATTTAACACATTTCCTATTAAAACCTCAGCAAAAGTTTTTATAGATATATGGACAAACTTATTCTAACATTTATATAAAAAGGCAAAGGGACTAGAACAGCCAAACAATTTTGAAAAAAGCCAATAAAGTTGGACTCATACTACCCAATTTTAGAAATTAGCAAAAAGTTACAATGAAGACAGTGGAGTATTGATGAAAGGATACACATATAAATGAATGGAACAGAGTAAAGAGTCCAGCTCTAGATCGACACAAAAATGGCCACCTGATTTTTTACAATGAAGCAAAGCCAATTCAGTGGAGAAAGTATTTTCAACAAATGGCGTGGGAACAAAATTATATCCATATGCAAAAAAAGAGAGAGAACCTTGATCTAAACCTCACAGCTCATTCAAAAACAAACAAAAAAACCTTACAGTAAACCTTATACTTGTGTGTAAAATGTCAAATTGTTAAGATAAAACTTTTAAAAGAAAATATAGGTGAAAACCTTCAAGTCCTAGTGTTGTGCAAAGAGTTCTTAGATATAACACCAAAGGCAAGATCCATAAAATAAAAAGTTGACAAACTTCACTTCATCAAAATTAAAAGCTTTTGTTCTGCAACGTATTAAGCTACAAACTGGAAGAAAATTTTGCAAATCATATATCTGGACTTGTTTTAGAAAGTATAAAGAACTGTCAAAAATGAACTGGAAAGAAACAAGCCAATTTTAAAAAGTGGGGAAACCACTAGACCAGATAGATACTTTATAAAGGGATATAGGATAATCAATAAGCTCATGAAAGATAATCAACATTATTAGCAATTAGTGAAATGCAAATTAAAGCCATGAAAGAACATAATCATATACCCCTATGGAATGACTAAAATAAATATTTTTAATTTTCTAAACTGATGATGATATCAAGTGCTGGGAAAGATGTAAAGTCACTGGAACTCTCATACATTGCTAATGGAATGCAAAATATAAAGTTAAATATTTACTCACTATATAATCTAGCAATCCCACTAGGTTACGGAGGGAAGCTGGTATACCTGTTTGGAAAGTGTCCTTATGTGATGAAGTTGAATGTGGACAAATCCTATGACCCAGGAATTCCATCATAGGTATGGAGCCTAAAGTAAGTCTGGCACATGTGCCCCAGAAAACATATGCTGGTTCAAAGCACCACTGTTTATAATATCCCAAACTAGAAATAACCTATATATCCTTTAACAGAACAGTGGAGAAATAAGTTGTTGACTGCTTATTAAACTTATTAAATACTATAAAACAGTGCAAAATACTATGGCTTTATGCTCGGTCTTGGAATCATCCTGCGAAGACAACAGGCAAGAT
The DNA here is from genome assembly GCF_036562045.2 of Rhinolophus sinicus. Classification (NCBI taxonomy): domain Eukaryota; kingdom Metazoa; phylum Chordata; class Mammalia; order Chiroptera; family Rhinolophidae; genus Rhinolophus; species Rhinolophus sinicus. The sequence goes on from NC_133757.1 coordinate 66,432,333, forward strand.
TGATTAACAGAAAGGCACTGAAAAAACATAAGAGTATGGAAACACCTTATATATAGAATCCAAGGACATCCAAAACTATTCAATACATTTTTTTCTGGGATACAAATAACTTTTGTCCAATTATAAAAAGCAAGTAATTGACAAGAATAAAATTCAACACAGTGATTGGAGAAGGATGTGCTGTGATGATTTGGATTTTACAGAGTCATAAATGTAGAGAGAGTTCTATTTAAGATTAGTGGTGGATACACAGATCTTAGGTTGAGTAATATTCTTTACACCTTTGAGATATGTTTTACAGTATATCTCTTACATGCCATATTTCCTGTTTTTTTAAATGGAGGGAAAAAACTACATACAAAAATCTTTTTTTATATGAGTTTACTTGAGCCAAACTGACATATGCAAGACAGCAAGATCTCAAATACTCACCCAAAATCTTGATCATAAAGAAAATATATATGAGCCTGAGACAAAGCCCTGGACCTACTCCTAGCACCTGCTAAATTCAGTCTCATTCCAGCTGTCAAAAAAGAACCAATGCAAATGTAAGATGTGTGATCAAAAACTACGGTGAATGTTTAAATTTTTTTTTTTTTAATTTATTACAGTAAAAGACACATTGCCATTAATCCCCCTTAAAATACTCCCCCTCACTTCAAACACATCCCATCGTACTTGCCACCTTCTGAAGCAGTTCTGAAGTTCTCTTTCGTGAGTGTCTTTAGTTGCGCTTACCTTTCATGGTCATTTTGACTTTGGGGAAAAGCCAGAAGTCTCAAGGTACTAAATCTGGTGAATAAAGTGGATGAGGACACACCATAATGTTTTTATTTGACAGAAATTGCCATACCGGAAGCGATGTGTGACAAGGGGTGTTGTCATAATGGAGTATGAAACTGTTTGCCCATTTCTCAGGCCGTTTTCTATGCACATCAGTTCTTCAACGCTTCTAATAAGCCCTTATAATATTCAGAGGTCACAATAGTGTTCCTGGGTACAAACTCAGCTCACACAATTCCATCAAGGTCAAAACACACAATTAACATCACCTTGTTGTTCAATCTTGATTGCTGTGCTTTTTTCGCACGAGGAGAACTGGGTGATTTCCATTGAGAACTCTGAACGTTGGTCTCAGGATAATAACCATAGACCCAAGTTTCATCTCCTATGATGACATGTATTTAAAAAGCTGGAATCTGAAGCAGCACCATTGTACAACTCCAAAAAAACTGACAAATGCTGTTGCTTTTGTTCAACCGTCAAAATGCAGGGAACAAATTTCCCACTCACTTGCCTCTTGTTCAAATCTGTTGTTCAAATGCTTTGAACGGAACCATAAGAAATGTTCAGAGCCTCGAAAATTTCCCTACTAATCAATCGCCTGTTTAATCACTTACTCTTTCAACATTCTCTTGGGTATTTGATGTAGAAAGATGTCCCCATCTCTCCTAGTCTTCAATTGATTCACAACCATTACAAAACTGCTCAAACCATTTATAAACCATCTTCATGGTCACTACAGAATCACCATAAACTAATTTTAACATTTCGTGTGTTTCTTTAGCACTTTTTGCAGTTTGAAACAAAATTTCATGTTAATGCGTTGTTCACGATCTATGATTTACGGCACACTTTAAAACACACCTCTCAACCGTAGCTCACACCCAATTGACTGCACCGAACAAGCTGAAACCTGTCACACAGCAACAAGGTTCGATGCGGCGCTTCCAGTATTGAAGATCCCTGCCTTTCCATAGGATGGCACTTGGCAGCAGCATTCACCATATTTTTTAATCACACCTGTAGTCAAGGATGTGACTAGAAAAAGGGAAAGAAAAACAAATGGCCGACTACACACACGCAGCAGCAAAGTGTGACTAGGAAGCAAAGGAAATCAATGAGGAAATATTTCAGACCAAATTTAGTGAAACTGGAGAAGGAAGAACACAGCGAAGAAATGCAGATACCAGAGGAAAAAATAAAACTTCTGGAGAAGAAAAGTTCAAAGGTTTGAAAATATTTCCTGAGGAAGCAGGAAATAGAGAGAAAAAAGTTTTTGAGTGATAAAGCTGTGTGCAAGTTTGTGACTCTTTTAATATGTGAATGTACTGCCTTAAAAAAATACAACTAAAATAAAAGGTCAAACTAAAGTAAAAAGAGCCTCTTTCCCACCAAGTTTCAAAACCCTTGAAAGTGTCCTTGCAAGCTGGCACAGATCCCTCAAACCTCCAGGTCCCGGGATGCCCACTGACCCAGGACACCCTTCCCCCAATCCCTGCCCGAAGGAAGGGATTCTTTAAATTTGGCAGCTGCTGGCTTCCTTGGTCTCCATATCCCGAGGTGGGCTGGCGACTTCTCACCTGGCTCCGTCTGCAAACTCCTGCCTCCCCGTGCCAAATATCCGGCCTGCTGTCCCCACCACTGGGGTGCCCACTCCCCGGTCAATACAGGGTCAGTCCCCGGTTGGTCCAGCGTCTGTGTGGGCGTCGGGCCTTCCGCCCGTCCTGCCCCCTCACCTAGGGTTCCGAGTCTCCACGCACCCACTCTTCTTCACACCCCGCACTTCGGTGGTCGCTCTGGGCACCCAGAGGAGGGTGGAATGCAAGGGAATCCATAGTACCCTGTTTCCCTGAAAATAAGACGTAGCCAGACAATCAGCTATAATGCATCTTTTGGAGCGAAAATTAAATATAAGACCAGGTAGTACATTATACAGACCCGATCTTATAATAAAATAAGACTGGGTCTTATGTTAATTTTTGCTCCAAAAGACGCAATAGAGATGATTGTCTGGCTAGGTCTTATTTTCCAGGAAACAGGGTAGCTGCAGCTGTGGCAGCTGAGGCTTATTTACCACCACCATGAAAACCCCTGGCAGCGAGCCCTGGGAGGGGCCTGAAGGGAAGAGGTGATCTGCCCAGCGTGCTGTGCGCATAACTCCCGCCAGCCTTGCTCACGTGGCATTTCCGGAAACGCTGCTGCTCTCGGCGTGCTCCGCCCCCGCTCAGCCCTGCGCCCCAACACCCAGGAGCCCGCGCCCCAACCCCGCTTCTGGCTGCCCACGTGACCCTGGGTCGGTTTCCCCACGGGACTCCACCTTTTCCAGGAGGACGCGACGTAGTCCATTCTTACGCAACCACAAGGACGCAAAGGCCGTGGTAGGGTGAGGCGTGGCCTCCTGGACAGGCATCCGGGGGCGGGGCGACGAGGGCGCTATTGTGATGGGACGGAGCCCAGGATTGGTCAGCGGGTGGGGGCGGGGCCTGGGCCTGTGGAGGGGAGCGCGGGACTCCAGTGATCCGGGCTCAGGGGAGGGAAGCGTCAGCTGAGCATTTCTGTGTCCCTGGAGATACTGGGAGTTCTCCCCGAAAACAGTGAGCCCAAAGGACGCCTGGGTTGAAGACCCGCGTGAGGGAAGAAAATGAGAGCCGTTTCCTGCGGAGGAAGAAAGAGGGAACCGGAAACCGGAGACGGATAATGGAGACTATGAGAGCTTTGAGAAGTAGTTACGGGTGTGCTGTCTGTTCTTGGGTCACTCCTCCAAACCGTCAAGTCGACCCAACTGGCTCTCGGTTCCGCCCGAGGGCTGAGCTTTGGCCTCGGGTCTGGTTCTCAGGGACAAAGTGCTGGCGCAGAGGGTGTCACCACTAAGGTCACTGCTGGAGAAACGCACCAGTTCAGTATCACTTGAGTTCCTACCAGCTGTGTTTTTATGATAAAGACAGACTAAACTCGCCAGCCCTTAGTGAGGAGTTTTTGTTAAGCACGTGTACGCAGTCAGAGCTAGCAGTGTCAGGGACCAAGAGTTGTCAGATCTCTGTAGCAAAAGCTGATAACAATCTCTTTTTGGTTTCTATCTCAATTATGATTAGGTGCAGCACTAAAAAGAAAAGCAACCCTGAGAGCCAAGAGTGGGAGCTGGCTTGGATGCCCCGATGAACATAAGCAACGTCATGGAATAGTGACATCAAATGAGGACTCTGATGGGATGGAAGGAGAAGAAAATGATTAGTCATGCCTGAAAGATAACCATACTTTCCCCAGCTAACTTGAGTGACTACTGTTTCTCCAGTGACACCTCTAGCCCTGTTCCATCCCTCCTGCTTTCTAGATAAAAGTTGCTATGTTTTGCTGTGTATAATGTGCTCCCGTGTATAATGTGCAGTCACGTTTTTTGCCCAAACTTTCAGGGGGAAAATTTCGTTTTTTTAACTCAAATTTTTATTTGTTTGCATTTAGATACTTTGTCGGGTGCAGCACAACACAGGCAGTGAGAGAACGAGAAGGGACGGCGAAGGGTTAAGAAAGAAACAGAAATCAAGAAAGTTATGAAACGGGGCCAAAGGTCTCATAGCCTCAAAGGACTGAGAGCCCCCGAATCAGGCCACCTTCTGGCTTTTATTGATATACACGCAAGGAAGTAGTATTGTTTTCTCCACGGTCTGAGTCTCATACATCATACCAGAAAACTAATTCAAATCAATCATCCTTGCCTGCAAACAGCCGGAATAGAAAGTCCCATGATGTCTTAACAATTATGATATGTGCCTCCCCAGGGACAAAACCTTTATGCTGAAACTTATTGATAAGAAAGGAAGGAGAACTGATGTTATCACATCATTGACTCACTTCCCAAGCAGGTTGTGGGAAGGAATATGGCCACAGAAGCAGAAGCTCTCCTTAGCCAGGGGAAGGTGGGGGTTGTGCCCACCTCTATTGACCCGTGAGTTCTCCTGGTGGTCCATACATGGTTACGCCTGGCTTGGGTTGTTCCTCCCGTGAGGAATCTTACCCGTCATTGGCTGACCAACTGTCTTTTGGGGGCCAGAGAGACATGAAGTGTAAGCACAAAGGTGAAGCAAAGTCCCTGAAAGGATCAGTCTCACAGACTCTTCTTTCTTTAGGGATAGGCACGAGGGGACAGACAGTTAGACTGCTGTGCGACAACAATACTTGTTTTTTGTATTACAAAGGAATTTTAGCATTTATTTTTTACCATATTACGCTACAAGAAATTTTACATAACAAATAATTACAAAACATAAGAACAGGTACAAGGTACAAGAAATTTTATGTACTGGTAACAAACTTATGATAGAAGGCAAAGAACTCTTAGTGGTTGTAAGTTCATCTTAAGTTCAACAAAACCGATTATCATATTCCAGAGTATTATTTTGCATACAGATATCGTTATTGATTTCTACTATTACACTTTTAACGCATAAGCATAAATAAAATAATTAAAAACATTTACATAGATGTAGAATTAGTACTACCCATGTATAATGCACATCCTTTTCTCTCACAAATTTGGGCAAAGAAAAGTGCCCATTATACACTACAAAATACGGTATTAAGCTAATCACTGAATTGCCCCTGCTGATAGCACCAGAATAGACCCGTTTCCATGGACCCTCCCCCAAATCACCTAACAAGTCTAAATGCTATAATATGCCCTCTTTAACACCCCCCTCAGTGGTGTGAGATCTCCCTCACTATAGCAACTAACCCTTCACTGTTTGATCATAACTATGTCTTTGGTGGACATCACCAGTATGAATGAATTTATATCTGAACTATACATGACCATATACACACACAAATAAAGCCTTAAAGCCTATAACCTAATGAGAAAATAAACATTAATGTGAATGGTAAAATAGGGGAGAACTTGGTATATAATAAATGCAATGTGGGACTGTTGGTTGGATTTTAAACAGTAGGACGCTAATGGTAAAATCACATTAAAGTCTGTAATTTAAGAGCATTGTACCAATATGAATTTCTTAGTTTTGACAAATGAGCTATGGTTGTATCAGACATTAAATATAGGAGAAATGGAGAAGGGTATACAGAACCTTCTTGTACTATCTTTGCAACTTTTCTGTAGATTTTAAATTATTCCAAAATTATTTTTTTAAAACTTAGGCACAATTTATCCTCTAGGGAGGAGGCTAATTTTTGCTGTTAACTCAGGTGGTGGTGGTGGTGGTTATTGCATCTTGAGTGACCTTGGTGTGAGCAAAGAAATATAGTCACAACAGCTTTTCTGCTTCAATTCCAGCTTCTGGCTGTTCCCTACCCAACATTTCAGGGTTCTTTCCTGGATTCCCTTACACACCCTCACCACTCTGGACATGTGGCCATCAGTCACTGAAAGTGACCACACCTCCTCTAGGTCTTGCCCCACTATTTTGTTGTCACAGAGGTGAAAGTAATCCAGGATTCCTGACTGCTTTCAGAGTGGAAATAAGATGTAAGTAGGTAAGAACCACAAAGATACAGGAGGCAAAGTTGTGTCAAGGCAGCATTGTCAAATCAAAGGAGAAGGAAGGAAACTTTGCAAACACATTAACACATCTCCTGAGCTTTCCTTGGTGTGGCACTGTCCTGCAGCCCAGAGCCTTCACCCAACAACAGGAGTTAATCAACTCTGTAATGGAAGGCATCGGGCTATTATACACCAACACAACATAGAAAATAGGATACCCAAGCCTGGGCACCAGATAGTCACCGGGGGACTAGATATAACAGACAGCCCAGCTTTTCGCAGTAACAATTGATAGAAATTTTCATTCAGGGACTCCTCCCATGTAAAAGAATGATGGGTGTAAATATAAACAGCAGAAGAGAGGATTAAGAGAATTTATTTGACTTACAACTATTGGGACTCCAGGAGGAGTTGTCTTCTGGAATCTGGTGACTTGCATTATGTCAAGGAGTAAAGGCTACCTCTATAGTAGTGCTTGCTGTCCGATAGAAATATAATGTAAGCTACATACGTAATTTAAAATTTTTCTAATAGATGCATTTACAAAAGTAAAAAACAGTTAAAATTAATTTTAATATTTTTATTTGTGTTATATCCAAGATATCATTTCATATGTAATCAACATATGAAATTATCGATGAGATTTTTTTATTTTTCTGTACTAAATTTTGAAACCTGGTGTGTATTGGCCACATACAGCACATCTCAATGCAGACGCTAAATTTTTATTGGGAATACTTAATGTATATTTAGATTTCATAAAATTTACAGTTGAAAAAGTAGATTCACATATCCACATTGTCCCAAACATACTTAAAAGTTTTCGAATAACTGAATCAAGTATCAGTTTTTAAATTAAGGCAAGGATGTGGAGAAATTGGAACTCTTCTGTATTGCTGATAGGAATGTAAAATGGTGCAACTGCTATGAAAAACAATATGGCAACTCTTCAAAAAATTAAAAAGAATTACCATATGATCCAGCAATTCCATTTCTAGATATATACTCAAAAGAACTGAATGCAAGGTCTCATAGCATTCCAATGTTCATAGCATGATTTACAATAATCAAAAGGTGGAAGCAACTCGTTCATGTTCATTGACAAATGAATGGAGAAACAAAATACTGTGTATACATGTATTGCTGTTCAGCCTTAAATTGGAAATTCTGAGACATGCTACAACATGGACAAACCTTGAGGACAATTGCTACATGAAAGAAGTCAGTCACAAAAAGACAAGCACTGCATGATTCCACTTATGTGAGGTATCAAAAGTAGTCAGATTCACAGAGCCAGAGAGTAGGATGGTGGTGTTGCCAGGGACTGTAGGGAGGCAGGAATGGCAAGTTGTTGTTTAATAGGTATAGACTTTTAGGTTTTCAAGGTGGAAAATGTTATGGAAATTGGTTATACAACACTCAATGTACTTAACCCTACTGTACTTAAAAATTGTTAAGATGGTAACTTTTATGTTATGTATTTTAGCACAATTAAAATAAAAAGTCAGGTCTTTAATCACACTAGCCACTTTTCAAGTGCTCAACAGCCCTGTGTGGCCAAAGGACCCACTTATCATAAAGTGCAGCTTCATACTGAGAGAAAGGAGGAACTAAAATCCTATCTTCAACTGTCACTCTGAAAGGGCAGCCTGTGGCTATCTCTTTTCTAAGCCACTTTCTTTCTTCACTCCGCCAGGAGAATTAGAACCTGTTACCTAAGTTTTGCATGTGGTAAATACACTGATTACTTCAGAATAAGCTTCAGCTTCCTTTAGGAAATTCACTTGTGTATAGAAGGAAGTGCAGTCTTCTAATAGTTAGGCACCCACTTTAACTCTGTGGGTGTAATATTTCTCAGAAGGGAGACACAGGAGACTTCCTCTACTTGTCACCCTGTGAAATTTCACCCCAAATGGATTATTTCAAACCGAAATCACTATGATCCAACATCTAAGATTTGAAAGCAGCTTTTATGAAGTTGTCTGATTTGTGAGTAGCACAGATATTTGGAATCTCAGGGTGAAGGAGCAATATGAGACATCATCAAGGTTTGCTCTTGACTTTCCTCCTAGAGCTTAACTGGTTGGCTTTTATTTGTAGCTTTTAGTACAGTTCAGGGTTCCTAACAGGTGTTCAATGTGTATTTTAGACAAGGACTTATTGTAGTCGTGTTTTTATAGTAATTGTATTTTGTTACTATGTGATTTAATCAAATTTTCTATTCTCAAAGTATTTTTAATTACATGTGGCTCCTGAGAATACATTACCTTTCAGAAAATAATAAAAATCCCTAGCATGAGAAAGACACACAGACCAATGGAACAGAATTGAGAGCTCAGAAATAAACCCATATGTAAAAGGGCAACCTATCTACAACAAAGGAACCAAGAATATGCAATGGAAAAAGTAAAGTCTCTTCAATAAATGGTGTTGGGAAAACTGGACAGCCATGCAAAAGTATAAAACTAGACCACTATCTTACACCATACTCAAAAATTAACTCAAAGTGGATTAGAGACTTGAATATAAGATCTAAAACAATAAAAGACATAGAAAAAAACATAGGCATTAAGCTTCTCGACACTGGTCTCAGTGGTGTTTTTATGAATTTGACTCCAAAGGCAAGGGAAACAAAAGCAAAAATAAATGGGACTAAATCAAACAAAAAAGCTTTTGCACAGCAAAAGAAACCAACAACAAAACAAAAAGGCAACCAACCAAATGGGAGAAGATATTTCCAAATGATACTTCCAGTAATGGGTTAATATCTAAAATATATAAAGTACTCGTACAACTCAACAACAAAATACAATCCAATTAAAAAATGAACAGAGAATTCGAATAGACATTTTTCCAAGGAAGACTTACAGATGGCCACCAGGCATATGAAAAGATGTTAAAAAAAAAAAAAAAAAAAAAGAATGTTCAACATCACTAATTATTATAGAAAGGCAAATCAAAACCACAACGAAATATCACCTCACACCTGTTAGAATGGCTCCCATCAAAAAAGAAATGAAAGGGGCAGCTGGATTCCTCAGTTGGTTAGACCTCAAGCTCTGAACAACAGGGTTGCTGGTTCAATTCCCACGTGGGACTGTGAGCTGTGCCCTTATTGAAGACAATGATCTGCTGCTGAGCTTCCCAGGGGGGTGGCCAGGTGGCTCAGGTGGTTAAAGCTCGAGCTCTCAACAACAAGGTTACCGGTTCAATTCCAGCATGGGATGGTGGGCTGCGCTCCCTGCAACTGAAGATTGAAAATGGCGACTGGACTTTTGGAGCTGAGCTGTGCCCTCCATAACTAGATTGAAGGAATAACTACTTGAAGCAGATGGGCCATGGAGAAACACACTGTTCCCCAATATTCCCCCAATAAAATTAAAAAAAAAAAGAAATGAAAAATAAAAAATAACAAGTGTTGGAGAAGATGTGGAGAAAAGGAAACCCTCACACACTGTTGGTGAGACTGTAAATTGGTACAGCCACTCTGGAAAAACAGTATGGAGGTTCCTTTAAAAATTAAGACTAGAGGGGCCAGCCCGGTGGCTCAGGCGGTTGGAGCTCCATGCTCCTAACTCCGAAGGCTGCCAGTTTGATTTCCACATGGGCCACTAGGCCCTCAACCACAAGGTTGCCAGTTTGACTCCTCGATTCCCACAAGGGATGGTGGGCTGCACTCTCTGCAACTAAGATTGAACACGGCACCTTGAGCTGAGCTGAAGCTGAGCTCCCAGATGGCTCAGTTGATTGGAGCGCGTCTTCTCAACTACAAGTTTGCCAGTTCAACTCCTCAACTCCTGCAAGGGCTGGTGGGCTGTGCCCCCTGCAGCTAACAACGGCAACTGGATCTGGAGCTGAGCTGTACCCTCCACAATTAAGATCAAAAGGACAACAACTTGACTTGGAAAAAGACCTGGAAGTACACACTGTTCCCCAATAAAATCCTGTTCCCCTTCCCCAATAAAATCTAAAAAAATTAAGACTAGAACTACCAAATGATCCAGCAAATCCTCTTCTGGGTATTTACTTGAAGAATATGAAAACACTAATTCAAAAAGATATATGTGCCCAGATGTTCATTGCAGCATTATTTACAATAGCCAAGATATGGAAATAACCGAAGTGTTCATCAACAGATGAATGGATAAAGAAAATGTGGTAAACATCTATAATAGAATAAAAAAGATGAAATATTGCCATTTGCAACAACATGGATGAATCTTAATGGTATTATGCTAAGTGAAATAAGTCAGAAAAGGACAAAAACCATATGATTTTACTCACATGGAATATAAAACAAAGTAACAAATGAACAAAACAAAATAAACTCCTAGACACAGACAACAGAATGGTGGTTACCAGAAGGGGGACAAATTGGGTAAAGGGGGTCAAATATATGGTAATGGAAGGAAACAAGGCTTTTGGTGGTGACTGTAGGGACAGAGCCAGGAGGGCAGTTTCCAGGCTCTCGGCCTCACATGGAAAGTTGCTGACTCAGGTAGTAAACGGCCATCAACTGTGATTGGATGGCCATCAGCTGTGGCTAGTTGGCCGTCAGCTGTAACCAGTGAGCCATTGGCCACTAATATAGCTGCTGTGGCTATGCTAGCAGCAAATGGGGGCTAACCAGAAGATGGTGGCTGAGCTGGCAAGCAGAACAGTGAGGGTTGCAAACAGTGTGGCTCTTGCTTCCTGTGTCTACAACCCAGCCGCCAGCGAGAATATAGTGGTATGACTCCCCTACCTATGGCTCTGTGGGTGTTCCTTTTTGGCCTCACCATATCCTGCGTTCTTATGTGGGGAGCGGGAGCTGACACCCCGCATGACACCCCGCGTGACACATGGCGCAGCCAAAGCTCTCCGAAGGACGGTAGAGCAGTTTGTGCGTATGAACACTCAGTCTCAGGAAGACCAGGAGGAGCAGCTGCCGGAGAGCTGGACTCCGTGGAGGGGTGGGAAGACGTGGACGGTTCTCCAACCAGCATAGGCCGGAGAAAGCAAAGGTTGTTGCAGCCCTGTGGGCTAGGAAGTACTTGCTAAGGCAGCCTGAATGCAGGACTTGTAGTCCCAGGAGGAAATGCTTGCTGAGTCCTCCGTGGGAGATAAGGGTGAAGTCAAGGTCGTCCCTCACGAGCAGGACAGCCCTGGTGAATGACTATGGACTATGGGGAATGGGCTCCATCCCTAATTTAACGGACCACTTGACTGTTTGTTTGGGAGCATACCACCATGTAGTGGAACTGGGGGATGTTTGCTTTTGTGTCTTGACCGGCTGGGAGAAAATGTGAGAAACCCTGGCGGTGCCCTGAGAGGCCCAGAGAGAGTGGCAGTGCCCTGAGAGGCCCTGGCTGTGTCCAGGAGGTCTGGCTGTGTCCAGAGAGAGTGGCAGTACCCTGAGAGGCCCTGACTGTACCCAGGGAGACTGGTGGTGCCCTAAGAAGCCCAGGAAGTCTGGCCATGCCCAGAAGGACTGGTGGTGCCCTGAGAAACCCTGGCTGTGCCCAGAGAGCCTGGCTGTGTCCAGGATATTGCATTCACGTCTAGGCTCTTCGCACAGGGCCCCTCGCGGAAGACGCTTGTCGCATAGATTGTGAGGCGAGACCCTGTAGGGGTGGAGTGTGGGGACAGAGCCAGGAGTGCAGTTTCCAGGCCCTTGGCCTCACGTGGAAAGATGCTGGCTCAGGTAGTAAATGGCTATCAACTGTGTTTGGATGGCCATCAGCTGTGGCTGGTTGGTCATCATCTGTAATCAGTGAGCCATTGGCCACTAATATAACTGCCGTGGCTAGGCTAGCAGAAAATGGGGGCTAGCAAGAAGATGGTGGCTGAGCTAGCAAGCGCAGATTGCAGTTAGCAAGGCGGATTGCAGTTAGCAAGTGGGGTTGGTTGGCAGAGAGAAGTGGACAGTAGGTAGTGGATCATGTGGTTTCTGCTTCCTGTGTCTCCGACCCAGCCGCCAGCGAGAATATAGTGGTATGACTCCCCTATCTATGGCTCCGTGGGTGTTCCTTTATGGCTTCACCATATCCTGCATTCTTATGTGGGGAGCGGGACCAGAGACCCCGCCTGACACCCTGCCTGACAGTGAGCACACAGTAAAGTACACAGATATCAAATTATAATGATGTACACCTGAAACTTACATAATATTATTAACTGTTACCTCAGTAAAAATTTTAAAAATAAATTAACAATCCCTAGCATGGTGGTAAGGTCTCTAAACACAAGGACAGAACAATTTATTTTTCTTTATCTTCTATACCATTAAGCACAGACTCAAAATAAATTCTCAATAAGTATTTGCTGATTGTTAGAAATGCTTTTTCTGTAGGTATTCGTGTGTGTTTTAAAGGAAATTATCCAGTTTTGTTTAACAAGGGTTAAATGTCTTTGTTGCTTACCAGTAATCAAGGCCAGGGTCCAAGTTTATCTTAGTTACTGCTGTATCCAAAGCAGCTGGCATAGTCCCCTGTCTGAAGGAAGGACTCAAGTAATGTTGAATTAATAGATAAATAAATGGAAGCTAGCAACTTTTTAAACTAAACTGCTTTGAAATGAATAGATAGTTGCATTTATTAATCCTTAGGAAGAACTCTCATATAAATATTTTAAGTGTTATAAAATAGAGCAAAAGAGAAGTTTTCGACATCCTCTCAGATTTTATAAACATAAAGGCACATTTTTAAGGGGCACAACTGCCCAAGGGCATTCAGCCCCAAGAGCTATAATCACAGGAGCTCTTGACCTGTGTGGTTAAGATCAACAAAAACTAATTTTGTGACTCCAAGTCAGCCAACATCCCGATAGCAAACGAAGAGCTTATAGTTCACATTTTCAGGAAATGCATAATTGCTTTTCATTTCATTTACAGACTTTAGTAATTTGTTTATAGATTCAATATTCATGACTGCATTGAGGATTGAATCAGTAGTAATTTATAGATTGCCAATTAGCAGAAGTCAGACTGGCCAGGACAGAAGAGAGTCACAGCTAGGACCCCTTATTTCACTGACCATGCTAATGGTCTCCTGCTTAAGCTAAACTGATTCTTTGCTGTATGTTTATGTATGTACATGTGTGTGTTCCTCACTTTGCATGTAGTGTGGGACTATAAAAGTGACCATGCAAGTTGAAATCGTGCAAAACGATCTTCATGCTCAATGGGAAAAGTGATGGTTTTGTCACATTTAAAATTTTTAGCCAAAACATTTAAAAATCTGACAGTTATATCAATGTATTGGGAAATGAAAACAAAACGAATATTTACTCAGTATTTTGTAACTTGATACATTACATTGAGAATTAAAGTGTTTTTATTTTAAAAAACTTACCGAGAGTATTGTAGTTTGAACAATGCTTGCCTCTTCCTTTCATCACATAATTTATGATAGAGTGAGCATTTGCCTCTGCATTGGCAAATTGTCATACTTCTTTATCAATTTGGATCACCTTCCAACATTTTCTCCTTTGCATTTTTAATGCCATGAAATTCCTCCAAGACTCCTTTAATGTGAAGTTTTTTGCCTGCATCATTTCCCCCTAGGACACCTTCATCCTTTTCATCACACTTTCCTCACTCATGGTCATAAGTTCTCCTTCAACAAGCATCTCTGGCTGCAAAGCTAGTCTCCTGAACAGAAGCAGTGTCAACACACTCCCAGGCAGCTATTTCTTCTGTAACTCCATTTGCACTCAGTTCCAATTTCCTCCCAGAATTAGAACTTTTCATTTACTTGCTGCACTTTCATCTTTGTTGGTTAATTCCCTCTTTCAATCATCTATTTATGTAAAAATGTCAGATGGTTTATTTGGGGAGACAAGAAGCAACAGAAGCCCACGCTTTTCTGTCCATGTGTAAGCTAAGTAACAGACTCCAGTGGTCACCCAGACTTTTTAAGAGAACTTACCTGACTGTTCACTGAACATAATGCACATGTGTTATTTACGTAGCCATTTGTGGCCTGATGATCTAGCAGCCAAGTTTATATTTTATGTAATTAATGTTAACATACCATAGTAACTGAAGTTTGAACCATATTGTTAGGGGACTGAAGGGGACTTAACTAAACCACGTAAGTGAAATTTGTGCATATAGGAACCCTACAAAGCAAGGTTTGGCTGTGTCCAGGTGCAACCTAGTAGAAAGTTTAAGAAGAACATAGACTTAAGGGTTCAACAGACTGATTTAAATCTAGGGTCTGTCACTTCCTAATGGATGACCTTAGGTAAGTCCCTCACCTGTAAAACAGATAAAACTATCCATCTCTCAGGGTTACTATGAGAAGCAGTGATCACATACTTACTCCAAACAACATTCGGCAGACGCCTGCCAGGCATGTGAGTAGGAGTACAACAGAAATAGAATCCAAATTTCCCATAAGCAATTCCAGAATTGCTTTCAGATTCTTATTGATATAAATAAATGCAGGGAGATAAAATAGTTTAAGAAAAGCATATTTATTCACCTTCTTGCATTCTGAAACCTCTTAACTACTAAGGTGTCTAGTTTTGAGGGGGTGGGGAAGGAAGTTAGAATGTTAAAAGCAAGAAACCATGTAACCACCTAAGAGGATTATTGCCTTGTTTCCCAGGAAGAAGGAGATGGAGCTGGGCTGTAAGAAGAGGAAAGGTTCTGCCCAATGTTCTATATTTTTCTGAGTCAAATCTACATGGTGCCTTCATTATTTGGTTTGCAATAATGCCTAGAAGATTTGCCAGTCTATTCACAAGTGCAAGAATAAATACATTCCAGTAACACATAAAAGTGATATTATCTCTCTGACATCTGTAATTAGTTTTCTATGCCACTGTTGTATTCTAAGAGAGTATATATAAAAGTACAGCTATAATGGTGAGTCATAGACATTAAGGTTAACACAGTAGATGACTCAGTCTTTATTACCATTTTCTTTCCTCACCTATAAAATGGTCATTCAGGAGAGTGTAAGATTTTTTTCTCTGGGGCAGCCGGTTGGTACTGTGGTTAGAGCACAGTGCTTGTAACACCAAGGTAGACGGTTCGATTCCCACATGGGCCAAAGAGCTGCGCCCTCCACAACTAGATTGAAAACAATGGCTTGACTTGGAGCTGAGCTGCATCCCCCACAACTAGACTGGAAACAACTTGACATGGAGCTGGTGGGTCCTGGAAAAACACACTGTTCCCCAATATTCCCCAATAAAAATTTTAAAAAATTTTTAAAGAAGAATTTTTTTTCTCTGATGAGGAGAGTGGTCCTCAGATTCTGGTGGTTGCCAGCAAAATTAACATTGATAATAGGCAGTAAGAACAAAGAGAGACGACTTATTTCAGGAGGCACCCAGATGACTTGCAGGTGAGTTTGCTGCAATGAAACCCCTAAGTTTGGAAAACTTTGAAGGTCAAAGGATTGAAATAATAGATGGTTCTCCCAATACTCAGAAGAGGGGCACAGTAGAGAAAACCACTGTTAACACTTTCAGGACAACCTTCTAGAACTTTTTAATGTATGTAGATATATATTGCACATTTAATCACAATACCAGAATATGAGGTATGACAATTAACTTCGCCAACTCATCCTAGAAAAAGTGCTACATCCCTCATTGCTGAATATCACTATGGTCACCTTCAAAGTACTGCCCTTGGGAAGCTATGCACTGATACCAGTGCCTAGTCCACCCTTCAAAGCAATTTTGGAACTCTTTTTCTGGAATGGCCATCAGAGCTGTCATCATATTACCCTTGATGTCCCGAATTCATCAAAATGTCTTCCTTCCAATATTTCCTTTATCTTCGGGTAAAGAAAGAAGTTACTGGGGGCCAGATCAGGTGAGTAAGGAGGGTGTTCCAATACAGTTACTGGTTTACTGGCTAAAAACTCCCTCACAGATAGTGCCGTGTGAGCTGGTGCATTGTCATGATGCAAGAACCATGAATTGTTGGAGAAAAATTCAGGTTGTCTAACTTTTTCATGCAGCCTTTTCAGTACTTCCAAATAGTAAACTTAGTTAACTGTTTGTCCAGTTGGTACAAATTCATAATGAATAATCCCTCTGATATCAAAAAAAGTTAGCAACATCGTTGCAACAAGTTCGCAAATTTAATTGTCTGACCTCGTACATCATTTTAGGAAAATGTAAAGTGGACCACTTTATTTATTTCTATTTATTTATTTATTTATTTATTTATTTATTTATTTATTTATTTATTTAAAGGTTGTATTGGGGAAGGGGAATAGGACTTTATTGGGGGAACAGTGTGTACTTCCAGGATTTTTTCCAAAACAAGTTGTTGTCCTTTCAATCATAGTTATGGAGGGGGCAGCTCAGCTCCAGGTCCAGTTGTTAGTTGTAGGGGGTGCAGCCCACCACCCCTTGCGGGAGTTGAACCAGCAACCTTATGGTTGTGAGAACGCACTCCAACTACCTAAGCCATCATCGGGGAGCTCAGCTGCAGCTCACTTCAAGGTTCTGTGTTCAATCTTAGTCTCAGGGTCAGAGCCTACCATCCCTTGCGGGAGTCAAGGTGTCCAATCGGCAACCTTGTGGTTGAAAACCCACTGGCCCATGTGGGAATCAAACCAGCAGCCTTCGGCATTAGGAGCACGAAGCTCCAACCACCTAAGCCACCGGCCAGCCCCTACAGTGAACCACTTTAAAAAAAAAAAAATCTCTGCTGCCATACTTCAGGAAGGCAGCAGTTAACTGCTTGTCAGAACAGGTGATTTCTCTCTCCCATGTGTGTTTTGTACTCACAGATAAGCACTAAGAACTGAGCCATGTCCCTAAGTACCCATTTATTGTATAAGTACAACTGAAACTTTGAGTGACTTTCTGTACCAAGGTTCAAAAAGCGGAACAGAACCACCAGGAGATGTGTATGTATAATTTGTTACAGGGAGTTGACAGTTAGGTCACTGTGGGAACTGGTTAAGCAGAAGGAAAGATGGATGTAAAGTGGGGGACAGCAAAAACAAGCTGGAACTCACAATGTGAGTCAGCATTGGAGCGGAAATTCATCTGTTCTCCTTGCCTTGGACCATGGATAGCCAATAGAAGACCCTTCCTTGCTGAGCTAAACACACACCTGGCCCAAGAGTCAGGGAAGTTAAGGGAGGATCCGGGAGAAGTGGAACAGTTGAAAGGCTGGCCACTGCCGCCCACCAAGGAGGGTAGTAGGTTCCACCCCCACCCAAATCTCACACAAGAATCTCTCTTGTAGCCCTGTCCCCAACCAGAAATACACAGGGAAGGGAGTTCTGGGCAATGGCCTTCAGCTTAGCCAGGCTGCCAGCATGAAGCCACCACCCCTGGGTTCTTTATAACACCCCATGTGGCCTGCCTCTTGGGATGCCCTGACAAGAGCAAGAGTTCAGGAAGCTTTAATGATTCCTGACCTGAGGCTGTCTGTGATACAGAAAACTTTTGGTTTCTTCTTCCTTGTACAGAAGAGCAGTAAACCCTATTCTTTTATTTCTGTCTCATTACCACTCACATACACCAAACCACTTTAACTCAGCTGATCTTCTTTAACTTATAAACCTCCTTTTTTTTCCTATTGTAGCAGAAACTTTCAAAGTCAACATTATTAAGAACTCCTATTATGAAGATAAAGATCTCATAATTTGTTCAATGTTTCAAGGATAAAACTTGAGGTTTATTTTTTCATTAAAAAAAGTGTTCCAAATGTAAATGTTAGCAGGACACATTGCTGCTTAATAAACCCAAAGTGATAAAAAAGAGAACTTTTGAAAAAAACATAGGTAATGAAATTGCTTAGCATATATTCAGCTCACAGAGGGAGGACTGGAACCCGTGTAGCCTGGTCTCACACCTCTTTCCCATGTGGAGTGAGGCTCAGGAATCATTGGCCAACGCTGGCCTCCTTGCTCATTTGCCCTTGGGGAGCAAAAACTCTGCCATGAAGAACTGGAGGCAGGAGAGGCTGCTCCCCCACAAGGGCTAGCACTCAGGAGCAATGTGGGGCTGATGCAGGCGCCCCAGGGCTGGGCTCCCTCAACAATCCAACCATGATGGTTTTGAAATGGATGCTGCAGTGGGAAAGAATTGTAACCATATTATCTCGGGTGAGGTATGGTGAGGTCAGATGCAGATCATGAGAGAAATACCAGAAAGAACTTTACACTTTTTTGTACTCATAGCTCTCGGGGAGAACACAGCATACCAGCCAAGGCCACTCAGGGGAAGCACCAGGTTGGTCACGAGGCAGAGCGAGGGCAAGCTGTAGGCAAGCACTTTTATTGTGGCTTCGGCTGGAAGGAAAGGGTTAGACAGAGCAAACACAATTAGGAATAGCTAATTTAAATAATTTCAGTGGGCTCTGGAGCTATCCTTGTTTGTCTGATACCTGACCCTGGGGCATTTAGAGTAGGAGTATGGTGGCCCAGAATATGAGAGCCCAATAAGGGAAGAGTTTGGTGGTATGGACATAATCAGCTGTTTAAGAGGAACCGACAGCTTCTAGCCAGGGCCTCAAAAATGGATCAAGATAGCATATACCTACACACACAATCTATATGATAGGAAAAAAGTCTTTAAATAAATTTATGTAAATGGGCCACACATTTTGTTACTTCTCTGATCCCAAAACTTCAATATTCCCCACTAACTGTATATTGCTTTTTAAAGAGTTGAAAACCACCTCGGAGAACAGGTTTATCTGTAATTTTTGGTCTGAAAACAATGGAAGGAAATAGTCAATATTTCAAAATATCAGTATATTTTATATCTGTACAATATCTGTAACTTTCTGTGTTTTATTTATAATTTTTAATGAAGTTACTGCAAGAGAGGCAGAGAGAAGCTGCAAGCTGCCTTGTACCCAGCACCTTTTTTACCCCCTTCCAGCTTTAGAATTGATATATAACAGTACATCTTGATCCAAATGAAGTTTTCTGACTCTCCTGAGGCCCCACAGAAGTGAAGGCATCTAAGTGTACATATTTTGGGGTGGGAAAACTCATTATCAGGCTGAAAGCTGACAAGTCAATATGGAGAGAGATAGACCTCACTTCACTAATGTCCAAGCTAGGGCTTGTTGCAGGCTGGGCCTGCTGCAGAAATGGTTAAAGTTAAGGGCAAACACCCAACACTGCTTAGTCTCTACCTGTAGTCTTTTGCTAGGCAAAGAAACTAATTCAAGCAAGTACCCATCAAGCTAAGGGGGTACCATAACTCCTTTCACTAACACAAAGTGCTGTTTGAAAGAACTGTAAACGCAGAGGCCAGTCTCCCCTGGTGGGAACTCACATGTTGTTGTTGTTGTTTTACTAGTTTCAGGTGTACAAGACAATGTAATAGACACTTACACCCCTCACAGTGATAACCCCCTCCCCCAATCTACTACCCCTCTGACATCGTATATAGCTGTTACAATTCCATTGATTATTCCCAATGCTGTACTTTACATCCTGTGACTATATACATATTATAGTTGACATTCAGTATTATTCAGCCTCAGCTTCAGGTGTACAGTGCAGTAGTCAGGCATCTACACTGTCCATGAAGTGGTCTCCCTAATAAGACAAATGCCAATCTGACACCCTACAAAATATTTACAACATTATTGATTATATTCCCCACGGAACTCCTTGAATAAGTATTAGCACAGCTTCATAGGTGCATTGTCTATATTGATCAAGAAAATTAAACAGACAAGGCTGTGACTGCTGAATTTGACTTCATCCCACCTGGGCTATCTTATTCTCATCTCTACCTACCAGACAGAGCACCTGGCCTCAAGGAAAAGCATTACATTTGGACAGGACCTATACTGTGTCTGGACAGTTCAATTTGCTTTCTCACTTCATTCTTTCCTTCTCTCAGATGGGAAAGGGAGGCAGAAGAGGGGCCTGAAAAACCTCCTCTCCCTGAGCTCAAAAGTGCAGCAGTTGGGCGGCCAGTTGGCTCAGCTGGTCAGAGTGCCATGCTAATAACACCCAGGTCGCCGGTTCGATTCCCACATGGGCTAATGAGTTGTGCACTCCACAACTAGAATGAAAACGACTTGACATGGAGCTAATGGATCTTGGAAAAACACATTGTTCCCCAATAAAATAAAAACAAATTAAAAAAAGAAAAAAATAGTGCAGCAGATGAGTGCAGACTCCAGAACCAGAATGTCTCAGCTTCATGCCCAGACTGTCACCTACAAGCTGAGCAATCTTAGGAAAGTTACCTTAATGACTTTGTACCTCAGTTTCCTTCCATTTAGTGTGATGATTGTAATAACATCTACAGCTGTTTAAATGAGATTAAGTATTCAGAATAGTGTAAAGCACATTGAAGGTGAAATACATGTTAGCTATTGTTATCACTGCTATGTGGCAGATACTGTGATTTTTGTCTAAAAGCCTTCGCTGAGCTAAGGTGATCCTGCCTACCCACTGGTACTCTCCTGGAGAAGGAGGTCAAACTTAATGCGTAAAGTGTTCTTTCAAGGGTTATCAACTGGAAAATTTTAATAGACCATAGATAATACAAACCTCTGTATCATCTGTTATGGACTAATGGTTTCCAGAGAGGAGCTTATTTTAAAACTTAAAATATTGAAAGTTATTAAATTTGTGATAATCTATTTACATAAACAAAAGGCAGGTACGTCTGTAAGGATACAGCTTGGAGTGATCTTCATTTGTGGTGAATTCAATTGTTTTTAAACCATATACCTTAAAGATACATCTCCGTACAGGTATTCTCAAGAATCAAAAAAACATGAGATTTCAGAGCTTAGATAAGACACTTCTGTAGACACAGAGATGAAAAGAAAGGGTGGAGGCCCCCATGGCCCCACAGCTGAAGTGGTCCCCAGTTGATGAGATAAGCCAGACATTTGTGAAGAAGGCCTGGGATCTGTAACACCAGTGGACGATTCCTGCACTTGCCGTGGAAGTGGGCTTATATGCGACTCCTCATATCATAGTGCACACCTGGGATGACTTCCTAGGACTAGACACAGGCTCAAAATCAGTCCAAGGCCCTAGCCTTTCATTGAGAAGAAAGATTATTGCATCATTGATGAATGATGGAGAACTCTCAGACTTGAAAGGATCAAAGAGCTGCTGGGTTCAAAGACCCTCTTAATGGACTAATGAATATATCTTCCGGGACATGGTTTCATAGTCCCTAAACTTAAAAGCAGTACTATTTTTTGGTTTAATATTTGCCCTAGATTGACTACTTCCATTTTCTCTCCAGAAACAGACTTTTCTACACCATGAACTGTGATGGAGTCATTGTGGGGCTTCTTAAACATACCTACCTGATTTTAGTAGGACCCGTTTTCTGTAATTTTGCCTTTGATTAATTTTCACCTCTCTGACAGCTCCTATTTTTATTCTTCCCACTTTTGTCTTTCTTGGAAACAACTTTTTTTGACAAACAGTGCTCCTTCCTCTACTATCTTCCAGT
The DNA here is from genome assembly GCF_036562045.2 of Rhinolophus sinicus. Taxonomy (NCBI): domain Eukaryota; kingdom Metazoa; phylum Chordata; class Mammalia; order Chiroptera; family Rhinolophidae; genus Rhinolophus; species Rhinolophus sinicus. Next base: position 66,454,018 of record NC_133757.1, read on the forward strand.
CATAATCTGACACTATTTCAAGCACTCCCTTAATTTAACTGGTGATTTTAAAATAATATTCTGCTTAACTTGTGATGAGTGCCTTGATTATTTTTTCTTTTTTTTTTTTTTTTAATTTTACTGGGGAAGGGGAACAAGACTTTATTGGGGAACAGCGTGTACTTTCCAGGACTTTTTTCTTTTTCCAAGTCAAGTTGTCCTTTCAATCTTAGTTGTGGAGGGTGCCGTTCAGCTTCAAGTTGTTGTCCTTTCAGTCTTAGTTGTGCAGGGTGCAGCTCAGCTCCAGGTCCAGTTGCCATTGTTAGTTAGCAGCCCACCATCCCTTGGGGGAGTCAAGGAATTGAATTGGCAACCTTGCAGTTGAGAGCCTGAGCACCAAACCAACTGTGGGGGCGGAGCCCCAGAGAGTAGTTTCCAGGCTCTCGGCCTCACATAGACAGGTGCTGGCTCAGGTAGTAAATGGCCAACTGTGATTGCATGGCCATCAGCTGTGGCTAGTTGGCCGTCAGCTGTAACCAGTGAGCCATTGGCCACAATATAACTGCTGTGGCTACGCTAGGAGAGAGGAGAGAAGGAGAGAAGAAGGATGGGGCTAGCAAGAAGATGGCGGCTGGGCTGGCAAGCGTGGATGGCGGTTTGCGGACAGTGTGTATCCAGCCTCCAGTGAGAGTATAGTGCCGCCAGAGAGAATATAGTGGTATGACTCCCCTACCTATGGCTCCGTGGGTGTTCCTTTTTGGCCTCACCATATCCTGCGTTCTTGTATGGGGAGCGGGACCAGAGACCCTGCAGGCCTCCCCGCACGACAAATGGCGCAGCGAGCAGGGTCTCCCGCATGACACATGGCGTAGTCGGCAGGATATGGTGCCAGCCAAAGCTCTCCAAAGGACGGTGGAGCAGTTTGTGCGTGTGAACACTCAGTCTGAGGAAGAACAGGAGGAGCAGCTGCCGGAGAGCTGGACCCCCGTGGAGGGGTGGGAGGACGTGGACGTTTCTCACACCAGCACAGGAAAAGCCATGCAGCTGCTGGAGAGATGGAGCCCCGTGGAGAGGTGGAAAGATGTGGACGGTTCCCCAACCAGCACAGGCCGGAGAAAGCGAAGGTCGTTGCAGCCCTGTGGGCCGGGGAAGTTCCTGCTCAGGCAGCCCGGATGCAGGACTTATAGTCCCAGGAGGTAACGCTTGCTGAGTCCTCCGTGGGAGATGAGGGTGAGGTCAAGGTCGTCCCTCACCCCAGGACAGCCCTGGCGAATGACTATGGACTATGGGGAATTGCCTTCCATCCCTAATTTAATGGACCGCTTGACTGTTTGTTTGGGAACTGTTGTTAGTGGAACTGGGGGATATTTGCTTTTGTCTCTTGACTGGCCGCCATTGAGAATATGTAAGCACCTTGATTGTGAGTCGCTGTTGTTCCAGCAGGGTACCCTGCGAGGCACAGAGAGAGTGGCAGTGCCCTGAGAGCCCTGGCTGAGTCCAGGAAGTCTGGCTGAGCCCTGAAGGTACCCTGGCTGTGCCCAGGAAGTCGGGCTGTTCCCAGAGAGAGTAGAGCCCTGGCTGAGTCCAGGAAGTTTGGCTGAGCCCTGAAGGTACCCTGGCTGTGCCCAGGAAGTCGGGCTGTTCCCAGAGAGTGGCAGTGCCCTGAGAGCCCTGGCTGTGTCCAGGAAGTGTGGCTGTGGCAGTGCCCTGAGAGCCCTGGCTGTGTCCAGGAAGTGTGGCTGTGCCCACAGAGAGTGGCAGTGCCCTGAAAGCCCTGGCTGTGTCCAGGAAGTGTGGCTGTTCCCAGAGAAAGTGGCAGCGCCCTGAGAAATCCTAGCTGTGCCCGGGGAAACTAGTGGTACCCTAAGAAGTCCAGGAAGTCTGGCTGTGCCCAGGAGTACTGGTGGTGCCCTGAGAAACCCTGGCTGTGTCCGGGAAGACAGGTGGTACCCTAAGAAGTCCAGGAAGTCTGGCTGTGCCCAGGAGTACTGGTGGTGCCCTGAGAAACCCTGGCTGTGTCCGGGAAGACAGGTGGTACCCTAAGAAGTCCAGGAAGTCTGGCAGTGCCCAGGAGTACTGGTGGTGCCCTGAGAAACCCTGGCTGTGCCCAGAGAGCCTGGCTGTGTCCAGGATATTGCATTCACCCCCAGGCTCCTCGCACAGGTCCCCTCGCGGAAGACGCTTGTCGCGTAGATTGTGAGGCGAGAGCCTGTAGGGGTGGAGTGTGGGGGCGGAGCCCCAGAGAGTAGTTTCCAGGCTCTCGGCCTCACATAGACAGGTGCTGGCTCAGGTAGTAAATGGCCAACTGTGATTGCATGGCCATCAGCTGTGGCTAGTTGGCCGTCAGCTGTAACCAGTGAGCCATTGGCCACAATATAACTGCTGTGGCTACGCTAGGAGAGAGGAGAGAAGGAGAGAAGCCAGACATTTGTGAAGAAGGCCTGGGATCTGTAACACCAGTGGACGATTCCTGCACTTGCCGTGGAAGTGGGCTTATATGCGACTCCTCATATCATAGTGCACACCTGGGATGACTTCCTAGGACTAGACACAGGCTCAAAATCAGTCCAAGGCCCTAGCCTTTCATTGAGAAGAAAGATTATTGCATCATTGATGAATGATGGAGAACTCTCAGACTTGAAAGGATCAAAGAGCTGCTGGGTTCAAAGACCCTCTTAATGGACTAATGAATATATCTTCCGGGACATGGTTTCATAGTCCCTAAACTTAAAAGCAGTACTATTTTTTGGTTTAATATTTGCCCTAGATTGACTACTTCCATTTTCTCTCCAGAAACAGACTTTTCTACACCATGAACTGTGATGGAGTCATTGTGGGGCTTCTTAAACATACCTACCTGATTTTAGTAGGACCCGTTTTCTGTAATTTTGCCTTTGATTAATTTTCACCTCTCTGACAGCTCCTATTTTTATTCTTCCCACTTTTGTCTTTCTTGGAAACAACTTTTTTTGACAAACAGTGCTCCTTCCTCTACTATCTTCCAGTCATAATCTGACACTATTTCAAGCACTCCCTTAATTTAACTGGTGATTTAAAAATAATATTCTGCTTAACTTGTGATGAGTGCCTTGATTATTTTTTCTTTTTTTTTTTTTTTTAATTTTACTGGGGAAGGGGAACAAGACTTTATTGGGGAACAGCGTGTACTTTCCAGGACTTTTTTCTTTTTCCAAGTCAAGTTGTCCTTTCAATCTTAGTTGTGGAGGGTGCCGTTCAGCTTCAAGTTGTTGTCCTTTCAATCTTAGTTGTGCAGGGTGCAGCTCAGCTCCAGGTCCAGTTGCCATTGTTAGTTAGCAGCCCACCATCCCTTGGGGGAGTCAAGGAATTGAATTGGCAACCTTGCAGTTGAGAGCCTGAGCACCAAACCAACTGAGCCATGGGGGGGGGGGGGGCGCAGCTCAGCTCATGGTGCCGTGTTCAATCTTAGTTGCAGAGGGTGGAGACCACCATCCCTTGCAGGACTGGAGGAGTTGAACCCGCAACCTTGTGGTTGAGAGCCCACTGGCCCATGTGGGAATCGAACCCCCGTAGCCTTAGAAGTTAGGAGCACGGAGCTCCAACAGCCTGAGCCACCAGGCCGGCTCCTATTTTTTTCTTCTTTATGAAGACTTCCCAAAAACAAAATGATAATAATTACTGACTCTAGAACACATCAAGAAAATCTGCTCCACTGTCTCAGGCTGTAGACATCCATTTCCAGCCAGCGGGTAGGCTCAGGTACTAACTGAAAACCGTGCATTCCCCCTGAGTCTTGAGTCACCTTCAAAGGCTTTGGGACTTCTTAGCCCAAGTGATAGTCACATGAGCAACCTCAGTCAACCTATTAATTCCTCCCTGAAGCCTGCCCTCCGAACCTCCTTTATCCGTCTCTGCTGTTCCGTTTCCTCTTTCTTCCTCCGCAGGAAACGACTCTCATTTACTTCTCTCATGCTGGTCTTTAACCCATGCATCCTTGGGCTCACTGTTTGGGGGCCTCCCCCAGTCAGTAACTTAAGGAGCAGTAGGCAAACGCATTCGTCAGCTGAGCCAGGCTTGCGCACGACCCGCCGCTACCCTTGGTGCACCCTCCCCTCCCTAGGCTTCGGCTCCGCCCCCATCCGGCTGACCAATCCCCGGCTCCGCTCAGAGCGCGTCACAATGGCGGCCCTGCAGGACCGCCCCCGGACGCCTGCCGCGAAGGCCACGCCCCGCCACGGTCTTTGCGTCCTTCCGGTTCTGTGGTGGAAGTAGGACTGCGTCTGGTCCTCCTAGAAAAGGTGGGGTTCCGTGGGGAAACCGACCCTCCGTCGCGCGGGCAGCCAGAAGCGAGGTGGGGGCGCGGGCTCCCGGGGCCGCTGCTCCCGGGTGCTGGGGCGCAGAGCCGAGCGGGGACAGGCACACCGAGAGCAGCAGCGCTTCCCTAAGCGCCGCGTGCGCACGGCGGGCGGGAGTTGTGGGCACCGGCCCGCCGCGCGCCTGACCTCCTCCCCCAAGCCCCGCCCAGGGCGCGCTGCCAGGGGTTTCCATGGTGATGGTAAACAAGCCTCAACTGCTTCAGTTACAACTGCCAAGTCTCCCGCGTTCTACCCTCCTCTAGGTGTTCAGCGACGACCAAGGTGCCGGGTGTGAAGAAGAGCGGGAGCGTGGAGACTCGGAGCCCGAGGTGAGGGGCGGGACGGGCGGAATCTCCGAGGCCAATAGCCGCACACCTGGGACTGACCGGGGACTGGGCGCCCTCGAGGTAGTGGCGGCGGGGCTGAGAATTGGGTTTGTCCCAGATGAGCTTGAGGTCGAGGGCCTTACATTCGGGGACTAAATCTCAGGGCTGAGATTTGGGGTCCGAAGACGACGGGCCCACGGCGAGGAAGGGAAAGAGGGCCTCGTGCGGAGCCCAAGCGCCTCTGCTAGGAATAAGGGGAGAGCACCGGGTGACCGTCGGAGAGGGAATTCGTTTAAAAATGAAAGGAGTCCCTCCACGTGGCTGGAAGCGCCGGGGAGTTGCGCAGGACTGGTTGGTAACTGACTCCTCCCCCTCCCACGTTCCCGCTCGCCCGGCCTCCACTTTCGGCCTTTGCGGCCTTTCTTCCTTTTGGTGCGGCGTGTGTGCTCTGAGCGTTTGTCTGCGTCTGTCTCCTGCTCTGAGAGGTATGTGTCTGCATTTTGGCCGAAACTCTAGTTCTTATTATCTTTGCCTGTTGACCACACTTCTGCTGAGCGAGGTTGATTATTTAGTCGTTTCTTTTTTTCTTGTCTTGTACATCTTTGTATCATTGAATATATTTGGTGGTTCTTGACTGCGCCTAAGAAACTTACGGACGCTGTAGGCTCTCGCACGGCGCCCTATGCTTCCCCTGTCTTGCGTGGTTCACCGAAGGTGGCGCCGGCGGCCTGGGTGACGCCGCGCCAGTCGCGTGGACCCGACCTACCCTGGTCTTTAATAGAAACGGTTGGGAAGCCACAAGCCGGGGAGAGCCCCCTTCCCAGGGCACTTAGGAGACTGCCTTCCTGCGTCCCGTTGATCCCGCGGGGTCCCTTCGCGGCAGTTTCCTTCCCCTGGAGGCCCGAGGACGAAAGAACGTGCTTAACTATTTTTCACAACTGTTTGCGGGGTGCCGGGGGCTCCCTGCCATTGCAGGCTGGGGTGTGGGGGGGTGAAGAGAGAGGAACCCGCGAGCGGCTGCGCGCTGAAGGGACCGTGAGGCGGCGGCAGCTTCCGGGAACCGCGCGGGTCGGCGGAGGGTAGAGGAAGGAGATCCGAGGCGCCTGAGCTTAGGGGCGGCCCTTGTGCGTCCTAAACCTGGTGGAGCAGGGAGAGTTTTGAATGCTGAAATCTTTTAATTCACAACCCATCGAAACTACCGATCTTAATGTAATTCTCACTATTTCAGTCACGTTTTTAAAAGTTTACTATCTGTTTCTGAATTTCTAGTAATGAAGATACCTTGGGCTCTCTGGTTAGACAAAACATATTAGGATCTATCGGTGGAAAGTGATGTTTTCAGTGCTAATTTCTAGACGAGACTGCTTGTCACTGATGTTAAACGAGTCCATTCTTTGTCTTGGGGATCTCATGTTCCTGTCTGCATTTCTGTAAATTGAGTAGGTTTGTTATTTCCATGTTATGGTCTTTTTGTTTTTAGCTTTTTTTTTTTATTTTAGTAACATTCTTTTTGTAGTATTTGCTTTTATTACCTTTTTAAACTGACAAGTGACTGGTTTTCACTTGAGTATTATTACAAAGCTCCCATTAAACAAAATATTTAAGTAAAAATGTGAATCGACTTAAGGGCAAAGAGTGATTCAACAGGACAGTTAGTCCTTGTATAGGAGGGCCAAAACTGAAGGATCGTGTGGAGGCACACGGTGCCCATCAGCAGAGGTGTCTGGAGAGACTGCAGAATTGGGAGGGTTTCCCCCTTCCACGGAGGTAACTTCCCAAAAACTTCCCCTCCCCAGTGTGAGCTCTAGCTCTCAGGTTCTTTGTAGAACCACATTAATTGACCCTTACTGGGTTCGGCACAGAGTTAGGTGTTTTACAACATTTTCTTAACCACATGCTCATAACCAGGCTATAAGGGGGGGTATTGCTTTTATATCCCCCATTTTACAGATGAGAAAATGGAGGCTGGGAGACAAGACAATTTCCCAGTGACACAGCTGGGACTAGCACTCAGGTCTTTTTGACAGGAACAGCCCTCTCCTGCCAGGGCCCCTGCCGCAACCTGGTTGCCCTGAAACAGGGTTCTTGTGGAAGACAAAAGGCAGGGCAGAAGGAGAACCAGGCTCAGCTAAGACCAGCCTGGTTTGTTTTACAGCACGTTCCAGACATAAGATTTTTATCCATAAATATTTGTTTGTATTTCTAAGGACCTTTAAAATATAATCACAATATCATCACACCTAAAGAAATAATAATTCTTTGATATCAACAAATACCCAGTGTTCAAATATACCTGATTGTTAATAAAGTATTTTTATACAGCTGGTTGGTTTGAATTGGGATCCAAATAAGGTTGCACCTTAATATTTGGTAGATTATATCTTTTTAAGTTATGTTTTAATACAGAGTAGTTCTGTCCAATAGAAATGAAATGCAAGCCACATAGGTAATTTTACGTTTTCTAATAGTAAAAAAAAAAAAAAAAGATGCAATTCACTTTAATAATTTACTTTAACCTAATGTAGATCCAAAATATCATTCATGATGTAAATTTTTAAATTATCTTTAATTTTTTTTTAAACTAAGCTTTCAAAATCCAGTGTGTACTTTATATTGACAGCACATATCAATTTGTACCAGCCATTTCAAATATGACAAGTGGCTATCTTATTAGTAAACATCAAGAGGTTCTCTGCTCTTAAAAGATTCTTTGTTGAACAAATCAAGTTTTGTGTCATGTAGAATTCCTTCCTTACTCTGGGTTTTTCTGATTGCATTCCTATGGTGGTGTTTGAATCTCTGTACTCTGTCTGCATTTCCTGTAAAACGGTATTTACCTCTAAAGGCTGTTCTGATTCTGTTGAGATTTTTTGTGGAAATAACTTCATTTGAGGGACTGTGTACTCCTGCCAGAGGGCACATATTGGTTGGCAGTTTCCCCTTTCTGATCTTAGCAGGCTTTGGTGATCATTCCCTAGATCCATTGTTTTGTTAATGGTTTCCAAATTAGTTTATATTTTAAATATTCTTTCTCATTTATTAGCAGGAATACTTATATAAAGAAATTGCTTCGTTAATCATTTGATTACTCTAAAATGTACTTTATAAAAGGCAGGTTACGTTTCTTTTTAGTCCTTATGTTTATCAATATCCAGCATTATGAATTGAATTCCTAGCATGTGCCAAAGACAATTTTTAGGATATCATTATGAAGTCATTGATTTTAAAATATAGGGTGTATTTTAATGTAGGTTTTATTCTCTTTGATGCTCAAATTATCCACTTTTTGGCCAGTGGGAGACCTTCGTATTGCTTCCTTAGTTTAAGGTATAATACTTCATTAAATGGATCCACAAAAGTTGATTCAACTGGACCTCTAGTGATGGGCAATTGGGTTGTTTCTAGTTTTTTCCTACTAGGAAGTGCTGCAGTGAATAGCCTTTGCAGGTGTTTTTTTCCCTGTTTTGACGAACAGGGGTTGAACCATTTAATATTTCCACAAACAGTATTTGAGAGAGTCTGCTTATTATCTACAACTTTGTCAAGGGAATGTGTTTGCAAACTTTTATATAGATATTTTAAATGTCATTTCATTTAAAATTTTAGTTTATCTTATATAGGTGAGCTTGAGCATCTTTTTATGTTTAAGAGCATTTCTTTTTCTGTCAACTGTCCATACCTCTTTTTGGATTGTTGGACATTTTGTCTCTTTAGTTCTTATACTTGGGAATTAAATTACAAATATCTTTCCTATTTTATCATTTGGTATTTTTGCTTAGCTTATGGTGGTTTTAGTCATGCATGCATTTTCCCAAGTTCTGGTTTTTGTGTCATGGTCAGGAAAATTCCCACTCTCAGATGATAGAGGAATTCATCTATTTTCTACTTTTATTATTTAGGATATTTCTTAGCATTTCTCACAAAATATGAAATATTCTTAGTTAACATTTTGCCTTCATTAATATGTCAGTGCGACAAATTGCAGTGATGATTATCTACAGTTGCATTCCTGGAATAAACCCAACTTGGTCATCGTGTGTTACTGCTTTGTGTATTACTGGATTTGGCTGGCTAACATTTATTTTAGGATTTTTCCCCCTGAGTTTTTATGAGTGAAAGTAGCCTGTGAAACTTTGGGCAAAAGTAACTGCGGCTTAAAAGGTTAAAAATAATTGCAAAACACGGCAATTACTTTTGCACCAACCTAATAATTCTAAAACTCTTGGAAATGGAAAATCAATTCCAGATTGTTGTAGATCAAATGTAAAAATGCAGTTGCAAACAACAGGGCTTCATAAGTAAAAAAATAAAAATAAAAATGTGGCCTTGGACTAGGAAATTGTTTTTATTAATAAACAGGACATAAAAGCAATATATAAGGGGAAAAATGATAAACTAGAATGAAATATTCTAAACTTCTTTTAGGCTTCCCCTGACAGTGTGCCTCTTTTTCGAAAACTGTCACCTACTAGGAATATTAAAAATTCCTATTTTTATAATTTACATTGTAAAGATGACCATCGCTGACATCTCCATTCTTCATCTTCCCTAGTTGAGATCTCTGTTCTGCTTTACACAGTATTTGTTTAGAATAGTGCTGTCCAATAAAATTATGATATGAATGACAAATTTTCTGTTTATTGAGATATAATTCACATACTATGCAGTTCACCCTTTTAAAGGGTACAATTCAGAGGTTGTTAGTATATTCACAAAATTGTAAAAACAATCACCACTAATTATGGAACATTTTCTTATGTTAAAACACTGTAAGCATTTCTGGGATAAATTCTACTTGGTCATGGTGTATAATGCTTTTTATATGTTTCTGGATTCGGTTAGTAGTTTGTTGAGGAATTTTGCATCTGTATTCATAAGTGATATTAACATGTAGTTAGCCTTTTCTTGTGATAGCAGTCTGGTTTTAGTATCATTGGTCTGCTAGGGCTGCCATAACAAAATACTACAGGCTGAATGGCTTAAACAACAGAAATGGATTCTCTCACAGTTCTCCAGGCCAGAAGTCCTGGATCAAGGTGTCAGCAGGGTTGGTTCCCTCTGAGGGCCATGAAGAAAGAATATGTTCCAGACCCCTCTCCTTGTTTTGTATAGTGGTGTTCTCCCTGTGTCTTCACGTTGTCTTCCCTCTGTGTTTTTCTGTCCTAATTTCCCTTATATAAGAACACCAGTCATATTGGCTCACTCTAATGACCTCATTTTAACTTAATTATCTCCGGAAAGACTCCAAATCCAGTCACATTCTGAGCTACTAGGGATTCAGCATATGAATGTTTGGGACACAATTCAGCCCATAACACGGGAATACTGGCCTTTTAGAATGAGTTGGGAAATTTTTAATATTTCAATTCAGTATATTTTAATATAGTTGGACTAACTCTATACATCCAAAATATTTCAACATGTAATCAATATTTGAAAATTGATTTTACATTCTTGTTTTAATCTTTGCAATTCAGTGTGCATTTTATACTTAGAGCACATCTCATTTTGTACTTGCCATATTTCAAGTGCTCAGTAGCCACATGTGGCTAGTGGCTACCATATTTTTATTCTTTGTACCTAACCCGTTCAGTTTTTCTCTATACTGTAAATTTAGGAGTTTTACCACATACTTGCATTGGGTTGTGTCTTTCTAAAATACCTTTTGGGAACGACACAATTTATCTTAAAGCCACAAAATCTCCTTCCATTCTTTATCTGTTCTCTTGCCTCCATTTTGTGTCTTTTTCTCTTGGAACTTCTGTTATTCACATGTTAATTTCTCTTGTCCCAAGTTATATCTTATGTCCTGCAAATTGTATATCTTTTTCCCCTTACTATTTCTAGTTTTTTTCCCCCTCTGTTTTATTTCTTCAACTTGGTTTTCCAGGCCACAATCCTTTCTTTCAATTCATTACTAACTTTATAAATTTTAAACTCAATTTTTAGTACCGGAAAGATTTTAATTTTGTAGTTGAGTATCTGAAAGTGCTCGCTATTTTTGGTTAAATATTTACGGTTTTGTCTAGCACTTGTTCTCTGCAAACTGCTGTTCTGAGCTGTTGTCTGATGTATGGTATTTCTGGGTGCTGGAGACACTCTCGCGTACATTGTCCACATGTCTTCCCTCCTCTTGGTTTTCTGTTCTCCACTTGGTTTTCTCCACGCCCCCAGGACAGTGTGCTGTGGTCCCAGTGGTGAACACTGAGCATTCTCCACTCCTGTGGCAGCTGTATGGCACCTAACAAGGTGTCAGCTCTCCACAGAACCCCAGGAGGAAGCTCTAGGCCCCCTTAGGGACACCTGGAGGCAGCTGTGGACATGTACTGCCAAAGTCTCCCTGGTGACCATAAGCTGCCCTGCTCCCAGCTCTAGATCTGCTGCTTGCCTACCTAGGGGCTGCTTGCTCCAGAGGAGCGAGTTACAGGAAAGTTGGTAGGAAGACTGTCTTCATAACAGTTGTATTTTCTATAGCAGAATACCGTCCGTTTCCCCCCCCCCCCATTTCTTAGCAAGGCTAGAATCATGTTTTCTGTGGGGAAAGCCTACTAATTAATACAGATGATAAAATTTTCCCCTCAATTGAGAACAGATTTTACCTTTAGCAAAGGAAATCTAATAGCAATTTCTTTTTCATGAAGACCTCACCTGATACATTTTTTGTTCTGTTAACTTTAGATCTTGATTTTTTGAGTCACCTGCAAAATGCAATCAATATAGAACAATAACTGTCCAATACTGTAGAAATGTGGCTAGTCCAAATCGATATGGGCTGTAAGTGTAAAATACACACAGGCTTTTAAGATTTAAAATGAAAAAATGTAAAATTAAAGTTAAAAAACAGCAATGGTTGCTTGTTCTGTTGTATAAAAATTTATCCCTATGTTAATTTTAATACAAGCATTACAGATACAGTTTATCTAACATCACATTATACTTTTTTGCTTTTTAGTTAACACAGCTTTTGCGAAATGAACACTGAGGAAAAACAGTGTATTACTCCCAGACTTAGTTACAATAAGTAAACTAAAGGGCCTGACAGTTAAAACATAATAAACAGCTTTCCTGTTGCTTACAGATCATGATATACACCCTTTGATGGATAAAAATGTAGTGATAGCAATAAACACTTAAAATAATAGTAATGTATTTCATGATCTATCTACAGCTTCTCTCTTTTAAATAGTTTTGTGTATTGAACTTGACATGTGCAAATTAGATCAGAGTTCTCACTCTTCAGGTGCATGAGCCCCTTGACATTTTAGGTACAACAGTATGTGTGGGCGCATTTTTTTTTTTTTTTAATAAGTTGGTCTAGGCCTGCATCATATTATCAAGTGAGTCCCTGGCAGCAAGAAATGTTTAAAAGCTACTAAATTGGGACTTTATAAAATTGGTGGGTTGGAAGAGACTTGAGGTTTTCAATGTAATTTCTAGTAGAGAAGGAAAACACAATAAATAGGGGTCTGGGATTATGACAGGGAATTGCTTCTTCCCCAGAACTCCCAAGTGGAAAACAGACATGAGCAGCAGAAATGATAATCAAATCCTCTTGTGGCTTTAACAAGAACTCAATATAAAGATTAAAAGGATGTACTACAAAATAAAAGTATTTATACAAAGCAACCAACACCAAGCAAACATATCCTGGTAAAGGGTTGCATTTTAAAAATATAAAGAATTTGAACAAGTATTCAGGGGGAATAAGTAGGGTAACATACAAAGGAAAAAAAGAATAATAATTAAACTTAACGCTTTGAAACCTTAGGTGGGGGGTAGGCATTGCTTCCGGTGTATTTAAATGTCACTTTCTCAGAACCCCTATGTAAATTAATCTCCATTTTCTAGTTTTTGGTCATTTCAGGATTTGTCATCAGACCTTTCTTTCATTGGTTTCCCAGTTCACTGTTCTGTGGCCCTAGCACAGTACCTGCATCATGTAAGAGCACAGAATGGCTCTAAGTTTGGTTAATTTTACCTACTGCACATCAACCAAATCCTTTCACATGGGCAATTTCTACCACAGTTTCTGTTGCAGGGTACGATCAGCCTTCCTAAAATTGCCTAATTCCTTCCCATCTCATTTCCATGCATCTGTTCTCACCTTTCATTCTACAGACAGCAGTTACCTTGTTCTGTTGAAAAGCAAAACAATACATTTTGAAACAATTACATGATTTTCCGTTGGCCTTTGAATAACTTCCAAACTACCAAACTAGGCCTTCAAGGCTATAGCTATCTTTCTCGGCCTACCTCCTTTGTTGGGTTCAGCCCTGGCTGCAGGGGTTTTCAGGTGCCTTCTGTCTCAGCACAACAGGCTCTCTGTGTCTTCTGTGTATGTTGTTCCTTTGCTGGCAGGAATCATTATCATGAGTGATCAATTATTAACACTCCTCTTGCTAGTGTCACCAACCAGTTAAGCCAGGAAGGCTCATGTCAAACTACTTAACTGCAACAAATACATTCAAATAAAATAGGTGTGAAAATGCATGCTGGTCATGTAAATTACCAAGAATATATTTTGAGTTAGATTTTAAGAAATGAAATAAATGCTTATGAGGCTGTCAAGGTACCCATTTCTATGTAGATATTTCGAAAAACAAGCCAATTTTGTGGTTTAACTTTTTTCCACAATATTGTTTTACTTCTCTTGAATGTGAGTTTTTAGTGTCTGTTTCTCATTTTCCATGGGATGGCTAGATTTTGAATCCTATCACTCAGGTTCAACAATTACCAATCATGGACAGTTTTTCTCTATATCCTCCATCTACTTCACTCAGATAATTTTGAAGCAAATCCCAGCCATCACACCATTTCATCCACAAATACTTCAAAATGCATTTCTAAAAATTAATTCCTTTATTTTTAAACCTAAGTACAATGCTGTCATATTTAAAATAAATAACAAATTTCTGGTTAATATTCAAGTATCTGTTAACTTCTCATAAATGTTTACCAGTTTGCTTAAATCAAGATGTATTGTGAATCCTTGATAAATCTCTTAAATTTCTTTTATTCAATAAATAGCCCCTTGTTTTTTTCCATTGCAGCTAATTTGCTGAAGGGCTGGCTCATTTGTATTTGTAGTTTCCTACAGTCTAGTCTGGCTTTGCAGACTACATCACCATATTCTTACCTAGTACCTTCTTCCTTCCCTATTAATTCTCTAATTTGGTAGTTATTTCTAGTTTTTTCTCTTAAAAATAATTTAATTACTAAAAGTGTTAAACATATACAAAAGTAAAATAAGGAAACTCTGTATGCCATCACCCACCTTCAGTCATGACATGCATGCTGTTTCATTTGTATTCCCTCTCCTTCCAGATTAGAAACAGATTCTAGACAGCAGATGTCTCTAAATAATGACCCTTTAAAAAAATATTTAAAATTATTTTCATTTATAGTTGACATTACATGATTCAAATAAAATCAAAGCAACATAATCACAAGTAAAATTCAGTCACTGCTCACATTTCTGCAATTGTCTTTTACAGTTTATTCATTTGAATCAGGATTTAAAGGTTCATAAAAATGGAATTACTTGTTAGGTATAAAATTTAAGAATTCCATATTTTAAAATTAATCTTTTAAAAATTATGCAAACCATTTACATGAGTCTATGGTGAAATCTACAAAACAAGGTACTGTATATCCACAAGTTTCCATTCTAAATTCTTCCTGTCTTCAGAGGTGATTTTTTTTTTCTTTTAATTTTACGGTTTCTCTTTCCCTGTAAGCCTTGCCGCTACTCCCCACTCTCCTCCCCTCTCCCCCCGCTGGCACTCTGGACTTTTCCCTACCCTGGCACCTTTCCTGAGAACTCGCTTAGAACGGTCTTCCTCGTTGCTTTTCTTCCCTCCTCCCCCCACTTCCTGCCTTGGCCGACCGCGCGGGCCGCACCTGCAGAACGCGTTTCCATTGGTGACATCTTGGCGGGCCTGTCGGTGGCACTTCCTCCTTTACACCCCGTGACCCACGTCCGGCTCGCCGCCCTCCCAGTCACGCGGCCTCTGCCTCCGGGACGCAACCCCGCGCGCCGGCCTTCCGGACTCCGGACCCGTCGTGGTGAGCTGCCGCGAGCGCACGACCCCCACCCGCTCGCCACCCCCTAGGCCGTGGGTGGGGAGCTCTTCCCCAAAACCGCCCAACTCTTTCCCCCCCGCCCCCCGCTGCCCCAGGAACTCTCCCCGCCCCAGGAAGTACCCCCGGCCGGGGAAGCCACCGGACCCCTGCTTGTCCCGGGAACTCTCCCCGGCCTCCCTAGGAAGCCCCCCTCTTAATCGGGAGCTCCGCCCCTACCCCCGTGGCTCTGGGAAGCTCGGCCGAGAACTTCCTCATCCCACCCCCGGCGGGAGAACTCTTTCTCCGGCCGCTCCCGTAAGTGCCCCTACCCGTAGCCTCCCCTCCCGCCGCTCGGTCCGGGAAGCCTTAGCCCCGTGCTTTCTCCCCCGCCCCCATCCCCCCATGAGGCCCAGGGAGCCTCTCTCCTCCCGCCTTCCCCCCCCAACCCCCCCGAACTCGCTCCGCACCGGAAGCGCCCGCTGACCACGCCCAGGCTCGGGTTGGGGCGCCCAGGGGTCCGGCCTTGTCCCCAGCTGGGCGGATAGAGACTGTCGCGGCGCCAAGTGGAGGCGGGGTGAGCTGCTACCCTTGTACCCTGGCCTGGTGGGTCCCAGGAGCTCGGCGTCCGAGACCGCGGCTGCGCTTCCCGCCGAAATCGCTCCGACGCGCCCCTGGTGGCTAGCTGTGCTTCAGCCTCAGACGAACGCGCCGATAGCCAGGCGGTTTCAATTTCAGGTTAATAACAGGAGATGCACCTGGACTTGCCCCGGAGCCCTCTGCATTTTTAAGCATCGGGTCGAATTGGGGTCCTTTGGCTGTAACCCGTGTTCACTTGATGAAAATAGAAATCCGCCCTGCTCCGTTCAGCGGTAAGTCTTACAGCAAAAAAAGTCAACTGCGTGACCTTTGAGGCGGGTTGAGATTTAGCAGAACTTTTTGAGTAATTAAGGTGTCCAGGACAACCTGTTTTTTGCGTGCTGCCAGCTGTAGGTTAAAATTCGTTTACAAATAAGGGTGAAAATGCTCTTCGGTTCTCACTGGAACAGGACTGAAGGAGGGTGAAGCCAGGCTCCCACCAAGTTCTTGATCCCTGAACCTTCGAGAACATGGGAGGTGCGGTTTAAGCCGCCCTGTTTATTGCGCAGATAAACCTAGTCAGTCCGGGCCGCGGAGGCGCACCCAGTTTATCTTGATTGGATCTACCAGTATCCGAACCAAATCCTGTCTAACCAGTTGAGTGATGGAGGAGCGTATTCGGGGTGGCCTCACAGGAGTCCAGGCAGCCTGTTAGAATAGCAGAATATCTCGGCCCCAGACCAAATCTGTCCTTTTAAACTGCAGTACCCTACATTTACACAATGTTTTTCCCCAAATAGCCTCATGTAATAGTCACAGGACTCTAGTAAGAAGGCAGATACTATCTTTAAGACAACGTGTTCAGCGAAATTAACTTTCCCAGGTCTTTGTTTCCAAAACTAGGGAGGTAGCTTAGTTTTCAGACGCATTCCCTGGACTTCACATAGACTAGGTCTTTGGGGGCAGCTTTGTCACTTGGCTGTGGGCGATGGTAGTAATGGTGTTTTTCCTTTTGAAAAGCACGTTTCAACATTTTCTCTTACTCCTCAGTTAATTAAAAGATCAATGTCAGGATACAAAAAGTGAAGTTACCAAGTAAACTGGGAAATAAAGTATTTTTGAGTATCTCCATCCTGCTCCCAGGGATTTTTATAAATTGTAAATTCTGTTAAACGATTTCTCACAAACCTTTCGCTAGACTCCCTTCCAGTGAAGATAGGGTCTCCTATACCTGTGCGCACTGCTGCTCCGTCCTCCCCTTCCCCGGACAGCTCTGGTCTTGCCCCGCCAGCCCTCGATATTTAAATTTTGTTACTGCGATTAAGAGTCCTAACTCGGGAGTTTGAATAGGTCTCATCAGGGCGAGTGGGGGGTTACCCTCTGTGTGCCCTGTGAAAAAGGTAAACCTTTTAAATGCTTGGGCGGGGGGGGGGGGGGGGGGGGCGGGTGTGTTCTTGACTCAGGAGTCCTATCCCTGCCTGCCTTCCCGGTATCCCCCAGCCCAGCCCCTCCCTGGGGACTGCCGCCTCCGGCACTGCTGAGTGCTTCGGTCACTCTGCTGAGTACTTCAGCACTGAGGCTGGACGACCATATCGCTCTTTTTTAGGATAATTCGTATCTACCAGGAGTGTCTCGGACTGTTGGCACCCCCCCCCCTTGTTCTTTTAAGGTGAGCTTTTTTTTTTTCTTTTTAAAGTAATTACTTAGTTTATATTTGAATTATTCAAGCGGAAATTTTTCTTAGGAATGTGAAGTAAAAATTTTCATGTTACTTGCTGTAAATCTGACGTTTAGCAGAACTGCAAGACTTTTCTGAGTTTTAGTTAATGTCCTAAGTACTGTAAGTCCACAAAGGATCTAAATGTGTAGAGGATTCTGAGGGCAAGAGTGAGGCTATTGTATAATGTTAGCACCAGAAATTAGGTTTGAATTTCATTCAACGTTCAGAAGAATAAGAAATTAAAAGTCATAGGACTTTAAATGAGAAATCAAAGATAAGAATTTTGGAGTAAAATAAGCAATAAATGTTTAAGTATAGACATGTGTTTTGGGAAAGAATGCTCTTTTTACCTTGCCTTCAAAGAAATCACTTTGTTTTTTGAAACATTTTCTGAAACAACATTTGTGATCTGTACTGTTTTAGGCATTTTATTTTTTAAAGTTTTTGTGTTGCTTAATTACACAATTAATTGTTACATGAAATGTCTTTTTTATGCTTTTTGCATATGTGTTTTTCAGCCTAACCAGGGACGTGTTGAACCCACACACACACTTCACCCTCAGTTAATCCCTTGCTAATCTTTGGGCTGCTTTGCTGGGGGTGGGGTAACAGTGACCAACAGAACAGGCACCGTCTGTCCCTCATAGACTCTCAATGTAGTTTTGAAGACACCTTTTAAACAAATCACAGCAAAAATGCCATGGGAGCATAGAACTATAAGATTTAGTTTGTTAAAGGGGAAGCTCTTTTGGAAAAGTGGAATATTTGACCTGAGACCTTAAGGATTAGTAGGATTTAGCTAGACAGAAGGTTGAGTGGAATATACTTGGAAAGAGAATTAACACGTATCAAAGGGAGCAGAGAGCCTGGCACATTCCAGACACAGGAAAAAACAGGTTTAAAATTGGGATGGGGGCTAGATAGTGTGTTGCAATGCTTGAGCACCCCTTAGCCCTGTGGTTTGTGTAACATCAGTGGGAAGCTGCCAAGGACTTGGAACAGGAGTCACATCAGATCACCTTAAAAGAGCACTTCAATTGCTGATTGGGTTGCAATAGGGCTAACTATTAAGCTTGGAGAAATTGAAGATCCAAGTATCCTGTAATGGGCTTTTGGTATGGGAAGTAAAAGGTAATAAAAGGGCAATGCAGAAAGTAAATGACAATTAGATAATTCGGATCACAAAGAAAGGAATTAGTGAGCTCATACTTTGCCATGCAGTGCACTGGGGCCGAGTACAGAGCTGTGAGAAGCCTTGATTGTTGAAGTCCAGAGTTACTGAGTAAGGGTTGGGAGTGTGGTTAGGGTGGAGAATGGCACCACCTGGGAGAGAGGACAGATTTCATTGAATTTGAGTCCTTGGGAGAAGTTCAAGGATTACTTTAGTTTCCTTCTAGAGCCTCTTGACAGGTAAGGCCATTTATGCTGCAACCAAGGTGCTATAGAAGTTTCAGAGTAAAAGGCTTCGTTCGTTTATGGTACTTGGGGAGCTGTGGAGTAAAGTTCTGTATACCATTCTGGGTTCAAGGAGCCTAAGGCTGGGGACGGGTGTCTTGAGTGCAGTACTAGTTGTGGAGATGAGAGATCGGATGAGGCTGCATAGTAAAGGACAGGGCGCAACCCCAGTGATTCCCTATAGTTACATATGCAGAGGAAAGTCTCAGGAAAAGGCTGAGAGAGCGTCTAAGGAATTAACAGGAGATAGTTGCACCAGGAACTAAGGGAAGAAAGGATTTTCAGATGGAACAGTTAACTCCTGTAGAAACAAATAAGATGAGGATAAGAAAATACTTGTTCTCTTTCTTGCCGTGGAGGTCCTTGGCAGAGTGAGATTGTGCATTTTCAATGGGAGTGACAATGGAGGACTTTTGAGATTTTAATTGAAAGGGAAAGCAAATTGATATCAGGAAAGATACATATTCCAGGATTAGTTAGAAAAGAGTGGTGATAAAGAATTTGTTGAGGTTGGATGGAGTTGGGACCAGAACAGATTTGTAGATAATGATCTTGGTTGTAAAGACCAGCAACTCCTTGTTTATAAATTCCTAGACTTTGTGGCAATTTCCTTCACGTGGTCCCTATTCTTTGAAGTAGATGATGATCAGAAGTAAGGGAAAATTGGAATATAGGGATTTAGGACAGACGTCTAAGATTTTTGGAAGAGTGGGGGTTGTGGTGGAACTGTATATGGTTGGGGACCCTGATTTTCTACACTAGTCATTCCCAAGTTGGGGTAATTTTACCCACCATGGAGTGTCGGGAGACATTTTTGGTTGTCACAGCAGGGGAGGAGGATACTACTGGCATCTGGTGGGTAGAGCCCTGGGGTGCTGCCCAACGTCCTGCAGTGCGGGGCCTGCCCTCACAGCAAAGAGTGTCTGGCCCAAAATGTGAACCATTTACCCCCTCTGTTCCACTGAGCCATTCAGTACACCCAGGGAACAGATCTGTGCAGCCCCCGGGACACTTTTTATTGAGTACACAACAATGAAGGAGGAAGTGCATACAAATTGTTGGTTTATTACATAAAATATTTAAATTATGAAAATTATGAGGGGTCAAAATGTAACTTGTCATTAATTTGTTTTCCCTGGTAGTAGTGCAGTTGAGCATTTCATATATTAACAGTTTGCTTTTCCTTTGCTTAAATTTGTCTCTCCATGCTTCCTAATTTTTAAATCGTGGGGGTTTTAAGAAAAATTAGTTTAGGAACTATATATTTGTCTATATTTTGCTCTAATCGTGTAAATACCCCATTCCATGTGGGATGTTTTTGTGATTCATTTGAGTTAAGGTTCTATTTTATCTTTCGCTATTCATGTGCCCATATTTCTTGAAAAGGTATCTGTCTCTGCATCTATTACATTTGATGTAAAATGACAGTTTAATGAAGCATTTAATTTCCATACTTGTGCCCGTTTTGAACATTGATTGACAAAAGTATATTTTTGGCCCTATCAATATTTTTATTGTCTCTGGTATGCGTATATTGCTACCCGATGGCTCAACTCCTATTCTTCTGAAGACTGCCCTTCCACTTGGATTTGACCTTTCTCTTTCAGTATGGACTCTGGGTGCCACGTGCATTTCATGACACCCTATGGGAGGGGCACCTCTCATCCATCTTGTACACGGAGAGGTGTTCATTCCCTTTCTTGGCAGTCTCAACAAAACGTAGCAGTAAGCGTGGGTTTTATGTTAAGCCTTTTATTTATATGTGAACTTGGAAAGCTTATAGTTTGATTTCTGTATTTGCAGTGTGCATAACATTCGGTTGATGGACTTGTCTGCCATGCTGGATATGTCTTCACACTTGGCCTCACACTTAACTCATTTTCTTTGATTTGATAATTTAGGAACAAAATGATCCATAGACCCTGGAATCCATTGTTGTCTTGTATCTTCTCGACAAAGATAACTGATCTCTGGTAACCTAATGTCAAAACATTATTCTATATTGTGGTTCAAAATAATCCGTTCATCACTTATTTTTTACTTCTGTAGTATTTTGCCACAAACAAGCAAATTGATTAAATGTAAGGCTTGTAGTTTAAGAAGAATCTCACAGAGGAGCTCTTAGAAATGAAGTACCAAATTTCATCGTGACAAATATCTGGAGTAAATATGTAACAATATGTTCTAACCTGACTAGTAATTTAGATTTCCCTGTATTCAAGGCACCAAGTTACACCTAATCCTGCCTTTTATTAATACTTTAGCGATACAATAATATACCCCATGTTTTCCTCCAGTTCTGAATTGTCTTACTGTTTCTGAATGTTGCTTCCATTCTTTCATTCTTCCCTTCTACAACTTACACAATTGACTATTTATAGATTTTGACTTACTGACTGAAGCTTCTAGGTCACATATTTTGCTTTTCAAATTTTACTCTCCATTCCGTTTCACCTTTTTTTTTAAGACCTCCTGGTTGGTTCTTTTCAAGTCTGAATACTATGCATATTTTTGGAGAGACCTGGGCTTGAATCTCAGATCAAGTGTACTTGGTGTATTTCAACTTCACTTAGCCTACCTCATCAGTAAAATGGAGAAAACTGTATTTACTGCATAATCTTGTTACACATACTAAAGGGAAAATTACGTAGTTTTTTGCTTTCTTTTCAGCCACCAAGGCAGCAGCTGACTTGTTTGAAGTCTGCCCTGTCAAGTGTCCATGATGCTGGGCCCCGAGGGAGGTGAAGGCTTTGTGGTCAAGCTCCGTGGCCTGCCCTGGTCCTGCTCTATTGAGGATGTGCAGAATTTCCTCTCCGGCTGCATAATTCATGGTGGGGCCGCAGGCATCCATTTCATCTACACTAGAGAAGGCAGGCAGAGTGGGGAGGCTTTTGTTGAACTTGAATCAGAAGATGATGTGAAAATGGCCCTTAAAAAAGACCGGGAAAGCATGGGACACCGGTACATTGAGGTGTTCAAGTCCCACAGAACCGAAATGGATTGGGTGTTGAAGCACAGCGGCCCAAACAGTGCTGACACCGCCAACGATGGTTTCGTGCGGCTTCGAGGACTCCCATTTGGATGCACCAAGGAGGAGATTATTCAGTTCTTCTCGGGGTTGGAAATCGTGCCAAACGGGATCACCTTGCCTGTGGACCCTGAGGGCAAGATTACAGGGGAAGCTTTTGTGCAGTTTGCCTCCCAGGAGTTAGCTGAGAAGGCTCTAGGGAAGCACAAGGAGAGAATAGGCCACAGGTATATTGAAGTGTTCAAGAGCAGTCAGGAAGAAGTTAGGTCATACTCGGATCCTCCTCTGAAGTTCATGTCTGTACAGCGTCCAGGGCCCTATGACCGTCCTGGCACTGCCAGGAGGTATATTGGCATTGTCAAGCAGGCAGGCCTGGAGAGGATGAGGTCCGGTGCTTACAGTGCAGGCTACGGGGGCTATGAGGAGTACAGCGGCCTCGGCGATGGCTATGGCTTCACCACCGACCTGTTCGGAAGAGACCTCAGTTACTGTCTCTCAGGGATGTATGACCACAGATATGGAGATGGTGAGTTCACTGTCCAGAGCACCACTGGACACTGCGTCCACATGAGGGGGCTGCCATACAAAGCCACAGAGAATGACATTTACAACTTCTTCTCTCCACTCAACCCTGTGAGAGTCCATATTGAGATTGGCCCGGACGGAAGAGTGACAGGTGAAGCTGATGTTGAGTTTGCCACTCACGAAGAAGCTGTGGCAGCTATGTCCAAAGACAGGGCCAACATGCAACATAGATACATAGAACTTTTCTTGAATTCCACAACAGCAGCTAGCAATGGGGCATATAGCAGCCAGATGATTCAGGGCATGGGGGTGTCGGCCCAGTCCACTGCCCAGTACAGTGGCCTCGAGAGCCAGTCTGTGAGTGGCTGTTATGGGGCTGGCTACAGTGGCCAGAACAACATGGCTGGATATGACTAGTTTTGTAGGAGCATTTGAGTTGCAAATTTTCACAGGCAGCCAACAAGCAGTGAAAAGCAGTTAGAAGCTGTGGGACCCATTTTGCACCACGAGTTTGTGAAATCTGGATTAAAATATTACCTCTTCAGTGTTTTCTCATGCAAACTTTATTCTAGCATGTGATATGGAGTAAACTAAAACTATTTTCAGCTTTTCTCAATATTTTGGTAGTGTACTTCAGAGTGATGTTATCTGAGTTAAAATAGTTTTAAGTATATCAAACGTAGATCTTTTACACCACATCACCGTGAACACTGGGGAGATGTGCTTTTTGGAAAACTCAAGGTGCTAGATCCCTAATTCAAAGAGGAACATTTCTCATGTTTGTGCATTCTATTTTATTTTCATTTAAAATCTTTTAGGCTAAGTTTAAGCTTTTTAAAAGTTAGTTTTGAAAATTGAGACACATTACTAATACTGTAGGATTGGTGAGGCCTTGACTTAACTTTCTTTGTAAACTGTGATTTCTTTTTGGGTGTATTTTGCTAAGTGAAATTTGTTAAATTTTTTGTTAACTAAATTTTTTTCTTAAAATAAAGACTTTTTCACAATGACTGGAATAGACTATCTGCTCACCAAAAAGTTGCAAAATGGGTGGTTGAAGAGAATTCATATCAATACTATATAAGTCAGATTTTAAAAGTATTAAGTATAAGTGGTGGAAATCGTGACAAGAAACACAACCCAGAAATTGTGAAGATGGAGTCCCACTGGTGGTTCCTCACTTTATGCTGGAGCCACATCGGTTTTTCATAGCTAGAGATTTAGTTTGGAGTGCCGCATACATTGTGAGTCACAAAACCTGAACCTGTGGGTTCAGGTTTTTTAATAGGAAATGTGCTGGTCAAACATTCTTTTTTCACACTTAATGGTTATTTCTGTGAGTACACTCCTGGGTTAGCAGTTGCAGGTTATTGCAGGATACACATAATCTCAACTTTTTGAGACCTGTTTCCAGTTTGTTACTGGAAAATTATCTGCTGCAGCAGTGGAAAGTCACATCCAAATTCCAGGCAATTCTGCACATGGTATATTACCATCACTTCACTATAACGTGCACTAAATAAAACCAAGACTAATGTGAATGGAGTTTGTTTTTTAAAAACTTGGCTTATATTAGTAATTTTCCCAACCTTGTCTTTTAATAACTAGCGTGCAGCCCACATGCCCTAATTTCTTCACCAGCGTAAGGATCATCATCTGGCATCTTCAACGGACCGGCCTCAGTTACAGAGAAGGGGCTCTGTTGATTAAGCCCCCGAGGGTTTTACTGTTTTAAATAAAAGTACAGTCAGACTCGTCTTGCTCCCTCCTTTCCTGACCTAATTGAGCTATCCTTCCCACTAGTGTTCTGCGTACTCAGCGGCAGCATCACCCAGGAATGCCAGGACACACGGAGCTAGGAATATCCAGAGAAGACTAGAAGGAGAGTTGGGAGGCAGAAGCCATGTTCACAGGGTCTGCCCTTTCTGTTAGCTTCCCCCCACCCCAGTTTTAGGATGCAGTCCTCAGGGAAGGAAGCAAAGACCTTGGTTGTGAGGAAGACCCGGAGAAACCCAGGAAGACACCTAGGAGTGTTAAACTAATGACAGGCTAGGATGCCATGAAAGACCAAAATTGTGCAGGGCAGTAAAGTTTCAAGAACTACACCACCCTGTAAATCTTCAGGGTCCAGTTAGGGAAGGAGTGGGCTCCAGTAAGTCTGGGACAGCAGCAATGGCCCTCCTTACTAGGACTGCCCAGAGGCCTCACGTGAGGTAGGTGATAAGCTGATTTCTGGCCCTCAGTCTGCTCCAAGTCTTACTGTTTGTAGCAGGGATTGGCATGCTGCTTGTATGTGAAATCAACTTGTCACCTGTTTGTGTAAGGCCCATGAGCTGGGTCAATTGGGTAGCAGGGAACCCCAATTAAGGAAAACTTTCCCAGAAAGAGTTCTAATAATAGACCTGTAATGCAGAATATTGTACATAGGGTTTTGTCAAAAAGTTGTGTGGAATTTCAAATTTGCCTTGGCCCAACTGCAGTAAGAAAGGTTTGCTGACTTTTCTGTTCTTAAAAAAATGGCATCAGGACTGAGCATGGCACAGAAGGGAGAACCCCCACTACAGAAGGATGTGGATTTTTACCAGAAAAGCTGCAGGGTCTGGTTAGAATGTGTGGAAGGAACTTGGCACACGTAGATCTCGGTACTGGGTCAGAGGGTTGAGTGAAAAATGGTAAAGGGGGCATCTCGTGATTTCAGGATTTAAATTATGAGCACAGCGGTCTGGAGTTGACCCTGGAAGCTTGGAGACTGCCTGTGGGAAGGAGAGATGTTGGGTATTGAAAAGGGGTCTGAGGACTCAGGCACACTAGGAAAGTAGGGCCAGGAAAAAAAAGCTAAAAATGTTCCCTGGAAGGGCCCAAGGGACACAACCCCAATTGGCAAGGAGTGTGCAAGCGAGTGAGGCGCACCAACATTTTGAGACACTTAATGGAAGCTCTCGTCAGCCAGGGTTGGCAGTAGGAGGAGATGGGGATAGAAGGATTCCAGAAGAGCAGAGACCAGGTAAGGGCAATCAGATGGGAGGTTAGCAGGGTGCCATAATGGGCAGCAAAGGGGCCTTACCTGGCCATGTCTGTGGCAAAGGCTAATAATAGATCTCTGTCCAGGGACTCATTCAGGCACAGCTGTGAGGTCTCAGCCTTCTGCTCCCAGCTCTTACTACTCTTCAGCTCTGACTCAAGGCCGATTGAAAACCAAGGTCCTGTTCTAGGTACTTCTAAAACAACCGGGTCCCAGATCCAGAGACCAACTGAAAATGGAGAAAAGGTCTGGTACCATTGCAATATAGTCTCTAAATCCCCTCTGAGGCCAGGGGAAGGAAGTGATTCAAGTCTCACATGCTGTTGGATATGAGATCTGAATTGATGCTGATAGGGGATACAAAATGGCATCATGGCCTCTCAGAGTGGGAGCATGGGGAGGCTAGATAACATGGATTCCTGGGCCACACTCATCTCACTGGGTCAAACATTTGCAAGACTCCTCAGGTTATCCCTCCAACTGAATGAGGGGAGGGGTGTACCCTAGGCAGTTTCCAGAGCCTGCACACTAGGTCCCTGGCTTGTGGAGAGCTACATGGCGAGAAAGGCCAAAAGGAACCTCTGCTCCCCATCCAAGACTAAGGAGAGGCTCTAGTGTTTGTGCAGTGTCTAAAGTTAGGGCCACACATGAAGACTTGAAAAAGATAAGCATAGACCCTTTTGATTTGCCTGTTTGGTCCCAGCAAACAACAGCTAGTTTTCCAGGCAGGAATTCCTGCCCATTCTGAGGAATATTTTTCGCTTTCCCATTCCTGAATCCCGAGAAAAGTTGGTGAGTAAATCAGCTCCTTGAACCCAGTAATAAATGTACTACTCACTATATATCTCTTAGACATTTTTCCTATTTATTGCTAGGGTTTCCGGATGGGAATTCCCACCGTTCTCGAGATTTTTTTTTTTTTTTGATTTTTCGTTGCCGAATCCCCAGAAAAGTTGGTTGGGAAATTGGGGAAATCGGCTCCTTGAACCCAGATGGTTGGTACTAACAGCTGTCACTTTGTGGAAATGATTCATTGTGGAGAACAGAAAACAGTTTATATCTTGGGATTCAGGAAGGGGAAAGTGAAAAAAATTCCCGAGAACGGGCAGGAATTCCCGCCTGGAAACCCTATCGATGATAGAAAATTACCAAGAACTTAACCAAGTAGTTGCCACATCCACAGCTCTACTTAATGTGGTGTCTCCCAGTACAGATCAACAAGCTTCTGGCACTTGGGAAGTCCTGACCTGTTGAATATACTCAGTCGGCATCAAGCAGGAAATTAAACATTTTACCATCTCAACATGGCCATCAGAACACATTCCCTGTCTTTCTCTAGGGCTGTTGGTAACTCCTGCTCCATTACAGTAGTGCCTAAGAGACACTGGTCACCTCACCATGGTCCATAATATTGACGACAGCTCACAGGACTTGGCGAGGAGAAAGTAGCAAGTACTCTGGATGCCTAGGAAGAAACGTGCTCGAGGGAGGAAGCATTCAGGGCTCTGCCACATCAGGGAAGTTTTTGGGTCTAATAGGCAGGGATTAGCAAACCAGGGTCCATGGGCCACATCTGGCCCACTGCCTGTTTTTGTACCGTGTTTCCCAAAAAATAAGACCTAGCCAGACCATCAACTCTAATGCGTCTTTTGGGTCAAAAATTAATACAAGATCCGGTCTTATATTACTATAACACCGGGTCTTATATTTTTGCTCCAAAAGACACATTACAGCTGATGGTCCACTAGATCTTATTTTCAGGGATACAGGGTAAATGTTTTGTTGATGCACAGCAATACGCATTTACGTCTTGTCTATGGCTGACTTTGTGCTACGTTGGCAGATGAGTAATTTTGTCAGAGACCATGGGGCCCGCAAAGCTATGCCCTAACATATTTATTACCTGAGCCTTTACAGAAAATGTATGCCAACTTCTGGCCTTGGGTAGAACTGGGACATTGCCACTGTAAAGGTCAAAATATTGCATCACTAAGAGGCATAGTTTTTGGTAGGACATTTTGAATGTTGGATAAAGCTTGTTTGGAGAAAACACTGTCCCTGCTCAATCAGGTGACCAGAGGCTACAGGGTTCCCCAAGCTGCCCTGCCATCCGTTTCAAAGGACAGAGCTGGCCCCGTCCTTGAGGTATCTATATGTTCGTAAATGGTTTTGTGTGGTGTCTGTGATAAGTCTCAACAAACAGTCACAGCTCAAACCCTGAGTTAAGAATCAACACATGTCTTCTGCAGCAGAGAGCTAGTTAGGGCTCAAAACGCAGTTTCTCGAGTTCCTGAGCCCATGCTGCACCCAGACCACCTGCACACACTCTGGGTGTGGGCAGATGCAGCAAATCTAAAGGCTCTAAGGCTGCTCAATTTTGTTTCTAGTTTTCTTGTAAAAATTCATGCACTTATTTCATCAAAGTTATTTCTAAGTATTATATTTTAAATGGTGTCTTATTTCATTTGCTGAGAATTTGTTGCTGGGGCTATAAATACTAGGATTAAAAGATAAATATGGGTTTTTACATTGAACTTTGTGGCCCTGCTAAATTCACTTATCTATGCTAATTTAAATGTGGATACTTTGGATTTTCTATATACAAAATCATGCCATTTGCAAGCTCATCTTAACATGATTATGTCTGTCAAGACCCTGTTTCCAAATAAGGTCACAGTCTCAGTACTGGGTGTTAGGACTCCAGTATACCTTTCTGGAAGATACAATTTAACCCACCACACGTAGGTTCAGTTTTCTTCTGAAAATCTCCGTATATCATATTCCTTGAACATACTGGTCTAATCATACCAACAGCTGCATCTTTCTCTGTGTTTATGTTGTCTGTCTGGTCTGTTTGTCTTTTATGCCTGGATATTTTTTATGAAATACCAGAGATTGTGTACAAAATTGTAGGTATAGAATAACTACAAGACCCATGTGCTATTATCATCTATCAGGGATTGCTGCAAAGAATGCAACCAATTTTTTAAAATTACCCTGAGAACAAGAGAAGTTCAAATGGCCAATATGTACTCAATGGAAACCAGAAAATGGCAATCTGAGAACAGCCAAATCTGAGCCAAAACTCAAAAAAAATCTGCAGGAGCCTAACAGAATGTAACAGAATTACATTCTGTTAGGGGTGGGAGACCATAACAAATCAATGAGTCAAATATAAATAGTACCTGACTTAGGGCAGAGTGCAGAGTAGTAGCAGCAGACAGATGGGAAGGACAGTGTTGGTGATGCAGTTGTAGAGTGGCCCTGGAGGTCTGAAAGAACGAAGCGAATGGGGGTGCAAAGGTGCAGGGGACTTGGGACAGTGGCTAACAGAAGGAAGTTCAGTGGTGTCAACACAACATCCCGGAGGCAGCATGAGTGGGAGAGCACTGGGGTGAAGTTGGAGCATTGATGGTTAGACATGGGGCGAGGAGTCAGATGCAGGGCCAGTAGGCCATGTTCGGGATTTTTCTGTAAGATAAGTAGAGGATCTTTGGTGTTCTTTGATCGACCTTGCCTTAAGAATATTCATCTGATGGCAGGGTTGAGACTTGAGTAATAAATAAACCGCTCTACAGAGCCAGGCATAGGACCTAAGCAGTGATCAACCGAGACAGCCCCGGTCACACACCCTCGTGTTAGCTGGTAGCCTTTCTTACCCTGGGTTTTATAGTATTTGACACAAAGTTTGAGGGTAAGATGCTGATACATTCTGGGGGAAAAGAAATAGTGTTTTCAAGCCATTAATCTTAGAATAAACCTTACAACTTTTTATTAAGTTGGTATGGCCTTGCTTTAAAAGCACTCTTTTAAAAAGACTGCTATTTAACAATACAAAGTAATGAACTATTGATTTATATAAACAACCTGGCTGGATCTCCAGAGTGTTATAGAAAAATACATATATGTAAGTACTGGGTTAGAAATCGGTTTACCTTCTAAGTGAGATATCTCTGTAATGTTCCAGTTTTCTATAATAGCATGAAAGATGTTTGCAATCAGAAAAAATAAAGATTGTTTAAATAAAAATGGGAAGGGGTATATAGTCCCCAAGCAGGCTCAGTCAGGGGGTTCTCGGATAACGGTAAGGACCAGAAAGGCAGACGGCTCAGGCGCCAGATGCCCTGTGAGAACCTGAGAGTGTGGGTCCCTCTCAGGCACAGAGGGGATAACACAAGTCACCACCTCTTATGTGGCTGGGAAAAATGAGTTAACGTGTGTAATGTTGATAACAGTGCCCATCACATACTAAGTTCAGTTAAGTGGGAATTACCCTTTGCTTTCTCTGGTTCTTTCCTGGGCGGCCCCTCATCTGGGGTAACGACAAGAGGAGGGAATTGTGACTAAAGCCACCACCACCCCGCCCCCCTCCTGCCCCAGGAGAAATAGGCCAAGGGAAAGGATCTCTAAAGCACAGTGAATAATTCCACATAGGAAGCCTGGACAGAGACTTATCTCATACCATGGCGACCTTTCCGGATCCCTCCATGGAGGAAAAAGAGAGAGCTCTTTTCCCTTGGGAATCAGCCGCCCAACTCCAGGGCTCAGTCGCCAAACTCAGGTTAACACCGACTGCATCCTGCACGGTCCCTCTCGCCCCCCATCAGTCCTGACTTCTTCCACCCGGGATTAACCCAGGCTCCCAGGCGGCCTCCATGAGCTCCCTGCCCAGGCCTTGGACAGCTAGAATCAACCTAAACCAACAGGTACCAGCCTGCTGTTGAACAAAGGCTCACTGACGCTGGGCAATAGTGGTTGCTTATAAGGACTGCGGGGGCTGTGGAATTGGTTCAGGGGAAACTTAAATGAAGCCATGCTTGGCCGACTGCGAGCACAGCAGAACAGGACCGTGTGTTCCTGGCCCCTACCCCCACCCCGCTGGAGCTGGGGGTGGGGGGTGGGGTGGAGGGAGTGGGAACACGTGAGGATGGATGTGGAATGCTCTCCCGGGTCTGGGTTCGTGGGCTGGAACCGCCGCGGCTGCATCTCGGGTCAAAGTGACTAAGGTCCCCAGGCCAGAGTGGGCTTTCCTTGTTACTGAGAGATTTCAAACAGCAGGGCTTGTCGCAGCGTGTGGCGGTGGGGACCCAGGTTTCTCCTAAAGAAGTAGTTTCGGCGGGCACTCAGAAGGGTCACGCTGCCAAGATCACTTCCGTGCTACCACTCAGGCCCCACCAAAGGCCAGACTTTACTTTCTCACATGCGGTCCACTCACGCCAGCGTCCTTCGCGTCGGAGGAGAAAAAGGAAACGCACCCACCCGCCAGGGGCCGCCCGGCCCAGGCGCGTCCCCGCTGAGCCCGCCCCCCGGGCTGTGCGCAGGCGCCCTGAGCCCCTGCCCGCCTACTCTTGCCTATGCCTCCTGCTCCCTCGTCCCTCTACCGAGTCCCAGCTCAGCAGGGGGCAGTGGTTCTCTGCAGTGGCCACACTTGCCTCCTCTTTGATCTCATTGCCTGCATTCCGGTCACACTGACTTTCCTCTGGTCCTCAAAAAGCATGAAGACCAGTGTCCCCTCAGGTCATTTGCAAGCATTGTTTCCTCTATCGGGAAAGATGTTTGCGTGCCTGGCTCCTCTCACCATTCTTGGTTGAGGATTTAGCTCGGATGTCACTTCTTGGCCTCACCACGGCCCCTGTGCACCCAGCTATTACAGCACACTCCTCTTCTTAGCAGACATCCATGCAGCTCAGAAAGCTGGGACCTTAAAGGATCCATCAGGTGGATAATGGGCTTGGCACTGCTGCCCACCCCCATGGCTCCCTGCCACACTGTGTCACCCACCTTGAACAGTGGCTGCACTTTCAGCCAGGTGTCCTGAGTCCCACTCAGGTTCTTGGAGTTCCTGTTGCAGCTCTGGGACAGCCTTAGAACCCTCCCCTACCCACCTGTCCTGCTTCAAAGGCCCTAAGCAGATCTAAGAACCTCGTTTTTAGACCTCAAGGCCTGGGATGGGCTACACAGGGCAGGAGGCAGGGTCCTCAGCCTCAGACTCCCCTGCACTGGCACACAAGTGAGGGGACCCAAATTCTAGGACACGTCATACTTTCCAGAGGATCTGGCACCACTCTGAGAAGCGGAGGGAGGCTTTGGAGCAGTACACCATCGGAAAGCTGGCTTGAGACAACCCCATCAACACAGACCCAGACCCACTGCCTGACAGAGACAGGGTAGACTTCTGCTGTCCCCACCTGTCCCTGCCCCAGGGTCTGCCAGGGCCGGCTGGGCTGAGTGCACCTCAGCTCCTTACACCTGGGCTGTGGAGGTTGGCAGGAGGGGTGAGGCTGCGGGATGGACAGGCTCCCGAGGTGGGAGAGGCATGTTCCCTAGCCCTACCCCCTCCAACACACATACACATACATGCATGCAGGGACCTTTCAAGTGAAGGTTCCAGAAGTGGACTCGACACACTGAGGGACCTACCTTTGCAGGGATGGTTTGGGGTTCTAAAATGCTCTATGTGGGGCTTCTTGGGATGTAGCTGGGGGGGTGTACATGGGTTGGTCTAAGCATTATACAGGGTTTTACTGGAGTGGGTCAAGGAAGAAATTGCTGCATTTCCTGGGCTTTGTGAGCAGTAGAGAGCATTCACTGAGTGAGGTGGGGTCTTGGTGGACGGAGAGCCACTGCAGAATCAGTCTAGGTTACAGGATGTCATGGATACCTGGCTCATTGGGACTTCTAGGGTCTCCAGGCAAGGTTGGAAATTGTGAGGTCCTTCAATAAAATATTGAGGTGTCTTGAATGGTGCATGGATGAGGCGGGGGGGGCAGATCAATTATCAGGAGGTTCTCAAAGTGGGGGCATGCTGGGAGTGGGTCACAGGACAGACCTGTGGCCACAGGAAACATTAGCAATCCACGCCCCACCCCCACCACCCCAGCTGCTGAGGAGCCTGGGTTTTCCTGAGCAAGCTGCCCAGCCCCATAGAAGGTCACAAGACCACAGGAAGAGTGAGACCAGTTTAATTTAGAAATAAGCTTTGGACGGCCTCCTGGTGAAAAGGAGCCTGAGGGCCCACCAGTGGAAAGAAAGGCCCCCAGGTGGGGAGGGAACAGCATGGGAGCTGGCGCTGGGAGTGCCACGATGCTGGTCCTGTGCTCAGCAGGTACTGGCAGAGCCTGCAGAGAGAGAGAGTGGGGTCCAAGGTCCTCACAGACACGGTGACTACATAGACACGCCCCTCAACCTTGGGTGACCCCAAGGCTGGGCTGGCTCAGGACAGTCCCACCTTACACACAGATGTCTCTTAAAAAGGAGACATCATTTTTTAACTCTCAAATTATGTGGCCACTCTGCCTGAGTGCCTGGAAGCCTCTCAAAGAAGCCTGTCTCACCTGGAGTGATGAGTGGAACAGCTTTCTCAGGTAAGGGACTGAGAAAGGAACACATCAGATTAGCATCCTTGGACCTTCTGTCCCCTTTCACCAAGACTCCTGGTGCCTCCTCCCCAGGGGGTCCCCAACTGCCTCCTTGCTATTCTTCCACTGTTGTTTTAAACAATACCCGGGGTCAGAGGTTTCCCTGATTTAGGGTCCTTCAGAGTTGATTATTTGTGAATAATCAACTGCAGACCCAGGGAGCAGCCAAGTGACTGTCCTCTTTCTCCAGTGTAGGACTTTACCCCAAATTGTCTGCTCAGCTTGAGGTGCACCCAGCCTCACCTCGGCTTCCGACTGTGCTTGCATTTGCATTTTCCACCTGTGAAGAAGAGACATCGGTGCGAAGAGCCAGGACCCTGGGCCACCCCTTACCACATGCCACCCCACCCCCACCCCTCCAGCCCCACCAGCCCCACCACTCACTCAAGGCGAACAAGAGGCCAGCGATGCACAGGAGGCCTGCGCAGATCGTTCCTCCCAGCTGCAGGCCTTCCCAGTCTAGGGGAGCAGAGCGTGAACTGGTGCCAGCCTGGCTCCACCCCACGCACTCATTCAAAAGATATTTATGAGCACCTGCTTGTGCAGTTGCCCTTACATTCCACGCAACCAGAAAAATAAGCCAGTAAGTAGATGCATAGTATACTGTCTGGTGGGAGCAAGTGCTAGAAAGAAAATAAAAAAGCAGAAGAGCACAGAAAAAGAATGGGGTTTGAAGGATGATCAAGGAAGGCTTTTCTGGAAGGTGGCATTTGAACTGAAGCCTGGCATGGGGGACCTCCGGGGGTGTGTAGGGATATTGGAGGACAGTGCCAGGTAGAGGAAGAAGAAACCTGCTTGGGGGCGCTGCAGGGCAGCAAGGAGCCAAGTACTGGGGAAGGCATGTAAGAGAAAGGGGAAGGAAGGAGGTTGGTGTGAGATACCCGGCCCAGCAGCCCAGTGCCTCAGCCCAGAAGTCTTCCTAAATATGCAGGGTTGTCTTCCCTCCTTGCTGGAATGAGAATCTTTCAAAGACCAGGTGCATGTTGGCCTTTTGTTCTTTTAATTACCACACTGACTCCTTAATCCCCACTCCCAGCCCCATCTAACTGGGCTCCACATCACCCCTGACCAACCTCTAGCAAAGAGGTGCAAGATAGGCAAGGGGAGGAGTGGGGATGAAGGATATCAGCTCTTACCGTAGTAGAAGGGACTGTCTTTATCTGCAGGAAAGAAAAAATAGTAAGGACCGGAACTAGGACGCAGGATTGGAGTCTTAGACGGAAAAACGTGACAGCAGGAGCAGGCAACTTGTTGGGGCCTCACTCACCAACAAGGTCATTGGCTTCCAAGGCAGACAGGCCTGGGTGGGAGAAGTAGAGGGATTGCGTGATAATTCATGACACTAGTCTCAACATCATTCAGCAGGCAGGATCTCAGCCCAAAAGATGAGGACAGATAGACAGCCTCGTTGGGAGACACCCTGGGGTCAGTTCCCTTCCTCACACCTTCCCAG
The DNA here is from genome assembly GCF_036562045.2 of Rhinolophus sinicus. NCBI lineage: Eukaryota > Metazoa > Chordata > Mammalia > Chiroptera > Rhinolophidae > Rhinolophus > Rhinolophus sinicus. Next base: position 66,487,916 of record NC_133757.1, read on the forward strand.
CCTCACACAATGCTGGGATTCTTTCTGTCTCCCATCCCACAGCCTTTGCTTTCCTCGCTCCACCCCCAACCCCCCCACCCCCCCACAGGCACACAGCCAGCCCCTCCTGCTATCTCTCAGGATTCCTGCTATTCTTCCTTGCACTGGAAATGGGATGGTGTGTTGGTTATCTTTTTACCCTCTCCTGAGAGGCTTCTTACCCAGACCCTGGCTAACCCTCTGCTTCCTGAAGAAATGGGGAATGGAATGCCTTTCTCTTCAGCCACCAGATGGTCACAGTTTTCCAGAATTCAATTACCCAGGATAACTTTTGCAATATCCACTTCTTACCTGTATTATTTCCTCTACTGATGATAGGGTGGGTAGGTAGACAGAAATGAGCAGGAGAAGGAGAGACCTAGCCCGGATAGAAAGCCCCTTGCTGCAGCTCCTACTTGGGTCCAGACCCCTTACAGCTGCCCTCACTTAGGGCACCGATGCCTCACTTGCCCAGCAGGACCCCAGGCTCACACTTGCCCCTAAATCAAACCGATGTGTTGTCAGAGGGCAGAGAAGGAAGGAAGACATCCCACTCATCAGCGTATACAGGACCATTTGAATGAGTTTCTCAAACAAATCATAAAAAGAACATTGACAGACACTGCTTTGAGTAGCAAAAGGGAGAACTGGACACCTCAGCAGGAGAGAGAGAGAGAAGGAGAAGGGAGACGGGGAGGCAATTCTACTCACAGAAATCAAAGCCTTCATAAAATGTAAGGAGAGGCCTTTCCCCCTCTTGGATCTGTCTGCTCCATATCTTAGAGTGTACCTACCTTTGCTAATAAACTTCTTACTACCCTATCTATACCTGTACAAAATGCTGTCTCTTGGCTGCATTCTTTCCCTGAACACAAGAGCTGAGGAATATTATCGCAACCCAGTAACAGCATTATTTCTTTTTAAATCGAAAGTGTAAATGAAAACACATTTATTCGACACCAGGCCCCCTTTGAGAGATGCTGCCCTTGTCTTCACTGCCTTAGAGGGCACTTGAGAGGCAGCAGGATCACCCTTGGGGGGACTCACCTGCCAGCGCAAGGAGAAGGCCCCAGGTCACTCCCTCCATGTCACAGCTGCAGGGCAGGGCTGTAGGGAGGGGGTCGGGCTGGGGTCAGGTGGCTTCCACCTGCCCTGTGGGAGAGCAAGGGCACCAACCACCAGGGTGCACTTACTTATGGGGTGGTCTTGGGAAAGTTACCCACTTCTGTTTCTTCACTGAGAGCTAATACTAGTAGCGTCTTGTGGAGTTATATGGATTGAATTAATACTAACTAGTTAAGTGCTTAGAACAGCTCCTGCATGTAGTAGTGCCCTATAACGCATTGTTAAAATCTGTAGCCAGATGCCTAGCCCAAGGTCAGGTGAGCAGGGCTGCTGTTCTAACTCTGGCTTTGATGTCTGCCTTCCTAACCCCAACGCAAAGAGCAAGGCTGTCAGGCCTGAGGCTATTGCTCCCAAAGGTCTGGGCCTGGGACACAATCAGGCTGAATTCCACGGTAGCCTCCACAAAGGGCCACCTGGGCCTGAGCTGGGCAGAGGAGGGAGCCGCTGACCAGGGGGAGTGGGCAGCGGAGGATGCCAGGCACAGATGTCCTCCCACCCCAGCCCAGCCTGCGGAAGGGACCCTCCTCAACGTTCCACTTTCAGAGTACAGAATGCTATTGGCAGCAAATTGCTTGGTGGGTGGGATATCGCCCCTTTCTTCTTCCTCCTTGGGGTGGGAACAAGTCCCTGCTGGCTATGCCAGGGACAGAAGGCTCCTCCCAACTTTCTGCATATGGTTAGGTGCAGGAAGCCCTAGGGATGTCTATGTTCCATACAGAAGTCATTGTTATTATTTGCTGGGACCAGCTGGACAGAACTCTAATCCACTTATTAGCTGTGTGCCTTAGTGGGTTACTTAATGTCTCTGAGCTTCTGTGTCCTGTAAAATGAGGATAATTATAGTAATAGCAACCTCATAAGGTTATGACTGAATTAAATAAGTTAACATGTCAAGTCTAGCACATAGTAAGTACTAAAACATGTCACAATAATCAATACATGAATGCCTAGGTCTTATTGCCATAGAAGGGAGGGACTATTAATGTGCTGCTTCTGAAGGCGGGAGGTTCTCATCTTTGAGCTGTCTCTCCACTCACCTCACTCACCACCCTGGCATTCCTGGAGCATGAAGGGTACCACTCCAGTTTACATATTCTTTAGCCAAAGGCTGGCTCCTGTGTCCTCCAGGCCCCAACCTGCCGTCCATATGACAGTGGTCACAGAGCAGGCAGCCTCCAATCCTCCACACCCCCAAACACGCACCCCGTTACCAAGAATACCCAGGCACTCCCATCCCTTCCTAGGCTGGTACTCTGGGCCACCCCTCTGTCCCAACCCCTCCACATAGCAGCCCGAAGTCCTAGCAATTGCCTGCTCACCTGAAAGCCAGTTCTCTTGAGCTCACCTGAGAGCAGGGTGCACAGAGCAGGTCTGAGGAGGTTGCTGGGACAGTGTTCAGCCCAGTGGGTTCTGGCTCTTTAAACGCAGCAGGCTTGCCCGAGGGGACAATATCTTCAGACAGGAGGGAACTGGTCAAACTCTGTAAGATTCCTGCAGCTCCCTCTGCCCTGTGCTCTTAAGGAGACAGATTGCCCTGCCACACCCACTGCAGAGGAGAGCTCCTGAGGGCCTCAGGGCCAGCTCAGAGTGAGGTGGTGGTGGGGGAGAGGGGTGGGCAGGGCCTCAGACTCTTCTCTTAGGCAGAAGATGACTTTCAGCTTCTTCAGCTCACCTGGATCCTAAAAGAGGGGCCCTGAGGTGTGCTGGAGGGGGACAGGGTGTTTCTGGGCTCTTGTGCCAGCAATGAAGTTCCAGGATTTTTGTGTGGGGATGTTCTGGGGACAGTTGAGACAATGTGGAGTCAGGGACTGGTCTTGAGTCTCCATTTACTCAGTGGTCCTGCTGCTTTTTCCTGGCTGGGTATACATGGGGGGGGGGGGGTGCTGAGGCTGATGGGCACCCGTCAGGATCATTCACCCTCTGACTAGGCCTTGACACCCACTTCACCCAGGGAGACCGACAGCTGGAATTCAGAAAGCCCCTAGGCCCAGGCTCTGGTTTCTTCCCGACTTCCTGGGGGTGGTGATGGGGGCAGAGAAAGCCCACCAGCTCCAGGATAAGGGGTGGGCTGCTGCCCGCTTCAGACCCGGATGCCTGCCTCCTGCACTGCCAGCTGGCTCTCCTCTTCCCTCACTCCACCACACATCCCTTTTAGCCTGTGCCCTTAGCCCTGGATGGTGCTGGGCCTCTCTATTCTGCAGTCCCCCTCCCCAATTTCTCTGTTCACTGCTTTTCCTACTGCATGGTGAGCAACTGAAGGCAGGGATGTTGCCTCCCTTATTCCTAATGCCCAGCCATGGACACCAATAAATAGATTTTGACTGCATTGTTTGTGGAGAAGGTAATCAAGAGGACGTGACTGCCGGCTGACCCTTGGGCTGAACCCAGGCAATCAAAGGCTCCTCAGCTCAGACCCTGTTCTTGAAATTTATGCTCTGCTTGCCGGTTCCAGAGTGGGGACTGTTCCAAGGACACAGCCTTGTGTGTTTTTACTCGTCACAGCCTATCAACAACCAATGATATAGCTGGACCAGCCCTTGTGGTTCTTATTATGATTACGAGACACCCTTCAGCAATAACCATCCAGAAACTTTGGAAAAAATAAAGGTTTCTTATTCAGAGGACCTGAAAATTACAGCACACCTGGGGCCAAACACTGAGGTCGCAGGTAGAGTGAGAGAGTGCGTACACATGGGCTTGGGGCTTTGTATTCATTGGCATCGAGGGTGGGGGTCTAGAGTTTCATGGGCTCACACTTTATTGGTGAATTTAAAACATAAGAGTGGGAATTTAAAGCCCGGGAAGTGAAAAAACAAACAAACAAGTAGCCCAAATGGCCAGTTATTGAAATCAACCAAGATCTCTAAAGCATGGGAGCCTCAGTGGGTGGAGGTGGCCTGGCTCTTTATCTAGTCTTTATCTAACTCTTTATCTATGTGGCTGGCAGTGTGTTTATTTGAGATAGCCATCTTTGAAATGGATACTTCATACCTCACAATCAAAGTTTAAGTCAGGCACTTGCATTACAAAAAATAAAACACTTGTCAGGCTAACATAACACTAGACCTTGAGAGAGTAGGTGGTATTGAGAACACCTAGACTGTGTACATGGCTGAACCTAGTTAAGGCCCTCTATAAACTTTTAACATTCTGGCAGGCGGAGGTGGAGATTTTCTCATATTGCAGTTGTCCGAGACAAGCTTTGTAAAGTTCTCTGGCTCATTACACCTGCACCTCCCAATCTGGAGTGGCCTGCCTCTTTCTTCAGTCTCTCCTTGCCCTCTGTGTAGGGGCCAGTTTGCAAACCAGCAATTGTTGAGTCAGTGAGGACAAGAAACCATGAGAGGCTCCCAGTGCTGGGGGCAGGGGACAGGCCAAGGCCAGGAAAGGCAGGCAGGGAGCATGCTGCTGAGTAGGGATGGGGAGGGCATTCCTAGAGCCAACAGGTGCATCTCGTCATGAAAACCTTCCATGCTGCTCCCTGGTTTCAAGATCCAGTTTCTGCACAATTTGACCAGAGGCTCTGGCACCAGAAAAGACTGGATGTGAAGCCCCACTGTGCCACTTGCTTACCAGGTCATCTCAAGAAGCTCCTTCATCGGTCTGAGCTTCAGCTCTCTCTCCCATAAGTGGAGCAATGACAGGATTTACCTCTGGGGTTTAGGATGGGGTGCTGCAGGGGCTCGGGGCTGCCCCACGGTCAACCCTCAGTGTGTACTTACAGGATGAATGCCTCCCAGGCCTGGTGTGAGGAAAATTTGTTAACCTCAAGATTCAGAAGAAACATAATAAATAGCACATTAATAGTCAAATCCAGGCTCTGTTAGTTACTTGCTATGTGCTCTTGAGCAACTGACTTACTGTTTACTTATCTATAAAGTGGGAACCATGACCGAGACTACTTTGAATGTTTCTGGTATGATGACATCTGATCGTGCTGCTCAGTTCACAGGAGCTTTTATTGTAGTGGGAATGGCCCTCATACATATAAGCTGAGATCTGCAACATGAGAGAAAGAGGGTCGTCATTAGAGAGACCCCACGGGAAAACTGAATTCTAGAGAAGAGAACGGTCTTGCTTAAGGTCACACTGGGGACTCAGCCAAAGTTTCCAGACTCCACAGTTGAGTTCATCTGCCCTGGCAGCCATAGTGGGAAATAAGCAGCACGGGAGCAGGCATTTGTAGAAGGGAGACCCTTTAAGTCCCCAGTGCCATATTTGCTTTGGAAAGTCTCCATGAAGTATGAAAAGGACTTCAAATCCACTTTTCCAGAAGAACTAGTGCTTTTGCCCTGCCCCCACCCTCTTCTGGGACCCACCACTCCCATCTCTGTCACCATGAGGTATTATCACCTTTAAAAAGTAGAAAGAGAATTTCACCTGAGCCAGGTGGTAAGTTTGGGGCAGAACCAGGGGAGGGAGCCCAGCTACCTGTGAGAAACTTCTGCCAGCACAGTGCTCCTCTTTTTGCCAAAGCTGGCCGTGCAGTGCACCGTGGCCGAGTACTGCGTCCCCTGAGAGGCCCCAAAGACCACACACACACCCAATGGCTGGCAGCAATGCCTTTCCTCCAACTGGAAGTGGTGTGAATTCAGTTCCCAGGTCAATGAGTTATCTTCTTAGGTATTAAAACCAGTACTTTTAAATGGTCATGAAACTGGGTATAGAAAGCTTTAGAAGCTTTGTGTACCAAGAAGTATGTGGGGATAGAGCCCCAGAGTGCAGTTTCCAGGCTCTTGGCCTCACGTGGAAAGGTGCTGGCTCAGGTAGTAAATGGCCATCAACTGTGATTGGATGGCCATCAGCTGTGGCTAGTTGGCCATCAGCTGTAACCAGTGAGCCATTGGGCACTAATATAACTACTGTGGCTATGCTAGCAGAAAATGGGGGCTAGCAAGAAGATGGTGGCTGAGCTGGCAAGCGTGGATTGCAGTTAGGATGGCGGGTTGCGGACAGTGTGGATCCAGCCTCCAGTGAGATTATAGTGCCGCCAGCGAGAATATAGTAGTAGCCCCTATCTGTGGCTCCGTGGGTGTTCCTTTTGGCCTCACCATGTCCTGCGTTCTTGTGTGGGGAGCGGGAGCAGAGACCCTGCATGACACCCCACATGACAAAGTAGTTACTAAACTGTCCTTTTATTGGTTAGGAGTGTTTAGGGTGAACAGTTGCTCTCTCAGGATGTGATGCGTGAGGAGCTTGACCGGCAGTGAACACTGTTTTCAGAGAGTCACAGTCAAGGAGGGCTGGCCACCAACATGCATTCCTCACGCAAATCCCTGGAGCCATCCATTTGGGCCTGATTTCTTATCTACTACATGGGAGAACTGGGTAAGAGGCCCTGAGATCTACAGGGAAATCAAACCTCGGGTGATGAAAGGCTGGGAAGAGTGGGTGGTGGAGAGCCAGCGTCAGTTGGGTGGGTGCAGATGAGAGCCTGGAGGTATCAAAAGTTGAGAGAGAACTGCCAGGTCCAGCTCTGAACTCTTTCTTCCCCTTCTGGACTCAGCACTGCAAAGGATACAAAAGCCCTCAGCACTCAATCCAGGACTTCCTCGTCGTTCATGTCAATCACCGCCACAGCTCTCACACTCCCAAACTGCTTTCCTCCTTCTCCAAGCATTACTTATTGCTCTGTGAAGAACACATGCATCCTAGAAGCCATTGATTTCTGGTGGAAAGGTAATGAAACAGGACTTACCTAAGAGTGACGAGAGGTAAAATAAGAAGGAAGTGGCTCATATGCTGTCTGGAATATAGTGGGAACATAACATGAGTATTTTTCCTATCTTCTCTGATGGACTGAATGTCACAGGTGTTCGTAGAAGGCTGACATTGTCTGTACTGAGGGCTCTGGTGTAGGAAAAATACCCCATTCATGAGAGAACCAGAGGAACAGCAGAGGAAATCTCTGTTCTCTGCGGCCTCTCCTGCCTGGATCTACTTCCTGGAATCTGTCTCCTCAGGAATCCCCCCCCCCCCCCCCCCCCCCGTTCTTCTTGCCCTCTTACCCAGAGCTAATTGAACCAGACTGAGTTCCTAAAGCAAAGTAGAAACTTTATTCTTTGATCAAGGAATGGAGAAGGGTGAGCTCATGCCGGAAAGGGCCTTCTCCCTGACCTGGGAGGTCCGGGAGCTTTGAAGGGGTTTAGGGTAGGTAGGTGGGATGGGGTGGGGGTGAGTTCTAGAAAAGGGAAGGAGTTGGGTAAGAGTTGGGTATGCGCAGTCTTAAAGGCTCCATACTGTACGGCACTTATTGTGCTTAGCAATTTACATTCACCCCCGCCCCGCGTGACTTTTAGTATGTTAATGAAGAAAAAGTAAAAGGAGGTGGGGGCGGTGCACTGTTTCTAGCTATCCGGACCCGGCTGGGTCTGTGGGTGCTGTGGTTAACCGTTAGCAGTTCTCCTTAGTTTCTGTAAGCAAGCGTAGCTTGTGACCTAGTTTAGCCATTTGAGAACAGTAGGGTTTTTAGACGATATCCCGGTGTCGCTCTCTGCATATTCCTCAGGTCCCCCCATTTGTGCTCAGGGTGTTGAGCCCCTACTGGTTTTGGGCCCACAGATCTGGGGCTCACTCCCTTTGAGGAACGTGTGGGGAGGGAGGCAGCCTGACTCCCGGCTCATCTCCCTGCCTGTGAGAGCAGGAGGTGAGCAAGGGGAAGGAAGGGTGGAAGGACGACCGTCTGAAGGGTAGCGGCTGTGGGACGAAGGGCTAATTTTTCCGGAACTCAGCCTCCGAGGACTCCTGAGTGTTTTGGGGAGGCGGCGGGCGGCGCCCTTCGCGCTGCGGGATCTCAGAGCCTTCCGAACGAGGGGGTACGGAAACGATGTGAGGGTCTCAAGAGAGGAACACTGGGGCCGCTGCGGCAGCCACTCCACTCAGGACTCTGGTGTGAAGGCCCGGCTCGCTTTGGCCGGCTCTGGGGTCCACGAACGACTCCTAAAGCCTCTAGGAGACTCCTTGCAAGAGGTCGTTAATGACCCACCCTCTCTCTTCTTACAAGGAGTCGAGAAACAGCCAATCGTAGCAGGACCGTGGTGGCTTCTAGCCAATCAGCACCAAGGGACGGCCATTGAGGCGGGGCTGTGGGTGAAGCCGCCTATGAGGCTAGGGCCCAGGCAGTGTGGGCGGGGTTTTCCTTCCCTTGAGCGGTCCCGCCCTTCTTCGCGTGGATTGGCTGCGCCAGTTCACCAGTGCCTGTCTGGCAGCCGCCCAAGTACCTTTTCTTAGCAGCTACTCAGCTACCTGTGAGGGTCAGGTCTTTGGGTCATTCTTTGCCCGAGTCTTTCTCTATCCATCCGTTCGGTCTCCTATGATGGTCACGGTTTTCTGAAGGTCGTTGTCTTCAGTAACTGGCACCTTAGAGGCTGAGAGGGATAGCTGAGGTGAAGGGACAGCACACAGCTCGTGAGCTCAGAGCAGGCCAGGGCGGAGGCCTGGGGGGCGGGGGGGGGTGGGGCTTCAGGCAGTTGGAGAGACATTATTGGATCTGCATTTGAGAACGCCCTTCGGAGGGTGGGAATGAAGACCTGTGCAAGAGGAGAGAAGCCGGAAGTGTTCACAGATCTGATATACCGGCGACTCATGCTACTTATTCGTCCCGCTTCTTTTAGAGCTCAGCAGCGCTTTCCGCTATCTCACAGGCCCCTTAGCACCCTTTGCTACTCGTGTCTCCCATCATCCAGATCACCCACCCTCGACCTGAGAACTGAAATAGCTCTGGGATACACCTCCCTTTGTATCCTACGGGCACTCCCCAGTCAACAACTTCTAAAACCTTCCCGTCGTCCTGCCGGCCCACTCACCCCAGCGTGTCTCGATTTCAGAGTTGCCTATGCCAGGTCACTCTTATCTACCTGGTCATAAGGGCCACCACTAAGCAGATCACATGGAGATTATCTGTTGACGTGTCTCCCCCTCAGGCTTTAACCCCTCGAGGGCACTAGCACTCCTCACTCTGGGTGACAGGTTCATCCACAATAACCTTAGTGAGTGCTGTTTTCCAGCACTTTCCAACTGTTAACTCTTGTCATCCTCACAACCTTTGAGGAGTCTCATCACCCAAATTCATTATGAGGACATGAGGTGAAGGGTGGTTAGGTGAAGTGCTGGGCCACACAGCTGGAAGTAGCTGCCCTGCCCCAGAGAAGGCTCTTCACCAACACTTTGCATTAAACTGTGCACCTGATTGATTTTTAATGTGCTTTTAAAGCAGCTTTGTAGAGTTATGACTCACCTACCATACAATAATCTCATTTAAAATGTACAATCCAATGGTTTTTAGAATGTTTACAGAATTTGTACACATTATTTTAAAAATATATAATTGGTGTGCATGCATGTTTGTGATTTTTATGCAATGATAATATTTAGATATTTTGTATCAATATGTATACATTTTATTTTCACTAGGGTGCCAGTTGTTGAAAAGTTGGTATCGCTATACATGTATTATATGTACCATGCTTTTTAAATAGGTATAATTTGATTATACAACTTTTAAAGTATTTTCATTCTAATATAATTACTTGCCATTTATTTACTCATTCAACACTGATTTTTTAAATTTATATTTATATCTATTTATCAATTCGACACTGATTTACTAATTCTATCTTTCGTGTCTCATTACAGTTCCGACACTTTTCCAGGAACTGGGGGTTCTGAACAAGTCAATGCAAAAAGCTTCTGCTTCGAGTAGCTGACATCATGGTGGGGAAAACAAGTGGGAAAAAGAAATAGATACTATTTCAACTATTGATTGACCAGTGTAGTGAATACATAAAACAGCTGAGATGTGGAGAGTGATGGGGTAGAGAGACAGCTTTCTTAGATTGAAAGTCAGAGTTGGGCAGTTGGTAGAAGCAGGTTGAAGAGACTTGTATGTCACAGCCATGATTTCCCCTTTGCAATTCTTTTCTGGTTAAATTGAGCCAGTGAAGCCAAATACATATCCAGATTTTAGAGCATAACTTATGAAAAGAGTTTCTTATCTAGAACCAGTGGTTTTCAGCCCAAGAAATCTCTCTCCCTGGAACTTGTTTATCTACATCTTTATATAAGTTAGTTATAATAAGATTAAGTGTCTGATAAGGAGACTTACTTACATATCTGGCAGTAACAGAATAAAAGAATGTTTTTCCTGGCACTGAATGCTGAAGTTGAAAGACTAAAAGCAGTGGCTTAAGAGACCAAAGACGCTATGATCAGAAGGGTCTATATTTAAGCAGGTCTTAGTTCTGTGCTTCATTAACATTGAATGTGATTATGAATGTCAATAGTTTCTAGAAGTTTGTCTGTCACCAGAATGCACTGAACTTGTGGACACCTGAGATCTGGATTCAAATGCAATCCAAGCTCGACAAGTCTTTGTTATCTATTGCAGTAGCTAATTAAAAACGATGCAGCCATTGTTACGCAATTTTACCAACAAAAAGGGACATGTTGGGTTCTACTCCAATCAGACTACAAGAGAGAATTACAAGTACCTTTAAGCAATGTAAGCTACTGAAGAAGTTGAAGTTTAGTAAACAATGGGAAAAAAATTTAAAAATTAGATAGCAGTTTTAACTTTTTTCCTGTAATGTAACATTAAAACATAGTTTGATATATAAAGTCTTGAGAGCTATTATTTGCCTTCAAGTTCTTAATACATTAGTAAAATATTAATATATTAACTTCTGGTGATCAAAATGGGGATTTTTCGCAGTGGGGGTCTGAATCCATCCCCTCCACCGTACAGCACTTGGAAAACCAGTTGTTCTGCTAGGAATCGGTGGCGTTTGCAATATTTCACCTTTTCATCTATGGTGACTAAGACCTTCTAGCTCCTAGGCGTGGATAGAGTCGGGTGCATGGGTCTCAGTTCCATTTCTAAATTGGTTCACCTGCCTTGGCAAACAATCAGCATGGCTTCAGAAAACTGAAATGTGCAAACTTGGTGCCCAGCAACAGTGCCCCAGGTGTGTCCCTCAGAGCACAGCAGCACCTACCTCAGAAGACAGGCTGCGGCATCCCACAAGTGGGAGCTGAAGCCATCCCAATACGGGAAGTTCTAAGAAAAGAACACAAAATTATGAACATAACATGTTTGTGTCAAAGTTTATTTAGAATGACAAAGCAAAACAATTGCAAATTTTTAAAAACTGACAAACAACAATTTTAAAAGCATTTTAACATTAATTGCCTGTCAAAGTATTAATTTTACTGGTATGGACGAAAAGGGGACACTGTAATAAATCATAAATTCCTAACTGGACAGATCTTGGTGGGTAATCATGCATATAACTTATTTAGTGAAAGGTTTTTAGTCAGCCCTGTCCACTGTTCTTGTGCATCTAGTTTAACACACCTTTGAAATGCCCCGTATCCATACCCCTCCTTCTAAAGCATAACCACCCTCAGGAGAGCACAGAATTTTAACTATCCTGTAATCTGATCCCCACCTGGCTTTCTCCCACCTTCATGTAATCTTCCTTAGTTCCCTCCTTAATTCCAAATGCATAAAAGAAACCGCAAACTGTTCTTCTCCGGCATTTGAGATCTTGCTCCCTGGTGTCTGTAGTCAGTTTTGGCTCAAATAAACTCTTCTATAATTCTCTACAGATTTGGACATTCTTACCTCAACACTAGTAACATTAATTAACTGCGTAATCATAGGCACTGCTTCACATGATAGTGATTTAGAATATTTAAATTAGAGTATGTAAAATTAAAACAATTTCTATGAGAAAAAATGGAAGATAACTTAGTCTTCTAGCATGATTTGACTGATTCTAAAAAAATTTTACTGATAGTTTAGAAAACTTGCTTTCAGTATCGTAATTTATTATTGCTGATGTCTTGTAAAAGTTTTGGGTGTTGTCAAACTTGAGAAAACCTCTATTGTGTGTTTTCCTTTTATGAGCAACAGGATATCAGGGTGTTTTACATTTTTCTTTGCAGTGCCCAGTCTTAAATATCCTTGGAATTGAAGATGCTCATTAAGCACATTGTTGCCACCAAACCTCCAGAGGCCTTGGGAGGGGCCCCAGGAGTGTCTATGGGGGGTGGGGGGTGGGGACCTGGTGTGAAGCAGGCCCAGGACATGGGGAGGGAGTATGTGTGGGGCCTGGATAGGTAGTGTGTGTGGGAGGTATGGTCACTGGGGAAAGTCCATCGTGGGGAGGGACCTGGTGTGAGAGAATAGATGCCTCTGGGGAGGCCATGGAAGTGTGGGGAGTGGCCAAAATTTAGGAGGATTAGACTAGGGGTGGGGACCCAGACATGGGGGAGAGATGCTGGCTTGGGGATGTGTGTGTGTGTGTGTGTGTGTGTGTGTGTGTGGCCTGGAATGGGAGTGGGGGCCAGAACACTGGCGGACCTTGGAGAGGGGCTTCAGTAGCGCAGAAATGTTTCCACCAGGACTGTTTTTAATAGAAAAAAATCCAAGAAACTTGTATCGGGGAAGAAAAAATTTCTTCTACCCTTTAAGATTCTTCTGGCTGGTCTGATAAACTGACATGAGACAGATTAGCAGGGGACAAACAAAATAAAGTTTAATAACATGTACATCTACTGTTTGCGCAGGAGAGACTCACAAACACTGAGTAACTCATGAAAATGGCAGAATCCATCACCTTAACTACCATCTTCAGCTAAAGATGAAAGATGCTGAGGGTGGAGAGTCAGTTTGGGGAGGTTACCAGGAAAAGCACAGTAAAAACGGGTAAGATTGTTATACAGATTTCAATTTAGAGCCTTCACAAACACTTACAGATGGGGATTTCCCTTACAAAGGTAAATGTTCTCTTACAAAGGGTAACTTCTATTTGGTTTTCTTCTCCCATGTCTGCTATTTCTTAAGCAGTCTAAAATAATATCCCAAAGACCAATATTTTGGGGTGGCAAAGTCTGCTCCCCATAAATTGACAGGAGAAAGATAATTATGACATTTTTGTGGGTTAGAACTTTATTCCTCAGTGAATCTGGTAAACTAGTCTTGTATACATACATGGATTAAGGTAAATATCAACATATCCAAAGAAACAAAGTAGCAGAAGAATTCTGTTTATATATATTTCAAGACTGTATATTTAGTAAAACTCTAAACGTGTCAACGTAAAAACACCCAAACTGTAGAGAATTTTTATGAGTTTATTTGAGCCAAACCGACGACACATGCCAGGGAGCAAGATCGCAAATACTACAGAGAATAATAGCTTTGCAGCTTCCTTTATGAATTTGAAATTAAGGAGGGGACATAAGGAAGACTGGAGAAAGCAAGGAGGGAATTGGATTACAGGATAGTTAACTAGATTATGTGCTCTCTTGAGGGTTAATGCCTCCTTTGAGGGGCATTACTTCTGGTATTTCAAAGGTGTGCTAACCTAGAAGCACAAAAACAATGCACAGGGCTGGCTTAGCACCTTTCACTGAAGAAGTTACAGGGCCTGCCCCGCTGGGAATTTATGATCTATTATAACACCCCCTTTTGGTCCACAAATGAAAGTACCGGAATAGATAACAATTTAAAAGTAAGTGCACCGTTCAGACTGGGGTAGCTTGGAAAGGCGGGAAAGAGAGCGAGGCGTGCAGCGTGTGCACCCGAGGCCCTAACCTATCCCAAGAACGGCGGTGCTGTGAATCTGGACCGGAGCTGACTGCTCACTTTACTGTTTGTGTTGTACAAGAAAATCAACCAAAGCGCCATCAGCATAATTAAGGGCTCTTTTTGTCAAAGGTCAGGCGGGAGGCTCCGAGGAGCAAAGGGACAGCTAATTCCATGGAGGCCTGCAGGGGGCGCCATGGGAGGGGACATGGTCTCTGAGTGGGAACGAGGCCTTGTTCTGAGGCTGGGCAGGCTGGGCTTTCTGCAGACCGTGAAGAGGAGGACACACTAAGTGGTAAGGAGCCACAGTTGAAGGGACAGGACTTCGAAAGCTACAGTGGCCAAGTCTCACTTCTCAAGTCCTTCAGGATACATCCTACGAGGTTATAGTCATTGTGCCCATTTTACAGATGAGAAACTGAAATTTGGAGAGATTGTGTGAGTTCTCCAAGGGTAGTCTGCTTCCCAAGTCCCTGGTTGTACCTCTGTTTGGCACCTCACTTTGCAGCATTAACTGCTGAGTCCTCACAACAGCACCATGAACTTGACACTCCTGACATTCTTTATTAGGTATATTGGGGGGAGCAGAGGCATGGACAGCAGCTAGTAAGTGGTGAGACCAGAATTAGCGTCCAGGCCGTCAGCTTCTATAATTTAGGCCTCTGGGCCATAGACAGTCCCATGTTTATTAAAGAAGCCTGAATGTGCCTGGAGGTGAGATGGGGCGCGCAGGGTAAGAAGAGAATGCAGGGGAATGGTGGACTCAGCACCAGACATTTCCTACCTCCCCTCGTCCCTACTTTTAACCGCCTGCATCTTCCAGGAGCCTGCTAAGTACCAGCATGGAGGTGTCCTGGTTCTGCTGGTACATGAGTGGTAAGCTGAACTGACCGCTGTAGCTGTTGAGGCCACAGGCTGTCCACTCCTGGTTCGATAGAACAGGTCCTGTCCTTCCATCAGCCAGGCTGGGTCTTCAGCAAAGTCCAGGAAAGATCTCTGCGCCCTCCAATTTGATCAGCCTCTGGGACAGAGCCAGATGAGAGGAAACCCACAGTCAGTTTTGTTTTCTTCTAGGCAAGTGCTACAGAAGTTGTATCGATATGAAAGTATATATTATGCGTACTAAGGAGAATCGAGAAACATACTCACCAGGAGAAAAGGGGTAAAGGGACAGTGGCAGCCAGGTTTGGGAAGCTGAAAAGCTGGACCTCCCACACCAGAGGCGGCACCTTCTCCTATCTCGGGGAAAACCCCGAGATCATCTGATTTGTGCCAGTGAGTCCCAGAGAGGACTAGGAATTAGGACGCCAGGGCCTTCTGAAAGTGAGTGTTCAGAGGGGACCAGAGGACAGCCTGGGAGTCCGTGAGAACAGCAGGGGTTAGGATCCTTCCTGTTGGAGGGTCCCTTCTACAGGCCCTCGGCCTTCTGTGTGTCTTGGTTTCTGGGTCTGTCTCTGTCTCTTCCCTTTCAGCCTCTGAGTTTTTTGCATCTTTATTTCTGTATCTCTGCTATATCCAGGTGTATCTCAATGCCTCCCTGTGCTTGTTTACCTCTCAGCAATTTCTATGGCTCCAGATATCTCCTGTGTGTCTTCCTCCAGGTCAGGCCCAGTAACTCCCCACCTTGGGCCACAGCCCCACCAGGCATGAAGCCAGTGGTTAGCCCATCATTTTACCCACTAGGGCCCCTATTGGGGCCTGGCCTCTGAGTCAGGCTGGTAAGGGTGAGGCATCCCGAGGCAGGTTTCACTTGTGGGAGAGAGGGCTGAGCCCACCCCCACTAGCCAGAAGATGGCAATCAAAGACTATTTCAGCATTATTCCTGCCTCCCCCTGCCCCTTTCACCCAGAGACATTCCAGGGAGAGGGGAAGTAGATTTTGGGTGTCAGCAAATTTTTTCACACTTGAAGTTTTCTTTAAAAACCAGGACTAGGCAATTAATTCTCACGACATTTAAAAAATTCATAGTTACTATTATGCCAGAAGTTCCTTATTGGGCCTGTTTCCTCCACTCTAACTTGGGGATAATAAAATTATTTTCCTCGGGAGGTAATTTGAAATGGGGTGTTGGCCTGGTACATACCAAGTGCTCACTGCCAATTCAATACCATTGCCATCACATCTTCATGTCTCATGTTTTCTCACCACTGGTGAGGGCTGCCCACCCCTGCCCCAGGTGCATTCCCTCTGGCGCCCTCCGGGCAGGACTGGACAGGACCACACTTGGCTTGACCTGACCAGCTTTTGGTGGGAAAAACTTCTCATCATGTCCAGGTGCCTTAACAACTGTACTTAACTATTAGATATCTGAGTATATATTTATTGAATCATGTCTCCCCTTAGAATTAATTTTAGCACTATGCTCACTTTTTCTTCATTCTTTAAACATTTATGTCACCACTATATTTGTTTAAGCATTCTATGTGTTTATTTACATATAATTTTTGTTAAACCAATCTACATTTCTATCTGTAGGAAGACAGATGTATAATACGTTTCTTACATATCTGGCACGTCAGATTCCTTCTGTGCTTCCTAAAACATGTTTTATGTACTACATGCTCCATATCACCAATGTGTGTGCCCTGCCAGTGCTCTTTTCAAGGACCTTTTCTGCGCAGGAAACAGCCTCTCACCAGACACTGCTGCTTTCAGCCATCATAAGCAGTCATCTTCTGGCAGGCCACTATAAACCACAGTTGTGGTCAGAGGGTCCCAGCCTGGGGGAACTGTTCGTGAGCCTCGGTTTTCTCATCTGCAAAATGGGCCTAAGAGTTAGGATTATAATCATTATTGGACACCCCGGGTTAGTAACTATAGATAGATGTTTATGTCCCCCCCCCCCCAAGTTCATCCCAAAATTCCTCTGTTTAATCCCCAATGTGATGGTGTTAGGAGGTGAGTCCTTTGGGGGTAATTAGGTCATGAGGATGGAGCCCTCATGAATGGGGTTAGTGTCCTTACAAAGGAGACTTGGAGAGCTCCCTTGCCCCTTGTGCGAGGACACATTGAGAAGGTGACAGTCTGTGAACCAGGAAGAGGGCTCTCACCAGACACTAAATCTGCCAGAACCTTGATTTGATTTTGGACTTGCCAGTCTCCAGAACTATGAGAAATAAATTTTTGTTGTTTGTCAGCCACCCAGTCTGTGGTATCTTTTTTATAGCAGCCTGTATACACTGAAAAACACAATGTCCATTTTATCAGAACCTAGGCTAAGAGTCCTTCTGTTAATGATGTAGTGACTTTAAAAATAATTACTTTCAAAAGCTTTTTATTGAAATATGAAATTCCCATAGAAAAGTGCACCTAAGTGTCCAGCTTGATTGATCTTTACCAAATGAGCACGCGTGTGTTTCCAGCACCCAGCTCAAGAACCAACATTCCCAGAGGCCCCTTGTGCCCCCTCCCACTCCATCCCAGTAACCACTCTCTGCACTTCTAACCATAGATTCATTTTGCTGGCCTTTGAATTTCACATGAATGGAATCACGCAAGACGCACTGTTTTTGGCATTTGTGAGCTTTACCCATGCACTTGAGGCTTTTTCATTCTCATTACTGGTATTGCATTGGTGTATACATGTCCACTTATGTATCAGTTTTGCTGTTGATGAACATTTAGGCAGTTTCCGGATTTGGGCCATTAAGAATAGTGCTATTCAGGTGGCCGGTTGAAGCTCAGTGCTCATAATAGCAAGGTCACCGATTCGATTCCCACATGGGCCAGTGAGCTGCGGCCTCCACAACTAGACTGAAGACAACGGCTTGACCTGGAGCTGATGGGTCCTGGGAAAACACGCTATTCCTCAATATTCCCCAACTAAAAAGAAGAAAAAAAAGAACAGTGCTACTCAATGGTAACCACAAGATTGCCACGGGGATATGAAATCAATATAATATAATCATATTGATTGGGGAATATAATCAATAATGTTGTAAAGAATTGACAGGGTGTCAGATGGGCACTTGTCTTGTTAGAGAGACCACTTCATGGACGGTGTAGATGCCTGACCACTGCTCTGTACACCTGAAGATGAAACTGAATAACAATGAATGTCAGCTATAATTGATATATATGGTCACAGGATGTGGAGTACAGCATAGGGAATAGAGTCAATGGAATTGTAACAGCTGTATACAATGTCAAAGAATAGTGCTATTAGGTGAACCTCTGCCCACCTGTCTCTTGGGTCCATTCCTGAAATGGAAGTCACAGGGAACACAGGACATGCATAAATTCTGCCAAACAGCTTCCAAGTGGTTATTCCAATTCACACACTCCCTGGGGGGAGCTGGCTGCTGCCCCCTTCACAGGCTTGGCATTTTCCAGTGTTTTCATTTTAACCTTTCTGGTAGGTGTGAGAGAAACCACTTGTGCTTTTCATCTGCACTTCCTGATGGCTAGTGAAGTGGACTGCTCCTCACACGCTCGTCGGTCATGGACTCTCCTCTTAGGAACTCTTAGAGTCTTTTGACCCTTCATCTCTTAGACACCTACCTTTCCCTTTGAGTGTAGCAACTCTTTAGATGCATTCTGGGTTCAGGTCCTGTGGGTTGCCTTCTCACTCCCTTAATGATATATATTTTTTTTTTTTTAAAGATTTTATTGGGGAAGGGGAACAGGACTTTATTGGGGAACAGTGTGTACTTCCAGGCCTTTTTTCCAAGTCAAGTTGTTGTCCTTTCAGTCTTAGTTGTGGAGGGCGCAGCTCAGCTCCAGGTCCAGTTGCCGTTGTTAGTTGCAAGGGGCGCAGCCCACCATCCCTTGCGGGAGTCGAACCGGCAACCTTGTGGTTGAGAGGATGCGCTCCAACCAACTGAGCCATCCGGGAGCTCAGCGGCAACTCAGCTGAAGGTGCCATGTTCAATCTTAGTTGCAGGGGGCGCTGCCCACCATCCCTTGCGGGAATCGAGGAATCGAACTGGCAACCTTGTGGTTGAGAGCCCACTGGCCCATGTGGGAATCAAACCGGCAGCCTTTGGAGTTAGGAGCATGGAGCTCTAACGCCTGAGCCACTGGGCCGGCCCCTTAATGATATATTTTGAAGAAGAGAAATTCTTAGTTTAAATATCATAAAGTATCCAGTTTATTAATTTGTTTCTTTTATGATCAGAGCTTTTACTCACTGTTCAAGAAATCTTTGCCTATTTTAAAGTCATGAAGGTGCTCTCCTATGTTTTTCTTTTAAAGCTTTACATTCAGATCTGCTCTCAATCTCAAACTGATTTTCTATGGCATCAGGTAGGAGTCAAGATACATTTTTTCCCATATAGATATCCAATTGACCCAGTACTGTTCATTGAAAGGTAAATCTATATATATATTTTTCCCTTTAACAAATTTGGACTGTCCCCTTCTATTTCTGTTATGCTAAATGTTTTGTATATAAAAAATGGATATTTAAATTGTATAAAATGCTTTTTTCTGCTTCTCTGTTATTTTGATGAATTGCATGTATTGACTTTCTTCTTTTGCATTTATTGATTTTATTTTCAAATGAAACTACTTTTGTACTGTAATAAAACCAATTTTTCCAGATACAGTATCCTCTTTTTTGAATCATTCTTGATATTATTTTATTTTCAATTATTTATTTTTTTCAGTTACAGTTGACATTCAGTATTATTTTATGTTAGTTTCAGGTATATAGCATAGTGGGTAGACATTTATATAATTTATTCAGTGATCCCTCTGATTAGTTTAGTACCCACCCGGTAAAACATAGTTGTTTCAGCATTACTGACTATATTCCCTATGCTGTACTTCACATCCCTGTGACTATTTTGTAACTACCAATTTGTACTTCTTAATCCCTTCACCTTTTCCACTCAGCTCCCCAACCCTCCTCCCTGCTGGCAACCATCCTGTTCTCTGTATCTACGATTCTATTTCTGTTTTGTTTACTTGTTTATTTTGCTCTTTAAATTCCATATATAAGTGAGGTCATATGGTATTTTTCTTTCTCAGTCTGACTTATTTCACTTAGTATAATACACTCTAGGTCCATCTATGTTGTCACAAATGGTAAGATTTCATTTGTGTGTGTGTGTGTGTGTGTGTGTGTGTGTCTGTGTGTGTGTGTGTGTGTGTGTCTGAGTAATATTCCATTGTATATATGTACTACAATTTCTTTATCCAATTGTCTATCTATTGATGGGCACTTGGGTTGCTTCCATATCTTGCCTATTGTAAATAGTGATACAGTGAACATAGGGGTGCACATATCTTTTCGAATTAGTGTTTTGGATTTCTTTGGATAAATACCCAGAAATGGAATTGCTGGGTCATATGGTAGTTCTATTTTTAATTTTTTGAGGAACTTCCATACTGTTCTCCATACAGGCTGCACCAATTTGCAATCCCACCAACAGTGCACGAAGGTTCCCTTTTCTCCACATCCTTTGCAACACTTGCTGTCTGTTGATTTATTGACGATAGCTATTGTGACAGAAGTGAAGTTTTTATTTGCATTTCTCTGATAATTAGTGACATTGAGCATGCTTTCATATGTTTATTGGCCACCTGTATGTCCTATTTGGAGAAATGTCTATTCACGTCCTCTGTTCATTTTTAAATTGGGTTGCTTAATTAGGTCATCCCAGGGTGAATGTGCACATGCCCACAATGCACCCTTGAGGAATGTCATTGGAGGCTCCACATTGCAGGGAAAATAGGCTTTACTAAAATAGACTACTGAAATCATAAAACAAAGGAACAAGCAAAGAACAACAAAAGCAAGTCAAAGTTGGAGTGATATTCCTTGGTCCTTTCTCAGTGGGCCTCCCCACTCCCCGAATCTCACCTTCTGTACCTGGGATGGTGGCAACATCATCATAGACTCAGCTCTCGGACTTTCCTTTTTTTCTCTTCATCCACCTAAGTGAAGTTATTGAGGCCGTGGCTTTAGATTCTGTTTGTGTGCTGACTTTCCAAACCACTGTCTCTAGTCCGTTTTTCTGGACACAAGGCTCAAGTATCCAACTACATCCACACTTGTATGTCTAATAACTATCTCAAATGAGAACGTTCCAAATAGAATTACTGATGACCATGCCTGAAAAACACGATCATCCACCAGTGTTTCCCATTTCAGTAATGGAGGCACCCTTACTTGACGGCTCAGGCCTTGACCTCTGTTTCTCTCCCATTTCCTGTGTAGACCACATCTCAAATCCACTGCTTCCCCCGCCCGCCTCCACTGCTTCTGCTCTGAGTTATGGGAAGAGCCTAAGAAGGGACTCCCCACGTTGCTGCTCTGGAGCCCAATCAACTCTCCCCATGTTTTAAATGGGAGCACATCACTGTGACATGGGTCCCTGGCTCCCTCTCACCTGCCCTGCTTCCTTGCTCTGCTCACACAGGCCCCAATGGAATTCTTATGGCATTACAAGCTCATCGTTGCTTCAGGACTTACCTTCTCTGACCTCATAGTAAATCTGCCCAATGGTCTAAGGCACTCCCAAAAAGGTAGTACTCCAAAGGAAGAAGCACTGCTAATAAGCATGGAAATACTGCTCAGCTTCATAAGCTGTGATTGAGCACTCATCTGGGTGCTTCACTGTCCTGCAGAATAACATACAGCCACCGTGGCATCACGGGTGTAGCATGGACCTTCTGCACCTGGACATTGGCCTTGGCAGGTGGTTCGCTTTGAAACTCTTGTTGCTGTTATGTGAACAGACGCTTGTTTTCATGTGTTTCTGTCATTGCCAGCAGAAGGATGTGCACCGGTTGCCCGTTGTTACCAGGAGAGTGAGACTCCAGGAGAAAACCTGAGCACACCCTGCAGGTGGGGCTGAGCCATGACTATTGCCTTAGGCCCCGCCCCTCACCCCCCACAGGTGCTAGAATGTGAGACAAAAGCTTATATGCCTCAGACTTTCTGGCTATTTGTTGCATAGCATTCTGTGCTTTTTCTTTTTAAATTAGTTTCAGGTGTACAAAACAACATAATGATTAGACATTTACACCCCTCACAAAGTGATAACCCCAACTAGCCTACCACCCGTCTCACATCAAAGTTATTATAATACAACTTCCGGAAAAATGGGAGAGTGAGGTGAGCCTCTATAAAGCTCCCCTGGAATTTACAAAGAATCGAACAACAAAAACTCCACAAAGGACTCCCTGCACAGCAGACAGGCAAGACGAAGAGGCCCACTACCGACTGAAATCACCTACAGGTGGGAGATTCGTGCGAGTGGAGGGAGGAGGAAAGGGAGAAGTGCGTGGAGATTCGTGCGAGTGGAGGGAGGAGGAAAGGGAGAAGTGCGTGCGCAGGACGCAGACCTAGCTCAGTGCTCCGAGCTCGCTGCTTCCCGAAACTACCGCAGCTGTGAGTGAGGGAAGAACTCGGACTGCTAGGGCTCCGCCAGGGCTCCCAGGGCTGAAGGGACAGCATATAACACGGCTGAACCCAACGCTCACGGCAGAGACCTCGGAGTAAAGACTGAGGGGAAAAGGCTGAAAATGGTGTTTTAAGCCCGCACTGCCGAGCAGAGAACGGAGCCTTAGGCACTGAGACTAGCCACCCCCTCCCTCCCCTCCCAGAGCTCGCCCCGCCCCCACCTGCCCGGTGCTAGAAGCAAAACAGTAGCAGTGTCAGATCAAAACAACAGAAAATTAGCTATTTTGAGAACTGTGGACCGCAGACACAAATTCACAGCCCAACTAGTTCCGGCAAAGGGGAGAGAACTGTGGAAGCAGGACCGGCTGTGGTGGTGGTCGCTGCCATTGCTCTGGGCCACCTCTCACAACTCACCCCGCCCCTGACCCCACCTATCTGGGTAGATCCCTGCAGGAGTAAACAGAACTGCTGAAACATACGGGCTCTGAATCAGGAGCTGGAAGAGCTTTGGAACATCAAAAGCTCTCCGCATACCCACAGGGACACTGCGCCCTGTAACCTAGACAAACTATTAACAGAGGAGAAGCCCATCTCCCAGGGAATCCCCCATTGTGTGAGAAGTTGGAATAGTGCAGAGAAAACATAGCACTACCGTGTGGGAGAAGAAAAATAAGTTGCAGTTGGAGAAATAATAAAACATTCTACCAACAAGTACTGAAAACAAAGAAAGACCGCTTTCTATCAACCTGTTGCAGAAGTCACTCCTGTAGATGTCTAGGAAGAGAAATAGTAAACCAGTAATCGCCATGAATAACCAAGGCAACAAGATAGCTCAGAAAGAAAGTGAAAAATCTCCAGAGAAGGCACTTAAAGATACAGAAATATGTGACTTAAATGACAGAGAATTCAAGATTGCAGTTCTGAAAAACTCAACGAGATACAAGAAAACACAGATAGGCAGTTAAATGAACTCAGAAACTCAATCAAAGAACAGCATGAGCATTTTACGAAAGAGATTGAAATCTTAAAAAGAACCAAATAGAATTTCTGGAGATTAAGAACTCAATAGAAGAAATTAAGAATGAAATAACCAGCTTAGGTAGTAGAGTTGACCAGATGGAGGAAAGAATCAGTGACATCGAAGATAGAAACCTGGAAATGACACAGATAGAAGAAGAAAGAGACTTGAGACTTAAAAGAAATGAAAGAACTTACAAGAACTTTCTGACTCCATCAGAAAGAGCAATATAAGAATAATGGGCATACCAGAAGGAGAAGAAAGAGAGAAGGAACAGAGAATATATTCAAACAAATTGTCGATGAGAACTTCCCAAATTTGTGGACAGAACTGGACCCTCGAATCCAAGAAGCAAATAGAACACCTAGTTACCTCAATCCCAACAGGCCTTCTCCAAGGCACATTGTATTGAAGCTGTCTAAAATCAACGACAAAGAAAGAATCCTCAAGGCAGCCAGGGAAAAGAAGACGGTAACTTACAAAGGAAAGCCCATTAGATTATCATCAGATTTTTCAGCAGAAACTCTACAAGCCAGGAGGCAGTGGAACCAAATATTCAAACTATTGAAAGAGAGAAATCATGAGCCAAGAATAATATATCCAGCAAAGATATCCTTTAGATATGAAGGAGGAATAAAGACCTTTCCAGACATACAGAAGCTGAGGGAATTTTCTAATACACGACCTGCACTACAAGAAATACTAAAGGAGGCTATTCGACCACCATCAACAGGGACAATTTGTGGCAACCAAAACTCAAAAACGGGGAGAGTAAAGGCCTGACCCGCAATATGGGAATGGAGAAAGTAAGCGTGCTGAAGAAAATGGAATACTCTAAATATCAAACTTTCTTTTACATAAACTTAAGGGTAACCACTCAAAATAAATCCAGAATTGAAATATATACTGAAATAAAAGAAGAAACAGAGGGAAACATCATAGAATACCACCACACAGAAATAATAGACAACAACAAAAGGCAAAGAAACAATGGAGACACAGCCTTACCAGAAAACTAAAGATAGAATGACAGGAAATCCTCACATATCAATAATCACCCTAAATGTAAATGGACTGAACTCACCAATAAAAAGGCACAGAGTAGCAGATTGGATCAAAAAACTAAACCCAACCATATGCTGTCTCCAAGAGACACATCTCAGCTACAAGGACAAGCATAGACTCAAAGTGAAAGGGTGGAAATTGACACTCCAAGCAAATGGTACCTAGAGAAAATCAGGTGTAGCCATAATGATATCAGATGAAACAGACTTCAAGGTGAAAAAGATAATAAGAGACAAAGATAGACATTTCATAATGGTGAAGGGGACTATACAACAAGAAGACATAACAGTCATCAATATTTATGCCCCCAATCAGGGAGCACTGAAATACACCAAGCAACTACTAACAGAACTAAAGGGAGAAATTGACCAAAACACAATTATACTAGGGGACTTAAATACATCATTGACAGCTATGGATAGATCATCCAAACAGAAAATAAATAACGAAATAGTAGCCCTAAATGACACATTAGATGAAATGGACATAATTGACATTTATAGAGCACTTCATCCTAAAACATCAGACTATACATTCTTTTCTAGTGTACATGGAACATTCTCAAGGATAGACCATATATTGGGACATAAAATCAGTCTCAACAAATTTAAGAAGATTGAAATCATACCATGCATATTCTCTGATCACAAGGCTTTGAAATTGGATATCAACTGTAAAAAGAAAGCGGAAAAACACAAATACATGGAGATTAAACAACATACTTTTAAAGAAGGACTGGGTCAAAGAAGAAATTAGAGGAGAGATCAAAAGATACATAGAAACAAATGACAATGAAAATACATCCTACCAAAATTTTTGGGATGCAGCGAAAGCAGTTTTAAGAGGGAAATTTATCTCATTACAGGCCTATCTCAAGAAACAAGAAAACTCCCAAATAAATAACCTCATGTTACACCTTAAAGAACTAGAAAAAGAAGAACAAGTAAAACCCAAGGTCAGCAGAAGAAAGGAAATAACAAAAATTAGAGCAGAACTAAATGAAATAGAGAACAAAAAGACAATAGAAAAAATTAATGTGACAAAGAGCTGGTTCTTTGAAAAGATTAACAAAATTGACAAACCCTTGGCTAGACTTACTAAGATAAAAAGAGAGAAAACACTGATTAACAAAATCAGAAACGTAAAAGGGGAAGTTATCACGGACACCACAGAAATACAAAGGATCATCCAAGAATACTATGAAGGACTATATGCCACCAAATTCAACAACCTAGAAGAAATGGACAAGTTCTTAGAAACATATAGCCTTCCAAGGCTGAACCATGAAGAACTGGCAAATCTAAACAGATCGATCACCAGTAACTTAAGTGAATCAGTCATCCAAAACCTTCCAAAAAGCAAAAGTCCGGGACCAGATGGCTTCACTAGTGAATTCTACCAAACCTTCAAAGAGGATCTAATACCAATCCTGCACAAACTCTTCACAAAAATTGAAGAAGAGACAGTACTCCCTAACTCATTCTATGAGGCCAACATCACCCTGATACCAAAACCTGGTAAGGACAGCACAAAAAAAGAAAACTACAGACCAATATCTCTGATGAATACCGATGCAAAAATCCTAAATAAAATTCTAGCAAATCGAATACAACAATGCATTAAAAAGATTATTCATCACGACTAAGTGGGGTTCATCCCTGGGGCACAAGGATGGTTCAATATACGCAAATCCATCAATGAGATACATCACATAAACAAAATAAAGGACAAAAATTATATGATTATATCAATTGATGCAGAAAAAGCATTTGACAAGATACAACATCCATTTATGATTAAAACACTTAATAAAATGGGTATAGAAGGAAAATACCTTAACATAATAAAGGCCATATATGACAAGCCCTCTGCAAATCTCATAATTAATGGAGAAAAACTGAAGCCCTTTGCTCTACGTTCAGGAACACGACAGGGATGTCCCCTATCACCTCTGCTTTTCAACATAGTGCTGGAAGTCCTCGCCAGAGCAATCAGGCAAGAGAAAGAAATAAAAGGCATCCAAATTGGGAATGAAGAAGTTAAATTATCACTCTTTGCAGATGACATGATGCTATATATAGAAAACCCTAAAGACTCCACCAAAAAGCTATTAGAAACAATCAACGAATACAATAAAGTTGCTGGCTACAAAATCAACGCACAAAAGTCCATTGCCTTCCTATATACTAACAATGAAATCTCAGAAAAAGAAATACAAAAAACAATTCCTTTTGCAATTGCAGCAAAAAGAATAAAATACCTAGGAATAAACTTAACCAAGGATGTGAAAGACCTATATGCTGAAAACTATAAGACATTTTTGAAAGAAATTGAAGAAGACACAAAGAAATGGAAAGACATTCCATGCTCATGGATTGGAAGAATCAACATAGTTAAAATGGCCATATTACCCAAAGCAATATACAGATTCAATGCAATCCCCATCAAAATCCCAATGGCATATTTTAAAGAAATAGAACAAAAAAATCATCAGATTTGTTTGGAACCACAAAAGACCCCGAATAGCCAAAGCAATCTTAAGAAAAAAGAACTATAATGGAGGTATCACACTTCCTGACTTTGGCTTGTACTACAGGGCTACAATAATCAAAACAGCATGGTATTGGCAGAAAAACAGACACATAGACCAATGGAATAGAATTGAGAACCCAGAAATAAAACCACATAAATATGGACAGATAATTTTTGACAAAGAAGCTAAAAACATACAATGGAGCAAAGACAGCCTCTTCAATAAATGGTGCTGGGAGAATTGGATAGCCACGTGCAAAAGAATGAAACTGGACTGCTATTTGTCACCATGTACCAAAGTTAATTCAAAATGGATCAAAGACTTAAGCATAAGACCTGACACAATAAACTGCATAGAAGAAAACATAGGTACTAAACTTATGGACCTTGGGTTCAAAGAGCATTTTATGAACTTGACTCCAAAGGCAATGGAAGTAAAAGCTAAAATAAACGAATGGGACTATATGAAACTTAAAAGCTTCTGCACAGCAAAAGAAACCATTGACAAAATAAAGAGGCCACCAACTGAATGGGAGAAGATTTTTGCAAACAGTGCCTCCGATAAGGGGCTAGTATCCAGAATATACAAGGAACTCATGCAACTCAACAACAAAAAAACAAACAACCCAATTGAAAAATGGGCAGAGGACTTGAAGAGACATTTCTCCAAAGAGGACATACAAATGGCAAATAGACATATGAAAAATGCTCAACATCACTAATCATCAGAGAAATGCAAATCAAAACCACAATGAGATATCACCTCACCCCAGTCAGAATGGCTATCATCAACAAGACAAATAGTAACAAATGTTGGAGAGGCTGTGGAGAAAAGGAACCCTCATACACTGTTGGTGGGAATGCAGACTGGTGCAGCCGTTATGGAAGGCAGTGTGGAGGTTCCTCAAAGAATTACGAATAGAATTGCCATATGACCCAGCAATCCCTCTCCTGGGTATCTACCCAAAAATCTGAAAACATTTAGAGATAAAGACACGTGTGCTCCAATGTTCATTGCAGCTTTGTTTACGGTGGCCAAGACATGGAAACAACCAAAATGTCCTTCGATAGATGAATGGATAAAGAAGTTGTGGTATATATACACAATGGAATACTATTCGGCAGTAAGAAAAGATGATATAGGAACATTTGTGACAACATGGATGGATCTTGAGAGAGTAATGCTGAGCGAAACAAGTCAGACAGAAAAAGCAGAGAACCATGTGATTTCACTGATATGTGGTATATAAACCAAAAACAACAAAAGAACAAGACAAACAAATGAGAAACAGAAACTCATAGACACAGACAATAGTTTAGTGGTTGCCAGAGGGTAAGGGGGGCGGGGGGTGGGGGTTGGGAGATGAGAGTAAGGGGGACCAAATATATGGTGATGGAAGGAGAACTGACTCTGGGTGATGAACACACAATGAGATTTATAGATGATGTAATACAGAATTGTACACCTGAAATCTATGTAATTTTACTAACAATTGTCACCCCAATAAATTTAATTAAAAAAAAAGTTGTTATAATACCATTGACTATATTCCCTATGCTGTACTTTACATCCCGTGACTACATACATATGTAGTTATAGTTGACATTCAATATTATTTTATATTATTTTCAGGTGTGTTGCATAGCATTCTAGTAATAGCCAACCAATATACTTTTACGGGAACTTTATTTTCACAGAGACATAATCTTTCATCTGTGAAACTGGAAATGATGTATAGAGATAGAGAGACAGAGCCTATGAAACATGCCTTTGGCAAGGGCACAGGAAACAAGAATACTAACTTGTTGCTGGTGAAAGTATAAGTTGGTAGCAACCTGTTTGGAAGTCTTACTTGGCTATACATGTCAATTATTACACTAACTCAATAATACTATTACTAAAAATTTATTCTAAGAAATAATTAAGGGCATGCACAGAGAATTATTGGCAGGGATATTCACTACAGTATTACTTCAAAGGAAGGTAAATTTTAACAGGGACATTGTTGCTTTGTAAGTCCCAAATGATAGACACTTGAGCCTTTCTGACAGAAGTGTCATTTATGGGGAATGCTTAGCAATGTGCCAGGAAGTGGCTTTCTGAGGGAGGACTGGGACCCATCTCCCAGCCTACTGCCCAGAGTTCACCATCAGGCCTAACAACATGGAGTGAAGCTCTCGCATGGCCATTTGCTCACCCACCCTGCTCCTGGGGGAGCAGAAATTCTGCTCTGAGGAACTGAGGCAGGACCGCTAAGCCTCCAACAGGGCGGGGTCAGACAGGCGTGGGAGGCGCTGGGCAGGAGCGTGGGTGGAGCTGCTGGGATGGGAACACTTCAGGAAGCAGCATGGACTTGCTCCTGTATTGTCAGTGAGTGGCCCTTACTTAGGACCTCAGTTGATCTCTAGGATGGGGCTGAGATGGCCAGTGGGCACCAAAGCTCAAAGGAACAATATTCTTCAAGGTCTCTGAGTGAAAATGAGAGATAATACCACAGACACTCCTGATGCTGTACTATTACAAGTTTTTTGAACATATTACTCATTTAAGACTCATAACAAACTGAGGGGGAGGGAAAGGGGAAGGCTGTCATCATTAGTCTACGGAAAGGAAGAACGGAAATGCAGAGAGGCCACAGCCAGCTTGTGGCAGAGCTGGGGCATGAACTCGGGGTTATCACTCAGGGTCTATGCACTCAGCCACTGTGGCCGGATTCCAACTGCCTCCTGGGTCCACCTCACAATTTTCCAGCTGGCTTCAGATGCCTTCCCTGCCTCACTACCTTGCTCTGGGAAAAGGAGTAGGCTGTGGGCCAGGAGCAGGTGACTTATCCTGGCTGGCCACAGAAGGGACAGCTTCAGAACGTTAAGGTTTCTTCTTGATGCCAAGACCCGTTTTTAGGTGGGGTTGAAGCAGAGGATGGCAATACAGAGGACGTGGGAGCTGCAGATATCTCTTCAGGCACAAGTCAAGTCATTCATCATCTCACCATGAGGCTGGGGCAGCAGGCACCCTGGGCTCTCCTTTGTCTGTTTTCTCCTCCACTGGAGTACAGGCATGCCACTGTCTGGGCCATGGAGTTTGTAGTTTAGTGTATAGGTTCACTGCCTGAAGGTGTGTGACTTTGTTCCCCTTGCACACTGAGGGCAATGCAGTGACAACACACGATGCAACAGCACACCAAGTCCTATAGTTTCCTGAAACAGGTGAGAGCCCCAGCCACAGTCCTGGTGATTCACTCGCTTCTGTTTGCACTGAGAGTCCTAGAAGCCCTCACTCAGTTCCCTGGAACAGCTGTATAGGAGATGCTAGCTGGTGTTGAGCATCCTGGACCCAGGAGTCTTTTTTTGTAGTGTCCTTTGCTAAGTACCCACTCCAGTCCTTCTCACCCTGTCTCTGAGATGGTCTTGTGTTGGACATGCAATTTCTGGCTTTTAGCTTAAAATGGATCTTTAAGCAAGCATGGCAGGAAAGCAGAAACCATTTGTTGAAGACAAAACTGAATGGCCTAGTTAAACTATTACAGGAAGCAGCAGTATCAGAATGAAAAGAAATGACCTGTTGTGGGGTTTGATACAGAGCTATGTCCCAAGGGTGTCCCCAAAGAACAGGAACAGCACAGATAGTCGGCATTGACATGGCCAGGTTTTCTGAGTCACCCTGTAATGCACATGAAGTCTGTAACATTTTTATTAATATAAACATTTATTAATACTTTGTCTATTCTGCATATACAAAATTAATCTCCAAAAGGTTGAACTTTCCTTTTAGATTTTAGAGCTTTTTCTGCCCTGTGGGCTGGAGAAATAGGTCAGCACGTCGGTGATTTAATGTTGCGCTAATAAAAAATGTGGAACTAATTAAATGTCGAGGATGGCACTGTGCCTGTCATTTCCAGGGTCTCTTTTGCACGTGATTGCCATGTCAGGAGTGGGAGCAAGCCTCTGGGGCTTTTGGCTCTTCAGGAAGCACCAAGATAGCTGGGTGTGAAATCCTGCTTACAGTCTTCATTTGTTTCCAAGTTTAGTGTCGGATCATAAGGAAGACAACACCAAAGAGTCTTGTCTCAAGAGACTGGCCCCTTGTCTGAGGCTGAATCCTAAGCATCTGCGAGGAAGACCAAGGCACAAGGCAATGACCAGAGAATGGTGAAGGGCGTGCCCATTCAGCACACAACATAAATAGTAAAACTACAAAGAAAAGCAAGGAAGTCAGTAAAATTGAGGGTAAAAGTGAACCTTCGGGGATTAGGCAGATATGCCCGCATCCAGAGTCAACGTTTGCACTCGTGAGATGCAGATTCAGGCTCAGGCACACAGAGGACGTCTGAGATACTGTGTGTTCTTCGTAAGTGGAGTTCATACTGATTAATCCAGCACTTATTTATT
This sequence comes from Rhinolophus sinicus, assembly GCF_036562045.2. Taxonomy (NCBI): domain Eukaryota; kingdom Metazoa; phylum Chordata; class Mammalia; order Chiroptera; family Rhinolophidae; genus Rhinolophus; species Rhinolophus sinicus. Next base: position 66,519,002 of record NC_133757.1, read on the forward strand.
AGTGCTCTTCATGCTTACCTTTATAACCTCTCATATGCAAAACAGCACATTTATCCTTTCAAGGTGAGATACATGATTACATACAAAAACTTGAATCACAACAAAATCTATGCCAGCCTAGGGCACAGCCCTGAGCTCTGCCTGGCACAAATGTCATGTGCAAATTTATTCAGGAAAACTTGCCTTCAAGATGAGTTAAGAAAAAGGAACCAACAAAGGATCATTTTGAAGATACTACACGAAAAGAGAAATAAAGGAAACACAAATGGATGAGTAAGAAGACTGTGGTGACAAGGCACATGAAAAGCACAACCAGACATCTTGCATCACAGGACACAAGCTGATGGAGGAGTCACTTCTGCAAACAAGAGACCCATGTGGAGACACAAGAATTTAGGGGAAGATGGCAGGACCTCAGAGGAGATGAAAGGCAACCTGGCAGAGCTCAGGGATGTAAAAACCCAACTTGAACATGTCCTCTGGGAGTAGGCAGTGGGAACAGGAGAAGGGAGCCACTGTTGTCTGTGATACAGCAAAATACTGGACTCTTCAGACTACATGATGCTTCACTATGATCTGACACGTTTACAAGGAGCTCTTTCTTCACTCCCATGCAATGTCTGAGCCTTCTGGGCAGATTCCCAGGCAGAGCACTAAGCAGTCTGCTCACACGTCTAGTGGCTGGGAGGCCTTAGGACTGCTGTGCAGGGAGAAGGCCTTCCTTAGGACAGGCGGTTCTCTCCCTCATCATTTCCCCAGCTGGTCCTAGGTCTCTGCTCTCTGGCTCCCTCTCATGGGCCTCCCACCCCTGTTCCCTAATCTAAACTCCTTAAATCCCAAATCCCTGATTTCCCAGGTGCTACAGCCTTGGTCCCGAAGTTCATCGTCCCTGTTCTCAGAGGCACTCTTCTCCTGGCACAAGTAACTTGGCCACCCCTTCCTCAGAGCCCTGGCCCTCCATTTGGGACTTCATTTCTCTGTGTTCTGGCTCATTGCATCTAGACATCTGAGCACTGAATTAGGAATGGGGGTGTATGGGTCTGGGAGTGATTCAGGGTTGTATATCATCACCATGGAAACACCCAGTTATGGGCTCTGGGTGCAGCTTCAGGAGGGTGGGACCAGAGAGGGATCAGGAGGGCTGCCATTTTCTACCCACAGTGTTTCTAAGTGGCTGCTCTCCTCTTAGGCCTTTTGATCTTTTCTTCTCTGATTTTCCCAGACCATGAGTCCCTGGGAAGCATCAGGTTCCTGGGGCTCAGTGAGGAACTGGGGAGCTCCAGGACTGAGAGGTTGTCCCACTTCTAGCTCAATGTGTGAGGATGATAGAACAAATATCAGATAAGGAGCCCATCACAGGACTCCCACAGCTGACAAGGGCAGAACAAACGCAAGCTAATGGAGATCGTTAGGGGACCCTCAGAACTACAGACAGAAGTGAGTGAAGTGAGGAGCCTCAGTATCCACCAGAGAAGATGAGAGAGTGGAGAAGTGAGCCTTGGAGTAGAAGGGCATGAAGAGGGCTGGATATACCGAAGACCCATATGCCCAAGAACTCGACACCTCTGACCCTGGCTTACAAGTAGAAGAGGTCCAAGTCTTAGGCTGTGGTGAGGGCAGGGCTTCTAACGAAACAACATCAGTGAAGAAGGACTGGGTGACTTAAGGGCTACGCTGCCCGAGGATCCATGGCCTAGGCCAGTTTCTTGATGTGCTTTGGAAGCCAACACTTATTACCATTTTATTCTTGGAGCTCTGCTCTCCTTAAGATGTTGATTGAATCAACAATAAATTGAGCCTAAATTTAAGAATATCTGCACAGAAATTCAACAAATGCTTAGACTGTGGCCAAATTGTGCGTACCATGTTTCCCTGAAAATAAGACTTAGCTGGACAATCAGCTCTAATGTGTCTCTTGGAGCAAAAATTAATAAGACCCAGTATTACGTTTTATATTATATTATATTATATTATATTATATTATATTATATTATATTATATTATATTACATTACATTACATTACATTACATTACATTACATTACATTACATAAGACTGGGTCTTCTATTATAATAAAATCATACTGTGTCTTATATTAATTTTTGCTCCAAAAGACGCATTAGAGCTGATTGTCCAGCTAGGTCTTGTTTTTGGGGAAACACAGTAGAAGGTCAAAGGAACAGAATTACCTTTTGAAAAACCTGCAAGGATGGTATCTAAAAGCCAACTCCTAGAAGAAATGTTCACCAAATCTTTCCAGAAAAATCACATCTGCGTCAAGAGGGCTATATGGCCCACCCCCTGGAATTGGGGAAGTATTCACAGCCATCAGTGATATCCCAAACTGGTTCTGCAGTTTCTGAATGTGCTTGAGAATGGGCCTCTGCCTCACCTGGGGAATCACCCCAGAGGCCTCAGGGAAGTCAAGGCAGGTACAGAAGGCAGAAGTCTGCATCACTGGGTTCCAGAGGCCCTGGCAGCCTGCAGAGGCTCACAGGGCAGGGGCAGTAGGAAGTACTGTGTGGAGTGAATAGCAGGGGAGGCAGAAAGGAAGAGAGAATTGAAAAGCACACGAAAGTGCTGAAACAGAAAGGAACAAGCAAAAATCATCTGAGCGAGTAAATCTTACATGGAGAGGAGTTAAAAACTGCAGGAAAAATGACAGAAAACTATGGACACATCTGGAACACAGGCGAGTGTCCTTAGGATCAGAGAGCACCTGACCTCCTTACTCCCACTGGTAGCTTAAGAGCAAGAGAAGACAGAAGTGCCAACTCCAGTCGAGTTTTCACAGAAGCACACCTCAAATTGAAATGTTTCAAAGACCAAGCAGTGTAAAATCATTTCCAGGAAGACCTGGGGAGTGGGGTATCAAGACAATGCTTCTCCTTATCATGCAATAGAATTTGGGTCAAAAAGGGGCCTCCGTAAGCCTCCACTTCACTGAGGGATTGAGAACGTTAGTGTAAATGTAATTCTTTACAAGACAATTTTTTTTCAATTTCTAGAATTTATTGTGAAGTGGAAGTGTTATGACTTTCTGCCAAATGTATCTTATGTTTAATGTTCTTCCTATTTGTGTATCTATGATTTCATGTGAAAAAAAATTTCAAAACTAAGGTTAATGAAAAGTAAGAATGCTTTTGTTTTATGTTATTTTATTTTATCTTTTTAAAATTGATTTGCCTTTTTACATTTTTAAATTTATTTTAAATTAATTTTTTATTGGGGAATATTGGGGAACAGTGTGTTTTTCCAGGACCCATCAGCTCCATTTCAAGTCACTGTTTTCAATCTAGTGTGGGGGGTATAGCTCAGCTCCAGGTCAAGTCATTGTTTTCAATCTAGTTGTAGAGGGTGCAGCTCACTGGCCCATGTGAAAATCGAACCAGTGACCTTGAGCTCTGCACTAAGCCAACAGGCTGCCCTGTTTTGTGTTATTTTAAAGAAGCTCCCCAGGAGTCTGTGTGCACTATGGGATGGGTACCATTCGTCCTGTCAAAGGAACTGGGATTTGAAGAGACTTGAATTCATGATATGGTCCCACTGGTGTCCCTTGATAAAGGCACTTTACTTATCATCCCATTTAGCCTCAGGACAGAGCTGTGAGGGAGGTGGGCACAGCAGGGCAGTATCCAGAAAACCCAATGATAGAGAGCTCTTGGGGCCCAGGCATGATCTGAGCACTTGGTATGTTAACTCAGTCAAAATTTACAACCAATTTTTGATGGGAAAGGAAGCCCCAGGACATAGGGTCACTTGCCCAAGACTGCACAGCTTGTCTGTGGCTGAACAGGCCCTGTCCTCTGGCTCCGGGCACTTCTCTCACCTGTGTTCGCTGGCAGTCTGCTGCCTCCACCTCACACTCCTCTGCCTCAGTCTCCCCCATTGAAGACAAGTGGCACCAAAATGTTACGATGCTATTTCACTATCCTACAGTGTTACTTTGGTGGAAAACAGACCATTGATTGGCTCTCAGTGACTAATATTGGATTTATGACACAAAAGCTTACTTGTTCCTACCCACAAACTCAATGGGAACTCATCACTTGCTTCCAGGATTGTCCCTAACATCACCCAGTGTTCATTTTGGCCCATCAGTTTCCCCTCTAGGAAAAAGAGGTTAGATAACTCAATTCAAGTTGGAAAAATCCTGGGCCTTGACTTACAAACACAAGCCCTAACCACTCAAGGGAAATTCTGGATTGCTTTCTTCTTTCCTCATGCCTCTTCACTTCATGCTTTACAAGAGGCCCTGGAAATGGGAGGACCCCATGTGCTATGACTCAGAGACTAGCAGATGACCTAAACTCAGATCTCCTATAGAAAGGAAGAAAAGAAGGGAGGAAAGGAAGGAAGGAAGGAAAGAAGGAAGGAAAGAAGGAAAGAGGGGGTGAATGAGAGAAAGGGGGAAGGGGAAAGGAGGAAGGAAAAAAGAAAAAGAAGACGGGGAAGAAAAAGAAGAAAAAAATAATAATAAAAAGAAACAAAAGGAGAGTGATGTCATAAAATGGTGGCGTGAGCCTCTGTAAATCTCCCCTGGAATTTATAACAAATTGAACAACTGTAACTCCACAAAGGACTCCCTGAGCAGCAGACAGGCAAGATTAAGATTCTCACTACTGAATTCACCTAAAGGTGGGCAAATTGCGCAGGCAGGGGAGAAAGGAAGGGAAAAGTGCAGAGACAGAGCGAGGTGGGTGCAGGACGCAGACCTAGCTCAGTGTGCCGAGCTCGCTGCTTCCCGGAACTACCGCAGCTGCGGGAGAGGGAAGAACTCGGACTGTTAGGGCTCCGCTTATGGCCCACAGGGCTGAGGGGACAGCATATAACTCGGCTGAACCCAACACTTACGGCAGAGACCTCGGAGAAAAGACTGAGGGAAAAAGGCTGAAAATGGTGGTTTAAGCCCTCACGGCCACAGAGAATGGAAGCCTTAGGCACTGAGACTAGCCGCCCTCTCCCTACTCTCCCAGAACTCGCCGCGTCCCCACCTGCCCAGTGCTAGAAGCGGAACAGTAGCTATGTCAGATCAAAAGAACAGAATATTTGTAGTTCTGACAACTGTGGTCGGCAGACACAGATTCGCAGCCAACTAGTTCCAGCAAAGGGGAGGGAGCTGTGGAAGCAGGACTGGCAGTGGTGGTGGTTGCCGCCATTGCTCTGGGCCAATTCTCAGAACCCACCCCGCCCCTGTCCCCACCTATCTGGGCGGATCTCTGTAGGAGTAAACAGAACTGCTGAAACACATGGGCTCTGAATCTGGTGCAAGAAGAGGTTGGAACTTCAAAAGCTCTCCGCATCCCCACACGGACGCGGTGCCCAATGACCCAGGTGAACTGGTCACAAAGTAGAAGCCCGCCTTCCAGGGAATCCCCCCATTGTGTGAGAAGCTGGAATAGTACAGTAAAAACATAACATTACAGTGTGAGAGAGAATAAAAGGCTGCATTTGGAGAGAAAATAAAACATTCTACCAACACATACTGGAAAACAAAAGAAAGACCTCTTCCTATCAACCTGCTGCAGAACCCACTCCTGTAGCTGTCTAGGAAGAGAAATAATAAATCATTAATGCCATGAATAACCAAAGTAACAATACAGCTCAGATAGAAAGTGAAAAGTCTCCAGAAAATGAACTTAAAGATAAGGAAATATGTGAGTTAAATGACAGAGAATTCAAGATTGCAGTTCTGAAAAAACTCAACCAGATGCAAGAAAACACAGAAAGGCAGTTTAATGAACTCAGAAACACAATCAAAGAACAACATGAACATTTTACCAAAGAGATTGAAATTTTGAAAAAGAACCAATTTGAATGATGGAGGAAAGAATCAGTGATATCGAAGATAGAAACCTGGAAATGACACGGATGGAAGAAAGAGACTTGAAACTTAAAAGAAATGAAAGAACTCTACAAGGACTTTCTGACTCCATTGAAAGAGCAATTTAAGAATAATGGGCATTCCAGAAGGAGAAGAAAGAGACAAGGGAACAGAGAGTATATTCAAACAAATAGTCGGTGAGAACTTCCCAAACTTGTGGAAAGAACTGGATCCTTGAATCCAAGAAGCAAATAGAACAACTGATTACCTCAATCGCAACAGGCCTTCTCTAAGGCACATTGTATTGAAGCTGTCAAAAATTAAGGACAAAGAGAGAATCCTCAACGTAGCCAGGAAAAAGAAGACAGTAACCTACAAAGGAAAGCCCATTAGATTATCGTCAGGTGTTTCAGCAGAAACTCTACAAGCCAGGAGGCAGTGGACTCAAATATTCAAACTATTGAAAGAGAGAAATTATGAGCCAAGAATAACATATCCAGCGAAGATATCCTTCAGATATGAAGGAGGAATAAAGACCTTTCCAGACATACAGAAGCTGAGAGAATTTTCTAACACACGACCTGCACTACAAGAAATAATGAAGGAGGCTATTTGACCAGCATAAATAAGGATAATTTGTCACAACAAAAACGTAAAAGGGGACTATGTAACTTTACTAACAATTGTCCCCCCAATAAACTTTAATTTAAAAAAAACATAAAAGGGGGGAGAGTAAATGTCTGAACCGGCATAAGGGAATGGAGAAAGTAAGCATGCCGAAGAAGATGGAATACTCTAAATGTGAAACTTTCTTTTACGTAAACTTAATGGTAAGAACTCAAAAACAATCCTGAACTGAAATATATAACATAATAAAAGAAGAAACAGAGGGAAATATCATAGAATACCAGCACACTGAAATAATAGACAGCAACAAAAAGGCAAAGAAACAATGGAGACACAGTCCTACCAGAAAACCAAAGATAGAATGATAGGAAATTCTCATATATCAATAATCACCCTAAATGTAAATGGACTGAACTCACCAATAAAAAGGCACAGAGTGGCAAATTGGATCAAAAAACTAAACCCAACCATATGCTGCCTCTAAGAAACACATCTCAGCTACTCAAAGTGAAAGGGTGGAAATTGACACTCCAAGCAAATGGTATCCAGAGAAAAACAGGCGTAGCCATAGTGATATAAGATGAAGCAGACTTCAGGATAAAAAAGATAATAAGAGACAAGATGGACATTTCATAATGATAAGGGTGGCTATACAACAAGAAGACATAACAGTCATTAACACGTATGCCCCCAATCAGGGAGCACCGAAATACACCAAGCAACTACTAACAGAACTAAAGGGAGAAATTGACCAAAACACAATTACAGTAGGGGACCTAAATACATCATTGAATGCTGGATAGATCATCCAAACAGAAAATAAATAAAGAAATAGGAGCCCCAAATGACACAGTAGATGAAATGGACATAATTGACATTTACAGAGCATTTCATCCTAGAGTATCAGACTATACATTCTTTTCTAGTGTACATGGAACATTCTCAAGGATAGATATTGGGACATACAACTAGCCTCAGCAAATTTAAGAAGATTGAAATCATCCCAAGCATATTCTCTTATCAGAAGGCTTTGAAATTGGATATCAGCTGCAAAAAAAGAAAGCAGGAAAAACCACAAATATGCGGAGATTAAAGAACAACTGGGTCGAAGAAGAAATACGAGGAGAGATCAAAAGATACATAAAAACAAATGAGAGGGGCCAGCCCGGTGGGTCAGGCGGTTGGAGCTCCATGCTCCTAACTCCAAAGGCTGCCGGTTCGATTCCGACATGGGCCAGAAAGCTCTCAACCACAAAGTTGCTGGTTCAACTCCTCCTTGAGTCTCGCAAGGGATGGTGGGCTCTGCCCCCTGCAACTAAGATTGAACGCGGCACCTTGAGCTGAGCTTCCACTGGGCTCCCAGATGGCTCAGTTGGTTGGAGCGCGTCCTCTCAACCACGAGGCTGCCAGTTTGACTCCTGCAAGGGATGGTGGGCTGTGCCCCCTGCAGCTAGCAACAGTCGCTGGACCTGCGCCTTCCACAACTAAGACTGAAAGGACAGCAACTTGAAGCTGAATGGCACCCTCCACAACTAAGATTACTAAGATTGAAAGGACAACAACTTGACTTGGAAGAAAGTCCTGGAAGTACACATTGTTCCCCAATAAAGTCCTGTTACCCTTCCCCAATAAAATCTTTAAAAAACAAACAAACAAACAAACAAAAACAAATAAGAATTAAAACACACCCTACCAAAATTTTGAGGATGAAGCAAAAACAGTTTTAAGAGGAAAATTTATATCATTACAGGCCTATCCCAAGAAACAAGAAAAATCCCAGATAAATAACCTCACATTATACCTTAAAGAACTAGAAAAAGAAGAACAAATGAAACCCAAAGTCAGCAGAAGGAAGGAATTAATAAAAATCAGAGCAGAACTAAATGAAATAGAGAACAAAAAGGCAATAGAAAATATTAACATGACAAAGAGCTGTTTCTTTGAAAAGATTAATAAAATTGACAAACCCTTGATTGGACTCACTAAGATAAAAAGAGAAAAGACACAAATAAACAAAATCAGAAATGAAAGAGGGGAAGTTATCACGGATGCCACAGAAATACAAAGGATCATCCAAGAATACTATGAAGGACTCTATGCCACCAATAACAATAACCTAGAAGAAATGGACAAGTTCTTAGAAACATATAGCCTTCCAAGGCTGAACCATGAAGAACTGGAAAATCTAAACAGACCGATCACCAGTAACAAAATTGAATCAGTCATCCAAAACCTTCCCGAAAGCAAAAGTCCGGGACCAGATGGCTTCTCTAGTGAATTCTACCAAACATTCAAAGAGGATCTAACACCAATCCTGCTCAAACTCTTCCAAAAAATTGAAGAGACAGTATTCCCTAACTCATTTTATGAGGCCAACGTTACCCTGATACCAAAATCTGGTAAGGACAACACAAAAAAAGAAAACTACACACCAACATCTCTGATGAATACAGATGCAAAAATCCTAAATAAAATTCTAGCAAATCGAATACAACAATGCATTAAAAAGATTATTCATCACGACCAAGTGGGGTTTACCCCCGGGGCACAAGGATGGTTCAACATACGCAAATCCATCAATGTGATACACCACATAAACAAAATAAAGGACAAAAATCATATGATTATATCAATAGATGCAGAAAAAGCATTTGACAAGATACAACATCCGTTTATGATTAAGTCACTTAATTAAATAGGTATAGAAGGAAAATACCTTCTAAAAGCCATATATGACAAACCCTCAGCTACTATCATAATTAATGGTAAAAAACTGAAGCCCTTTGCTCTACGTTCAGGAACATGACAGGGCTGTCCCCTATCACCTCTGCTTTTCAACATAGTGTTGGAAGTCCTCGCTAGAGCAATCAGGCAAGAGAAAGAAATAAAAGGCATCCAAATTGGGAATGAAGAAGTTAAATTGTCACTCTTTGCAGATGACATGATACAATATATATATACAAAACACTAAAGACTCCACCAAAAAGCTACTAGAAACAATCAACGAATACAGTAAAGTTGCTGGCTATAAAATCAACCTATGAAAGTCCATTGCATTTCTATATACTAACAATGAAATAACAGAAAAAGAAATTAAAAAAACAATTCCTTTTGCAATTGCAGCAAAAAGAATAAAATACCTAGGAATAAACTTAACCAAGAATGTGAAAGACCTATATGCTGAAAACTATAAGACATTAAAAAAAAAAAAAAAAATAGAAGAAGACACAAAGAAATAGAAAGACATTCCATGCTCATGGATTGGAAAAATCAACATAGTTAAAATGGCCATATTGCCCAAAGCAATACACAGATGTAATACAATTCCAATGGCATCAAAATCCAAATGGCATTTTCAAAAGAAATAGAACAAAAAATCGTCAGATTTGTATGGAACAAAAAGACCCTGAATAGCCAAAGCAATCTTAAGAAAAAGGAACAATGCTGGAGGTATCACACTCCCTGACTTTAGCTTGTACTACAGGGCAACATTAATCAAAACAGCATGGTATTGGTAGAAAAACAGATACATAGACCAATGGAATAGAATTGAGAACCCAGAAATAAACCCACATGAATATGGACAGATAATTTTTGACAAAGAAGCAAAAAACATACAATGGAGAAAAGACAGCCTCTTCAATAAATGGTGCTGGCAGAATAGGAAAGCCACGTGCAAAAGAATGAAACAGGACTGCTGTCTGTCACCATGTACCAAAATTAATTCAAAATGGATCAAAGACTTAAGCATAAGACCTGAAACAATAAACTACATAGAAAAAAACATAGGTACTAGACTTATGGACCTTGGGTTCAAAGAGCATTCTATGAATTTGACTCCAAAGGCAAGGGAAGTAAAAGCTAAAATAAACGAATGGGACTATATGAAACTTAAAAGCTTCTGCACAGCAAAAGAAACCATCGACAAAATAAAGAAGCAACCAACTGAATGGGAGAAGATTTTTGCAAACAATGCCTCCGATAAGGGGCTAATATCCAAAATATACAAGGAACTCATGCAACTCAACAACAAAAAACAAACAACCCAATTGAAAAATGAGCAGAGAACCTGAAGAGACATTTCTCCAAAGGACATACAAATGGCAAATAGACATATGAAAAAATGCTCAACATCACTAATCATCAGAGAAATGCAAATCAAAACCACAATGAGATATCACCTCACCCCAGTCAGAATGGCTATCATCAACAAGACAAATAGTAACAAGTGTTGGAGAGGCTGTGGAGAAAAAGGAACCCTCATACACTGTTGGTGGGAATGCAGACTGGTGCAGCCATTATGGAAGGCAGTGTGGAGGTTCCTCAAAAAATTACGAATAGAATTACCATATGACCCAGCAATCCCACTCCTGGGTGTCTACCCAAAAAATCTGAAAACATTTATCCATAAAGACATGTGTGCTCCAATGTTCATTGCAGCTTTATTTACAGTGGTCAAGACATAGAAACAACCAAAATGTCCTTCGATAGATCAGTGGATAAAGAAGTTGTGGTATATATACACAATGCAATACTATTCGGCAGTAAGAAAAGATGAAATAGGACCAATTGTGACAAATGGATGGATCTTGAGAGTATAATGCTAAGCGAAATAAGTCAGACTGAAAAAGCAGAGAACCATATGATTTCACTGATAGGTGCTATATAAACCAAAAACAACAAAAGAAGAAGACAAACAAATGAGAAACAAAAACTCATAGACACAGACAGTAGTTTAGGGGTTACCAGAGGGGAAAGGGGAGGGGTGATAGATGAGGGTAAAGGCGGATCAAATATATGGTGATGGAAGGAGAACTGACTCTGGGTGGTGAACACACAATGGGGTTTATAGATGACGTAATACAGAATTGTACACCTGAAATCTATGTAATTTTACTAACAATTGTCACCCCAATAAACTTTAATTGAAAAAAACACACAAAGAAACAAAAAATAAGAGGTTTGTGAAATAGGGCCAGGCCTAGGGGGAGGTGGGTGTGGCACTCACCTTGGGCACAACATTTAAGGGGGCGCCAAAAAACCCTATAATCAAGATTATATTTTTAAAAATCAAAATTAATGCCACAAAATTATGATGACTAAAACATCAATTTAAGTAACGATGGGTCAGTAATAATCCATGCTGCGCCACATTGGAATCTGAGGCTAAGGGAAAAGTCAGTGATCCTGTTTTTATTTGAAATGTTGATATTTTGCTCATCATGGATTTTTTCCTGCAGTTCTTAACTCCCCTCATGTAAGTTTTACTGGCTCAGATGGTTTTTGCTTGTTCCTTTCTGTTTCAGCACTTTCGTGTGCTTTTCAATTCTCTCTTCCTTTCTGCCTCCCCTGCTATTCACTCCACACAGTACTTCCTACTGCCCCTGCCCTGTGAGCCTCTGCAGGCTGCCAGGGCCTCTGGAACCCAGTGATGCAGACTTCTGCCTTCTGTACCTGCCTTGACTTCCCTGAGGCCTCTGGGGTGATTCCCCAGGTGAGGCAGAGGCCCATTCTCAAGCACATTCAGAAACTGCAGAACCAGTTTGGGATATCACTGATGGCTGTGAATACTTCCCCAATTCCAGGGGGTGGGCCATATAGCCCTCTTGACGCAGATGTGATTTTTCTGGAAAGATTTGGTGAACATTTCTTCTAGGAGTTGGCTTTTAGATACCATCCTTGCAGGTTTTTCAAAAGGTAATTCTGTTCCTTTGACCTTCTACTGTGTTTCCCCAAAAATAACACCTAGCTGGACAATCAGCTATAATGTGTCTTTTGGAACAATAAAGTTGTTCATGAGCATCTTCGAGGAGAGTGAGGTTGTGTTGATGGAGGCAGCCCAACGGTGATGTCCAGTTAGTGCAGGCACTAAGCTGTGGACATGGTGACCCTCCTCGTCTGAAGCATAGTCCATTGTACATGGGCCCGCCCTGTCCATCTCCATGAGGTCTGAGTGTCACCCAGGGGTGGGCATGTCAGCTTCTGTGCAGTTTACCTGCTCCCTTTGCTGCATGGTGCTTTATTAGATCATATTTGGGGTTGTGTCTGCACAGCAGCATTTAAGACCCTGAAGATCACATATCTGAACAATGGGGCAGAGACAAGTCCTAAGAGAATGATTAGACCAGTGTGTGTAGTGTCGGCTCCTCCTCCCAGAGCCCATAGCTCCAGATTAAACCAAAAGAACAGACTCCACCCAACTCTGAAGAGCCTGAGGAAAGAAACCCCAGTCAGTAGCTCCGTTTACCCAATGTTCTGGTTTCGTTTCTTGTCTTTTTTTGTTTTCTCTTCCTCCTCCTCCTCCTCTACCTCCTCTTACTCCTCCTCCTCTTTTTCTTATTCTTTTCTTCCTGGATCTTTGTAGTATAATAAAGATCCCAGTCAGGTGTGCAGGAATGTAATACTACCCTGTCCTCCAGGACAGCAAGTGGTCCTCTCCTTAGTATTGTGAAGACCACTCTCTTCTGAACCACCACCTGTCCAATTTCATACAGGGCCATGATTAGGGTGAGGTGAACACGGCAAACTAATGCAAAGAGAAAAAAATGACAGGAGTCAGGAAATGAGGTTTGTCGCATACAGATCACTAGGTAAGTCTAACGCAAAAAGAAAGTGTCTTGTAAGACTTGTGATAGTGAAGCAGCCTCCAATAGGCACCACCTGCTAAAGACTCTTCTCCACCAGGGCAGAGTCAGGGACATGTGACGCGAAGCCAGGTGCTTGTTCATGGAGGGTGTCATCCACTCAGGCACTGTTCCATGGGCTGTGGGGCTCATTGTCCCCACCTTCCCTGGAAGGCGGCATGCTGTGCTGTCATCACCGCCAGACGCTGCAGTGTGTGGAAACTTGGGCTCCTTACTGCTACCATGAACTCTCTCTTCGGGGTTTTCAGGTGTCTCTGCTTTCACTGTATTCTTTTCAGAGCACCTGGCTTAAGGTGACAGGGCAGGGAGGTGGGGAGAGTGACCCCAGCCTAACCCTGTGTGACTGACCAGAAGGCTTCCCAGCATTTGGTCTAGCTGCTGTCTGAAAGGACAGGCCCAGATTTCTAAGACTACCCACGGCTGACCACCTCGGTGAGCAGTTGTCCTCATTCCCTGGGACCTGGGCTGTCTGGCTGACTCCTTGGTAGTGAGCAGATTCCTTCTGCAAGCCCCCAGCTGTTTCCCCAGCAGATGACCTGGCCAGTAGCTCACCAGGCCAATGGCCACCCTGTCTGACCTGTGAGGCCTGGAGAATACTGGTGGCCCCCTCCTCATGCTCTGTCTCTGTTGGAGTCTCAGGGGTCCCTAACACTCTTCAGAAGCTCCATGGGCCTCAGGTTAAGACTGTTTCTCCAAATAGACATGCTTCATCAGGAAGCAGGAAAGTGCAAACAGTTTATGCACTAAGACTTTGAACCCTCAGCTTGCTGTGTCCACCAATCCTAAACTATTGTATCATCACCCTTACCCAATTCTAAGCCCTCGAATCAAAAGACTCACCCTAAACTGGACATCTAAGTCTCAAAACATTTCGGCCTGGTCCTTTACTACCAACATGCCCCACTAATACTCAGCTGAGTTAGTTTCTCCCTTGTCAAGTCCATCTTATCAAAAGAAAGGAAGGAAGAGGGAAGCAAGAAGGGAGGAGTGGTTGTGGAGGGATTGCGGCAAATCAGGAAAACAAAAAGGAAGAAAAGAAAGGAATCAAGGAGAAAAGAAAAAAGAAACAATAGGTATGTGAGATGAATTTCTATTCTTGGTCTTATATTTATTATGCAAACAGGAAAGTGAAGTCAAAAGAAAAATAATCATCTAAGATACAACCGTTTGGAGGAATTAATATTTCTTTTTTATTTTCTTTCCAGTGTCTATTAAAACCACTAATAATTTAAAATAATCTGAAGCGATTATAAGTGAATCTTTATATTCCCCCAATTTTTAAATGAAGGAAAAGTAAAAAAAATCCCAAAGCCACATGCAGCAGAGGCAGGTGAAGTGTAGTGATGTCTGCACTGGTTCGAGAGGGCTCATGTACCCCCGAGCTTAATTTGAGAACAAAATCAAGATTTCAGTGAAAGCTGTCCCTCTCCTCTGAATGCCTCCTTCCCAATATTACAGCATGTAGATTTGTTCCTGATATTAATACCTGAAAGAAATTTGAGTGGTATTTCAAGTTCTTAAAAATAAGACAAATAGAAATAACTTTCACACTTTACAGTTGAAGAAGCAGAAGTCTAGAGACAAAAATATTAATACATGTTTCCCAAAATGAGCATCTACCCCAACGTACAACATCATCATTTATAGTCCAATAGGCTTCCAGCAAGTGACATCTTTTTAGGACCCATTTTTATTTACTGAAGAACTGAGATGATATCTTGCAGCATTTCTTCCTGAGTTAAAGGACATTGATTGGCAGGGGGGACAGATGCGTTCTCACCCAAAAGGCTATCTTTCCCAGCCTCCCTGGCAGCAGGATTCCCTGTGACTACATTTCAGCCAATGATATGTACAGAAAAGACTGTGTGTGGTTTCTGAGCAATCTCCTTAACAGGGAGAGTGTTCACCCTTCTCCAATTCCTTCTCTGTTTTGCCCAGATCACCTATGTGATGGCTGGAGATCCAGCAGCAGTTCTGGGCCATCCTGCTCTCTGAGTGCAGAGAGCTATGAGCCTGCATCCCTGCGGGGTAAACCAAGTGCTATCCCTGTTTACACAGAAGCTCTTTGGGGTTTGTTTGGGAATGCAGTTAATCCTTACTGATGAAGCCTCCCTGTTGGAGTTGCCTGTGGACACCCAGGGGCAATCTCCATGTTGGCCCATGTGGTGCATTTTGAGAGAAAATCTGAAAGTCCACCAAGTCAAGTGTGTAACATGGCTAAGCTCAGCATTGGAGGATTTGGGGGATGGTTGCCACTTTTTTCTACTGCTTAGCTTTTTTGTTTTTACTAATTTTCTACGTTCAAAAAGTATTACACAATAAAGACTAAAAAAGAAAATAAAAAAAGGTAAGGGCATCAACAGATAATTCAGAGACCTAGAAATGTACATTTAGCGACTGTGAAAAGATGTTCAACTTCTTGAGATATTAAATGAAAGCCAAAATCCTGAGATTCTCTATTTCAGTTCTCATGGAAACAAATTGTCTTTACATAATAATACCCCGGGTAATTGGAGGCACTGTGAGTCCATCCTTCCCAAAT
This sequence comes from Rhinolophus sinicus, assembly GCF_036562045.2. Taxonomy (NCBI): domain Eukaryota; kingdom Metazoa; phylum Chordata; class Mammalia; order Chiroptera; family Rhinolophidae; genus Rhinolophus; species Rhinolophus sinicus. The sequence continues at coordinate 66,534,639 of NC_133757.1, forward strand.
ATACTCATATATAAAACCTCCCACTGAGGCACAGGACAGACGGGGGTGGGAGAAGTGGCAAAGGCGGCAGTTTGCTGAAGTTCTTGTGGCAGGAAAGAAATGGGTACTGTTAAGTTTAAGGAAAAAAATAGTATATGTAAGGATGGTCTTAATGACAACCACCATAAAAAACCGTGCATTTATTTTAAAGCACCACAAAAACAAACAAACAAACAAACCCCAAACCTGATCTATCTGATGAAAATATGAAAGAAAAATAAACAGATGAAGCCTCTCAGCAAACTAGTATCTATAAGGAAACTTCTTTTTCTTGTCACAGGTTATAAACCAAAACCTATAACATATACTTAATTTAAAACTTTAGGGCAGCCGGTTAGCTCAGCTGATTACAACATGATGCTTGTAACACCAGGATTGCTGGTTCGATCCCCACATGGGCCCGTGTGAGCTGCACCCTCCACAACTACATTGCAACAACTACTTGACTTTGACCTAATAGGTCCTGGAAAAACACACTTAATATATAAAACAAACAAGCAAACAAACAAAACCAAAAAGCTTTCGAAGCATCTCCTTTAAAGCCAAACACAAGATCTGATGTCCACATTTAACTCCATAGTAAATATACTTCCAGAGCCTGGCAAAACGCTAGGATAAGAAAAAGAGAAAGAATGAGAGACAGTAGATAGATGATATAGATAGATGATAGATCGATAGATAATAAGTAGATATAGGTAGATGATAGATAGAAATGAGAGGAAACAATATAAAAAGGGGGAATAACACCAACATTAGTTGCAGGTGATGTGATCATCTGTTGAGAACACCCACAAAACAAAACAACTATTTCTGTGTCTTGCCCCTTATGCCTTAATCTGGGTGTCTTCTCCTTGTAGACAAGTCCAGGTTGGCTTTAGGGAAGCAGGTAGGATACAACGGCAGTTCCCACAGGAGGAAAGTGTTTGTCTCCACCTCTGGCAGCCTAGGGCAACATGAGAAGCAGAAAGACTTGGGATTACCCCAGCTCCAAAAGTTAGCTTTTCTATTTTTACTGTGCATTTAATATGCTTTGTATCAGTACGAAAATAGTATATGTGTGTGTGTGTTGCTCTCTCTAAACACACACACACACACACACACACACACACACACACCTACCTTGACCAAAGAAGTGCAAACTGGAATCAGAAAAGTATTCACTAAGTGACATTTCATGTTGTGGGCCATTAGCTGTCTCTTAGGTTTTACATTAGAAAGATTGGGCGACTTCCGGAAAAATGGCGGAGTGAGGTGAGCCTCTGTAAAGCTCCCCTGGAATTTACAAAGAATCGAACAACAAAAACTCCACAAAGGACTCCCTGCACAGCAGACAAGCAACACGAACAGACCCACTACCGACTGAAATCACCTACAGGTGGGAGATTCCCGCGAGTGGAGGGAGGAGGAGGAAAGGGAGAAGCGCGCGGAGACGGAGCCACGCGGGTGCAGGACGCAGACCTAGCTCAGTGCGCCGAGCTCGCTGCTTCCCGGAACTACCGCAGCTGCGGGAGAGGGAAGAACTCGGACTGCTAGGGCTCTGCCAGGGCTCCACAGGGCTGAGGGGACAGCATATAACACGGCTGAACCCAACGCTCACGGCAGAGACCTCGGAGAAAAGACTGAGGGAAAAAGGCTGAAAACGGTGGTTTAAGCCCGCACTGCCGAGCAGAGAACGGAGCCTTAGGCACTGAGACTAGCCGCCCCCTCCCTCCCCTCCCAGAGCTTGCCCCGCCCCCACCTGCCCGGTGCTAGAAGCAAAACAGTAGCAGTGTCAGATCAAAACAACAGAAAATTTGCTGTTTTGAGATCTGTGGACCACAAACACAAATTCACAGCCCAACTAGTTCCAGCAAAGGGGAGAGAGCAGTGGAAGCACGACCGGCTGTGGTGGTGGTCGCCGCCATTGCTCTGGGCCACCTCTCACAACTCACCCCGCCCCTGACCCCACCTATTTGGGCGGATCCCTGCAGGAGTAAACAGAACTGCTGAAATATACGGGCTCTGAATCAGCAGCTGGAAGAGCTTTCGAACATCAAAAGCTCTCCGCATACCCACCGGGACACTGCGCCCTGTGACCTAGACGAACTATTAACAGAGGAGAAGCCCGTCTCCCAGGGAATCCCCCCATTGCGTGAGAAGTTGGAATAGTGCAGAGAAAACATAGCACTACTGTGTGGGAGAAGAAAAATAAGTTGCAGTTGGAGAAATAATAAAACATTCTACCAACAAGTACTGGCAAACAAAAGAAAGACTGCTTTCTATCAACCTGTTGCAGAAGTCACTCCTGTAGATGTCTAGGAAGAGAAATAGTAAACCAGTAATCGCCATGAATAACCAAGGCAACAAGATAGCTCAGAAAGAAAGTGAAAAATCTCCAGAGAAGGCACTTAAAGATACAGAAATATGTGACTTAAATGACAGAGAATTCAAGATTGCAGTTCTGAAAAAACTCAACGAGATACAAGAAAACACAGATAGGCAGTTAAAGGAACTCAGAAACTCAATCAAAGAACAGCATGAACATTTTACGAAAGAGATTGAAATCTTAAAAAAGAACCAAATAGAATTTCTGGAGATTAAGAACTCAATAGAAGAAATTAAGAATGAAATAACCAGCTTAGGTAGTAGAGTTGACCAGATGGAGCAAAGAATCAGTGACATCGAAGATAGAAACCTGCAAATGACACAAATTGAAGAAGAAAGAGACTTGAGACTTAAAAGAAATGAAAGAACTCTACAAGAACTTTCTGACTCCATCAGAAAGAGCAATATAAGAATAATGGGCATACCAGAAGGAGAAGAAAGAGAGAAGGGAACAGAGAATATATTCAAACAAATTGTCGATGAGAACTTCCCAAATTTGTGGACAGAACTGGACCCTCGAATCCAAGAAGCAAATAGAACACCTAGTTACCTCAATCCCAACAGACCTTCTCCAAGGCACATTGTATTGAAGATGTCTAAAATCAACGACAAAGAAAGAATCCTCAAGGCAGCCAGGGAAAAGAAGACGGTAACTTACAAAGGAAAGCCCATTAGATTATCATCAGATTTTTCAGCAGAAACTCTACAAGCCAGGAGAGAGTGGAACCAAATATTCAAACTATTGAAAGAGAGAAACCATGAGCCAAGAATAATATATCCAGCAAAGATATCCTTTAGATATGAAGGAGGAATAAAGACCTTTCCAGACATACAGAAGCTGAGGGAATTTTCTAATACACGACCTGCACTACAAGAAATACTAAAGGAGGCTATTCGACCACCATCAACAGGGACAATTTGTGGCAAACAAAACTCAAAAAGGGGAGAGTAAAGGCCTGAACCGAATATGGGAATGGAGAAAGTAAGCGTGCTGAAGAAAATGGAATACTCTAAATATCAAACTTTCTTTTACATAAACTTAAGGGTAACCACTCAAAATAAATCCAGAATTGAAATATATACTGAAATAAAAAAAGAAACAGAGGAAACATCATAGAATACCACCACACAGAAATAATAGACAACAACAAAAGGCAAAGAAACAATGGAGACACAACCTTACCAGAAAACTAAGGATAGAATGACAGGAAATCCTCACATATCAATAATCACCCTAAATGTAAATGGACTGAACTCACCAATAAAAAGGCACAGAGTAGCAGATTGGATCAAAAACTAAACCCAACCATATGCTGTCTCCAAGAGACACATCTCAGCTACAAGGACAAGCATAGACTCAAAGTGAAAGGGTGGAAATTGACACTCCAAGCAAATGGTACCCAGAGAAAATCAGGTGTAGCCATAATGATATCAGATGAAACAGACTTCAAGGTGAAAAAGATAACAAGAGACAAAGATGGACATTTCATAATGGTGAAGGCCACTGTACAACAAGAAGACATAACAGTCATCAATATTTATGCCCCCAATCACTCAGCACAGAAATACACCAAGCAACTACTAACAGAACTAAAGGGAGAAATTGACCAAAACACAATTATACTAGGGGACTTAAATACATCATTGACAGCTATGGATAGATCATCCAAACAGAAAATAAATAACGAAATAGTAGCCCTAAATGACACATTAGATGAAATGGACATAATTGACATTTATAGAGCACTTCATCCTAAAACATCAGACTATACATTCTTTTCTAGTGTACATGGAACATTCTCAAGGATAGACCATATATTGGGACATAAAATCAGTCTCAACAAATTTAAGAAGATTGAAATCATACCATGCATATTCTCTGATCACAAGGCTTTGAAATTGGATATCAACTGTAAAAAGAAAGCGGAAAAACACAAATACATGGAGATTAAACAACATACTTTTAAAGAAGGACTGGGTCAAAGAAGAAATTAGAGGAGAGATCAAAAGATACATAGAAACAAATGACAATGAAAATACATCCTACCAAAATTTTTGGGATGCAGCGAAAGCAGTTTTAAGAGGGAAATTTATCTCATTACAGGCCTATCTCAAGAAACAAGAAAACTCCCAAATAAATAACCTCATGTTACACCTTAAAGAACTAGAAAAAGAAGAACAAGTAAAACCCAAGGTCAGCAGAAGAAAGGAAATAACAAAAATTAGAGCAGAACTAAATGAAATAGAGAACAAAAAGACAATAGAAAAAATTAATATGACAAAGAGCTGGTTCTTTGAAAAGATTAACAAAATTGACAAACCCTTGGCTAGACTTACTAAGATAAAAAGAGAGAAGACACTGATTAACAAAATCAGAAACGTAAAAGGGGAAGTTATCACGGACACCACAGAAATACAAAGGATCATCCAAGAATACTATGAAGGACTATATGCCACCAAATTCAACAACCTAGAAGAAATGGACAAGTTCTTAGAAACATATAGCCTTCCAAGGCTGAACCATGAAGAACTGGAAAATCTAAACAGACCGATCACCAGTAACGAAATTGAATCAGTCATCCAAAACCTTCCCAAAAGCAAAAGTCCGGGACCAGATGGCTTCACTAGTGAATTCTACCAAACCTTCAAAGAGGATCTAATACCAATTCTGCACAAACTCTTCCAAAAAATTGAAGAAGAGACAGTACTCCCTAACTCATTTTATGAGGCCAACATTACCCTGATACCAAAACCTGGTAAGGACAGCACAAAAAAAGAAAACTACAGACCAATATCTCTAATGAATACCGATGCAAAAATCCTAAATAAAATTCTAGCAAATCGAATACAACAATGCTTTAGAAAGATTATTCATCATGCCCAAGTGGGGTTCATCCCCGGGGCACAAGGATGGTTCAACATATGCAAATCCATCAATGTGATACATCACATAAACAAAATAAAGGACAAAAATCATATGATTATATCAATTGATGCAGAAAAAGCATTTGACAAGATACAACATCCATTTATGATTAAAACACTTAATAAAATGGGTATAGAAGGAAAATACCTTAACATAATAAAGGCCATATATGACAAGCCCTCTGCTAATCTCATAATTAATGGAGAAAAACTGAAGCCCTTTGCTCTACGTTCAGGAACACGACAGGGATGTCCCCTATCACCTCTGCTTTTCAACATAGTGTTGGAAGTCCTTGCCAGAGCAATCAGGCAAGAGAAAGAAATAAAAGGCATCCAAATTGGGAATGAAGAAGTTAAATTATCACTCTTTGCAGATGACATGATGCTATATATAGAAAACCCTAAAGACTCCACCAAAAAGCTATTAGAAACAATCAACGAATACAGTAAAGTTGCCGGCTACAAAATCGACGCACAAAAGTCCATTGCCTTCCTATATACTAACAATGAAATCTCAGAAAAGAAATACAAAAAACAATTCCTTTTGCAATTGCAGCAAAAAGAATAAAATACCTAGGAATAAACTTAACCAAGGATGTGAAAGACCTATATGCTGAAAACTATAAGACATTTTTGAAAGAAATTGAAGAAGACACAAAGAAATGGAAAGACATTCCGTGCTCATGGATTGGAAGAACCAACATAGTTAAAATGTCCATATTACCCAAAGCGATATACAGATTCAATGCAATCCCCATCAAAATCCCAATGGCATATTTTAAAGAAATAGAACAAAAAATCATCAGATTTGTTTGGAACCACAAAAGACCCCGAATAGCCAAAGCAATCTTAAGAAAAAAGAACAATAATGGAGGTATCACACTTCCTGACTTTGGCTTGTACTACAGGGCTACAATAATCAAAACAGCATGGTATTGGCAGAAAAACAGACACATAGACCATTGGAATAGAATTGAGAACCCAGAAATAAAACCACATAAATATGGACAGATAATTTTTGACAAAGAAGCTAAAACCATACAATGGAGCAAAGACAGCCTCTTCAATAAATGGTGCTGGGAGAATTGGATAGCCACGTGCAAAAGAATGAAACTGGACTGCTATTTGTCACCATGTACCAAAGTTAATTCAAAATGGATCAAAGACTTAAGCATAAGACCTGACACAATAAACTGCATAGAAGAAAACATAGGTACTAAACTTATGGACCTTGGGTTCAAAGAGCATTTTATGAACTTGACTCCAAAGGCAATGGAAGTAAAAGCTAAAATAAACAAATGGGACTATATGAAACTTAAAAGCTTCTGCACAGCAAAAGAAACCATTGACAAAATAAAGAGGCCACCAACTGAATGGGAGAAGATTTTTGCAAACAGTGCCTCCGATAAGGGGCTAGTATCCAGAATATACAAGGAACTCATGCAACTCAACAACAAAAAAACAAACAACCCAATTGAAAAATGGGCAGAGGACTTGAAGAGACATTTCTCCAAAGAGGACATACAAATGGCAAATAGACATATGAAAAAATGCTCAACATCACTAATCATCAGAGAAATGCAAATCAAAACCACAATGAGATATCACCTCACCCCAGTCAGAATGGCTATCATCAACAAGACAAACAATAACAAATGTTGGAGAGGCTGTGGAGAAAAGGAACCCTCATACACTGTTGGTGGGAATGCAGACTGGTGCAGCCGTTATGGAAGGCAGTGTGGAGGTTTCTCAAAGAATTACGAATAGAATTCCCATATGACCCAGCAATCCCTCTTCTGGGTATCTACCTCAAAAATCTGAAAACATTTAGAGATAAAGACACGTGTGCTGCACTGTTCATTGCAGCTTTGTTTACGGTGGCCAAGACATGGAAACAACCAAAATGTCCTTCGATAGATGAATGGATAAAGAAGTTGTGGTATATATACACAATGGAATACTATTCGGCAGTAAGAAAAGATGATATAGGAACATTTGTGACAACATGGATGGATCTTGAGAGAGTAATGCTGAGCGAAACAAGTCAGACAGAAAAAGCAGAGAACCATGTGATTTCACTGATATGTGGTATATAAACCAAAAACAACAAAAGAACAAGACAAACAAATGAGAAACAGAAACTCATAGACACAGACAATAGTTTAGTGGTTGCCAGAGGGTAACGGGGGCGGGGGGTGGGGGTGGGAGATGAGGGTAAGGGGGATCGAATATATGGTGATGGAAGGAGAACTGACTCTGGGTGATGAACACACAATGGGATTTATAGATGATGTAATACAGAATTGTACACCTGAAATCTATGTAATTTTACTAACAATTGTCACCCCAATAAATTTAATTAAAAAAAAAAAGAAGAAAAAAAAAAGAAAAATGCAAACTAAAACTACTACCCTGAGCTACCATTTCCCCCATAAATATTTTGATATTACACTCTGTAGGTAAAGCTGTGGGGAAAGGGTGACACTCATACACTGATGATAGGAATGGAAGTTGGTGTTACCACATGGGGGACAATTTGTCAGTATCTACCAAAATAAAATATTGAAACCAGCAAAAAAAAAAAAAAAAAAAAAAAAAAAGAATGATTGGTTAATTGTACAGTTATGTGCCCACCCAAGTGCAGGAAAAATCAAGTGTTTATATTTCATAAGTAACAAAGCCAAAAGCCAACAACAGCCAAAGGAAACGCCAATTTATCTTTACTTGGGGTTAATTCCAAGATTTGTTTTGCTGTGATTGGAAATCCAAGGACCAATGCATGAGCCTGGTGACTGTTTCCAGGAACTCAGCTCAGAGAAAGTGAAGACATTTATATTAGAGAAAACCCTGGGTAAATGCTTATATCTTTAGGAATATATTTTTTTTGATGAGAGCTTCTTGCCTTTCCAGGATGAATGAAAGATAAATTGATAGGACACCACAAATTCAGCACCCTGCCCCACACAGGCTGAGATTTCAGTTCTCATGACTCAGATGGCACAAACGGCTACGTGCTTACACAGCCAGCCTCTCCAGGACTCGAGCATGGGAAACCAGGATGGTGCCAGGACAGCCACATGGGGTTCGTCGTGGGGTGGCAGGGACTTCAGTATTTAATCCATGTCTGTGGTGAGCGAGCAGACACCTGCAAGAGCCCCTGTTGTTGGGAAACATGTAAGAAAGAAGCCAAGTCATTAATGACCTCATTTTATGATAGAAGCCCAGTTATTTGAGTAAGTAAAAATAAAATGTTAATCTGTTACGCCAGATACAGATTGAGATGCACAATTGGTAAATAAATAACAAGTTCCATATAAAAAGGAGGAAAAGATTGGAGCAGAACTTGGGAATGTCAGTATATTTTATAACTCATAAAAGATTAGCTCTCAATTGAAAAGTCATAAGAAGAATAAGACTTAGGTGAAAAGTAGAGTTTCCATGTCATACTTGTCCAACAGGCTCTCTATGCCAATCACCTGCAGTGATTTTTAAATCTCCAGCTGCCCAGGGTCACACTGGAAATGCCAGTGCATGATGCCTAGGACGAGGATGAGGGATTGAGACTTTTAAGAGTTTCAGGGCCTTTCCATTTAAAGGTAGTGATATTAAGTTGGCATTTCTTTTTCTTTCCCAAATCAGAAAACAACCTGTATGATCTTCAAATAAGCTAGAGGCAGCTGACATGCTGAGCCAGCAAGTGGGAGAGGTGCCATGAATGGGGCAGGGAAGGGAGGGCTCAGAGGGGCTGCAGAAGGAGCAGAAACCCCGCATGCAAAATGAAAGCACCTTGCTTGCAGGATCAGGAATGCGGTACAACTGCCTGTCTGAGTGGAGATAAAGGAGGGGGATGAATATGGAATCCCATGCTCAAGCCATATAGGCAGAAAATAGTTTGGAGGAGAAACGGGGGCCTGTTCTCTGTGACCACTGTCCACTCGCTGTTGGTCAGAATTGACAAAAATATGAAAGACAAGAAAAACAGATCAGTTGGCCATTTGTGAGGTTTGGAGTGTCAACATGCAGCACTTTGGAAAGCAGCTTGCGGTCCTCTGGCTGGCCTGACTTCAGGCACGTCCGGCCTGAGTCCCAGCAGTTCTGCAAGGAGCATATGCCAGTGGGACTCCCGGACACTGGGCCCAGCGCGGTTGTTCTAGATAGTTTAGATAGATAACATCCATGGAGTCTGGGGACAACACAAGTGTCCTCCAACAGAAGACTGAAGAGATAAATTGTGTACAGTCATTAAAGTGGAATGCTGGGCAGCAGGGAGGATGACTAACACATGTCACACTTTCTCCAACTTGGAGCAACCTCTCAAGTATGTTGACTAAGAAAAGCAAACCACAGAAGATGACACAGAGCATATGACCACTTATTTGAAAGTCAAAGTATGTGTGATGCTAATTAATATAATATGTAGGGATTTAAAAAGATATTGACAATCTATGAGGAATGATAGGTGATTAACGAGCACATATTTAGGGTTGTGGTGGCCCTGGTGTTGGGGTACTCTGAGGACCCCAAAGATGGTAATAATGCTTGATTTTGTAACCTGAAGGCCAGGTACGCTGGTCTTTGTTCTATTTTCTTATTTATCTTAGATACACATTTTATATTTTATATATTGTCTCACGTGCCAGGTATTTCATTTTTTTAAGTGGAAAAAAATAACCACACATTAAAACCATGACTAGCCCTGGGCCTTCCTGAACCTTCTGCAAAGAGCTGGTTCAGTGAAAACCACAAAGGAGGTGAGTTATCAAGAAGGAACAAGAAGATCTACACAAAGGTGTTACAAGCAAAAGGGAAGGAAGAGGAAAAACAAGTGACTAAGAATGCTCAGAAAAACATTGCCACAAGCCCCCCAAAAATGATGGTTGACACTTGCTCTGACATTCAATGAAGTGCTCTAAAAACAAGAGACAAGTGAGACCCAAGAGCTCAGGGAGGTGATGCAGGATGATTTCAAACACCTTGGCAAAATGAGTATGTGCTCGCTGCCTGTAGAGCATGGGTCAAGGAGGAAGGAGAATGTTCTCCAGGACTAAAACTCATTGGAGAGATTTTCTTAGGGAGCTTCCCAGTCTCCCTATATTATCATAGTTAAACCACTTTAGCCATTTCAAAAAGTGTTCGTTTCATTTTTAACTCACTCAGCCCCTCTCTTTGAGGCCTTCTTGCATGGCAGTTGCTGTGCTAAGTGAGTCTTGCTCTAGAGGCCTTGGTGTTTGAAGGTGGACATAACAATTAAATGGTGCCATGGGAGAGGCATCTAGGGCCCCTTGAAACTGGTCCAGGTGTCTGGGAAACTTGTCATAGAAAATAGTTTCCTGGGTGGAGCCTGAAGGATGAATAAGAGTCAGATAGGGAAGGTGTAGGGTGTACGGTGGGAAGAGTGGTCCAGATGGAGAACAGAATATGCAAAGGCCTCAAGGCAGCAGAGGGTATAGAATCCCCCACAGAGGCTTGAGCGGCGGGCTGGGCCCAAATAGGGATGCTTTGCAGGCCTAGTTAGGGAATGTGACACTATCTTAAAGGAACTAGAAAACACTGACCATTTTAAGCAAGGGAGTTACATGATAAGATTGGTATTTAAAAAAATTCACTCTTTTCCACTAGATCAAACAATTCTTTGCCCCACTGAGATCTGAAATCTATCTGCCCTCCTACCTTCAATTATTCATCTCTCCTCACTTCCCTCCCTAGGTAGCTCAGATTCCAAGGGTCATCAGCATAAATACTCTCCCCCACTTGCTCCACTCTCACTGTCTGTCCTTTTGACAAGAGAGCATTTCAAAACAATGCTGAATTGCCCTCGCCCTCTCGTGGCTACTGCTGGCTCGGCATGGCAAGTGAGACCTGTCTGAGGGCCACTGCTGGTGTGGTTGAGTCTGGGCAGCTGCCACAGGGCTCCTGTTAGGAGCAGGAGGGCAGGGCTGTGGAGGGACAGTCAGGCTGCTGCTGGGTCAGGGTGATCAGGTCTCACCCCTTCTGTGCTTCTCCATTCAGCCTGGTGGCCCTCTGCGCACACCTTTCTTCCCATACCCTCCGAGAACATTTCTGAATGCAACTCTACTACAGAACACACGCGTTTACATGACAAGATGTGTTTACTGAGCCCCAAACATCTGTTAGGCAGGGAAGAAGCTACATTACCATGAGGTCATCAATTATATCTCAATAAAGCTGGAGTAAATAAATAGCCATGAGGATATTTGCTTATGCAGTTGTACCCTTAAAATATTACTATTTTTTCATGTAAAATACCTTTTAGTGTTATTTTCTTGTTATAAAATTATTTCATGTTAGTCAAAATTTGGGAAAATATCAAAAATCATAAAGAAAAAAGTTATAATCCTACTACCCAGTAATAATCACCATAAAGTATGCATATACATTTATATGTGTGTGTTTATATCCACTTGAAACAAAATTACATGGAAATATAGTCACTGTAATGGGTATGTGTGTGTATTTATATATAAAAACTATTGAAATTTGCCTTTTAAACTTGACATTACACCAATAAACATCATTTAATGTCAGTAAATGGATGTCTACAATATCATATTTTCTTTCCTATATCCTATCCCATTGCAAAATAGTGCTTTTTTTTAACATGAGAAAATAATCAAATTGAATACCTACACACGTATGGGAACCCCACACACACGAGAAAGCAAAGACCCCACATGCACGAGAAGTCCAGAGACAGAAAGGGGACATGGGTGCCTAAGACATTCTGAGCCAGGGAGGAGGGAAGGTGCCTGGGGGCTTCAGAAGGTCACTGCAGGGACAGCACGTGGTCAGTAATCAGTAGTGTTCTCTGCCATACAGGTAGGTCAAAAAACATTTTCTCTGATAATCTCCTATTTTGCGTAAGTCCCCTAATTCAGGTTCTTCTAGGTAGTTAAGTGAGGGGCAGAAGTTTCTTCTGAGCTTGCAGCTGAAGTTGTCTTTGGCTCAAAACAACCCACATACCACAGAGGCACATCTCGGGGTGACTCGATCTGAACCCCCACAGTTCCATCCTCTGAAACTTCCCTGGAAGTTTCACATTCCAGCATTTTGGTTGATAGATTGTTCTATGTCTCATCAAACCAGTCTCAGTCTTTAAGAAAATGTCAGTTCAGTTAAGCAGTTGTGTCTCATTTCAGAAGGCGGAGATGCTGGTGGGCTCTCAGCCTATGGAGCAAACAATCACGTGTTTAATAAGAGGCATCTCTACTGAAACAAAGAGAGACAACAGTTAATGATTGGAGCAGATTAGAATCTCAGTTTCTGAGTACAGAAACTGAGGGCAGGCAGGCAATCAAGGGGATTTCTAGATGTCTGTCTCGAATCATCTTCCGATGGAGTGAAGGCAGGTAGTGACAGTCTGATAGAGTCTCCTCCTCTGCAGTTTGAATGTCTCTGGTGATATTTCTACAAAGGCACAAACATTATCAGCAGATAAGCAAGCTGTTGTGATTTCTCCGAAATCTATGTCAAGTTGCCCAACGTTAGATTGCATGGCCTCAGAAAAGGGCAGTTTTAGTTTTCAATGATTCCAAGTCAAAGGATGGTAAAATGAAAATGTTAGTTCTAAAGATGCAGCAAAATATTTAAGAAAAATAGAAAAACTCAGGATCCGTTCCAGTTTATAAGTAGAAAATAATAATAAAAATAATTTAAAAAAACTCAAAAGCACTAGAATTTAACATTCACAAAGGTTTATTATAGTTTCTATTGAAACACATTTTTTTCTCTCTAAAAACACCCCTATTTTTATCAAAGATAGCCAAATTAAGAATAATTTATTTGCAAAGTAACTTGTTTCAATAAATGACTTATTGGTCTGATCATTTATATAAGTCCAGCAAGAATAGTAATTAACCACATAGGCTTTTTTAAACCTACTTTGCTGGAATTTCTCATAAGGAATTTCCAGATTGAACTTAAAAAGGCCTGTTGAGGCCAGAAAAGCTAAGACAAGGACTTGCCATCAGACATTGCCTGCAATACCTGTAGAGCTGGATGAGTTCCTCCCTCTTCTTTTTTTCTTTTTTCTTTTTAATTAAAGTGTATTGGGGTGGGTCGGCCCGTGGCTCAGGCAGTTAGAGCTCCATGCTCCTAACTCCAAAGGCTGCTGATTCGATTCCCACATGGGCCAGTGGGCTCTCAACCACAAGACTGCCAGTTCAATTCCTTGAGTCCTGCAAGGGACGGTGGGCAGTGTCCCCTGCAACTAAGATTGAACATGGTACCTTGAGCTGAGCTGCCGCTGAGCTCCCGGATGGCTCAGTTGGTTGGAGCGCGTCCTCTCAACCACAAGTTGCCGGTTCAACTCCCGCACAGGATGGTGGGCTGTGCCCCCTGCAACTAGCAATGGCAACCAGACCTGGAGCTGAGCTGCGCCCTCCACAACTAAGATCGAAAGGACAACAACTTGACTTGGAAAAAAGTCCTGGAAGTGCACACTGTTCCCCAATAAAGTCCTGTTCCCCTTCCCCAATAAAAAAAAAAGTGTATTGGGGTGACAATTGTTAGTAAAGTTACACAGATTTCAGGTGTACAATTCTGTATTACATCATCTATATATCACATTGTGTGTTCACCACCCAGAGTCAGTTCTCCTTTCATCACCATATATTTGATTCCCCTTACCCTCATCTACCACCCCCCTCCCATCCTCTGGTAACCCCTAAACTATTGTTTGTATCTATGAGTTTTTGTTTCTCATTTGTTTGTCTTCTTCTTTTGTTGTTTTCAGTTTTATGTACCACATATCAGTGAAATCATATGGTTCTCTGCTTTTTCTGTCTGACTTATTTCATTTAGCATTATAATCTCAAGATCCATCCATGTTGTCACAAATGGTGCTATTTCATCTTTTCTTATTTCAGAATAGTATTCCATTGTATATATATACCACAACTTCTTTATCCATTCATCTATCGAAGGACACTTTGGTTGTTTCTACGTCTTGGCCACTGTAAATAATGCTGTAATGAACATGGGAGCACATATGTCTTTAGGGATAAATGTTTTCAGATTTTTCGGGTAGATACCCAGGAGAGCGATTGTTGAGTCATATGGTAATTCTATTCTTAATTTTTTGAGGAACCTCCACACTCCATAGTGGCTGTAACAATATGGATTCCCACCAACAGTGTTCCTTTTTCTCCACGGCCTCTCCAACCCTTGTTACTATTTGCCTTGTTGATGATAGCTATTCTAACGGTGTGAGGTGATATCTAATTATGGTTTTGATTTTCATTTCTCTGATGATTAGTGATGTTGAGCATTTTTTCATATGTCTATTTGCCATTTGTATGTCCTCTTTGGAGAAATGTCTCTTCAGGTCCTCTGCCCATTTTTTAATTGGATTGTAAGTTTTGTTGTTGTTGAGTTGCATGAGTTCCTTGTACATTTTGGATATTAGCCCCTTATCGGAGGCATTGTTAGCAAAAATTTTCTCCCATTCGGTTGGTTGCCTCTTTATTTTGTTGACGGTTTCTTTTGCTATGCAGAAGCTTTTCAGTTTGACAGCCCGTTCATTTTTTTCAGCTTTTACTTCCCTTGCCTTTGAGGTCAAATTCATAAAAATCCTCTCTGAACCCAAGGTCCATAAGTTTAGTACCTATTTTATGTTGTAGGCAGTTTACTGTTCAGGTCTTATGTTCAGGTCTTTGACTCATTTTGAGTTAATTTTGGTACATGGTGACAGATAGCAGTCTAGTTTCACTCTTTTGCACGTGGCTTTCCAATTCTCCCAGCACCATTTATTGAAGAGGCTGTCTTTTGTTCATTGTATTTTTTTGCTCTTTGTCGAAAATTATCTGTCCATATTTATGTGGTTTTATTTCTGGGTTCTCAATTCTATTCCATTGGTCTATGTGTCTGTTTTTCTGCCAATACCATGCTGTTTTGATTGTTGTAGCCCTGTAGTACAAGCTAAAGTCAGGGAGTGTGATACCTCCAGTATTGTTCTTTTTTCCTAGGATTACTTTTGCTATTCAGGGTCTTTTGTGGTTCCATACAAATCTGACAATTTTTTGTTCTATTTCTTTAAAAAATGCCATTGGGATTTTGATGGGGTTTGCATTAAATCTACATATTGCTTTGGGTAATATGGCCATTTTAACTATGTTGATTCTTCCAATCCATGAGCACGGAATGTCTTTCCATTTCTTTGTGTCTTCTTCTATTCTTTTAAAAATGTCGTATAGTTTTCAGCATATAGGTCTTTCACATTCTTGGTTAAGTTTATTCCTAGGTATTTTATTCTTTTTGCTGCAATTGCAAAAGGAATTTTTTTAAATTTCTTTTTCTGTTATTTCATTGTTAGTATATAGGAATGCAATAGACTTTCATAGGTTGATTTTATAGCCAGCAACTTTACTGTATTCGTTGATTGTTTCTAGTAGCTTTTTGGTGGAGTCTTTAGGGTTTTGTATATATATTTTATCATGTCATCTGCAAAGAGTGACAATTTAACTTCTTCATTCCCAATTTGGATGCCTTTTATTTCTTTCTCTTGCCTGATTGCTCTGGCGAGGACTTCCAACACTATGTTGAAAAGCAGAGGTGATAGGGGACATCCCTGTCGTGTTCCTGAACGTAGAGCAAAGGACTTCAGTTTTTTACCATTAATTATGATAGTAGCTGAGGGTTTGTCATATATGGCCTTTATTATGTTAAGGTACTTTCCTTCTATATCTATTTTATTAAGTGTTTTAATCATAAACGGATGTTGTATCTTATCAAATGCTTTTTCTGCATCTATTGATATAATCATATGATTTTTGTCCTTTATTTTGTTTATGTAGTGTATCACATTGATCGTTTTGCATATGTTGAACCATCCTTGTGTCCCTGGGATGAACCCACTTGGTCGTGATGAATAATCTTTTTAATGCATTGTTGTATTCGATTTGCTAGAATTTTATTTAGGATTTTTGCATCTGTATTCATCAGAGATATTGGTCTGTAGTTTTCTTTTCTTGTGTTGTCCTTACCAGGTTTTGGTATCAGGGTAATGCTGGACTCATAAAATGAGTTAGGGAGTACTGTCTCTTCTTCAATTTTTTGGAAGAGTTTGAGCAGGATTAATGTTAGATCCTCTTTGAAGGTTTGGTAGAATTCACTAGTGAAGTCATCTGGTCCCGGACTTTTGCTTTTGGGAAGGTTTTGGATGACTGATTCAATTTCGTTACTGGTGATCTGTCTGTTTAGATTTTCCAGTTCTTCATGGTTCAGCCTATGAATGCTGCATCCAGCACAACACGGGTAGTGAGGGTGCGAGAAGGGGCAGCTTTGGGTTAAGTTTTTAAGAAAGAAACATACAGAAACCTAATGCCGTTAAATCTCAGAAGGTCAGGGGTCTCACAGTACTGAAAGACTGGAGCCCAGATTTGAGCTGACTGGAGGTTTTTATTGATAAGTATACAAGGAAGTAGCAGTGTTTTTGGCATGGTTTGTGAGACTCATTTATCATGTTATAGAAACAACCCAAACCAATTATGTTGATCTTCAAACAGCCGAAGCAGAAAGTCCTTGAGGTGAGGTGTGCAACTCTTTTAAGGGACATATATCACATGTCGAAATTGTTTTACAGAGCTGAGCAGAGAGCTTAATCTTATCACTCTCAAGACTTTTCTCCCAATTAGGTGAGAGGGAAAAGTCAGAGCCAGCAGCCACTTTTCTCAGGCAGGGGGAAAGGGAGACAAGGCCCCTTCCCAAATCTTTCTAAGGTAGCTCATCGGGGGTCTCCATGGGGTTCCACCTTGCTTGAGTTGTCTCCCCACCCCCGTGGGGAATCTTACTCGTCATTGGCTGCAAACCCTCTTTTGGAGACTAAATAGAGAGAAATATACAGTCCCAGAGATGCACAGTCTCACAGACTCTTCTTTCCTTAAGGAAAGACATGGGGGAACAGTCTGCTAGGCTGCTGTGTGACAACATATGAAGGCTATATGTTTCTAAGAACTTGTGCATTTCTTCTAGGTTATTGAATTTGGTGGCATATAGGCCTTCATATTATTCTTGGAAGATCCTTTGAATTTCTGTGGCATCCGTGATAACTTCCCCTTTTTCATTTCTGATTTTGTTTATTAGTGTCTTCTCTCTTTGTATCTTAGTGAGCCTAGCCAAGGGTTTGTCAATTTTATTAATCGTTTCAAAAAACCAGCTCTTTGTCACATTATTTTTTTCTATTGTCTTTTTGTTGTCTATTTCATTTAGTTCTGCTCTGATTTTTGTTATTTCCTTTCTTCTGCTGACCCTGGGTTTCATTTGTTCTTCTTTTTCTAGTTTTTTAAGGTGTAACGTGAGGTTAATTTATTTGGAATTTTTCTTGTTTCTTGAGATAGGTCTGTAATGATATAAATTTCCCTCTTAAAACTGCTTTTGCTGCATCCCAAAAATTTTGGTAGGATGTATTTTCATTGTCATTTGTTTCTATGTATCTTTTGAGCTCTCCTCTAATTTCTTCTTTGACCCGGTCATTCTTTAAGAGTATGTTGTTTAATCTCCATGTATTTGTGTTTTTTCCCGCTTTCTTTTTGCAGTTGATATCCAATTTCAAAGCCTTGTGATCAGAGAATATGCTTGGTATGATTTCAATCTTCTTAAATTTGCTGAAGCTGATTTTATGTCCCAATATATGGTCTACCCTTGAGAATGTTCCATGTACACTAGAAAAAATGTATAGTCTGATCTTTTAGGATGAAGTGCTGTATAAATGTCAATTATATTCATTTCATCTAATGTATCATTTAGGCCTGCTATTTCATTATTTATTTTCTGTTTGGATGATCTATCCGTAGCTGTCCATGATGTATTTAGGTCCCCTAGTGTAATTGTGTTTTGGTCAATTTTTCCTTTTAGTTCTGTTAGTAGTTGCTTGGTATATTGTGGTGCTCCCTGATTGGGGGCATAAATATTGATGACTACTATGTCTTCTTGTTGTATAGTCCCCTTTACCATTATGAAATGTCCATCTTTGTCTCTTGTTACCTTTTTCACCCTGAAGTCTGTTTCATCTGATATCATTATGGCTTCACCTGATTTTCTCTGGATACCATTTGCTTCGAGAGTCAATTTCCACCCTTTCACTTTGAGTCTATGCTTGTCCTTGTAGCTGAGATGTGTTTCTTGGAGACAGCATATGGTGGGTTTAGTTTTTTGATCCAATCTTCTACTTTGTGCCTTTTTATTGGTGAGTTCAGTCCATTTACATTTAGGGTGATTATTGATATGTGAGGATTTCCTGTCATTCTATCTTTAGTTTTCTGGTAAGACTGTATCTCCATTGTTACTCTGCCTTTTTGTTGTTGTGTATTATTTCTGTGTGATGGTATTGTATGATTTTCCCCTCTGTTTCTTCTTTTATTACAGTACATATTTCAATTCTGGATTTTTTTTGAGCGGTTACCATTAAGTTTAAGTTTATGTAAAAGAAAGTTTGATATTTAGAGTATTCCATTTTCTTCAGCATGCTTACTTTCTCCATTCCCATGTTCCAGTTTAGGCCGTTACTCTCCCCCTTTTTATGTTTTGGTTGCCACAAATTGTCCCTGTTGATGGTGGTTGAATAGCCTCCTTTAGTATTTCTTTTAGTGCAGGTCATGTATTAGAAAATTCCCTCAGCTTCTGTATGTCTGGAAACGTCTTTATTCCTCCTTCATATCTAAAGGATATCTTTGCTGGGTATATTATTCTTGGCTCATGATTTCTCTCTTTCAATAGTTTGAATATTTGGTTCCACTCCCTCCTGGCTTGTCGAGTTTCTGTTGAAAAATCTGATGATAATGTAATGGGCTTTCCTTTGTAGGTTACCGTCTTCTTTTCCCTGGCTACATTGAGGATTTTTTCTTTGTCATTGATTTTTGACAGCTTCAACACAATGTGCCTTTGAGAAGGCCTGTTTGTGTTGAGGTAATTAGGTGTTGTATTTGCTTCTTGGATTAGAGGATCCAGTTCTTTCCACAAGTTTGGGAACTTCTCATCGACTTTGTTTGAATATACTCTCTGTTCCCTTGTCTCTTTCTTCTCCTTCTGATATAACCATTATTCTTAAGTTGCTCTGGAGTCAGAAAGTTCTTGTAGAGTTCTTTCATTTCTTTTAAGTCTCAAGTCTCTTTTTTCTTCCATCTGTGTCATTTCCAGGTTTCTATCTTCGGTGTCACTGATTCTTTCCTCCATCATTCTATTTGGTTCTTTTTCAAAATTTCAATCTCTTTGGTAAAATGTTCATGTTGTTCTTTGATTGTGTTTCTGAGTTCATTAAACTGCCTTTCTGTGTTTTCTTGCATCTCGTTGAGTTTTTTCAGAACTGCAATCTTGAATTCTCTGTCATTGAAATCACATATTTCCATATCTTTAAGTTCATTTTCTGGAGACTTTTCATTTTCTTTCTGAGCTGTCTTGTTGCCTTGGTTATTCATGGCAATTAATGATTTACTATTTCTCTTCCTAGACATCTACAGGAGTGGGTTCTGCAGCAGGTTGATAGGAAGAGGTCTTTCTTTTGTTTTCCAGTACGTGTTGGTAGAATGTTTTATATTCTCTCTCACACTGTACTGTTGTTTTCTCTGCACTATTCCAGCTTCTCGCACAATGCGGGGATTCCTTAGGAGGCAGGCTTCTCCTCTGTTAACAGTTCACCTGGGTCATAGGACACAGCGTCCCTGTGGGGATGTGGAGAGCTTTTGAAGTTCCAAAGCTCTTCCTGCACCAGATTCAGAGCCTGTGTGTTTCAGTAGTTCTGTGTACTCCTGCAGGGATCCACCCAGATAAATGGGGACAGGGGCGGGGTGGATAATGAGAGGTGGCCCAGAGCAATGGCACCATAGCCAGTCCTGCTTCCACAACTCCCTCCTCTTTGCCAGAACTAGTTGGGCTGTGTATCTGTGTCTGCAGACCACAGTTCTCAGAACTGCAAATATTCTGTTCTTTTGATCTGACACTGCTATTATTCTGCTTCTAACACTGGGTTGGTGGGCACAGGGCGAGTTCTGGGAGGGTAGGGAGAGGGCGGCTAGGCTCAATGCCTAAGGCTTCCGTTCTCTGCGGCTGTGAGGGCTTAAACCTCAGTTTTCACCCTTCTTCCCTCACTCTTTGCTCCGAGTTCTCTGCCGTGAGCTTGGGTTCAGCCATGTTAATGCTGCCCCCTCAGCACTGTGGGCCATAAACGGAGCCCTAGCAGTCCGAGTTCTTCCCTCTCCTGCAGCTGCAGTAGCTCGGAGATGCAGCGAGCTCAGAGCACTGAGCTAGGTCTGTATCCTGCGCCCGCCTCGCTCTGTCCCTGCACTTCTCCCTTCCCTCCTCCCCTGCTCGCGCAATTTGCCCACCTTTAGGTCAATTCAGTAGTAAGCCTCTTCGTTTTGCCTGTGCTGTGCAGGGAGTCCTTTGTTGAGTTATAGTTTTTTGATTTGTTGTAAATTCCAGGGGAAATTTCAAGAGACTCACCTCACGCTACCATTTTGATGATGTCACTCCATATATATTTTTAATGTGGCACAAGACAAGTTTACTAATAGACCCAAATATCTTAGTCTCTCTATAATAAGAAGGAAAAAGTAGATGAACCTATGTTCAATAATTAGTGTTTCATTATTTTATCTTATTATTGGAAATGGTCTATTCATTTAATGAATATCCATCATTTAATTTAGCTAGCAAAACTTTAAAGTTTCAAGTTGCCAAAGAGATTTAGGAAAGCATTTTAATGTACATATACAATATAATTATTGCTAAAGTGTTAATGTGAAAAGAAACTTTCAATCTCACATTTATTTAATTTCCTTATTTTTAACAACTGAATTGAGATTACTTATTAAAGTTTCATCATACCAAGTTATTTTTCTTGCTGACAAATTTTACAACAGAGATAACATGAACTTACTTGCCTAATAAACCCAGGTAGAATAAAAAAAATATTATTTAATGCTGACGACTCTACAGACATGATTATTGCACCAAACTAAACTCAAATAAGCTTTAATAGCAAATATTTTCCCAGATTACATAATTCTGAAAAGCATTTGACTTAGTTTGTTATATTTTGAGAATTCACATATAAGCATTTGTTTATTTAAGCCAATTTAACATAGCTCCTTTTTTATTTTTAAAATAAATTAATGATACCATCTGGAGGCAAAAAATACCACACAACACACATGAACGGATAAGACAGACCCAAACAGAAACTTCTTAGCCTTCATTTTAAAATTACTGTCATAGGACAGGTAAGATAACATGGAAGAACAGTTTGATCCAAACCGTGGTTCTGGCAGATGGAATAAATTAAAGTTACTGCTTAGATGGCTAAAGCTTTATCTATTATCAGGTTGGTGTAAAAGTAATTGAAGTTTTTGCAATTATTTTTAACCTTTTAAACTGCAATTACTTTTGCACCAATCTAATAGTATTTGTGGAGAAAGCAGTGAAGATTTATATTTGTCCTTGGCAAGGGAGCTTTGAAACCAGAGTAGCTGTTTGTTTTCAGAAACACCCTTGTTTCTCACTTTTTTCTTCAGTCTTAGGAACTGTGGATGATTAAGATAGCTGGGCTTCGAACTGCTTTGAGTGCTGCATTTCTTGTTTTGCAAAGATTTGTAAGATAAACAATTGGTCTAAAAATTTGGGCTGTAACTTAAGTGACATCATAGGTTGACCCACCTGTCTAACTACGTAATCCCTAATTTGCTTCTTTCCCTCTGGTTATATAGTTTTATTTTAGCTTAAGGAGGGGTCTCAACATAAAAATTCCTATCAGGCTCTGAACCTCAATTTGCAATTTTGCCAAATTTCTGATGAAAAAGTTACTAAATCCTTTCAAATACCTTGGTTTCAGTTGGGACAAACAGTAAATATTTCTAGCGGTATTAAACAATTCCATGGACTCAAGAGGTTGCCAAGGTCATTACCTTCTAGCATCTTTCCCTCTGGTAGCCAAAAGAAAGAATTGCCAGCCCTCACGTCCCAGTTCTTCAGTGACACACATCTGTTTCCACAATATAGTCAGGTGAAAGACATGCAATCAGAGAAAGTCGACATAACTTTTTAAACATAAAGCTTATTTAAACATTCCAATTTTTATAATCTTATCAATCCATACATTTCCATATTCTTTTAATCTAATTTTAGCCTGAGTGAGGGCTTCACCAATGGGTTTTGGTACCACAGTTCATGAATTCCCAGATCAAGGACACCTGGAAATTTCTCTTTTCTATCTCTTGACCATTTTACCCACCCTCGAGGAAAAACGCTTTGGGTCCCCAGTGAGGGGTCAAGCCAAGGGCCCAGGGCCCTGTTATCCATCTTTAACTTGATTTAACCAGGCTGATTGCTGCCCCAAACAATGGCTGGTTGGGTTTCTCATTGTAATCTCTTCCTTCCAGTCTTCTAAATTTCTCCACAGTGGGGTAAATATAACAGACTTGTTTGAGACCCTTTAATTTTGGGGGACCAACAAGGGGTCAGTTTAACCTATTGAGCCTTCATTAGTGCTGTACTAAAACCTTTGTTTTAACCCCATGAATGTCCATTTTATTTATCCTAATTTTTCTCCCCTTTCTCCTTAAATGCAGGACAATTGAATTTCCAATGTCCTAACTTTTATAATATCTAAAGGCAAATAGGAAGGGGTCTGAGTGGATTTTGATTTTTATTCTAATTTCTGTTCTTCCATCTTATTAAGGGAATCTTAATGACTAGCTATTATAACAATGTGAGAGCTCTCTAAGAAAAAATTTCTTTCTTTCTTTTCAGTTTAGAAGTCTTTCCAGTTAAAAGGATCTGTCTGGTGGCCTTGATGAGTAGGACCTTAGTAGTAACTGAAACCAATGGGATGGATACAAAAGCCATCTCCAAAAGAGAGTGCAAAAAGATGCAACCCTAGAAAGATGAAATTTACTCCCAGAGTTAGGAACAGCCATTCCCAAATACTTCTCCCCCTCACCCCCAAGAGTGTTTAGATTCTGTCAGATTGGATCTGCCTGCCAGATGCATGGGCCTCCTCTGACTGACAGAAAACCAGAATGAAAGGCCCTGTTTTTAACATTTCTGGGAGGAATGGATAGACACAGAAAACTCCCTTGAGAGATTGTCATCACCAGACAGAGAGCCAGGTGCACCCTGGCCAGAGAGATCATATTCTCACTAATCATAAGGCCAAGCCCTGAGGACATATAACAGGAAGAGAGGAGAGATACCAGATAGAGAAAGAAAAACAAAATTAACACAACCCATGAGTATTCGTACGAAATAACCAAGAGTCACTAAGCCCATAGAAACTAGTTTCACAAATATTTTCTCCTGCTAATGTATATTTAGAAGAGAGAAAAAGATTCTTAGAACTGTCACTTCCAATGGATCCTGCAGACAGTGATCTGGGGGGCTGTTGACAGGGTAAGAACCTTTACCTCCTACAGGCCCGTATCAGACACCCCAGGATCTCCACGTCTGCAGCAGCCCAGTGAGAAGCACAAGGCTCAAGCCAGTGTGTTTATCCTGCTCACAGCGCCAGCTGTGCAGGAGGAAGAAACGTCCCTCTATGCTCAAGGTTCTTCCTGCTGGTTTAATAATCAAATAGACATGCGATAGATTAACAAGGAAAAATAACCAAATTTAATACATACATATGTATGGGAACTCCGCATACATGAGAGTCAGAGACCCCACATTGCATGAGAGATCTTGCAAAACAGTGCGTTAATATTTCTCTAATTTTGGTTATTTTGTTTATTTCTAACTTCTAATTACTTATATGCAATTCTCTAATGAACATTTAACCAGTCAGGATGTTTTTGGCTTCAAGTAAGAGTAAACCCAAATGAAAGTGGTTTAAACAATAAGGATAGTGCAACACCTCATGCAACACGAAACCCAGAGGTGGGAGGTTCTCAGGTGAGTTGACAGATAACTCACTGATCCCATATTTAAAGTGCAAGAGAGAGCAGCTGGTTCGCTCAGTTGGTTAGAGCTCAGTGCTCTTAACAACAAGGTTGCCAGTTTGATCCCCACATGGGTCACTGTGAGCTGCGCCCTCCACAACTAGATTGAAACAACTACTTGACTTGGAGCTTATGGGTCCTGGAAAAACACACTAAAATAAATAAAACAATTTTAAAAAGTGTTAAAAAAAGGTGCAAGAGAAAGCCACTGCAAAACTAATAATGATGTCGCTGTTCAAAGCAGAGCACCAGGCCTTTACACAAAGATGGCATCAAAAGCGAAGGAGGAAGCCCCTCCATGCCCGAAGCCGAAGCCAAAGCAAAGGCTTTGGAAGCAAAGAGAGCAGAGCTGAAAGGCGTCCACAGCCACACAAAAAATAAGATCCATATGTCACCCACCTTCCGAAGGCCCAAGACACTGAGGCTGGGAAGGCAGCCTAATTATCCTCAGAAGAGCGGCCCTTGGAGAAACAAGTTTGACCACTGTGCCATCAGCTAGTTCCCCTAACTACTGACTCAGCCATGAAGAACAAGACAGAAGACAACAATACACTTGTGTTCATTGCAGATGTCAAGGCCAGCAAGCACCAGATCAAACAGGCTGTGAAGAAGCTCTATGACATTGACATGGCCAAGGTCAACACCCGATCAGATCTGATGGAGAGAAGAACGTATATATGCTCAGCTGGCTCCTGACTATGCCATCGCCAACAGAACTGAGATCATCTAAACTGACTAATTCTAAACATACATTTTTTTCACTGTAAAAAAAAAAAAAAAAAAGCAGAGCACCACACTAGAGAACCAGAGCAGATTCTTTGAACAATAGTTATTGAACACCTATTTTATCTAGGCACTATTCTAGGAGCTGGGATGACAGCAGTGAGAAAAATAAAGAAATCGTTGCCCTGGTGACACTTACATTCTGGTGTGTGTATGGGTAGGATAAATAAAATAAAAAGGAAAAGTTACACAGACATTAAATAGAGGTCACAAAGAATTGGAAAGCCATGTGCAAAAGAATGAAACAGGACTGCTATCTGTCACCATGTACCAAAATTAATTCAAAATGGATCAAAGACTTAAGCATAAACCTGACACAATAAACTGCATAGAAGAAAACATAGGTACTAGACTTATGGACCTTGGGTTCAAAGAGCATTTTATGAATTTTACTGCAAAGGCAATGGAAGTAAAAGCTAAAATAAATGAATGGGACTATATGAAACTTAAAAGCTTCTGCACAGCAAAAGAAACCATCGACAAAATAAAGAGGCAACGAACTGAATGGGAGAAGATTGTTGCAAACAGTGCCTCCGATAAGGGGCTAATATCCAAAATATACAAGGAAATCATGCAACTCAACAACAAAAAAACAAACAACCCAGTTGAAAAATGGGCAGAGGACCTGAAGAGACATTTCTCTGAAGAGGACATACAAATGGCAAATAGACATATGAAAAAATGCTCAACATCACTAATCATCAGAGAAATGCAAATCAAAACCACAATGAGATATCACCTCACCCCAGTCAGAATGGCTATCATCAACAAGACAAATAGTAACAAGTGCTGGAGAGGCTGTGGATAAAAAGGAACCCCCATACACTGTTGATGGGAATGCAGACTGGTGCAGCTGTTATGGAAGGCAGTGTGGAGGTTCCTCAAAAAATTACAAATAGAATTAACATATGACCCAGTAATCCCTCTCCTGGGTATCCACCCAAAAAATCTGAAAACATTTATCCATAAAGACATGTGTGCTCCCATGTTCATTGCAGCTTTATTTATGGTGTCCAAGACATGGAAACAACCAAAATGTCCTTCGATAGATGAATGGATAAAGAAGTTGTGGTATATATACACAATGGAATACTATTCAGCGGTAAGAAAAGATGAAATAGGATCATTTGTGACAACATGGATGGATCTTGAGATTATAATGCTAAGTGAAATAAGTCAGACAGAAAAAGCAGAGAACCTTGTGATTTCACTGATATGTGGTATGTAAACCAAAAACAACAAAAGAAGAAGACAAACAAATGAGAAACAAAAACTCATAGACACAGACAATAGTTTAGTGGTTACCAGAGGGTATGGGGCATGGGGGTGGGAGATGAGGGTAAAGGGGATCAAATATATGGTGATGGAAGGAGAACTGACTCTGGGTGGTGAACACACAATGGGATTTATAGATGATGTAATACAGAATTGTACACCTGAAATCTATGTAACTTTACTAACAATTGTCACCCCAATAAACTTTGTGACCTCTTTATTTTGTCGAGGTCACAAAGAAAAATCAAAGAAGTGGCAGAGGGGTGCTGGGTCAATGTTAAATAAGTTGGTCAGAGAGGCCTCACTGAGAGATAGGACCTGGGAAGGGTCCTAAGGCAAGAGTCGAGACCAGCCATAGGGGCACATGGGGTGGGTGCTCCAGATGGAGAAGACACAAGTTCCCAAGGTGGGGGCACAGCTACAGAGCTTGAGGAAAAGCAGGGAGGCCATGTGGATGGCACAGAGCTATGTGCAGGGCACAGGTGGTGAAGCAGGAGAGGGATGGGTCCCCGGGCCTCACATGGGTGTGGCACACATTCCTGGTGAGGCAGGGTCCAGTTAATCTTTTACCATGGTTACCCTGGTGCTGTTGATGCACAGGAGGTAGGGTTACAGCAGGCAAGGCAGGGACAGCATTTAGTGTGCTGTACTTATGACCCTTTGGGAGATGATGGGGGCTTGGACCAAGGTGCTGGCCAGGGAGAGGGGTTAAAATTATATTGACACAGTAAAGCCAGAAGGATTTGCTGATGCATTGGGAGTTGGAGTTGAGAAAAACAGAGCCGTCCAGGTCAGTTCCATAACTTTTGGCCTGAAGAACCAAAAGGATGGAGTGGCCTTTAATTAGGCAACTGTAGGAAGAGAAGTTTTGGGGGAGAAAATCAGAAATTGGCATATGAGAATGTGAGATTGAGATGTCTCTGAGACTTCAAGCAATGTGATCAACCAGGCTGTCAGCCATAGGAAACTGGATTTCTGGCTCCAGGCAGCGAGGCCCAGGCTGGACATGTGATTTTGACACATGACTTGTCAGCACCCATGTGGTGTTTGTAATGCCAGCAGAAAGATGAGATCACAGAGTAGGCAGGTGCAGAGAGGGATGGAGCCCAGGCACAGAACCATGGGCATGCCAATACGTAGAGGTAGGAGATTAAAAAAAAGGACCAGAAAAGGAGGCTGGGGAGGAGGGGAAAACAAGAGGGACGTCCTGGGACAGGCACAGGAGGTGTCTCAAGGAGGGCATGGCTCATGCAAATGCCAATGACAGGTTAAGTCACATGGGAACTTAGGTCAGGCTTTGGCCACACGGTGTTCACTGAGACCTTATAAGACCAGTTTTGGTTGATAAAATTAATTGGAATGCCCTCAAGAGTGATAGGATGGGAGTAGGTACGGACTATGAATATAGACAAACTTTTGATAATATTTTGCTAAAAATTAGAGTATAAAAGAGGCACATGAAAAATAGTCAAGATAGTATTTTTTAAAGGATCTGATTAATAACAAGGTGTTTGAGATTGACCGTAATGATCCAGTTGAGATGAAAGTGATGCTGTAGGGGTGAGAAGGGACCTGAAGTGAGGCAGTGGGCTTATGTGTTTGTTGGAGGGGCAGAGCAGTACCACGGCATCACTGCAGACAGGTGGAGAGCTGGCAGTGCTAAACCCAGTGGCACAGGGGTCACACCGTGGCTGGGACTTAGCAGACAGAAGGAGTGAGTGGAGGACAGCAGAATGTGGAGCAGCCCCACCTTCCACACTCCCTCTATCTGCCTTCCAGGCCACCACTTCCACAAAGAGCATGAGAAACCACAGCAATACTTAAATGGCTTGCAAAGCTGCAGTTAAGGTGGGTTCAGTGGGGCCTTCTCACCTCTCTCCACTCTGCATCAGCTGGGTTGGCTGCCAACCAGGGCTGGAGTCACCTCATGGCTCTGCTGCTTCCCTCCTCCCACCGTCACTTTCATGTCTTCCAGTTGTTGCTGGGGAAATGCAAATAGCTGCTGGTCGGGAAACTGGGCATCTCTACATCTGAGAGGCGTCTCCGCTGGCCTCCCCGCCATGGTAGGCCTAGGGGAAGTCTTCTGTCAGCTAAGACTCCAAGGCTCATGTCCCAAGAGAGCTCCAGGGCAAAGCTGTGTTGCCCTGTAAGTCCCATCTCAGAAGTCACACACTGTTGGTCTAGGCAATTACTGAGGTCTGCCCAGGTCCAAGGGGAGGGGACTTGGGCCTCACTTCTGGGTGGAGGCCAGTCCATGTAACATTGTCAAAAGAGCACATGTGTCCACCTGCAAAATACTGCTGCAAGAGCTCCTAAATATTGTGAAACCCAAATCACAATTCATTAAAAAATATGTAGCCCATCCTGTTAATAAGTTCTTCCTGTGTCTTTCCAAATGCCTCTTTCTCTAACACCACCCCCGTCTGTCTTGACTGCTGAGGAGAGGCTGAATTATCCTCTCCCCACAAAGGCAGATTGCAGCCTTTGAGTCCCAGAGATCTGGATTCCCATTACAGCTCTGCCATCTATGAGCTGTGTGGCCTTGGGCAAGTCTCCTAATCTCCCCAGACTGTTTAGTTATTTTGAAAAGGTGGGTTATAATGATATCCCTTTTTTTAAAAAAACAAATATTTATTGAGCTCCTACTATGTGTCAGGCCTTGTTCTAAATGCCTGGATGCAGTGGTTAACAAGCTGATGGAGCTCAAATTCCAGGTAGCTGTGCTGCCTCGGGACTGTTGAGAGAATTCAACACAACAGCGTCTGGAGCACAGACACTCAGTCCGGGCCCGCAGTGAGGATGGCTCGGGAGAGCAGGTCGTCCCACCTCCCTCACCATCATCGTCACTGTCTTCTCTGTGCTCTCCCTCCTGTGACAGGCAGAATAGACAAGTGCCCACAAGTAATGGTGCCCAGGAAACCTGAAGTCTGGGAGCTTGTGCTTCTGATCAAGAGTTTGAATCTTTTGGGACAAAGAAAGAGAAGAACTGGCTGGGAAAAAGTAGGAGCATTTCAAGAACACCATCACTAGTGCTATAATCACTTAAGCACAGTTAAGTCTACCATGAAATTGATAAGGAGAAGGAATCTGTGCTCCTTCTTGGATCTCTGTGGCAGTGCTTCAAGTTTACCATGATAAACACTTCCCAAGATCACTCTGTGCCACCAAGGAGCGTGTCCCTTCTTGGAGATAATGTTCTCACTAGTGCTAGACAATGCAGGCTTCTGACCTGTGACAGTATCCCCCCCGTGGAGAAGCCTGGGCTAGGGGCAAGGATGTAGGTTGTCCCCATGTAGCTCTGCCCCACATCCAGCTGACCCCATCCACCCCGACAAGTGCACCTGTGCTCTGCAGGCTCTCAACTTCAGCCCACATCATCCCACCTCCACCACCCCAGGGACTTGCTTTAAGCCTTTTCACCTGTGCTAATACCCTGGGATTACTGGCATGGCCTCTACTTGCAATCTGAAACAGGATATGTGACACCTACTCCAAAATAAGGCACTCATAAAATTTCATGATTACTGAAAGACTTGGGAGATAAGTAATGAATGATACTACTTTTACACTGAAACACGGACCAGAACGCAACATCACTTTGTCCCTCTAGGTCTTTAACCCATCATCCCAACACCTCCACCTGTATTGTGGAACTCACTCCTCCTTCCAGGACCTAAGCCGTTTGGATAAAAATCACAGCTCCCAGCCTGACACCCAAGAGCCCTCCACCTCCCATCCTTCCCCTACCCCATCACTCCCAGCAGCTTGTACTTTAGTCACTGTCCTCGGCCCCCTGCTAGTCCCAAATAGGCCTTGCCTTTCCCTGCCTCTGAAAGTTGGAGCATTGTTTTTCCTAATTCATTATACTAAGCATAACAGACTCCTTATCCTTAAAGGGGAGATTGTAAGGAACCACTGTGTAGCACTGGCCCTCTGTGTGCTTGCATTAGTCAGTGCAGGCTCGCTCTTAAGGTGTTGCTGTAACAAATGATCCCAAATCTCAGTGGTGTATGACAGCAAAGGGTTATTTCTCATCCACATCTACAGTCCATTGCAAGTTGGCTGCAACTTTTCTCAGGGCCTCAGGATGAAGAAGCAGCTGACATGTGGGACCTGCGGGTCTCCCGGACAGACGAGGGAAAAGAGCAACGGGAGAACAACACAACGGCTCCTTATGCTGAGGTTGGAAGAGACACATGTCACTTCTACTCAGATTTCTTTGGCCAAAACAAGTCACATTGCCAAGACTGCTGTCAATGGGTGGGAAGCATGATCCCATGGGCAGGGGCTCTCGAAAGGACATCAGACACTCTGAACAAAGCATACAACCCACAACAGGGCCACTCTCTGGGAGGGGCTTCTCTTATACTAATACCTTTAGGCCTCTGCAAAGAACTCTGTGAAAAAGAAGGAAGTGACTCTATTTTGCAGATATAAACGGAGGCTCTGGGATCAGGTGAGCAGTGACTCCAGGACTTCTGGAATTCTCTGTGATGAGACCTGGGGTGCTGCTTCCAGCATCTATTTAGAGCCAGAGCGACCTGGGGATTCCATAGGGATTCCCAGCTCAAGCCAGGGTGGGCAGAGGGAGACAGTATACAGAGGCAGGTGGAGTTCTCCTAGAGTCTAGTCAGACTGGTCAGGAAGGGACAAGGCTGCCCTGAGGAGGTGGCAAGATGGCCTACAGGTGAGAGGAATAGGGATGGCCCAGGAGCATTTACAAAACTGGGTTGGAATTGCCTCCATTGCATTGACCTTATTTGAGAGGTGACAGGTGACAAGAAGATGGTTCTGCCCTTTTTTGCTGTCCCCCTATTGGATTCCCTACATACTAATGACTTCACTGGGCATTTAGATTTGATGGGAGAGAAGTAGTTCATTTCATCAGTTCTGAAATACACACTTTTACACCTCAACATTTCAGAAATCAGGACCCATCTCTCCATGGGCAGTCTTAGCTTACTGGTGGCCAGGTGGCAGCCCTGAAGTTCACATCGCAGCTTCCTGCACCTGTCACTCCTGGTAGCTTGACAGGATGACCTCAGTCCCCCAATGTTTCTGTCAACAAACTATTGAAGAACTGCTTGAGGAAGAAACCAGAGTCCTGGATGGTGTCTGAAACGTTCTGCTGACACCTTCTGGTAAGATCAAGAAAATGCCAACATCAAACCTGCAGAGTGGGGATCTGTGGCATGGAAGAGCATCCAGAAAAAGATGGATGGTGGGGTGTTGTGTTCAGTAGTGCCACATCATCCATACTTCTGCTGGCATGGAGGATGGCATCATGTGGAAAAACCTGGACAACAACGTCTCAGACTCAGAAAGTCAATATCAACACCTCTCTCTGACACACACCCCCTTAGCCCCAGGACAAGGTACCTCCCATGACCAGACAGAGACCTTCTGCCCTGCAAGGGCCTTCCTGGCAGGGAAGGGGCCCAGGAATCCATGCGAAGCGTCACCAAGACCCGCAAGTATGCTCACACCTACGCCTGTTCTTTGTCTGGGACCAAGTCAAATCCTTTACAGTTACATTTGATTATATGCTAATTGCACAAATAACACACAAACATGTTCTGTTGTTTAGGACAATGAAACTGCTCTCCCCTATGGCCACTGGCTTCCTGCCACCAAGCCCAAGGCCCTCCCCACAGGTGATGTGTTAAGTGTTGGGGTATGTAACCCTTCAGACATTTTTTTTTTTGCTTAATTTGCTTTTGCATGATTTAGTTTTCATTTGTGAGTTAACACAAATGGTTAACATAAACAGATCCTCTGTATTCATGCTTTTGTAACATGCTTTCTCCACTTACCTACATAATCTTGGGAGAACTTCCAATATTAATGTATACAGGATGACTTCATTTTTAATCTGCTGAACAGTAATCATTTATTTACCTTTTCCAAGTTGATAGACATTTGGGTTATTTTATTTTTATTTTTGTGTTGCTATTACAAACAATGCTAAATAAATATCCTTGGATAGCCTGTTTATGCATATGTGTAGGAAGTGGAAATTTTTTGGTTTGAGGCATTGCATATTCTCATTTTAGAAGATTTGGCCAAATTGTCCTCCAAAAATGCTGTACCTATCAGTCCTAAATATCACTATTTACAGTTTTTGCCAAACTGATGAGTGAAAAATGTATCTTTCATCTTGAGGTTGCACGTTTTTTCATTGTCTCTTGGCTCTTTGTATTTCCTCCTCTTTGACCCACGTCTTCAGTCCTCTCACCACTGCATCACTGAATGTTGCATACTGATGGGTCAGGGACTCTTTTGCCCCTTATACTCTTCCACCTGTTATAGATGTGGTATGTGTTGTCTCCATGCTGTAACTTGTCTTTTATGTTTGCATTTAGTGTCTTTTATTGTAGAGACAGTTTTGTTTTAAATTTGATGTCATTAAATTTATTAATAATTTATTTTACAGATTTTGTAATTTGTGCCTTAAGAATGACTTCCCTACATATATATATATATATATATATATATATATTCTTTCATATTTTCTTCACATATATTTTAAAATATTTTCTTCAAGTTATTTTATAATTTTGTTGGTGTGGGGGCAGAGCCCCAAAAAGTAGTTTCCAGGCTCTCGGCCTCACATAGACAGGTGCTGGCTCAGGTAGTAAATGGCCATCAACTGTGATTGCATGGCCATCAGCTGTGGCTAGTTGGCCGTCAGCTGTAACCAGTGAGCCATTGGCCACTAATATAACTGCTGTGGCTACGCTAACAGAGAGAGAGAGAGAAAAGAATGGGGGCTAGCAAGAAGATGGCGGCTGGGCTGGCAAGTGTGGATGGCGGTTTGCGGACAGTGTGGATCCAGCCTCCAGTGAGAGTATAGTGCCGCCAGAGAGAATATAGTGGTATGACTCCCCTACCTATGGCTCTGTGGGTGTTCCTTTTTGGCCTCACCATATCCTGCGTTCTTGTGTGGGGAGCGGGAGCAGAGACCCTGCAGGCCGCCCTGCACGACAAATGGTGCAGCGAGCAGGGTCTCCCGCATGACAGTTGGGATAAGTCATCTGGGTTTATTTAGTATTGTGAGATAGTAATACCTTTATTATATTACAAATTTATAGTCAATCCAGTACCATTTTTTCTCTCTTTTTTTTTTTTTTAAGGAAGGTGCAGCTCACAGTGGTCCAGGTGGGGATCGAACTGGCAACCCTGACGTCACCAGCTTCACACTCCAACCAACTGAGCTAACCAGCCACCCCTCAGTACTGTTTTTTGAATAATCGATATTTTTACCCTCTTAGTTTATACAGTAAATCCCCAAATTCGTGGGCCAGTTTCTGGATGCCATCCTCTTTCAAAGTGATGCCTATTCTATATGTTTATTCTTACACATTATTTCAATTATAATAATAATTTACTGTATATTTTTATATATCACAGAGAATTTCTGCCTCACTACTTTCATTTTTCATAACTGTGTTGACTATTCTTGCACATTTTCTTCTTTGAATATAAGAATCTGCCCATCAATTTCATAGGGAAAAACTTGTGTGATTGTAATTAATGCTAAATTTAAATTCTACACTATTTTTTTTTGGAAAACTGACATTTGCATCATACTTAATCTTCCCATCAAGGGACACAATGTATCTATTTATTAATGCAAATTTGAATTAAAAATACATTTAAAGGGCCGGCCCGGTGTCTCAGGTGGTTGGAGTGCCGTGCTCCTAAGGCTGAGGTCGCCGGTTTGATTCCCACATGGGCCAGTGGGCTGTGCCTTCTACAGTTAAGATTGTGAACAATGGCTCTCCCTGGAGCTGGGCTGCTGTGAGATGCTGGAGGTTGGCGTGAGCTGCCATGGGCTGCTGAGTGCTGCCAGGAGTGGCCGGTGGCCAGCGTGAGTGGCTGGCAGCCAGTGTGAGCGGCCGGCAGCCAGCTAGAGCTGCCGTGAGCTGCTTTGTGCTACCATGGGCTACCGTATGCTGCCACGAGCCAGCAGCCATCAAGAGCTGCTGTGCTGCTGTGAGCAGCTGACCGAGGACTGGTGAGCAACTGCTTCAGCGTGGGCGGGGGGGGGGGGAGAGGGGGGCAAGGCTCATAATACCAGCATGGGCCAGGGAGCTCTGTCCTACACAACTAGACTGAGAAAAAATGACTTGAACTGGAGTGGGGGGAGGCGAAAGAAGGGGGAAAAAAATACACTGATAGATACTACACTTCATAATTTTCTCCATATAAGTTCTACACATTTTTGTTTGGATTTCCCCTACCTGTGTTGTAACAAAGCTGCTACTATGAATTAGTAGTTTTATTTATATATTATAATACATTATTGCTGAGAGATAGGAAGGCCTGGTGTAGATAGGCAGGTGTCTCCACCTAATGGAATTTGTCCTAATTATTCTTATACTTTATTAGTTTGATTTTCTAGGTAGAAACTCACATTGAAAATAATGACACTGCATTTTAGGGTAAACCTTGTACTCTCTTGTCCTTTTGGTCCCCTGTAGTTTTAATAATCTATTGGGGTTTTCTCACTCATTTTGATAATTCATATTTTCCTATAAATTTCTACATGATGTCTATGATTTTAAACCTCTTATTGTACATATTGGCCTACTATGACTTATTTAATTTCCTTTATATTCTTTCATCTTATCTGATTTTGTCTGTCTGTGTTTTCTCTCATTTGCTCCTGGTCGGTCTGACCAGTTTGCAGGTACCCAAGTTGCAAATGCGCATGTGCCAGCACCAAACCACAAGCATCCGTCCAAATTCAGCTTGCTGCCCTCCAAGTGCCAGCTATGGGCTTGCTGGAGTAACAGTGGGAGACTTTTCCTATTGTGTGTTTGATTTCTATTTCATTACTTTTTTCTTTATCCATCTCCTTATTTAGCTTTTTGGGGTTTATTTTGATGTTGGCATTCCTGGTTTTGAGCGTTTATTCTAACCTTCCTTTTCTCTAATAAATGGATTTAAGGTTCTAAATTTTCTCTGGATACTGCTTTGAAAACATTTCACAAGATTAAAAAGTGCAGTACTTTGTCATCCATTTCTTAGTGGTCGGTAATTTCTGTTGTGATGTCCTCTTAAATCTAAGAGTTATTTTAAAGTGTGTTTTATAATTTTGGGGATTATTAATTTCTAACTTTATTACTTTGAAGCCAGTGAATGTGGGCTGCATAAATAATACTTAAGAAATACTTAGGAGTTTACTTCTCAGGAAATTCTTTTTGTTTTTTTAAAGATTAATTCTATTGTTTACAGAAAGATTTTAATGAAATAATTAAAATCCTCTATGTATCTATCTATATATCTATCATCTATATATCTTTTTTTTTCTGTTTTATCTGTTGATTTTTCAGTGAAGTGCATAAAAAAGTTCCCACTATATAGGAAACTATTTTAAAATCTCCTGTTTCTAGCAGTGTTTAAAAATAGCTTTTTTGGGGGGTTTTATTGAGACATAATTAACCTACAATACTGTACAAGTTGTATAAGATTAAGGTGTACACACAATGAGTTGACATTCAAATATTAATATATTGTGAAATGATTACCACAGTGTTTAGTTAACATCTATCACCTTATACAGTTACAAAAAAAATTTTTCTCTTGTGATGACATCTTTTAGGATTTACTTTTCAGCAACTTTCAATTATACCATACAGCATTGAAAACTATAATATACCCCTAGTACTTGCTTATCTTATAACTGGAAGTTTGTACCTTTTGACCACCTTCACCCAATTCTCCCACCCACAGCTCCTGCCTCTGGCAGCCATAAATTCGATCTCTTTTTCTATGACTTTTGTTTTTTTAGATTCCAATATAAGTGAGATCATACAATATTTGTCTTTCTCTGTCTGACTTATTTCACTTAGTAC
The DNA here is from genome assembly GCF_036562045.2 of Rhinolophus sinicus. Classification (NCBI taxonomy): domain Eukaryota; kingdom Metazoa; phylum Chordata; class Mammalia; order Chiroptera; family Rhinolophidae; genus Rhinolophus; species Rhinolophus sinicus. The sequence goes on from NC_133757.1 coordinate 66,570,826, forward strand.
AATTCCCTCTAGGTCCATCCTTGTTGTTGCAAGTGATAAGATTTCATTCTTCTTTTATGACCAAGTAATACTCCATTATATAAATGTTCCACAATTTCTTTATCATGGGCCACAATTTCTTTATCAAATCGACTGTTGATGGGCATTTCTGTTGTTTCCATATCTTGGCTATTGTGAATAGCACTGCAGTAAACATAGAGATGCATATGTTTTTTCAAATTAGTGTTTTGGATTTCTTTGGATAAATACCCAGGAGGGGAATTTCTGGGTCATAGGCAGTTCTATTTTTAATTTTTTGAGGAGCTGCCATACTGTTTTCCATAGTGGCTGCACCAATTTGCAATCCCACCAACAAACACAAGGGTGTACTTTTTTTTACATTCTTTCCAACACTTTTTTGTTCATTTATTGATGATGGCCTTTCTGACTGGTAATGACGTGATAGCTCATTGTCATTTTATTTTATTTATTTTTATATTTTTTTAATTAAATTTATTGGGGTGACAATTGTTAGTAAAATTACATAGATTTCAGGTGTACAATTCTGTATTACATCATCTATAAATCCCATTGTGTGTTCATCACCCAGAGTCAGTTCTCCTTCCATCACCATATATTCGATCCCCCTTACCATCATCTCCCACCACCCACCCCCCGCCCCCCTTACCCTCTGGCAACCACTAAACTATTGTCTGTGTCTATGAGTTTCTGTTTCTCATTTGTTTGTCTTGTTCTTTTGTTGTTTTTGGTTTATATACCACATATCAGTGAAATCACATGGTTCTCTGCTTTTTCTGTCTGACTTGTTTCGCTCAGCATTACTCTCTCAAGATCCATCCATGTTGTCACAAATGTTCCTATATCATCTTTTCTTACTGCCGAATAGTATTCCATTGTGTATATATACCACAACTTCTTTATCCATTCATCTATCGAAGGACATTTTGGTTGTTTCCATGTCTTGGCCGTAAACAAAGCTGCAATGAACATTGGAGCACACGTGTCTTTATCTCTAAATGTTTTCAGATTTTTGGGTAGATACCCAGGAGAGGGATTGCTGGGTCATATGGCAATTCTATTCGTAATTCTTTGAGAAACCTCCACACTGCCTTCCATAACGGCTGCACCAGTCTGCATTCCCACCAACAGTGTATGAGGGTTCCTTTTTCTCCACAGCCTCTCCAACATTTGTTATTGTTTGTCTTGTTGATGATAGCCATTCTGACTGGGGTGAGGTGATATCTCATTGTGGTTTTGATTTGCATTTCTCTGATGATTAGTGATGTTGAGCATTTTTCATATGTCTATTTGCCATTTGTATGTCCTCTTTGGAGAAATGTCTCTTCAAGTCCTCTGCCCATTTTTCAATTGGGTTGTTTGTTTTTTGTTGTTGAGTTGCATGAGTTCCTTGTATATTCTGGATACTAGCCCCTTATCGGAGGCACTGTTTGCAAAAATCTTCTCCCATTCAGTTGGTGGCCTCTTTATTTTGTCAATGGTTTCTTTTGCTGTGCAGAAGCTTTTAAGTTTCATATAGTCCCATTCGTTTATTTTAGCTTTTACTTCCATTGCCTTTGGAGTCAAGTTCATAAAATGCTCTTTGAACCCAAGGTCCATAAGTTTAGTACCTATGTTTTCTTCTATGCAGTTTATTGTGTCAGGTCTTATGCTTAAGTCTTTGATCCATTTTGAATTAACTTTGGTACATGGTGACAAATAGCAGTCCAGTTTCATTCTTTTGCACGTGGCTATCCAATTCTCCCAGCACCATTTATTGAAGAGGCTGTCTTTGCTCCATTGTATGTTTTTAGCTTCTTTGTCAAAAATTATCTGTCCATATTTATGTGGTTTTATTTCTGGGTTCTCAATTCTATTCCATTGGTCTATGTGTCTGTTTTTCTGCCAATACCATGCTGTTTTGATTATTGTAGCCCTGTAGTACAAGCCAAAGTCAGGAAGTGTGATACCTCCATTATTGTTCTTTTTTTCTTAAGATTGCTTTGGCTATTCGGGGTCTTTTGTGGTTCCAAACAAATCTGATGATTTTTTGTTCTATTTGTTTAAAATATGCCATTGGGATTTTGATGGGGATTGCATTGAATCTGTATATTGCTTTGGGTAATATGGCCATTTTAACTATGTTGATTCTTCCAATCCATGAGCACGGAATGTCTTTCCATTTCTTCGTGTCTTCTTCAATTTCTTTCAAAAATGTCTTATAGTTTTCAGCATATAGGTCTTTCACATCCTTGGTTAAGTTTATTCCTAGGTATTTTATTCTTTTGCTGCAATTGCAAAAGGAATTGTTTTTTGTATTTCTTTTTCTGAGATTTCATTGTTAGTATATAGGAAGGCAATGGACTTTTGTGCGTTGATTTTGTAGCCGGCAACTTTACTGTATTCGTTGATTGTTTCTAATAGCTTTTTGGTGGAGTCTTTAGGGTTTTCTATATATAGCATCATGTCATCTGCAAAGAGTGATAATTTAACTTCTTCATTCCCAATTTAGATGCCTTTTATTTCTTTCTCTTGCCTGATTGCTCTGGCAAGGACTTCCAACACTATGTTGAAAAGCAGAGGTGATAGGGGACATCCCTGTCGTGTTCCTGAACGTAGAGCAAAGGGCTTCAGTTTTTCTCCATTAATTATGAGATTAGCAGAGGGCTTGTCATATATGGCCTTTATTATGTTAAGGTATTTTCCTTCTATACCCATTTTATTAAGTGTTTTAATCATAAATGGATGTTGTATCTTGTCAAATGCTTTTTCTGCATCAATTGATATAATCATATGATTTTTGTCCTTTATTTTGTTTATGTGATGTATCACATTGATGGATTTGCGTTGTTGAACCATCCTTGTGCCCCGGGGATGAACCCCACTTGGTCGTGATGAATAATCTTTTTAATGCATTGTTGTATTCGATTTGCTAGAATTTTATTTAGGATTTTTGCATCGGTATTCATCAGAGATATTGGTCTGTAGTTTTCTATTTTTGTGCTGTCCTTACCAGGTTTTGGTATCAGGGTAATGTTGGCCTCATAAAATGAGTTAGGGAGTACTGTCTCTTCTTCAATTTTTGGAAGAGTTTGTGCAGAATTGGTATTAGATCCTCTTTGAAGGTTTGGTAGAATTCACTAGTGAAGCCATCTGGTCCCGGACTTTTGCTTTTGGGAAGGTTTTGGATGACTGATTCAATTTCGTTACTGGTGATCGGTCTGTTTAGATTTTCCAGTTCTTCATGGTTCAGCCTTGGAAGGCTATATGTTTCTAAGAACTTGTCCATTTCTTCTAGGTTGTTGAATTTGGTGGCATATAGTCCTTCATAGTATTCTTGGATGATCCTTTGTATTTCTGTGGTGTCCGTGATAACTTCCCTTTTACGTTTCTGATTTTGTTAATCAGTGTCTTCTCTTTTATCTTAGTAAGTCTAGCCAAGGGTTTGTCAATTTTGTTAATCTTTTCAAAGAACCAGCTCTTTGTCACATTAATTTTTTCTATTGTCTTTTTGTTCTCTATTTCATTTAGTTCTGCTCTAATTTTTGTTATTTCCTTTCTTCTGCTGACCTTGGGTTTTACTTGTTCTTCTTTTTCTAGTTCTTTAAGGTGTAACATGAGGTTATTTATTTGGGAGTTTTCTTGTTTCTTGAGATAGGCCTGTAATGAGATAAATTTCCCTCTTAAAACTGCTTTCGCTGCATCCCAAAAATTTTGGTAGGATGTATTTTCATTGTCATTTGTTTCTATGTATCTTTTGATCTCTCCTCTAATTTCTTCTTTGACCCAGTCCTTCTTTAAAAGTATGTTGTTTAATCTCCATGTATTTGTGTTTTTTCCCTCTTTCTTTTTACAGTTGATATCCAATTTCAAAGCCTTGTGATCAGAGAATATGCATGGTATGATTTCAATCTTCTTAAATTTGTTGAGACTGATTTTATGTCCCAATATATGGTCTATCCTTGAGAATGTTCCATGTACACTAGAAAAGAATGTATAGTCTGATGTTTTAGGATGAAGTGCTCTATAAATGTCAATTATGTCCATTTCATCTAATGTGTCATTTAGGGCTACTATTTCGTTATTTATTTTCTGTTTGGATGATCTATCCATAGCTGTCAATGATGTATTTAAGTCCCCTAGTATAATTGTGTTTTGGTCAATTTCTCCCTTTAGTTCTGTTAGTAGTTGCTTGGTGTATTTCGGTGCTCCTGATTGGGGGCATAAATATTGATGACTGTTATGTCTTCTTGTTGTACAGTCCCCTTCACCATTATGAAATGTCCATCTTTGTCTCTTGTTATCTTTTTCACCTTGAAGTCTGTTTCATCTGATATCATTATGGCTACACCTGATTTTCTCTGGGTACCATTTGCTTGGAGTGTCAATTTCCACCCTTTCACTTTGAGTCTATGCTTGTCCTTGTAGCTGAGATGTGTCTCTTGGAGACAGCATATGGTTGGGTTTAGTTTTTTGATCCAATCTGCTACTCTGTGCCTTTTTATTGGTGAGTTCAGTCCATTTACATTTAGGGTGATTATTGATATGTGAGGATTTCCTGTCATTCTATCTTTAGTTTTCTGGTAAGGCTGTGTCTCCATTGTTTCTTTGCCTTTTGTTGTTGTCTATTATTTCTGTGTGGTGGTATTCTATGATGTTTCCCTCTGTTTCTTCTTTTATTTCAGTATATATTTCAATTCTGGATTTATTTTGAGTGGTTACCCTTAAGTTTATGTAAAAGAAAGTTTGATATTTAGAGTATTCCATTTTCTTCAGCACGCTTACTTTCTCCATTCCCATATTCCGTTCAGGCCTTTACTCTCCCCTTTTTGAGTTTTGGTTGCCACAAATTGTCCCTGTTGATGGTGGTCGAATAGCCTCCTTTAGTATTTCTTGTAGTGCAGGTCGTGTATTAGAAAATTCCCTCAGCTTCTGTATGTCTGGAAAGGTCTTTATTCCTCCTTCATATCTAAAGGATATCTTTGCTGGATATATTATTCTTGGCTCATGATTTCTCTCTTTCAATAGTTTGAATATTTGGTTCCACTCCCTCCTGGCTTGTAGAGTTTCTGCTGAAAAATCTGATGATAATCTAATGGGCTTTCCTTTGCAAGTTACCCTTCTTTTCCCTGGCTGCCTTGAGGATTCTTTCTTTGTCGTTGATTTTAGACAGCTTCAATACAATGTGCCTTGGAGAAGGCCTGTTGGGATTGAGGTAACTAGGTGTTCTATTTGCTTCTTGGATTCGAGGGTCCAGTTCTGTCCACAAATTTGGGAAGTTCTCATTGACAATTTGTTTGAATATATTCTCTGTTCCCTTCTCTCTTTCTTCCCCTTCTGGTATGCCCATTATTCTTATATTGCTCTTACTGATGGAGTCAGAAAGTTCTTGTAAGTTCTTTCATTTCTTTTAAGTCTCAAGTCTCTTTCTTCTTCTATCTGTGTCATTTCCAGGTTTCTATCTTCGATGTCACTGATTCTTTGCTCCATCTGGTCAACTCTACTACCTAAGCTGGTTATTTCATTCTTAATTTCTTCTATTGAGTTCTTAATCTCCAGAAATTCTATTTGGTTCTTTTTAAGATTTCAATCTCTTTCGTAAAATGCTCATGCTGTTCTTTGATTGAGTTTCTGAGTTCCTTTAACTGCCTATCTGTGTTTTCTTGTATCTCGTTGAGTTTTTTCAGAACTGCAATCTTGAATTCTCTGTCATTTAAGTCACATATTTCTGTATCTTTAAGTGCCTTCTCTGGAGATTTTTCACTTTCTTTCTGAGCTATCTTGTTGCCTTGGTTATTCATGGCGATTACTGGTTTACTATTTCTCTTCCTAGACATCTACAGGAGTGACTTCTGCAACAGGTTGTTACATAGCGGTCTTTCTTTTGTTTGCCAGTACTTGTTGGTAGAATGTTTTATTATTTCTCCAACTGCAACTTATTTTTCTTCTCCCACACAGTAGTGCTATGTTTTCTCTGCACTATTCCAACTTCTCACGCAATGGGGGGATTCCCTGGGAGACGGGCTTCTCTTCTGTTAATAGTTCGTCTAGGTCACAGGGCGCAGTGTCCCGGTGGGTATGCGGAGAGCTTTTGATGTTCGAAAGCTCTTCCAGCTGCTGATTCAGAGCCCGTATATTTCAGCAGTTCTGTTTACTCCTGCAGGGATCCGCCCAGATAGGTGGGGTCAGGGGCGGGGTGAGTTGTGAGAGGTGGCCCAGAGCAATGGCGTCGACCACCACCACAGTCGGTCCTGCTTCCACTGCTCTCTCCCCTTTGCTGGAACTAGTTGGGCTGTGAATTTGTATTTGCGGTCCACAGATCTCAAAACAGCAAATTTTCTGTTGTTTTGATCTGACACTGCTACTGTTTCGCTTCTAGCACCGGACAGGTGGGGGCGGGGCGAGCTCTGGGAGGGGAGGGAGGGGGCGGCTAGTCTCAGTGCCTAAGGCTCCGTTCTCTGCTCGGCAGTGCAGGCTTAAACCACTGTTTTCAGCCTTTTCCCCTCAGTCTTTTCTCCGAGGTCTCTGCCGTGAGCGTTGGGTTCAGCCGTGTTATGCTGTCCCTCAGCCCTGTGGAGCCCTGGCGGAGCCCTAGCAGTCCGATCTCCCGCAGCTGCGGTAGTTCCGGGAAGCAGCGAGCTCGGCGCACTGAGCTGGGTCTGAGTCCTGCGCCCGCAGCTCCGTCTCGCGCTTCTCCCTTTCCTCCTCCCTCCACTCGCGAATCTCCCACCTGTAGGTGATTTCAGTCGGTAGTGGGCCTCTTCGTGTTGCTTGTCTGCTGTGCAGGGAGTCCTTTGTGGAGTTTTGTTGTTCGATTCTTTGTAAATTCCAGGGAGCTTTACAGAGGCTCACCTCACTCCGCCATTTTCCGGAAGTCTCAGAAATCTTTTCTTAGAGCCAAATCAGGAAGTGTTGGTCCATTGGAGTCTCTCAAGATTGCTGGCCTTTCTGTCTTTTGAAATGTTAAAACAAATCTTGATGAGTTGACCTTTTGCCATAATAATATGCCATTGGGCTTTTGATGAAGAAAACATTGGTACTATCTTGGAGGATCTTGGGTAAAAGGTATGGCCATTTTATGAGATGTTGGTTTTCAATCCAGGCAGGAAGTAAACTTGGTAAATCTTCTTCAATGGGACTTAAAATGTAAAGTTTTCTGCAGCCAGGTCCATCACAAAAAGGTTCTGCCCAGTGAGGGGAAGATTTTGCTGCACTGTCTGATAAGGAGCATGCTACATTTTAGCTCTGTGAGGATTTCATTGTTCAACAAGGAAGTCAATGACTGACAGGTGGATTGCTTGTAGCCGCCTCTGACTTCAAAGATGCCAAATGGTGAAACAGTCTTTATGCTATAAGCATCACTAATCACTGCAAATGCAAATCAAAACTTCACATTCCCAATTAGAGATTTTTTATGCATTCTTGCCTGAAGGACAAATTGCTCCAACACTCTGTTGGAAAATAATGGTGATAAAGGAACCTCAAAACTGTTGAATGAAGACTGGCTGTCAGCCCATATATGAGATTGTGAGAGCAAAAATTATGCATTAACATATTTATGGCCTTCCTGTATATGACTCAAAACTGCATCTGAGAATTTTCCTTGATACACTCCTATTTCCCTTAATTTTCCTTTTTTGCAGCTTAAGTGTCTATAAAATGGAAACCATGTCTTCTATCATGAATAATCATGTTGATTGTATTTTAAATGGTGTACTAAGTATGACGGATTTATATGTTGAACTATCTTTGTGCCCTGGATGGATCTTAAGATGAATAATCTAAACAAGGTTAGCTGATCATTGAACTAATGACTTGAAGCTGAACATGCCTTGTATTCATCAACCCATGGCAAATGAGCCAATCTGCAAGAGTCCAAGTCATTACCAGGTTTTGGTATCAGGGGAGGGTTCCTATAAATGAGTTAGAGGATACATCTAGATGAGCCCTGGAAGAGTTTGAGAAGTTGGTATTAGATCTCTTTGAAGGTTTGGAGATTTACTAGTGAATACAGAATTGTACTACTTTATAAGGTTTTGATGACTGATTCAATTTCTGGTAATCTCTGTTTAATTTTAACAGCTTCATGGTTCAGCTCAGCTCTGTGTTTCAGAATTGTCCATTTCTGCTAAATAGGCAAGGAGATTTTAGATAGCAGGTTTACATTGTATTGTATCTGAGCAATCTTTATGTAACTCCGTGAAAAAATTTTAGTCTCTGCTTTTGTTCATTTCCTGATTTGACAGTAGTGTCTGACTCTCCTATAACAGCAAGGGTTTGTCATTGATTAATCTTTTCAAAGCCAGCATCTTGGTATTCTCATTCTATTGTCTTCAAGTTCATGCAATGAGAGCCTGCAATGTTACACGCCATTTGAAAACATTCTAAGGCAGAGAAGCAGAAGTTTTCTACTAATGTGTACGAGTAAATTTCTCTTAAATTTTTTTTCAAGTTTTAGGTGTTTGGCATTTGTTTTTGTATCTTTAGCTGCTTAACATCTCTTTTTTTAAAAGTATGTTGCTTTAGTTAGAACAAAAAATCCCAAACTTTTGCCTAACTTATACAGCAAATGGAGAAGGACTTCCAACACTATGTTGAAAAGCAGAGGTGATAGGGGACATCCCTGTCGTGTTCCTGAACGTAGAGCAAAGGGCTTCAGTTTTTCTCCATTAATTATGAGATTAATAATGGCCTTTATTATGTTAAGGTATTTTCCTTCTATACCCATTTTATTAAGTGTTTTAATCATAAATGGATGTTGTATCTTGTCAAATGCTTTTTCTGCATCAATTGATATAATCATATGATTTTTGTCCTTTATTTTGTTTATGTGATGTATCACATTGATGGATTTGTATGTTGAACCATCTTCCCAAAAGCAAATCCAGGCCAATGGTTTTATTTAGGATTTTTGCATCGGTATTCATTAGAGATATTGGTCTATTCAAAGAAGTTTAATACTGTCCAAGAGTCAAGACTCTTTCAGACAAGATAGGTATTAGATCCTCTTGAAGGTTTGGTAGAATTCATACAAAGGCCTATTTTATTAAGAGTAATTTTCCAGTTCTTCATGGTTCAGCCTTGAAGGCTATATGTTTCTAAGAACTTGTCCATTTCTTCTAGGTTGTTGAATTTGGTGGCATATAGTCCTTCATAGTATTCTATGACCCTTAAAATACTTAATAGTTATATACAAGGTTTGTCAATTTTGTGTATTATTTCCTTGTTCATTTCATTTAGTTCTGCTCTAATTTGTTGATTTTGATAATTCCAATAATGATGCCTAAAATTTATTTGGAAAAGCAATAGAGGCCTGTAATGATGGAAAGCTTAATTTTGGAATTTGAGTGAAATATTGTGACAGAAACTTGAAACTTTGAATGAATTGTTCCACATAAAACCAATTTCAAAGCCTTGTGATCAGAGAATATGCATGGTATGATTTCAATCTTCTTAAATTTGTTGAGACTGATTTTATGTCCCAATATATGGTCTATCCTTGGAATGTACCAGATATTTTAGGATGAAGTGCTCTATAAATGTCAATTATGTCCATTTCATCTAATGTTCAGGACAATTATCTCAGCTGTGGAGGTATCCATAGCTGTCAATGATGTAACAATGTTTTGTCTTGAAATACAGTTCTCATATTTTAGACAGGCACTGACAACTTAAATGAAATGCAGTTTACAAGTTTATATCTGATATCATTATGGCTACAGCTATAAGCTTAGCATCCTGGAGTTGCTTCTACAGATGTTTGGAACCATTCTTCCTGTAAGTTCAGTCCAGATAAATAGAAAGTCTCCTGTTCAGGCACAGGGTCTGCAGCAGATCTTTCCAGGAGTTCTACAGAACTGGCATACTGGTGCATTCAGATATTGCCGAGACTGAAGCTGAAGGATGGCACATTCAAAGAGCATATTGGGCAGTGAGCACACTAGCACCCAGCTCTGTACGGTCCCTTGAGAAATTCATTGAAAGTCACAGCCAGCCACAAAATCATCCTGAGGTCAATGCCTATAATTGAAGCCATGGAAAGAGCAACCAAAGGACTCAGCTAAAACAGGAGACATACATCATCAAATGGGCATGAGGTGAGCCTCTGTAAAGCTCCCCTGAATTTACAAAGAATCGAACAACAATAACTCCACAAAGGACTCCCTGCACAGCAGACAGGCAAGACTAAGAGGCCCACTACTGAAATCACCTACAGGTGGGAGATTCACTCATGAGGGGAGGAGGAAGAGGGAGAAGTGCGGAGACGGAGCCCGAGGGCGCAGGACGCAGACCTAGCTCAGTGCGCCGAGCTCGCTGCATCCTGAACTACCGCAGCTGCCAGAGAGGAAGAACTCGACTGCTAGGGCTCCGCCAGGCTCCACAGGGCTGAGGGGACAGCATATAACACGGCTGAACCCAACGCCACGGCAGAGACCTCGGAGAAAAGACTGAGGGAAGAAGGCTGAAAACGGTGGTTTAAGCCTCACTGCCGAGCAGAGAACGGAGCCTTAGGCACTGAGACTAGCCGCCCTCCCTCCCTCCCAGAGCTCCCTGCCCCCCACCTGCCCGGTGCTAGAAGCGAAACAGTAGCAGTGTCAGATCAAAACAACAGAAAATTTGCTGTTTTGAGAACTGTGGACCGCAGACACAAATTCACAGCCCAACTAGTTCCAGCAAAGGGAGAGAGCTGTGGAAGCAGGACTGGCTGTGGTGGTGGTCGCCGCCATTGCTCTGGGCCACCTCTCACAACTCACCCCCCCCTGACCCCACCTATCTGGGCGGATCCCTGCAGGAGTAAACAGAACTGCTGAAACATACGGCTCTGAATCAGGAGCTGGAAGAGCTTTGAACATCAAAAGCTCTACCCACCGGACACAGCCTGTGACCTAGACGAACTATTAACAGAGGAGAAGCTCATCTCCCAGGGAATCCCCCATTGTGTGAGAAGTGAATAGTGCAGAGAAAACATAGCACTACCGTGTGAGAGAGAAAAAAAGGCTTGCAGTCGGAGAAAAAATAAAATATTCTACCAACAAGTACTGGAAAACAAAAGAAAGACCTCTTCCTATCAACCTGTTGCAGAAGCCACTCCTGTAGATGTCTAGGAAGAGAAATAGTAAACCAGTAATTGCCACGAATAACCAAGGCAACAAGATAGCTCAGAAAGAAAGTGAAAAGTCTCCAGAAAAGGGACTTAAAGATACAGAAATATGTGACTTAAATGACAGAGAATTCAAGATTGCAGTTCTGAAAACACTCAACGAGATACAAGAAAACACACACAGGCAGTTAAATGAACTCAGAAACACAATAAAAGAACAGCATGAGCATTTTACGAAAGAGATTGAATTTTTAAAAAAGAACCAAATATAATTTCTGGAGATTAAGAACTCAATAGAAGAAATTAAGAATGAAATAACCAGCTTAGGTAGTAGAGTTGACCAGATGGAGGAAAGAATCAGTGACATCGAAGATAGAAACCTGGAAATGACACAGATGGAAGAAGAAAGAGACTTGAGACTTAAAAGAAATGAAAGAACTCTACAAGAACTTTCTGACTCCATCAGAAAGAGCAATATAAGAATAATGGGCATACCAGAAGGAGAAGAAAGAGAGAAGGGAACAGAGAATATATTCAAACAAATTGTCGATGAGAACTTCCCAAATTTGTGGACAGAACTGGACCCTCGAATCCAAGAAGCAAATAGAACACCTAGTTACCTCAATCCCAACAGGCCTTTTCCAAGGCACATTGTATTGAAGCTGTCTAAAATCAACGACAAAGAAAGAATCCTCAAGGCAGCCAGGGAAAAGAAGACGGTAACCTACAAAGGAAAGCCCATTAGATTATCATCAGATTTTTCAGCAGAAACTCTACAAGCCAGGAGGGAGTGGAACCAAATATTCAAACTATTGAAAGAGAGAAATCATGAGCCAAGAATAATATATCCAGCAAAGATATCCTTTAGATATGAAGGAGGAATAAAGACCTTTCCAGACATACAGAAGCTGAGGGAATTTTCTAATACACGACCTGCACTACAAGAAATACTAAAGGAGGCTATTCGACCACCATCAACAGGGACAATTTGTGGCAACCAAAACTCAAAAAGGGGAGAGTAAAGGCCTGAACCGAATATGGGAATGGAGAAAGTAAGCTTGAAGAAAATGGAATACTCTAAATATCAAACTTTTTTTACATAAACTTAAGGGTAACCACTCAAAAAAATCCAGAACTGAAATATATACTGTAATAAAAGAAGAAACAGAGGGAAACATCATAGAATACCACCACACAGAAATAATAGACAACAACAAAAAGGCAAAGAAACAATGGAGACACAGCCTTACCAGAAAACTAAAGATAGAATGACAGGAAATCCTCACATATCAATAATCACCCTAAATGTAAATGGACTGAACTCACCAATAAAAAGGCACAGAGTAGCAGATTGGATCAAAAAACTAAACCCAACCATATGCTGTCTCCAAGAGACACATCTCAGCTACAAGGACAAGCATAGACTCAAAGTGAAAGGGTGGAAATTGACACTCCAAGCAAATGGTACCCAGAGAAAATCAGGTGTAGCCATAATGATATCAGATGAAACAGACTTCAAGGTGAAAAAGATAACAAGAGACAAAGATGGACATTTCATAATGGTGAAGGGGACTATACAACAAGAAGACATAACAGTCATCAATATTTATGCCCCCAATCAGGGAGCACCGAAATACACCAAGCAACTACTAACAGAACTAAAGGGAGAAATTGACCAAAACACAATTATACTAGGGGACTTAAATACATCATTGACAGCTATGGATAGATCATCCAAACAGAAAATAAATAACGAAATAGTAGCCCTAAATGACACATTAGATGAAATGGACATAATTGACATTTATAGAGCACTTCATCCTAAAACATCAGACTATACATTCTTTTCTAGTGTACATGGAACATTCTCAAGGATAGACCATATATTGGGACATAAAATCAGTCTCAACAAATTTAAGAAGATTGAAATCATACCATGCATATTCTCTGATCACAAGGCTTTGAAATTGATATCAACTGCAAAAAGAAAGCGAAAAACACAAATACATGGAGATTAAACAACATACTTTTAAAGAACAACTGGGTCAAAGAAGAAGTTAGAGGAGAGATCAAAAGGTACATAGAAAAAAATGACAATGACAATACATCCTACCAAAATTTTTGGGATGCACCGAGCGGTTTTAAGAGGGTAATTTATCTCATTACAGGCCTATCTCAAGAAACAAGAAAACTCCCAAATGAATAACTTTATGTTACACCTTAAAGAACTAGAAAAAGAAGAACAAGTACAACCCAAGGTCAGCAGAAGAAAGGAAATAACAAAAATTAGAGCAGAACTAAATGAAATAGAGAACAAAAAAACAATAGGAAAAATTAATGTGACAAAGAGCTGGTTCTTTGAAAAGATTAACAAAATTGACAAACCCTTGGCTAGACTTACTAAGATAAAAAGAGAGAAGACACTGATTAACAAAATCAGAAACGAAAAGGGAAGTTATCACGACACCACAGAAATACAAAGGATCATCCAAGAATACTATGAAGGACTATATGCCACCAAATTCAACAACCTAGAAGAAATGGACAAGTTCTTAGAAACATATAGCCTTCCAAGGCTGAACCATGAAGAACTGGAAAATCTAAACAGACCGATCACCAGTAACAAAATTGAATCAGTCATCCAAAACCTTCCCAAAAGCAAAAGTCCGGGACCAGATGGCTTCACTAGTGAATTCTACCAAACCTTCAAAGAGGATCTAATACCAATCCTGCACAAACTCTTCCAAAAAATTGAAGAAGAGACAGTACTCCCTAACTCATTCTATGAGGCCAACATTACCCTGATACCAAAACCTGGTAAGGACAGCACACAAAAAGAAAACTACAGCCCAATATCTCTGATGAATACAGATGCAAAAATCCTAAACAAAATTCTAGCAAATCGAATACAACAATGCATTAAAAAGATTATTCATCACGACCAAGTGGGGTTCATCCGGGGCACAAGGATGGTTCAACATACGCAAATCCATCAATGTGATACATCACATAAACAAAATAAAGGACAAAAATCATATGATTATATCAATTGATGCAGTAAAAGCATTTGACAAGATACAACATCCATTTATGATTAAAACACTTAATAAAATGGGTATAGAAGGAAAATACCTTAACATAATAAAGGCCATATATGACAAGCCCTCTGCTAATCTCATAATTAATGGAGAAAAACTGAAGCCCTTTGCTCTACGTTCAGGAACACGACAGGGATGTCCCCTATCACCTCTGCTTTTCAACATAGTGTTGGAAGTCCTTGCCAGAGCAATCTGGCAAGAGAAATAAATAAGAGGCATCCAAATTGGGAATGAAGAAGTTAAATTGTAACTCTTTGCAGATGACATGATGCTATATATAGAAAACCCTAAAGACCTCACCAAAAAGCTATTAGAAACAATCAACGAATAGAGTAAAGTTGCTGGCTACAAAGTCGACATACAAAATTCCATTGCTTTTCTATATACTAACAATGAAATATCAGAAAAGAAATACAAAAACAATTGCTTTTGCAATTGCAGCAAAAAGAATAAAATACCTAGGAATAAACTTAACCAAAGATGTGAAAGACCTATATGCTGAAACTATAAGACATTTTTGAAAGAAATTGAAGAAGACACAAAGAAATGGAAAGACATTCGTGCTCATGGATTGGAAGAATCAACATAGTTAAAATGGCCATATTACCCAAAGCAATATACAGATTCAATGCAATGCCCATCAAAATCCCAATGGCATATTTTAAAGAAATAGAACCAAAATATCATCAGATTTGTTTGGAACCACAAAACACCCCGGATAGCCAAAGTAATCTTAAGAAAAAGAACAATACTGGAGGTATCACACTCCCTGACTTTAGCTTGTACTACAGGACGACAATAATCAAAACAGCATGGTATTGGCAGAAAAACAGACACATAGACCAATGTAATAGAATTGAGAACCCAGAACTAAAACCACATAAATATGGACAGATAATTTTTGACAAAGAATCAAAGAAACAAAAAAACATACAATGGAGCAAAGACAGCCTCTTCAATAAATGGTGCTGGGAGAATTGGATAGCCATGGGCAAAAGAATGAAACTGGACTGCTATTTGTCACCATGTACCAAAGTTAATTCAAAATGGATCAAAGACTTAAGCATAAGACCTGACACAATAAACTGCATAGAAGAAAACATAGGTACTAAACTTATGGACCTTGGGTTCAAAGAGCATTTTATGAATTTGACTCCAAAGGCTATGGAAGTAAAAGCTAAAATAAACGAATGGGACTATATGAAACTTAAAAGCTTCTGCACAGCAAAAGAAACCATTGACAAAATAAAGAGGCCACCAACTGAATGGGAGAAGATTTTTGCAAACAGTGCCTCCGATAAGGGGCTAGTATCCAGAACATACAAGGAACTCATGCAACTCAACAACAAAAATCAAACAACCCAATTGAAAAATGGGCAGAGGACTTGAAGAGACATTTCTCCAAAGAGGACATACAAATGGCAAATAGACATATGAAAAATGCTCAACATCACTAATCATCAGAGAAATGCAAATCAAAACCACAATGAGATATCACCTCACCCCAGTCAGAATGGCTATCATCAACAAGACAAATAGTAACAAATGTTGGAGAGGTTGTGGAGAAAAGGAACCCTCATACACTGTTGGTGGGAATGCAGACTGGTGCAGCCGTTATGGAAGGCAGTGTGGAGGTTCCTCAAAGAATTACGAATAGAATTGCCATATGACCCAGCAATCCTCTCCTGGGTATCTACCCAAAAATCTGAAAACATTTAGAGATAAAGACACGTGTGCTCCAATGTTCATTGCAGCTTTGTTTACGGTGGCCAAGACATGGAAACAACCAAAATGTCCTTCGATAGATGAATGGATAAAGAAGTTGTGGTATATATACACAATGGAATACTATTCGCAGTAAGAAAAGATGATATAGGAACATTTGTGACAACATGGATGGATCTTGAGAGAGTAATGCTGAGCGAAACAAGTCAGACAGAAAAAGCAGAGAACCATGTGATTTCACTGATATGTGGTATATAAACCAAAAACAACAAAAGAACAAGACAAACAAATGAGAAACAGAAACTCATAGACACAGACAATAGTTTAGTGGTTGCCAGAGGGTAAGGGGGTGGGGTGGGAGATGAGGGTAAGGGGATCAAATATATGGTGATGGAAGGAGAACTGACTCTGGGTGATGAACACACAATGGGATTTATAGATGATGTAATACAGAATTGTACACCTGAAATCTATGTAAGTTTACTAACAATTGTCACCCCAATAAATTTAATTTAAAAAAAAAACAAAAAAAAAACATTAAAAAAAAAATAGATCAAAGACTGAAGCATAAGACCTGACACAATAAACTGCATAGAAGAAAACATAGGTACTAAACTTATGGACCTTGGGTTCAAAGAGCATTTTATGAATTTGATTCCAAAGGCAATGGAAATAAAAGCTAAAATAAACAAATGGGACTATATCAAACTTAAAAGCTTCTGCACAGCAAAAGATACCATTGACAAAATAAAGAGGCAACCAACTGAATGGGAGAAGAAGTTTGCAAACAGTGCCTCCGATAAGGGGCTAATATCCAAAATATACAAGGAACTCATGCAACTCAACAACAAAGACAAACAGCCCAATTGAAAAATGGGCAGAGGACCTGAAGAGACATTTCTCCAAAGAGTTCATACAAATGGCAAATAGACATATGAAAAAATGCTCAACATCACTAATCATCAGAGAAATGCAAATCAAAACCACAATGAGATATCACCTCACCCCAGTGAGAATGGCTATCATCAACAAGACAAATAGTAACAAGTGCTGGAGAGGCTGTGGAGAAAAAGGAACCCTCATACACTGTTGGTGGGAATGCAGACTGGTGCAGCCGTTATGGAAGGCAGTGTGGAGGTTCCTCAAAGAATTACGAATAGAATTGCCGTATGACCCAGCAATCCCTCTCCTGGGTATCTACCCAAAAAATCTGAAAACATTTAGAGATAAAGACACGTAGCGCCAATGTTCATTGCAGCTTTGTTTACGGTGGCCAAGACATGGAAACAACCAAAATGTCCTTCGATAGATGAATGGATAAAGAAGTTGTGGTACATATACACAATGGAATACTATTCGGCAGTGAGAAAAGATGATATAGGAACATTTGTGACAACATGGATGGATCTTGAGAGAGTAATGCTGAGCGAAACAAGTCAGACAGAAAAAGCAGAGAACCATGTGATTTCACTGATATGTGGTATATAAACCAAAAACAACAAAAGAACAAGACAAACAAATGAGAAACAGAAACTCATAGACACGCACAATAGTTTAGTGGTTGCCAGAGGGTAAGGGGGGTGGGGGGGGAGGTGAGGGTAAGGGGGATCGAATATATGGTGATGGAAGAACTGACTCTGGGTGATGAACACACAATGGGATTTATAGATGATGTAATACAGAATTGTACACCTGAAATCTATGTACGTTTACTAACAATTGTCACCCCAATAAATTTAATTTAAAAAACAAAACAAAAAAAAACATTAAAAAAAAAAATAGATCAAAGACTGAAGCATAAGACCTGACACAATATACTGCATAGAAGAAAACATAGGTACTAAACTTATGGACCTTGGGTTCAAAGAGCATTTTATGAATTTGATTCCAAAGGCAATGGAAATAAAAGCTAAAATAAACAAATGGGACTATATCAAACTTAAAAGCTTCTGCACAGCAAAAGATACCATTGACAAAATAAAGAGGCAACTAACTGAATGGGAGAAGAAGTTTGCAAACAGTGCCTCCGATAAGGGGCTAATATCCAAAATATACAAGGAACTCATGCAACTCAACAACAAAGACAAACAGCCCAATTGAAAAATGGGCAGAGGACCTGAAGAGATATTTCTCCAAAGAGTTCATACAAATGGCAAATAGACATATGAAAAAATGCTCAACATCACTAATCATCAGAGAAATGCAAATCAAAACCACAATGAGATATCACCTCACCCCAGTGAGAATGGCTATCATCAACAAGACAAATAGTAACAAGTGCTGGAGAGGCTGTGGAGAAAAAGGAACCCTCATACACTGTTGGTGGGAATGCAGACTGGTGCAGCCGTTATGGAAGGCAGTGTGGAGGTTCCTCAAAGAATTACGAATAGAATTGCCGTATGACCCAGCAATCCCTCTCCTGGGTATCTACCCAAAAAATCTGAAAACATTTAGAGATAAAGACACGTGTGCGCCAATGTTCATTGCAGCTTTGTTTACGGTGGCCAAGACATGGAAACAACCAAAATGTCCTTCGATAGATGAATGGATAAAGAAGTTGTGGTACATATACACAATGGAATACTATTCGGCAGTGAAAAAAGATGATATAGGAACATTTGTGACAACATGGATGGATCTTGAGAGAGTAATGCTGAGCGAAACAAGTCAGACAGAAAAAGCAGAGAACCATGTGATTTCACTGATATGTGGTATATAAACCAAAAACAACAAAAGAACAAGACAAACAAATGAGAAACAGAAACTCATAGACACGCACAATAGTTTAGTGGTTGCCAGAGGGTAAGGGGGGTGGGGGGGGAGGTGAGGGTAAGGGGGATCGAATATATGGTGATGGAAGAACTGACTCTGGGTGATGAACACACAATGGGATTTATAGATGATGTAATACAGAATTGTACACCTGAAATCTATGTACGTTTACTAACAATTGTCACCCCAATAAATTTAATTTAAAAAAAAAACAAAAAAAAAAAAACATTAAAAAAAAAAAAAATAGATCAAAGACTGAAGCATAAGACCTGACACAATAAACTGCATAGAAGAAAACATAGGTACTAAACTTATGGACCTTGGGTTCAAAGAGCATTTTATGAATTTGATTCCAAAGGCAATGGAAATAAAAGCTAAAATAAACAAATGGGACTATATCAAACTTAAAAGCTTCTGCACAGCAAAAGATACCATTGACAAAATAAAGAGGCAACTAACTGAATGGGAGAAGAAGTTTGCAAACAGTGCCTCCGATAAGGGGCTAATATCCAAAATATACAAGGAACTCATGCAACTCAACAACAAAGACAAACAGCCCAATTGAAAAATGGGCAGAGGACCTGAAGAGATATTTCTCCAAAGAGTTCATACAAATGGCAAATAGACATATGAAAAAATGCTCAACATCACTAATCATCAGAGAAATGCAAATCAAAACCACAATGAGATATCACCTCACCCCAGTGAGAATGGCTATCATCAACAAGACAAATAGTAACAAGTGCTGGAGAGGCTGTGGAGAAAAAGGAACCCTCATACACTGTTGGTGGGAATGCAGACTGGTGCAGCCGTTATGGAAGGCAGTGTGGAGGTTCCTCAAAAATTACAAATAGAATTAACATATGACCCATGAATCCCACTCCTGGGTATCTACCAAAAAATCTGAAAACATTTACACATAAAGACACATGTGGTCCAATGTTCATTGCAGCTTTGTTTACGGTGGCCAAGACATGGAAACAACCAAAATGTCCTTCGATAGATGAATGGATAAAGAAGTTGTGGTATATATACACAATGGAATACTATTCAGCGGTAAGAAAAGATGATATAGCAACATTTGTGACAACATGGATGGATCTTGAGAGAGTAATGCTGAGCGAAACAAGTCAGACAGAAAAAGCAGAGAACCATGTGATTTCACTGATATGTGGTATATAAACCAAAAACAACAAAAGAACAAGACAAACAAATGAGAAACAGAAACTCATAGACACGCACAATAGTTTAGTGGTTGCCAGAGGGTAAGGGGGTGGGGGGAGGTGAGGGTAAGGGGATCGAATATATGGTGATGGAAGAACTGACTCTGGGTGATGAACACACAATGGGATTTATAGATGATGTAATACAGAATTGTACACCTGAAATCTATGTACGTTTACTAACAATTGTCACCCCAATAAATTTAATTTAAAAACAAAACAAAAAAAAAAAAAAAAAATAGATCAAAGACTGAAGCATAAGACCTGACACAATAAACTGCATAGAAGAAAACATAGGTACTAAACTTATGGACCTTGGGTTCAAAGAGCATTTTATGAATTTGATTCCAAAGGCAATGGAAATAAAAGCTAAAATAAACAAATGGGACTATATCAAACTTAAAAGCTTCTGCACAGCAAAAGATACCATTGACAAAATAAAGAGGCAACCAACTGAATGGGAGAAGAAGTTTGCAAACAGTGCCTCCGATAAGGGGCTAATATCCAAAATATACAAGGAACTCATGCAACTCAACAACAAAGACAAACAGCCCAATTGAAAAATGGGCAGAGGACCTGAAGAGATATTTCTCCAAAGAGTTCATACAAATGGCAAATAGACATATGAAAAAATGCTCAACATCACTAATCATCAGAGAAATGCAAATCAAAACCACAATGAGATATCACCTCACCCCAGTGAGAATGGCTATCATCAACAAGACAAATAGTAACAAGTGCTGGAGAGGCTGTGGAGAAAAAGGAACCCTCATACACTGTTGGTGGGAATGCAGACTGGTGCAGCCGTTATGGAAGGCAGTGTGGAGGTTCCTCAAAAAATTACAAATAGAATTAACATATGACCCATGAATCCCACTCCTGGGTATCTACCAAAAAAATCTGAAAACATTTACACATAAAGACACATGTGGTCCAATGTTCATTGCAGCTTTGTTTACGGTGGCCAAGACATGGAAACAACCAAAATGTCCTTCGATAGATGAATGGATAAAGAAGTTGTGGTATATATACACAATGGAATACTATTCAGCGGTAAGAAAAGATGATATAGCAACATTTGTGACAACATGGTTGGATCTTGAGATTATAATGCTAAGCGAAATAAATGAGACAGAAAAAGCAGAGAACCATATGATTTCACTGATATGTGGTATATAAACCAAAAACAACAAAAGAACAAGACAAACAAATGAGAAACAGAAACTCATAGACACAGACAATAGTTTAGTGGTTACCAGAGGGTAAGTCAGTGGGAGGTGGGAGATGAGGGTAAGGGGAATCAAATATATGGTGATGGAAGGAGAACTGACTCTGGGTGGTGATCACACAGTAGGATTTATAGATGATGTAATACAGAATTGTACACCTGAAATCTATGTAATTTTATTAACAATTGTCACCCCAATAAATTAAAAAAAAAGATATTTCTCTACAAACAGAAATCTGTATTTAACATTATTTTTACTCAGGATTTTGAAGATTCTATTTTATATAGAGTGCATATTTGTTTGAGGAGCTTTTTGTATATTTATTTCCTGTTTCTTTGGATGAAGTGTCTTTTTTATTTTAACCTTCAGAAAATGTTAGCTATCTCTCTTTATTATTAGAAGTCTGAAATTTTACTGAGATATTACTAGGGGTGTGTGAGTGTGTGTGTGTGTGTGTGTGTGTGTGTGCATGTGTGTGTGGATAAGAGCTTTATTGAGTTAAAGTTTATGTACCATAAAATTCACTCATTTTGTGTGTACAATTCAATGATTTTTAGTAGATTTACAGTTATATAACCATTACCACAATCCAATTCTGAACATTTCTGTCATCCTCAAAGATCTTTTATGCCTATATTCCGTAAATCCTTATTCCTATTCCCAGTCCTAGAAATCCACTAATTTATATTCTGTGTATAGATTTGCCTTTTCTGGGCATTTTATAAAAATTAAGTCATACCACATTTTGCTTCTGCTTTCTTTCATCAGCATAATGCTTTCAATGTTCATCTATATTGTAGCATCTGTCAGTACCACATTACTTGTTGTTGCCAAATACTATTCCTTTGTATGGATACACCACATTTTGTTTATCATTTTCATCAGTTAATGGACATTTGGGTTATTTTGAGAAATCTTTTTGGCTATTGTGAATAATGCTGTTATAAACACTTGAGTACACATCTGTGCATGAGATATGTTTTCATTTCTCTTGAGTAGATACTTAAGAGTGGAAATGCTTGGATCGTATGGTGAATTTATGCTTACCCTTTTAAGAAATCGCCAAAGTGTTTTTCCAAAGTAGTTGTATTTTATCATTTACATTTCATCAGAAAGTGTGAGCATTCCAGTTCCGTACATACTACCAGTTGGGACGGTCTGTCTTTTTTATTGTAGCCATCCTGGTGGTTGAAAAATGATATCTCGATGTGTTTTTAATTTGCATGCCCCTAAATGGCCAATGATGTTGAACATCCTTCATTTGTTTATTAACCATTCCTATATATTCTTTGGTGAAGTATCTCTTCAAATCTTTTGCTCATTCTAAAATTAGGTTGTTTGGGTTTTATTATTATTTACTGAGTTGTAAGAGATCTTTATACATTCTGGTTACAAGTCTTTTATCAGGTATATGATTTACAAATATTTTCTTCCACTCTGTGGCTTGGCTTTTAATTTTCTTAATCATGTCTTTTGAAGTATGAAAGTTTTAAATTTTGATAAAGTTCAACTTATATATTTTATCTTTGGCTGCTTGTGCTTCAGGTCTCATATCTAAGAAACATTGTTTAATCCAAAGTCATAATGATTCACACCTGTTTTCTTCTAAGAGCCACATAGTTTTAGTTCTTGCAACTAAGTTTTAGATTTATTTTTAGTTAACTTTTATATATGGTGTAAGGTAGGAGTACAACTCAATTATCTTGCATTATAATATTCAGTTGTTCCAGCACCATTTGTTGAAAAGACTATTCTTTCCATCATTGAGTTATTTTAGCAACCTTCCCAAATTCAATTACTAATAAATGTGAGAGTTTATTTTTGGACTTTCAATCTATTCCATTGATTTATATATCTATCCTTGTATTAGTACCAGACAGTCTTTAAAATTTTTTTATTTTTATTTTTCAATTACAATTGACATACAATATTATATTAGTTTCAGGTGTACAACATAGCAGTTAGACATTTATATAACTTATGATCACCCTGGTAAAGCTAATAATACTCATCTAACACCATACATAATTATTATAATATTATTGGCTATATCCCTTATGCTATACTTTACATCCCCATGACTGTTTTGTAACTGCCAATTTGTACTTCTTAATCCCTTCCCCTTTTATACCTTCTATCTTCCCTCCCATCTGGCAACCATCAAAACATTCTTTGTGTCTCTGAGTTTGTCTGTTTCTTCTGTTCATTTATTTTGTTCTTTGGATTCCATATAAAGATGAAATCATATGGCTTTGTCTTTCTCTGTCTGACTTACTTCACTCAGCACAGTACCCTCTAGACCCATCCATGTTGTTACAGATGGTAAGATTTCATTTTTTTTATGGCTGAGTAATATTCCATTGCATATAGTATGTGCTTTCTCTTCTTTATCTATTCATCCATTAATGGACACCCAGATGGCCTCTATATCTTGGCTATTGTAAATAATGATGCAATGAAGATGGGTGCCTATGTCTCTTTGAAGTAGTGTTTTGGGTTTCTTCAGATAAATATCCACAAGTGGGATCACTGGGTCCTTCTTTGTCTTTATTTTAAAACCTTTATTTTAAAGTCTATTTTGTCTGGTACAAGTATTGCTACCCCAGCTTTCTTTGTTTGTATGTTTGTTTCCATTTTCATGAAATACTTTTTTCTGTTTCTTTACTTTCAGTCTGTGTGTGTCTTTCAATCTGAAGTAAGTCTCTTATAGGCAGCCTATATAAGGGTCTTATTTTCTTATCCATTCAGCCCTCTTATCTTTTGACTGGAGCATGTAATCTAATTACAATCAAAATAATTGTTGGTAGATATGTAGTTGTTGCCATTTTATTATTCATACTTTTGATCTTTTTTTCTTCTTAAAGAAGTCTCTTGAACATTCTTTGTAATACTGGTTGGTGGTGATGAACTCCTTCAGCTTTTTCTTGTCTGGGAAGCTCTTTATCTTGTCCCCCAACAAGTGATAGTTTTGCTGGGTAGACTAATCTTATTTGTATGTCCTTGCTTATCATCACTTTAAATGTTTTGTTCTAATCCATTCTGGCCTACAAAGTTTCTGTTGAGAAATCAGCTGACTGCCTTGTGAGATCTCTCTTGTAGTTAACTGCTTGCCCTGGGGCCTCCTAGTAGGGGCCCCACTGAAGGCCAAGTTTAGCCATCACCTGTGCCTTGCCCAGGGCCACCTAGCATGAGCCGCAAAGTGATCCACAGATGTCTTCCACCCACACTGGGCTTGGAGGTCCCTTGGAGAGGTTAAGCTGCAAACTGAGGCTGGCTATTGCTAGAACTGTGCTTGGGGCTACTTAGCAAGGAATATTGGGGTACACTGAGGCTGATTCTGCTTGTTTGGGGTTTGGGAACCTTTGAGAGATTTTAGGAAAGTCTGCAGCATAAGCCAAGACAGGCAGTTTGTATGGAAACACACTGGAAGCAGCTTGGGTGAGCACATAAGTTGGGTGGGGCAGGGTCTCAGGGAATCACCAGGGCAGGCGGACTCAATTAGCTAGATTGATGAAGACTCAGACATGGTGACTACCTGTGTCTGCACACGGGGAGAGGGGAGGGCTTAACAAACAAACAATGGTTTCTACCAACACTTCTGTCTGGTAGAAAGATGCCCCTTTACCTCTCTCCTTAAAGCCTGACAACTCAGTTCCTCCCCATATATCCCTGGCACCTTTTGATTTGCTGCCGCAGTACTGGAGCTTAGAGAGAGTGGGTCTGACAGCAAGTATGTCCATGTGCAGGTCCTTTAAGAGGAACACCTGGAACTCCAGCCATCCTTGTCTCACTCAGCCACAATCTCCTCTTGTTTTTACAGCCAGAAGTTGTGGGAACCTCCCTTCTTGGCACTGGAACCGTGGGTTGGGGCTTCTGGTGTGTGGCTGGGATCACTCACTCTTAAGGGGGGACCTCTACAGCCAAAATATCCCTCCTTATTTTTAACTGCCACATGTGGGTATGGGGACCAACCTGTTCTGTGTCTCTACCCCTCTTACCAATCTCAATGTGGCTTCTTCTATATATCTTTAGTTATAAGACTTCTGTTCAGCTAGACTTCAGGTGATTCTCAATGATGGTTGTTCTGTAGTTCATTTGTAATTTTGATGTGGTTGTGAGAGGATGTAAGGAGAATATTTTCCTACTCCACCATCTTGATTGGAAATCAATATAGGGTATAATTTTAACAAGTAACTTTAGTCCAGAACCACATTGCTCTCTCTAGGTTGTTTTCTTGAAAACAATTCCTACTGTGAGAACAGTGGGCAGAACGTACATTCCAAGAGTGGAGGAGAGGGTGAGGAGCCTCTGATTGCCTGGATCCAGCTTGTGGGTTAACCAGTGATCATGTCCTCTCAATGACTTTAACACTTCATACCTCATGACTGTCCCCCTCTCCTGCAATGTGCCCTGAGAAATCAGTAGGGGTTTCACTAGAATGCATTGGGCTTGTTTGGTGGTTCTCTGGTTGTACTGTGGCTCAGCTGTTCTTCCAACTTTCTAACTTGAGCATGCAGCCTCTAGTTGAGCATCCATGGCAGCTGTTCTCCCCACATAGAGGCCAGCCCACTGCTGTGGTTTCTTTGCCACAGTCTTGATTACTGTAGCTTTGTAATAAGATTTGAAATCAGGAAGTATGAGTCTTCCAACTTTGTTTTCTGTTTTTCAAGATTGTTTTAGCTATCCTGGCTTCCTTGAATTTTCATATTAATTTTAGAATCAGCTTGTCAATTTCTTCAAAGAATTCATCTGGGATTTTGAGAAAGATTACTTTAAATCTGTAGATCAATTTGGGGAGTATTGCCATCTTAACAATATTGTCTTCCAAGCATGAACACAGGATGTCTTTCCATTTATTTAAGTTTTCTTTAATTTCTCCTAATTATGTTTATAGTGTTCAGTGTACACAAGTCTTGCAATTCTTTTGTTAACTTTATTCATAAATATTTTATTATTTTTGATGTTATTATAAATGGACTTCTTTTGGGTTGAATTTTATCCCACCAAAATCCATATGTTAAAGCCAGAATGTGGCCTTATTTGGAGTTAGGGTATTTACAGACGTAATGAAATTAAAATGAGAATATTAGAGTGGGCCTTAATCCAATGACTGGTGTCCTTATAAGAAGGGGAAATTTGGACGCAGGTATGCACACAGTGAGAATGCCATGTGAGGACTGACTTATGCTGCCACAAGCCAAGGAACTACCTTGGCTAAGAGAAAGGCCTGGAACAGATCCTGTCGACCCAGCTCTCAGAAGAAATAAACCCCAGAAACACCTTTATTTTGAACTTCTAGCCTCCAAAACTGTGAGACAATACATTTCCGTTTAAGCCACTCATGTTGTTATAGCGCTTCTAGAAAACTATAATAATACAGAGTTGTTTCCTTATTTTTATTTTCAGATTGTTCATTGCTAGTGTAATAGAAACACAAATGATTTTTGTATATTGATCTTTTACCCTGCAACCTTGATAAACTTGTTTGTTAGCTCTCATAGTTGTGTGTGTGTGTGTGTGTGTGTGTGTGTGTGTATTTGTGTATTCTTTAGGATTTCTACACAGATGATGTAATCTGCAGACAGAGATAGTTTACTTGCATCTTTCCAATCTGGATTCCTTCAAAGTTGTAATTGAATATTCTTTCTGGCTTCCTATTCACTCACATCTCTGTGGATATTAATTACACTTATTCTAAAGTCTTACTTGTTTGCTCAGTCAATTCTAGGTAATAAATTGTTGGATTCCATTGGATGTGTTGGCTTCCCCTTCTCTGCTGGTTGTGAAAGTACAGGGACACATGACTGTGTGCTCATTCTTGCCTTTGCTATTTTCTGTTTACCCACGTATGAATGTTCTAGTCCTTCCTGCAACCCCTGCCGAAGGAACAGGAGGGCAGGGGCAAGCCTCATGGTAAGTTGTGAGCCCCAGTGGTAAAGGTTTCTGGAGTGGAGCTACTTGGCCTCCTGGGAGTTGCCCCAGGCTGTCTGGCCTCTGATGCCCAAGTGCCCACACCTACTGCCCTTGTTCTGGAGCAAGTGAAGGAGGAGGAAGGAGGACCTAACCCCAACTTACTGAGAGTCCCAAACCCTCACCACTCAGTAACCCAGGTCCCCTCTGCTCTTGTGTCTCCTTCCTCTCAGAGCCTCCAACACAACCCACTTTCCACAGTAGTCTTCTGATATGGTTTTCTAAAAAAGGATATTTTGTTATTCCATGAATTTATGGCCACAAGGGACTGGAAAACTGACCTCATTGGTTTCACCTTCTTAATCTATAAAATGGAATATATATTATTCCTTTCTCAAAAGGTCAACATGGGAATAAACACAGGACACATTTTGGACAGCACTTGTGCACTGAGTTGAGTTCAGATGTCCAAGGCTGTCTTCATCACCTCACTGCAAGCAAGTGGAAAGTGTCTGCACCATGCTGGCTGTCTGTGGCTCAGACCCTGACAGTTGGGTGGCCAGAGTCTATGGGAATTCATGGGAGCAGAAAAGGCCAAGTACATTTCCACCCTGGCTCCAACCCCTTGAGACTTCTGGGGATTCCAAAAAACTTTGTTGCCTTGCTGGCAGTGCCTACATGATGGATACACAAGCCGGTGGTGGTGGCCACGTGATTGGTGCTTGTGCTCAGCTCAAGGGTGTGTCTGAGTATTCTTTGCTCACACACATACCCCCTATACCTGGCTCACATTTGTGCAACCACACAAGCATGCGCACGCACCACACATGACCAAGCATGTACCCACATACTGTTTTATTCTTCAGCTTTATTCTTTCTTTTCCCATATTTATCTGTTTCTTCTTTATCTTTTCCTATCTTTGTCCCACTCTTTCCCAAGAAATCTTTTCTTCTTTCATAGTCTGTCTCCCCCTGTGTGCTCTCAGCCTCAGTTTTGGTTCTCTGTGTCATTTTATCAGCCATGAGCTGTGCTATAGGCAGAGCAGGAGAGGTTGAGTCAATGCTAGTCACTCCAGCACGCTAGCACCATGCATGGGCTCAGCCCCAAGCATGGGAGGTAAGGCTGATGCTGCCCCACTGTCCTTGACTGAGGAGGGCTGGTCATGGTGAGGGGTACACAGTGTTGTGACAATCAGGACCAGAGACCCACTGCAGTGGCTCACAGAGTACAGACTCTGCTGCTCTGGGACAAGGCCCAGCGCACCTCCCCAGAACGTCTGCTCCCCATGCCTCATCCCTGGGTCAGGTGTTCATGGCCCACCCCTGCCAGGGGCAGCTGTATTTCCAGTCCTGGGGTCACCAGAGGAAGCACACCTAGCCCAATCTTGAGAAATGGTTGAGGTCTGGCTATGAACATCTCAAGCCCAGGTAAGAGGCCTCATGGTGAATGGGGATACGCCTGTGGCTGGGTGTTCTGGACTCTGCCCAATCCCTGCCACTGGTTTGTAGCAAGTCTCCCAACCGCTTGGGGCTCAGTCTCCTACTCTGTGAAATTGCTGCCTATTTTCCCTGTGGGATGTGAATTATATGGGACCTGAGTGGCCATCTTGCCCAGATAAATGAACATGAGTCCTTTCCTGCATTTCTCACTTCAGCACCTGTTTTCTCAATTAATTAATTAATTCACTTACTCATTCACTCAATGAGGAGGTGCTAAGGGCATGCCAATGTACGTTGGGGGTGCAGCAGCCCAATCCACCCTGGGAAAACCCTCATTTCCCCTTTCATGCACCCCCTCCCCTCTTCTCTAAGATCCTTTAGCTCATGGGTCCTCCCAACACAGACCTGGTTGTCTGTTTCCTTGAAGCTGACATTTTAAAGCAGATAAATCAGAAGGATGGAGAAAACTATCTAATCAGTTATGATCTGTTTAGATTAAAAACAAATGTTAAAAGCAGCACCCATGTAGGAACTTTTAATCTACATTACAGCTTTATATCCAGATGAGAACTGAGTCATTTAATCTGTGAGGAGAGGCAGAGGTTGGATTTTAACAAACACATTCACTCCCAGGAAGACAAGCGTGCTCAACTCTCTTTCTCCTCAGTCAGAGGGACTATAGCTCCCTGCGTGTGCTCACCTCCTTCTAGGGGAGAATGGAGAGGGAAAGGGGACGTAGGCAGGGGGTACCAGTGTCCTGACTGGTGCAGGTAAGGAGCCTGGGAGATGAGGGAAGCAGGTAGAGTCACCCACGGGGCTCCATGGCCTTCCTCTGCAAGGATCAACCCTGCCTTGTCCTAGGGAGGCCCAATGCACCATGTGGGAGACAGGGCACTGACTACACTTCCTGAGAAATGCTGTTGGCCCCCAGCCTTTTATCACTTTCAAATGAATGTTTCTGTTTTTCAAAACTCACTCTTGGAGGGGTGTGTGTGTTATCAGCTTCTGTTGGTCACTGCCACGTGCCGGGCACGTTCCTGGTATCCTTCATGCATTACCTTCTACTTTATCTGAAAAGAAAGCCTCAGTTCACTCCTCTTCACTGATGTGGAAATAGCTGCTTGCAGAGTACAAGGGACTTGTCAGTAAATGGCAGAGCTGGGACAGGAGTCAGCTATGACCACCTCCAAGCCCTCTGGGACCACAGCCCTCTCCGCCTCTCGTGTGGGTCTCACTAGTGTCCTCCCTCGCCTTTCAGTCTGGGACACCATCCCTTCCCTCCAAACTCACACTCTGTGGGTTCTAAGCAGTGACCTTACTGAGAGGCATCTTTGGCTTTCACAGAGAAGGATCATGTGGCCAGAGAGGCCCCCATACTGACCTGTAGTGGCATAGGAGTGAAGGAAAAGGAAGTGACCAGAGAGTGGCCACTGGGAAGATCCCACCCTCCACCCCCAGGAGAGCAGATCCCCCATGATGCCACTGTGCAGGGGCTGCTCAACCTTCACAGCCCCCGGCTGGGGACCTGCTGGTGGAGACTCCATGTTCAGAAGGAACAGGCTCAATTCACAAGTCCCCTCCATACATCTGGGAAGGAAGCCATGTTTATTGATCATGTAGCCTGGGCTGGACACCTTTTATTGGAGTTCCTCCCTGGGCAGTGCTGTGAGAAACACATGATTGTCATGCCCTCACTGAACAAGTAATGGAGGCTTGAAGGTTAATATTGTGTAATTATTTGTGCATTAATGGTGGCCTTCCTGCTGGACTCTTGGCTTCAGGAGAAGAGATCTTACAAGCTCCACACTGAACAAGGCCCCAAATCTACAAGACTCCTGACTGTCCAGAGCAGGGAGGCCATGGGGCTTGGCTGTGGTGTGTCCTTTACCCCAGAATCATTGCCCCAGGAATCCTCTGCCCTCAGAGCCAGAAAAGGGACACTGGTGAGAGACAGATCTGGATTAGTCCTGGCTCCATCACTCACTGGCTGTGACTTTCCTATCTGCAAAATGGGAGCAGCAGCTGTACCTACCCTTGCTGTAATGACCAGTAAAAAGGGTTGCTGTGATGACCAGTAGAAAGGACATAGGTAAGAGATTAGTGTATGTGGGATATAGAAAGTGGTCAGTAGCCCTTTGGGGCAAGGAAGGAACAGTGTTCCCCTACTCAGTGATGCTGGGAACAGAGAGTTTCTATTCAAGTGGAGCTCTTCCCCAACTCAGAGCCATGTTGGAGCCTGTGGCAGGATCATGGGTAGCCTCATCCCAGTGGGACCTTCTCCCTCTTGTAGCAGCTCTTACTGCTCTCAGGATTTCTCCATATAAAGTGGGACCCATAAAGGCACTTTCTTTCCCACATCAAGGACCCTTGGAAAGCAAAGCATTCCAGCATCAGCAGTTTGAGCACTCTAATTAGAGAGCGAAAGCATGTTCTGGCCAGCAGGCAGAGCCATGAGGCCAGTCTGTGTTGGTGAGGCACTACTTGCCATTTGGGGGAACACATCACATATTTCTCTCCGGGGAGGTCATCCAGCCTCCAATCCTCTCATGGCATCCATTCGCACCAAATGTTCGGCTTCCCAGCCCCTAAGTGAGTTGGTGCCTCATACTTTTCAAGGTACAGCTAGATAATTCTGGTTGTGATGACAAGAAGGAGGGTGTCAGCTGTCTGTGGCACTTGCAGGACACCTGGGCACACTCCTCTCAGCCTGACTCTTCCTGGCATCGGTAAGGAGCCCTGCTACCCCTATAGCCAGACAACCAGGATTTTATTAAACCCTGTCCTGGGTGCTATCCTTGGTGCTGACCAGCATTGCACCTCCTTGTGGCCGACTGCCAAGGACCCCTAAGGCAGAGAATGTGCTTCTCAATCGTTGTGTGAAGCTGGATTTGGCTGCAGAGTGGCAAATTCCTTAGACTTCATGGTACCTGAAACCACTTGGCTGTCCTCAGTCTCAGAAGCATATGCTGAGGCCCTGCTTGGCCTCAGGAGCAGCACAGCACATGCAGCCTGCTGCTGGTAAGGCAGTGGCTAGCAGGCCATGGTAGCTACAGCAGAAGCAACCGCAGTGGAGGCACTCCCCCATCAGAGGCAGAAGCTCTGCAGACCAGAGGGACATCAGTCTTGTCCATCGCCCTAAATAAGTGTTTCTTTAATGATCTGCTCTTTCTCTTTCTATGCAGTTTAAAACAAAACAAAAAAACCCCACATAAAATAAATCCTCATTCTTCTGTAAAATGAGAGAAATTAGATATCTTTCAAAAAAGATTTTTATTAAAAAATATAGCTAACATGCAACATTATATCAGTTGCAGGGGTACACCACAGTTATTCAACATCTACATACCTAAAGAAGTGATCACCATGATAAGCCCAGCAACCATGTGACATTGTACCATGCTATCACAATATTATTGACTATATTCCCTATGCTGTACATTACATCCCCATGACTTATTTGTTTTATACCTGGAAACTTGGACCTCTTATTCCCCTTCACCTTCTCCCCCAGTTTTAAACTTTTCAATTATAGTTAACATTCAATATTATTTTATATTAATTTCAGGTGTACAGAATAGTGATTATACATTTGTATAATTTAAGAAGTGCTCTCCCTGACTACTTTAGTAGCCACCTAGCACTACACATAGTTATTACCATATTATTGACTATATTCCCAATGCTTTACTTTACATCCCCATGACTATATGACAATACCAATTTGTACTTCTTAATCCCTTTACCTTTTACACTCTGTCCCCAAACACCCCTCCCATCTATCACCTGAACAAATCTAGTACCCATCTGACACCATACGTATTTATTACAGTATTATTGACTATATTCCTTATGCTATGCCCTACATCCCCATGACTACTTTGTAACAACCAATTTGTACTTCTTAATCCCTTTTCCTTTTTCACCCAGCCCCTTGAACCCCTCTGCCATCTGGCAGCCATCAAAAAGTTCTCTGTATCTATGAGTTTGTTTCTGTTTTATTTGCTTGTTTATTTTGTTCTTTAGAGTCCACATATAAGCAAAATCACATTGAATTTGTCTTTCTCTGTCTGACACACTCCACTAAGCACAATTCCCTCCAGGTCCATCCATGCCACTGCAGATGGCAAGAACCCATTCCCTTCCCTGGCTGAGCAATATTCCATTGTATACATGTACCACCTCCTCTTCTTCTATTCTTCCATCGATAGACACCAGAGCTGCCTCCACATCTTGGCCATTGTAAACAATGCTGCAATGAACATATGGATTCAAGTGCCCCCTTGAAGTGACATTTTTGGATTTTCTCAGATAATTACCCTGATGTGGGATTACTGGTCCTTGTTTGTCTCTTGTTACAGCTTTTGTTTTAAAGTCTATTTTTTCTGTTATAAGTATTGCTTCTCAGCTTTTTTTTCCCATTTTCATGAAATAATTTTTTTCATCCCTTTACTTTCAGTCTGTGTGTGTCTTTCAATCTAAAGTGAGTGTCTTGTAGGCAAAGTATGTAAGGGTTTTGTTTTCTTATCCATCCAGCCACCCTGTGTTTTTGATTGGACCATTTAATGCATTTACATTGAAAGTATTTTTTGATAGGTATGTAGTTATTGTCATTG
The DNA here is from genome assembly GCF_036562045.2 of Rhinolophus sinicus. Lineage (NCBI taxonomy): Eukaryota > Metazoa > Chordata > Mammalia > Chiroptera > Rhinolophidae > Rhinolophus > Rhinolophus sinicus. Next base: position 66,603,934 of record NC_133757.1, read on the forward strand.
TAATATGTATTATATATGTAATTATATATGTTATGCATTCATCTTAAAGAAGTCCCTCTAACATTTCTTGTAATACTGGTTTGGTGGTGATGAACTCCTTTAGCTTTTTCTTGTCTGCGGAGCTCTTTATCTGTCCTTCAACTTTAAATGATAGCTTTGCTGGGTTGAGTAGTCTTGGTTATTGATCCTTGCTTTTCATCACTTTGAATATTTTCTGTCAATCCCTCCTGGCCTGTAAAGTTCCTGTTGAGAAATCAGCTGACAATCTTATGGGAGCTTCCTTGTAAGTTGCTAGTTGCCTTTCTCTTGCTGCTTTTAGGATTCTCTCTTCGTCTTTAACCTTTGCCATTTTAATTACAATGTGTCTTGGTGTGGACCTGTTTGAGTTCATCATGTTTGGGACTCTCTGCGCTTCCTGGGCTTGTATGTCCATTTCCTTCATCAGGTTAGGGAAGTTTTCAGTCATTATTTCTTCAAATAGGTTCTCAGTCCCTTGTTTTCTCCCTTCTCTCCTTCTGTTACCCCTATCATGCTAATGTTGTTATGACTGATGTTTTTCCAGAGGTCTCTAAAACTATACTCATTTTTTAAAATTCTGTTTTTCCTTTTGCTCTTCTGATTGGGTGTTTTCTTCTCCCTTGTGTTCCAAATCACTAATTCGATCCTCTGCTTCATCTAGTCTGCTGGTGATTCCTTCTAGTGCATCCCTCATTTCAGTTATTGTAGTCTTCACTTCTGACTGGTTCCTTTTTTATGATTTCTATGTGTTTTTTTAATGCTTGCTATCTCTTTGTTGAAGTTGTTACTGAATTCCTTGAACATCCTCATAACCAGTGTTTTCAACTCTGTCTCTGGTAGGTTGCTTGCTTCCATTTTGTTTAGTTCTATTTCTGGAGATTTCGCCTGTTCTTTCATTGGAGATGTATTTCTTTGTTTCCTCATTTTGATTGCCTGTCTGTATTTCTTTCTATGTATTAGGTAAATCTGCTATGTCTCCCAGTCTTGTTGGGTGGCCTTATATAGTAGGTGCCCTGAGCGGCCCAGTGGCACAGTCTCCCTGGTCACCTGTGCTGGGTGCTCCAGGAGTGTCCCTGTGTGGGTTGTGTGTGTTCTCCTGTTATAGTTGAGCTTTGATTGCTATTGGTATGTCAGTGGGTGGGACTGACCCTCAGGCTAGCTGGCTGTGGGGTTGGGCCATGTCCACAGTTTATGGGCTGCTGTGTGGGTAGCTTATCACTCAGAACATGATTCACCCCAGCAGGCTCTCGTGCCTGTTGAGACCACCCTTTGTGTGTGCCACTTTTGAAGCTAATTGGGTGTTGCTCTGCTATAGTCTGAAGCCAACCTCTAAGTACATTGGTTCTGGGGCCTCTTGGGAGGGGTTCTGATGCAGGCCAGGTCACCTACTGCCTGTGACTGGCCAAGGACTACCTGGTAGGAGCTACAAAGCAATCCACAGTTGGTTGCTGCCTGTATTCCACCTGAAGGCATGTGGGAGAGGCTATGCTGTGAACCAAAGATGACTGCAACCTATACCAGGTCTGGGGTAGCTCTGCAAAAAGCCAGGACACACTGAGGCCTACTGCCAGTTGCTAGCTCCTGTAAGGCCTTATGTGGTATGGAGTTGGGTGTGGTGGGGTCTCAGTGAGTCACCAGGGTGGAGCAAGCAGAGCTCACCAGACCAATTCAGATTCAGATTTGGCCTGTGAGGTAGGCTCAACACAGAAAAGATGGCGCCCACCTGCTAGCTGCATGGGAGGAAGATTCCTAACAGGGAAAATGGTGACTATTTTCCAGCTCTTGCCCCAAAGTCACACACCTCAGTCTGTCCCTTGTATGTCTCCAGCGCCCTCTGAGTCACTGTCCCTCCTCTGGATCCCAAAGTGAGTGCCTGAGGGAGAGTTTGTGCAGGTCCTTTAAGAAGATGTGTGCATGTCCTGCAGCCTTCTGTCCCACCCAGACGATCATAATTCCCACTGTTTTTCACAGCTAGATGTTGTAGGGGCCCTTCCTCCCAGCATCAGTACACTGGGCTGGGGAGCCTGGTGTGGGGATGGGGTTCCTTGCTCCTCCGTGGGGAACCTCTGTGGCAGAAATATCTCTCCCGATTTTCAACCACCAAACGTGGGTGTGGGAGCAGCCCATTTCATGTCTCCACCCCTTCTACCAGTCTTGACATGGCTTCTTCTTTATATCCTTAGTATAAAACTTCTGTGCAGCTAGACTTCAGATGGTTGTCCAGGTTGGTTGTTCTATAAATTAGTTGTAATTTTGATGTGTTCACAAGGTGAGGCAAGCACAGTATTTATCTACTCCACTGTCTTGGATCTTTCCATCCGAAAGTGGATATCTGTAAGGCAACACATTGAATAGTAATTCTGAGTAAAGATGGACTGAACTCCCCACCACCTTCTTGGGCAAGGTCCTTCTGGCTCTGTCATAAGACTTCCTGGCTCAGGACAAGAACCAAACCTCAGAAGTTCAATCTCATGTCCCTCCCATGAGAATACCTCTGGCTCAATCGTACTTATATCGTCTGTAAATGTCTGACCAGGACTCAGGCCATATTTCTATCATAGACACAGAGCTGCTTGGATGAAGTGGGAATGGGGGTCTCTGGGATCTCACATTCAGTCTCCTTCCCACACTTCAGGGAACCACAGAGTTCACACTGAAAGCCATGATCCTAGAAAGGGCCTTGTAAACCGTGGCCCAGGTGGGGTGAACAGAAAAGTGCAGCCTAGGGTCATTTTGAAGGACCCACCCCTCCTCTACCTTCCAGCTTCCCCTGGCCCTACTGATTTGTTAAATGTACATACTGTGGAATAGTTTAAAGTATGAGCTGTTAGCCCAGATGAGAAAGAGAAAGAACATGTCAGTTCAGACAACTTGCCATTATCATGTTCTAGAACCAAGAAACATATTTAACTTTTGTACACAATGCAGCAGATTTCCAGATAAAATGACTACATTTGTATGAAACTCTAACTTCTTTCAATTTTCCATTGAAATGACTAACAACAGAATATAGAAATAGGAAAAGCACGCATCAATGACAGGATTTGGAGAGGTGTGGCATTGTCAAATAAGAAATTGATATATTCAAGATATTATTCCAGAAAAGGCTGGGACAAGATCAAATAGAAAGAAGGATTGACCCAAGCCCTGGCAAAGTCCATGACCATCCCTTTCAGAGATGCAGAAACTGCAGGCACATCTTGATTCCACCCTCCCTATGAGAAGGGACAAAAGCCTTGGGTCATGGCAAAGGTAGAGCATAAGGTTGCACTCGATTTGTGTCAAAAAATAAAAAAGGTTACTGCTCTATGCAAAGAAAGGGAATACTGCCCCAACTATGGTTTTCATAACAAATATGGTTAAAACTAGCGGCTCTGGTCAGAGTCAGAAATGTCTGGATTTTCTTCTAACCCTCAATAGGGTTAGACCTTGGGAAAGTCGCTTGGTTATCTCTGAATCTCAATTTGATCCATCAATGAGGATTATTTTAGAAATCACTTCATAGAGCTGTGAGAATTAAATACAATAATCCACGTTTTGACCTCAGCACAGGGCTACTAGTTAGTAGGTAAATATTACTCCCAAATATAGCAGTGGTTTTCAATGTTAGGTGAGCAAGATGATCTATTTATATTTTTTTATTTAAAATAGAGAAATCCAGCTTTACTAATGGCTAATATTCAGACTGACCCTGGCATCTGCATTGACCAAATGTTAGGTGGATTTTGGTTGTATCTGGTAAAGGCCTTGTGCTGAGGGCAGAGCAGGAGTTCCCTGCAGAAGGTGGACAGTGGTCCCCCTGCCCCACATTTCCCATCTTCCGAAATTTGAACCTATTGCAGTTTCCATGGACCCAGCTAAGGATACATATAGATTATATTTTCTTAAATAGTTGAATCTCTGCTTGTACTGTCTTTTTCTGATTTTGGTCTTAGGGTAATGCTGGCCTCACAAAATGAGTTAGAAAGTATTCTTTCTGCTTCTATCTTTTGGATGAGATTGTAGAGAATTGGTATAATTTCTTTCTTAAATGGTTGGTAGAATCCATCAGTGAACTGATCTGTGCTTGGGGCTTCCCATTTTGTAATTTTATAAATTATTATTATTAGTTTCCCCTTTTCTTCTGCCTACCCCCCCCCCCCCCCCAGTTCAAGCCGTTGCTCCCGGCCCGTGCTGGTGTTACCAGCCTTGTGCTCCCGAGGCAGTCGGTCGCCAGTCGTCAGTTGGCTGCTCACAGCAGCTCACGGCAGCTCTCGCTGGCTGCCGGCTGCTCACGATGGCTGCTGGCCACTCACAAAGGCTGCCAGCCACTCATGCTGGTTGCTGGCCACCAGCCACTCATGGCAGCACATGGTAGCCTACAGCGGCACACAGCAGCCCACAGCAGCACATGGCAGCTCACGCCAACCTCCGGCTGCTCACAGCAACCCAGCTCTAGGGAGAGCTGTTGTTCACAATCCTAGCTGTAGAGGGCGCAGCTCACTGGCCCATGTGGGAATCGCCCCAGCTGCCTTCGGCATTAGGAGCGCAGCGCTCCAACCACCTGAGTCATTGGGCTGGCTCAATTTTATAAATTATTGATTCAATTTCTTTAATAGGTATGGAGCTATTCAGATTATCTATTTCTTCTTGTGTGAGTTTTGACAGTATACGTCTTTCAAGGAATTGGTCTGGTTCATCTAGGTTATTAAATTTGTGGACATAGAACTGTTCATAATATTCCCCTATTATCCTTTTAATGTCCATAGGATCTGTAGTGATGTCCCTCTTTCATTTCTGATATTCATAATTTGTGTCTTCTTTTTTTTTTTTTTCTTACCTTACGTAGAGGCTTATTATTTTATTGATATTTTCAAAGAACTAGATTTTGGTTTTATTGATTTTCTCTATTGACTTTCTGTTTTCAGTTTTATTAATTTCTGCTTGAATTTTTATTATTTCCCTTTTTCTGATTACTTTGGATTTAACTTGCTTTTATTTTTCTAGGTTCCCAAGGCGATGTTTAGATGATTGATTTTAGGCCTTTTTTTCTAATATATGTATTCAATTTTATAAATTCCCATTTTATTTCCCTAGGACTTTGGAGGGTGGGTCTGGAAGTTCCAGACTTCTAATAAAGTTTAGGTCATTCTGGCAACAAGCCCCCATCCTGAAGCCATCTAGGGGCCTGCCAAGACTCATTAGAACAAAAGATGCTCCTATCACTCAGGAAATTCCAAGGCATTTAGGAACTCTAGGTCAGGAACTGGGGACAAAAAGCAAATATATATATTTCTTATTATGCTAAAGAGTTTCAGACAGCTTGGAGGGAGGTAATTTGGCTAAGAAACCTGGCTCTGAATGGAAGAGATGGCAGGATAACATCTAGGAGGCATTGGTGGGGGGGTCCCAGATATTTTTTTTGAAAACGAGAAAGTTTAAATTGAGTGCATTAAAGAGAGAAATGAATGAAGGTATATTTGAATGCACAATATTAAGAGGGGGGGAAGGGCAGAGAGCTGTGAGAGAAAAGGGTTGTGTTCTCTTTTATAACAGGAGGGAAGGAGGGAAGGATGCAGGCAAATGTATAAATTGGGGGTTAAGGGATGACAAGACTTGAGACAGTTCCTGATGATGGTTTCAAATTTCCCTATGAGGTATAAGAGGGAGCGTCATCATCTGGCGGGAAGGGATATAGAGAGAAGGCTAGGGTTTGAGAAAGTCCTGGAAAATTTGAAATTGCTGGGAATGTTTGGAAAATTTAGAGAGAAGTAGATCAAAAAACTCAAACCAATCGAAAGAGAGCCATAAATACAAATGAAGATGTTCTCTCCATCAAAGGACAACACAAAGGGAATAACAATATAAGCCACAAGTAGGGAAACTGTCCAAACAACTGGACATTTCCCAATTTGTAACACGTTTAACTCTCATTGTACTGGCAGCTATAATAGAATATGTAGAGAGCTTATAAATCTCTAAGAAAAAGAATAATCAATAGAAAACTGAACAAAAACCTTGAATGGGCATTTTACTAAAGAGTAAACCCAAATGACTAATGAACATCTGAAAAATATTTGATACCATTCATCAGAAAAATGAAATTAAATCCACAATGAGTCAACATTATACAACCAACGTATTGGCAAAAATTGAGGTAAACACTTAATGAAGTATTGGCAAGGATTATGTGTTAGTTTTCTATTGCTGCTGTAACAAATTACCACACAGTGTAGTTTAAAACAACACAAATTTACTATTTGACAGTTCTGGAGGTCAGAAGTCCAGGTTCATTCTTAATGGGATAAATTCAAGGTGCCAGCTGTGCTGGTTCCTTTTGGAGGCTGTAGGAGACAATCTGTTTCCTTGACTTTTGCAGCTGCAACTGGCTACCTACATTCCTTGACTTGTAGTCCTTTTCTCTGTCTTCAAATCTCTCTCATTCTTCCTGAGCTCTGCTTCTGTCATCACAGCTCCTTCTAAGACACTGACTCTACTCTCTCCCCCTATAAGGGTCCTTGTGATTACATTTGCCACCCCACCCCCAACCAAACTCCCCAGGTCAAGATCCCTAACTAATGACATCTGCAAAGTCCCTTTTATGATGTAGGGAACATATTCACAGATTTCAGAGATTATTGACTTTTTGGGGGGCCATTATTCTACCTACAACAAATTGGAACAATAGGAACTCCATATACTACTGGTAGGAGTATATATTGGTATAACCACTTTAGAAAACAATTGGATATTTCCCAATAGAGTTGGACATGTGTATTTCCTATGACCCAGCATTTGCACTTCCAGCCTAGACCTGAGAGAACTCTTGCACGTAGGCACCAGGACACAGGTACTAAAATAATCAAAGGGATCTAGTCCTATTATCTCTCCGATTGCATCTCTTTTTTATTCTCGGTCATGCTTACTCTTCTCCAGACACACATGATGTTGTATAATAAAGAATTTGGCTGGCCTTTGTCCTCTGGTTCCTGGGAGGGAACCTATAAATCATTGGAATTTCCCAAGTGATAGGAGTGTCTTTGTTATTCATGGTGGGCCTTCAGACCACATCTGAGTTTAAGCTAACAAGGTGACTCAGATGGGGGCTAGTTATGCCAGAAAGACCAACCATGTGATTACAGGGTCGGGGCTGTGAGTCACCTGACATCAGTCCGACTTTGGGGTTGGGGAAGAGAGCTGGAGATTGAACCACATGGACATAGATGATTCAATCATACTTACATAATAAAACTTTGGACACAGAAGCAATACTCTGGACACAAGCTCAGATGAACTTCCCTGGTTAATAATACACTGTGCTGGGTAGGTGATGCATTCTGACTCCATGGGGAGAAGACATGGAAGCTTTTCGTTTTGGGCCCTCCCAGACCTTGCCCTATGAGACCCTTTGGCTGGTCCTGATTTGAATTCTTTTTGTTGTGAGGTAAGACTATAATCATGAGTATAATGCTTACCTAAGTTTTGTGAATTCTTCTAGTGAATTATCAAACTTGAGTGGGGTAATGGGAACCTCCAAATTTGTAGCCGTTGGTCAGAAGCTTGGGTGGCTTGGTGATCCCTGAGCTTGTGGCTGCTGTCTGAAGTAAAGGCAGTCTTGTGGGGACTGTGTCCTTAGCCAGTGAAATTTGGCCTCTCTAGGTATTTAGTGTCAGAACTGCTCACACAGACCCTTCTGTACTAGTCCTGCCTCGAGACCACTGCACAGACTCCTCCCTCTGCTGGAACACCTCACCCCAGGTGGTGCATGGCACCATCTTCACCCCCTTCAAGTCTGGGCTTAGATGTCAACTTAGTGGGAAATACCACAGAAGTGCAACTTTCCACCCTGGTACTTTTCATCTCTTTCCCTTCTTTTTTGTCCTAATCAGTACTTCTCATCTTATAACATATAACATAATTTATTTATTTTTTTCTGTTTATTGTTGTTATCCACTTCTAGAATATCCATGTGGGAAGGAAATTTTACCTGTTTTGATCACTGTTCTAGCCCAATGCCTAAAGCAGTGCCTGGTAAGTAATATGTCCCCAAGAAATATTTGTTCAGTGAATAAATAATAATAGCAAAAGTATGTCAGCTCCTCAAATGTCTACTAATAGTAGACCAAATAAACATATTGTAACAATACCAAACAGCAATCAACATGAATAAACTACATTCATCCATATGGGTGAATCTCACAAACATTGATGATACAAGCAAGTGACAGTAGGAAATATAAAATATGATTCTGTGGGGGCTAAAATAATACTTTTCCTCCCACCTCCTACATTCTTCTAGCTGGGCTAATAATTCAAAGGACATACAGCAGATTAACAGGAGAAAATAAAATTTTAATACATGTGCATGGGGAATTCACAAAACCATAAAAGTTCCAGAGACAATGAGGAAAAATTGAATATGTATGTCATTTCTAACTAAGTAGAAAAGGGGGGAATGGAGTCTTAGATTTTTAAAAGTGAAAATGAGTATTTTACAGGTTCTTACTAGGCAACTCAGAAAAAAACGGGACATAGGGGGTGATCTAGTTAACAGGCCCCTGCTTAGATCCTTCTTGTTTAATTCTAAGGCGATTATGCTAAGTTTCCCTTCCTGAAGCAGATTTTTCCATTTAAATCTCTTAGGCAGGAAAGAGAGAGGGTCAAAAGATCTGAGTCTTTTGTTTCTTAATAACCAGCTTAAAATCATTATCCCAAAAGGCAGTTTTAGAGTGGCAAAACTTGTGTTCCCTTTAATTTCACTCAGAAAAGTTCTAAAATAGGCATACATATTTAGAGGTGAAAGTTTAAACAGAGGCAGGGGAATAAATATCAGGATAATGGTTACGTCTGAAAGGGAGGTGGTAAGGGGAGAGTACAAGGGGCCAGCCACTGGGGAAGGACACAGGGGGCTTCTCATGTGCGGGCAGTGCCCTATTTCTTACCCTAACTCCTGGTGTTGTCGGGAAATGGGTTCGTGGTATCATCACAGGAAAGAATCCAAGGCCGCACCAAATAAGCCAAGCAAGCAGTCGACTCATTAAAAGAAAAGAACGTAACACACTCCCAAAATAATGGGAGCAGGCAGGCCAGGACTAGAGCAACTGCCCCAAAGAACAAAGAAGCCTAGGAATTTATTATTCTCAAAATGCGAGTGTGAAATATTAAAGTTTAGGGGTGGCGTTATAGCTGTTCCTAGGTGGGCCTTCGCTGACCTCTCCTCCCATCAGGAAATGGATTCAGTTGTCCTTGTTTGGCTCTTGTTGGAACTGTCATGGTGGCACGGGGTGGGGGTGGTGGGGGTGGGGGTGTGTGTGTGGAGATTTTCCCCAACCGCAATGCTAATGATATTAGAATCCATTATAATTAGCTAATGTTCACCTTGAGGGACAGGATGGCATCCTGGATCTGTTCTCAGCCACCAAAATCTAGTTCTGGCTAGTCTGGTAGCTGCACTTTTTCTTAAGGATGATCTCATCTCCCTTCTTTGTCTTTCCTTACTTCCTCCTTCCTTTCCATCCCCGTCTTTCCCTGAGGCCCTATTCTTTCTGCCTAAGGTAACACTGGTTCCATTCTCATTGTGATTATTCCTGAAACCATACACATATATTTCATACACTCTTCTGTATGTGTGACATATTTCATAGTTTAAGAAAAGGAGCAAAAGAACCATCAGGATGACGGATAGTGTTGAGTTCTCAGTCCCACTGATGAGTTTATTGTGAATTGAGAGTGATCAGGGCTGTATGATTGCCTCTTGCAGCACTTAGACACCTGAGGGGACATCTGGAGAAGGCAGAGCTGGAGTTTCACCAGGTGGGGGACGTGAAGGTAAGAGGAGCAAGGAAATCTAGGGTTATTGTCAAGGGAACAACTGAAAACCTGTTCAATGGAAACAGGGCTAAAAGGAGAGGCCAGTGAAGGCAGGAGGGAGAAAGCTGAAATCCGGGAAGACCTGGTTTGGGCAGGAATCAGATCCAAGGGCCTACTGTATGTCCCCGAAAATAAGACTGGGTCTTATATTAATTTTTGCTCTAAAAAATGCATTAGGGCTTATTTTCAGGGGATGTCTTATTTTTTCCATGTACAACAATCTAAATTTATTCATTTATTCACATACAAAAATCTACATTTTTTCACATACAGTCATGCCATCTTCTGGAACATCGTCATAACTTTCCAAACCCCGAATTCTGGTTTGACTTTCTTGCGACCCCATTTCCTGTTTAACCATTGGCCCCAATCTCTCATGTCCAGCAACAGAGCTCTCCTTAAATGAGCACTTCTTGTCCATGTAGCCTGCTTGTGGTGCATTGGTAACACAGCTGTCAGTGATTTTATCCCATGAATTCTTCACCCAAGTCACGACCTCTTGCAGGCTAGGCTTCACAAAGTTTCCATGCTGATTTCTCCATTCTATTTTCAATGTAGTCATTGATTTCCATGTGCAAATCATTCTTGAATAGCTTGTTTATTGCAATATCAAGAGTCTGGAGATAGGCAGTCATTCCTGCATGAATCATTATTTGATCTATTCTTCTCTCTGCAAGGAAGTTCTTCATGTCTTTAGCACGGTGAGTGCTGGCTGAATCCCAGACCAGCAGACCTCTTTGACCACCTCGTAAAATAAGTGGCAGCATTAAATCAACCCACTTCCTTATAACTGCTTGTGTGCACCAGGCTTGTTTGGTTTCAAGAACATAAATGCCTAAAACACTAAAACACGTTCAACCTTATCTTTCTTGCCATTAGTAATGATTAGAGGTGGGGCTTTCTTTCCTTCCAGACGAATTGCCATAATACAGGTAACACATGCACTTTTATAACCAGTGTGGGGAATGTTGACTGACGAGGCACCCCTCTGATCAATTGTCGTTTGAGATCCTTGGCCCATAAACACTGCAGTTTCATCCATAGCAATCATGTTGGAGAGCTGGTATTTAGAAAAGTCAATGCCACCAACAAAGGACTTGAATGCAAGTGCACGTTTAATAACTTCAGTATCTTCCAGCTTGAACAGTCTTGTCGATCTTCGAGACAGTTCATATCGCTGAAGGAAGCCGTCCAGCCAGTGTTGTGATGCTTTGAATTCTTCTGGGGATATTTTTAACTGTGGTGCCATTGCAAGGGAAAATGCTTGAATATCTGTCCTGCGCACAACCAAAGCCTTTGCCCTCCTGTCAGCAATCCATTCACAGATGATGTCTTCCAGCTCAGGAAATAATGGTTGCTGACCTGATCCACACTTGCTCTTCTTAGTATTTCCCTCGTCCACCTGTTGACTGAAGTTATTATAATCTGCTCGCCATTTTTGGACCATTCGGAGATGCAACTTTTTCTCTTTGCAGAAAGCCGTAAGATTCTTGCCCTGGGAGTCCTCCACGATTCCTTGTTTGTACTTGATGGAATAGCTCTTTCTTTTTGCACCCATCTTGTCTGGGGGCCAAAATATTATTCCCTTTAAATCTACCATTAAATCAAGTGTGAATTGAAGACTTATGAGACAGGAGTGGCAACAAAAATGATCACAGTTAAGAATGATGGTCCACACAAAAGTGACGAAAAATTGCAGGCACCAAAATTCAGAAAACGTTTCTTTATTTCACACAAGTGCATTAAGTACGTCCATTACAACACACGACGTATTGAATTATGAAGATTCATATTAGACACAACCACGTTTGTTTGTTATCAAGTGCGTACGTTATTTGTGCGTTGTGCCTGTACTCCGATTGGTCATTCGGCAATAAGTCTCAAGTTCATCTGTTTACATAGGTGTTTACCTCTCATCCAAAGGCGCCCGCTTAGTATTTACAAATACTTAATTATAATTTGTATTATCATTTATTTTAAGCATTGTCAATAATATTGTTTATTTATATTTAATTATATATTAATATTATTTTATAATTCAATGCATCTGTCGTGTGTTATAACGGACATACTAAATGCGTCCGTCTGGCTGACGATCTTAACTGGGGCTTGTTTTTGGGGTAGGGCTTATATTACGAGCATCCTGAAAAATCATGCCAGGGCTTATTTTCTGGTTAGGTCTTATTTTCAGGGAAATACGGTAGTGCAGTCTATGAGCTGGGCTCCATGGAAGGAAAATGCTGTAAGCCAGTTATTTTATTGTTAGATATTTGAAATACAACTTTATTCTGATTCTAAATGAAAAGGAATGAGGACCACAGTAACACAAGATTTCACCATTGAACATTGTGATATGACTGTAACAGTCTTATATTTGAGACTCAAGGAAACAGAGGTCTTGATGCGGGACACATTTGAGGCAAAACAATGTCTGGATATGACAGGAACAGTGGGTGGCTGAATTGTCACGGTCATATGTATTTTAGTTCCACAACTTGCAGAACTCGCTCTGCCCCAAAGCCAACCCAAATAAAGCAACATAAAAGTGCTACCAGTGTCCTGCTATGCAGGTGCATCTCAGGCCACATTCCCCAGCGTGGGGAAGATGGACAGCAGGAGCGCTTGGGGCAAAAGGATTGTGGGCTCTTACCTCTTCTCTGATCCAAGCACTTTTGGCTCTATCTGCGGTACATGTCCCATTATAAGCACTTCTCATTACCATGAATACGACTGTACTGGTCTAAGCCACCACTATGTCATCTGACAATTGCAATGGCCTTTTAACTGCTCTCTCCACTTCTCCTGTGCACCCTAGAGGCTTCCTCATCTTCGTGGCAACAACGGCAATGCTGTATTCATTGGCAGTAATGAATCATCCTGATTCCCCCTCCCCGTAATAATAGATACAGCAAAAAGGAGGGAAAAAGAGAAACCTGTGGACAACATCTGAACAGAAGGAGATGACAAGATAGTCACAGAGATTAAAATTATTTGTAAATTTACATACAGTAAAATTCACGCTTTTCAGGGTATAGCTACTTTAAGTTCTGACAAATGCATAGGGTTATGTGACCACCACCACAAATCATGATACAGATATACTTTCATAGCACCTAAAAATACCCCCATGCAAGAGTTAATGGCCCCAGCCCACCCCACCAACCCCTGGAGACCACTGTTCTCCATCTCTACAGTTTTGCCTTTTCTAGACATTCATATGAATGTTATTAAATGGAATCATAAAGTTTAGATCCTTTTTTCCCCCTTTCTTCTACCCCCCCCCCCCCCGCCGTTCAAGCCATTATTTCTCAGTCTAGTTGTGTAGGACACAGCTCCCTAGCCCATGCTGGTATTATGAACCTTGCACTCCCCCGGGCTGAGGCAGTCCGTCACCAGTTGTATGTCAGCTGCTCACAGCAGCTCATGGCAGCTCTCGCCATCTGCTGGCCAGTGGCTGCTGGCCACCAGCTGTTCATGGCAGCACATGGTAGCTCACAGCAGCACACGCAGCAGCCCACGCAGCAGCCCACGCAGCAGACCACAGCTGCTCACAGAAACCTAGTCACTGCAGCCCAGCCCAGCTCCAGGGAGAGCTGTTGTTCACAATCTTAGCTGTAGGGGGCACAGCTCACTGGCCCATGTGGGAATCAAACCGGCGACCTCAGTGTTAGGATCATGGCGCTCCAACCACTTGAGCCACCCAATCACCTGAGCCACCGAGATGGCCCAGTTTGGATCCTTTTGAGCCTGGCTTCTTACATGACATTTTTGAGAATCATTCATGTTGTTGCTGAGTGGTATTCAACTGTCTGGATGTACCACAGTTTGTTGATCCATTCACTCACTGAAGGACTTTTGGATTATTTCTAGTTTGTCTCAGGGACTGACAGAATATGAGATACAATTCAGTAGCAATGTAGATTTGGACTTGATTAAACAACACGGCCTAACTGATATATACAGAATATTCATTCTTTTCTAAAGCATATGGGACATTTACCAAAATAGAACATATTCTGGGCTATAAAGAATGTATGAGCAGATTTCAGAAAATTGAAATCATTCAAAGTATATCCCCTGCCTGTTGTATAATTAAATTGGAATTCACAAACAGGACAATAGCTAGAAAAGTCCCTAATATCTGGAAACTAAGCAATACCCTTCTATATAATTCATGGGCCAAAAGAGAAGTCAAAATGGAAATTTAAGAAAATATCTTGAGCTAAATGAGAAAAATGCACTTAAAATTTGTGAGAGACAGTACAATAGTGCTTAAAAGGAAACTTATAGCTTTAAATGCATATGAAAAAGATGGTTAAAAACCAGTGAGTGTAGCTTCCAACTTAAGAAACTGGGGGGAAAAAGGATAATAAATATTCTCCAAAAGTAGAAATACAGATATAATAAAACAAAGGGCAAAGATCAATGAAATGGAGAAAACTCATTGAAGTCGAAAGTTGTTTCTTTGAAAAAAATTATAAAACTGACAAAACCCTAGCAAGACTGATGAAGAAAGAGAAAACACAAAGATCCTCAATATCAGAATGAAAACTGGGACATCACTACAGATTTTACAGACATCTGAGAGATAATAAAAGTATGTCATGAACAACTTGTCAGTAAATCGGAAAATTTAGACAAAATGGAAAATATTGCAAAATGCAATTTACCAAAAGTGACATAGGAAGAAGTGAATAATCTGTGTGGTCTTATGTGTGTTAAAGAATATGAATCTGTACTCTAAAGCCTTCCCACAGTGGAAATCAAGGTGCAGATGGTTACTAATATTCTCATTGAAAAAAAAATCAATCAAGCACAAATTTATGTTTTGTGTACTATCATCTAAGCATATTATAATTACAAAAAGTTATAAATCTTCACTTAAACAAATAATATAGGGAGTTGTGGGTGGGGTATAGATGAAAAAAATTGGCCACGTATTGATAATTGTTGAAGTGGGGTCATTGGATTTATTACATCTTCTTAGCTCCTACTTTTGTAAATGTTTGAAATTATCTATAATAAAGTGTTTTTGTAAAAAAAGTCAGACCATAGCATTACTCTGCAAAACCCCCCACCAGCTTTGCCACTCTCTTTGAGTCAAAGCCACATTTGGGCCAATGGCCAACCAGGCTCTTCCTGTTCCCGTCACCCTGGCACCTCCCGGAATCTCACTCTCTGCCACACTCTCGCTCATTTCCACAGCATTCTGGCCTCCTCATTATTGTTTGCACATAACCAAGGCATACTCCCACCTCAGGGCCTTTGCACTTACTGTTCCCTTTGCCTCAAATGTTCATTCTTCAGATTCAGCATGCTTGCCTCAGTCAGATTTTTGTGCAAATGTCATTTTCAGTAGACTTCCCTGACCACCCAAAATAAAATAACTAACTCCACAAATTGCACTCCCTGTCCCCTCTCCCTGCCATGCTTTTCTCCAGAGCATCTGTATCATTTGATATATGAAATATTTTCTTGTGCTTTTATCGCCTCCTTGCTACAAGAATGCAAACTTCAGCCAAACAGGGACCTTCACACCAGTATCCCAGCACCCAGAATGGCCTTCTATGAACCTGTGCTGAATGAATGAGTAAGAAAGGTCCTCAGTCTCTCCAAGAGGTGCTATGGGGCACCTCCTCATTCTTCCACACAGACCCCTCCACCCTGTGGACTTGCAGACCTGTTCCACATTCACCTGAGTTCTGATTGCCTCCAAGGTCACTCCCAATCTCCAAAGTTGTCACCAGAGAACAGGGACTCCCTTCAGAGAAACAGGAGGCTCCACTGGGAGCCAGAACACCTGGATCCTCCTCCTAGTGGTTTTGGAAAAATGGGGACTATGGAATCTCTCAAGGTGATTTTGGACCCTAGTTCTGACACTTACCAGCTCTGAGATCCTGCAGGGTCACTTCACTTCCCTGAACGGCTGTTGGCTCATTTGTCGAGTGGGGACAAAACCAACACCAAACTTACAGGGTGGTTGTGATGATTCAAGGGAATAATCACAGGGACCAGGATTTGCCCGTGGAAGCGCTTGCTGTCAGGTGCCTCTGATAAAAATTCTGGCAGCTCTTGCGAGTCCCCAAAGGGTCTTTTACACGAGGTGGCCAGAACACCTTTACAGTTGTCTGTTGCCTTGTCCTTTTTTAAATAAAAGCCTCACCTGCTCTCTCCCTGCGCCCTCTCTTCGCTGCCCATCTCCGACCCCGCCCCGCGTCCTAGCTACGCGCTCTACCTCTCCCGGCACATCGGTCCCACACTTCCCTCTCCTGGCGCCCGCCCCACACCCTCGCCCCGCACCCGCCAGTTCCCCACGCTCTCGAGCCCGCCGGCTTGGGGCCCCCTCCGCGCTCGCTCGCGCTCCCCTGCGCCAGCTGCGGTGAGAGCTGCTCTGCCCGCAGCTGGCGCAGCGCGGGGGCGGCCGCGGGTGGGCGGGTGCCTCTGGCCCTGGTGCGGAGCATGAGCCGCCGGGGGCCGCGCGCTGCTCGGGGCCGGACTGCGGCGCGAGGGCTGCGCGGGAGCTACGTTGGCCCGGACCCAGGTAGGCAGCGGCCGCCCGTCCTTAGTCCCTCGGTCCCTCCCTCCCTCCGGCTGGCCGTCCCCTCCGGTCGCCCGCGTGGGCAGGGGGGGCGTGCGCGGGCCCGGGGTCCAGCTTGGCGCGGCCGTCGTGGGGCCGGGGTGTGGGGTCCCGGCGCGGGTCCAGGAACGCGCGTGGGGGAGGGCGGGCTGGAGACCAGCGCCGAGTTGCGTAGAACTCCGCCCGGGTTGGACAGCACCGGGACCCCCAGTTCGGCGCCCCTGCAGGGCACCCGGCAGTCTCGGCCTGGGCGTGGCGGGAGCGCACGCGGCAGGCGGGCGTGGGCACTGGCTGGCAGGTCCCCGGCCCAGACCCAGGGTGGGGGAGGGGCTGGGGAATATGTGGAAATCGGGGCTGCGCAGTTGGAAGTTTCCATTTGCTTGTCTGCGTCCGTGCTGGGCCCCGCGATGGCATTTCACGCCCTTGCTGTTTGGCGAGTAATTGGGGGTGAACTCAGCATTTGAGGGGAGACGGCTTGGCCAAGGCGAGATGGCCTTCTCTGCACCGTGGGCAGGGGTCATTTGAGGGACCGTGCTCTCTTTGCCCCAGGCCTTGCAGGGAGCAGGACCTGGGGCAGGTGCAGCTCCGTTCTGGTAGCTGTGTGTGATGGGGGAGGGGGCTCCTGCTGTCTAGGGAGTGACACTCAGCAGGAACTTGTCCCCTGCTTCTGAGAGCTGCAGCTGGTGGATATTCATTTGGAGGCCAGCTGCCTCCTGGGAGCCCCTTGGGAGCTGAGATGTGGTGGTGGTTGGGGCTTGCACCTTCCCTGCTTAAAGCTGGGGGTCCCATTTGGTTCACCTTCCCCACTGCTGTCATTCTTCTCCCACTCTCTGGAGCAAGGAAGGGCCCAGATGGCCACCTGCCCTAGGAGCTCAGGACATGCAGTCAGGTTAGCTTTCGGGGAAACCTCACAGAGGTGGTGGCCTGCTCTGCCCCTCAAGGGTCTTCCACCTCCCTGTGGACAGGCTTGACCAGCCCAGCCTCGCCTGAGTCCAGGCTCTTCCCTGCCCCAGATAGGAGGCCTAGAGAGCAAGCAGCAGCTCCCATCTCCAGCAGAGAACTAGGGAATTGAGAGGCCACAGGTTTTTGACATCTGCAGGCCCCTCCAAGACTGTTTACCCATCTGTAGGATGACACCATGGTTTCATTGACTTATGAGGACATTTCCCCCCTGACATCTAGGGACACTTTGCAGTGGAACCTCAGGACCCCAGCCCAGAATAGGAGGAGGGGATCTCTAAAAGGAGGAAGGGGAGGACCTTGGCTCGGGTGGGTTCTCTGCCCCTCCAACTTTTCTTTGTTTTTAGGGACATGGGTCATAGTGACCCAGCAGCCTGGGCAGGAGTGGCAGCGGAACCTGCAGACCCTGCCTGAGAAGGGAGTGAGCAGTGCAGACTCGCGTGCTGACACTCTTCCAGGGCAGCTGTGTACTGTTACACATGGCTCTTGGGTTTGAGAGCACAGCAGGTAGCCCCAGGTATTCCAATGGGACCTGAAAGCCAGCCAGCAAGTTTGTTTTTCTCCAACTGCCAGCCTGATGGCTCCCTTCCACCTGGTAAATTGTGGAAATGGAGCAGTTCACACAGAGCAGAGAGCTTTTTGGTGTAACTTAGCAACCGAAGGCAGAGGTGGAGGAGGGAGAAATGCCAGCACCACCAGCATTTGTGCAGGACAGGCCTGAGCAAGACCAAGTGCTGGTGGGCCCAGGCTGAGTGGGTAGGGTCCCTAGCATAAGTGGCCCACCACTCTGTCCCCTGGCCCTCCAGAGGAGAGCACACTGGATGCTCAGGTGTGGCCTGAGAGCCCCTGAGTTCACCTGCCTCCCCTGTAGAATAATGAGCCAAATGAGCAGGATTGGAATAGCTTTGGTTGACTGTTGGGTTTTAGCCACAGAACCCTATTCTCAAGACATACATGTCACAGAAGCCAAATTTGTCAAATAGGTCAAGTGAAGGTGCAGGGCTAGGAGTGGGACCTTTGAGATCCAACTGCCCTGGGGGTGGGGGTGCGGCTGGTATTTGGTGTTCACTCTGCATGACCCTCTCCCAGAAGAGGGCCCCCTGGCCTCACCACAAGGCCTGCTAGGGGTGGGCCAGGGCCATGGTGGAAGGACAGAGATGCAGATCAGGGCCTGTCCAGGTGGCTGTGACTCAGTGTGGCTCTCAGTTGTGGCCCACCCCTCCTCTGCCCCTGCTGGGACTCCTCCTCCCTCCCTCTTCCCTCCTGAGGCCCTCTGCTGCAGCCCCGGCTTCTTGGGCTGGTTTTCTCTCAGAGCTGACATCTGTCTCCAAACCTTCCACCCACTCCAGGCTGTCACTCAGGTTCCTTTGCCTTCCATTGCCCACCACCATCCCATGAATGTTTTCTTAGCAACATTTTTTCCAAGCAGAGTCTGAGGAGGCAGGGGTGGGGAGGGAGGTGTCATGCAGAGACTCTGGTCCCGTTCCCGGCACCAGAACGCAGGACATGGCTAGGCCAAAAAGGAACACCAACGGAGCCATAGATAGGCGAGTCATACCACTATATTCTCACTGGTGGCTGGGTTGGAGACACAGGAAGCAGGAGCCACACGATCTGCAATCCGCAATCGGCTTCTCCGCCAACCAACCCACCAACCCCTTGCTAGCTGCAATCCACTCTTGCTAGCTCAGCCACGGCAGTCACATCAGTGGCCAATGGCTAACTGGTTACAGCTGAAGGCCAACTAGTCACAGCTGATGACCATCTACTACCCGAACCAGCACCTTTCCACGTGAGGCCGAGAGCCTGAAAACTGCTCTCTGGGACTCTGTCCCCACAGAGGCCATCATCATCGGTGCTCAGGTGGCATGGCAGGGCAGCTGCCATGGGGGAAGGCCTCTGACACCCACTGGTCACATGTTGGGAGCTGAGGAGGACACTCTGCCCTCTTTGCAGAATTCATGCCCTTCTCACCTCTTCCTGGACACAGAGGGCTGTGGGTATGTGTGTATGTGTCAGAGAGTGAATGCAAAGGGTGCCCTGGCCTAGCCTCCTTGGATCCATTCAGAATGTCCATACTGGGGACACCAGGAAGTGCTGGAGCTGGGTTGGGAAGGTCAGCAGAGGTCAGCCTGGCAGTGGCGTGGCAGGAACAGTGGAAGGGAAAGCCCCACCATGTCCTGGCCCACTCAGAATGCAGGAAGGATGGGGCCAGGGTGGAGGAGGCTCCCTGGGGCAGGGAGGGCTTTGGGACCCTGCTTGGGGGATGGTCCTAGTCCCTGAGAAGAGAGCTCGCACATATCCTACCAGGGCCAGGGTACGTGGAGGTGAGAGTGCTGCCTGCTGCTGTCCCTGCCTGAAGATGGACAGTGTGGTGGTGTCAGGGTTCAAGATGCTCTTGCCTGCAAAGCATTTCCTGAGAACTACATGGGTACCTTTTAGCATGATTTGGGGCAGCGCCAGTGGTCCTGCCCAGGAAGCTTCTCCGCACCTCACCTGCGTGACAGGGAAGCTCGTCAGAGTCAGTGCGCTGGGGCCGGGATGTGGACACAGCACAGGAGAAAAGACACTCGTGTCCTCCTCCCCACTGTAAGCACCACAGAGGGCCGGGGACAGGCTGGGCCTGTGCTGCCCAGGGTGGTGGCAGGAGCCGTGTCCCTTCTGGCTGAGAGGTGATTTCAGGGAGCAGTGGGTGAGCGCGAGCTCAAGGTGGGGACCTACGCTGGGCCTCAGTGGGTCTCCCCGACTCTTTAGAGGAGAGCTCCCCATTTCTCCTGTGAGACACACATGGTGAGCCCCTAAGGCAGGGAGCCAACCTTGGGGGCTCAGCATTGGGCACTCAGGGCGCATTGTTCCATTTGTCCAGCTCCTGCATCACCTCCTCTTAGGTGGTGTTGCTGCCCTAGTTGACAGGTGATGGACTCAAAGGTGAAGTTACTGCATACAGCTTCTCCCAGCTTTAACACAACAACAAACCTTTTCCAGCTGTCTCCCTTTCCACTATTTTCTGCCCTTCTCTCCTCCCCTGCACAGGCGGACTCTGAAGCATGTTCTCTGCTTGCTCACTCCATATCCTCACCTCCCACTCCCTCCCTCCCACTCCAATCTGCTGCACCTCACCCCTTTCGCTCCCGGGAAATGGTCTTCAGAGGCCTGTGGGTGTTTTTGGCCCCACAGGCATTCACTGGCCCTGCTCCCAGGCATTTGTGGCCTGGGCTCCACAGGCCCACTGGACGCCCATCTCCTCTGGCCTCCTGCAGACCCTCCTGCAGGCTTGCCCTCCTCTCCTGGGGCCCTTAGTGTCGCCGTTTCTCAGGACCTGCACCTACACCCTCTCCCCCCAGCCACAGCTTCTGTGCCCTCCTTGGTGCAGATCCCATCCCACTTGTATCAGCCCAGCCTGTCCTCTGGGCTCTGTTAGCATTTGAGCCAGCACCTGCTGGACACCTGCCAGGTGACTACACATAGCCTGTCCACTGTCATCGCTCCCAGAACCGCTTCTGCCTTCGGCTCCCCATCTGAGCAGGTGGACAGCTGGGGTCTCCCTGTGCCTCTGCCAGGACTAAGTTGTTAGCCAGTCTGGCCCACCCCCTCCAGCCCTCTCTTCTATCCTCTCCACCTGTTCCTCCCCTGGCCTGCAATCCCTTCCCCTACAATCCCTTCCCACACCTTTTTAACCTTCTCTTTGTGAAGATGCTCCCCTCTCCCCACCTAGTCAGCTCCCAGCCTTCCTGGGGGTGCCTTCCTGCATGGCATGTTGTGCTGGGTGCTCTGGGCCCCTGCTGTGCACTGCCCTGTGTAACTCAGCCTGTGACCCCTTGGAGTCTCGTGTACACCTGGCCTGTTGGCCCCAGTTGGATCCTCAGCTCGGAGATGGTGGCTACACTGGTAGACTCAGCAAACATTCATGAGATGTGTGTGACAGTCTGTGAGCAACTGTGCGTGGTGGGGCAGAGAGGTACAAATTTGTGTGGGAACGAATGCGTGGGTGGGAGAGGAGGTGGAGGCCAGGGGAGGCTGTGGGGGAGGGCGTGCCTGGCCTAGGCCACATTGCTGTCCCCCTTCAGGGAGAGGAGAGGGGAGTGGACCCACAAGCTCTGGGACAGGCAGTAGGGGTCTCTGGGGTAGACCTGTTCAGGAAGGAGTAGTGGGGGTGGGGCTGGGAGGCCAGGCTCCTGCCTGTTGTCACCACCACTTGGTCTATCCAAGTGTCACCCTCAGACTCTACGTTGAAAAGAGTTCTCCCTGGATCCGGTTGCCATGGCAACACTGTTAACAAAGAGTAGCATCTGTGGAGGAGGCTGGCTCACCCAGAAGCTGAGGGGGCGGGGAGAGGGTGTTCCTTCTGACAGGTTTATTAGCAGAACCTGTTTCCTCTCCCCCGCCAAAGTGGCTCATCGCATGTGCCCCTCTCCCAACCCTGTTTGCTGGTGAGGCTCTCTGGAACTCTGGTTCCCAGACCCTCCTGATGTGAATGTCACAAAGCCTCAATTCCGTCTGGGTGTGGCCTGCATCCCAGCCCCAGCCAGGTCACCAGGGCAGGCTCAGGGAGGCCTCTGACTTCGGGTGTGCGGGCATGTGACCAGACGTGGCACCCAGCACTTCCCAGGGTGAGGAGCCCCATTTTGTCACTATAGAAACCTAGCTCAGAGGCCCAGACTTCTCCTGCCTAAACTTCCCTGAAGACTGGTTCTGTGCCTAAGCCCGTCCACTGTGAACTCTGAACAAGCCCTCTCTGAGTTCTGTGCACCCTCTGAGCCCATGGTCTTGATTCAATGAGGTAATGACATGCAGCCCTGGGTGAGAGCCTGGAGCTCAGAAGCTCTGGCCGTGCTGCCTGTGTAGGGTTGGCCCTGGTTGCTGGAACCCAGGTTTCTGCCCTCAGAGATGAGGGACAGAAGGAAGGTAGGAGGCTGGGCTTGTGGACGGGAGATTAGGAGGTTAAGGTTTGATGGATTCAGATTGGATGGGGTTGGAGGCTCACAGAGGAGCTTGTGGGGTTCCTAGGGGAGCCTCAGTAGCTTTCGTGAGTTAATCACTCACAGCAGGCAGGCAACTGAGTCAGTCATTCATTTTATCATTGTTGTTAGTGTGGGTGGCCCCTGCTGGACTGAAGAAGCCAGACGCAGAACAGCATCTCCTGAAGGCCACCCTCAGGAGAGCCCATGTCCTGTCCACGCTGCCCATGGCCAGCCAGGGCCCTTCTTGCTCCTTCCCACCACATTCCCCGTGCCCCTCCCTTCTCTGGCCTGGGAGCCCAGCTCACCCCCAGCAGGGTGAATGTGTCTGATGGCCTCTGTGTGAGAGCTCACTGCTGTGGGTGACCTTTGGGCACCACGGCCCTGGGTTGCTCACTGCTGGGTCAGCAAAGTGAGGGTTTTCAAGGACTTAGTGGGGAGGCTTGACAATGAGCAGGGTTGTCAAGGGTTTGAGCTATTCCTCTGTGAAAGGCCAGAGCAGCTGGAATCACTTCCACAAGTGGGCACCCTGCATAGGGCAGGGCCTGGAGGGGAGCCACCCACAACATGTGGGCACCACTGGGACCATGCCCCCAGCAGCTGTGGAGCTGGAGCTCTGCTGGCAAGCCAGACACCGCAGTCAGGAGGGCAGCTTTCATGAAAATTGCCTGTAGACAAGTTGTAGAAACACCTAGGGTATATCAAAGAAACACTGATTCAGACCATGTTTTCTGTCCACAATGCAGTTATGATAGAAATTAATAACAAAACTGTTCTAAGAATTCTGATATTTGGAAAAGTTGAAACACATATATATTCACTGGATCAAAGAAGAAATCATAATGGATATTAGATGATAAAGGAATTAAATGATAAAAATATAATGAGGGATACTTGTAGGACATAGCCATAGTGGCACTGCAAATGTGTCACCGGCTGGTCCTGTCCGGAGAACCCAGTTCCTTGAGAAGGCCATGTCCAAGTGCCTCCTCCTTGACCCTGCGATGGGAATACAGGCATCTTGGAAAGGAGTGAGAGGCAGGGAGCAGCGGCTAGACTTCAGAGGACTGCAGGGCTTCCTGAAGGAGGGGTGGAATTTCCTGTCTTCCCCTTGCAGTCAGGCCAGGTCAGGTCTGGGGGAGCCCAGAGGAGTTAAAGCATGCTCTCTGGCCCAGGTGGCCACCAGGTGCAGCCCCAGGGTATAGCTATTCCCAGTCCTGAGGGAAGGAAGCCAGGATGTTGGGAGGTGGGGCTGTATATGTGAGGAGACTGGGGCACTGTTAGAGGGAGAAAAGGGGAGCGATTTCCATCAAAGGATTAATGCCAGGAAAGGCTCAAGGTGGCAGTGGAGAGAGGAAGGAAAGGCAGGCAGTGTGGTGGTGGCCAGAGCCCTGGGACAAGGTTGTCCATGCTGGGGATATTGGTATGCTGGGCGTGTGCAAGTGTGTTTATGTGTATGCACATATGTGTGTGTGTGTACGTGTGTGTATGCGTACGTGTGTGTGTATGTACTTTCACCTGTAAGCACTAGGAAGGGATACCTGTGTTTCACTAAGACCTGACTTAGTGCTCCAAACTTTTTTGTTAATGCTGGCCTCCTTATGCCAATTTTGCTGACGAGCTTTCTGGGTTTAGAGGGAAGGGCAGGGGTAGAATTTGAACCCGGGTCTTTCCTCTCTGCCAAGGAGCACTTTGGAGAGTGAGTCCTGTGCTTCTTTGGTGCCTCCCTTGATCTTCCTGTGTCCTTCCTATTGCCATGTCTAGGCCCTGAGCTGGCTCTTTTCTTGGCCTTTCCTGCCTTTGACTGTGACTCTCCCCTGTCCCCTAGGCTTCACTGTACTCACATTTGCACCTCAGGCCTCACTTGGACAAGGCTCCCAGCAGTAAGCTTCTCCTCTGCAAGCACCAGGGACTTATAATGGCAGTGCTGGCGTGGCCGGTGTGTCAGGTGCTCTTCTAAGTGCTATACCTGCGTCTACTCATGTCATCCACATCTTTGAAAGGC
Source organism: Rhinolophus sinicus (assembly GCF_036562045.2). Lineage (NCBI taxonomy): Eukaryota > Metazoa > Chordata > Mammalia > Chiroptera > Rhinolophidae > Rhinolophus > Rhinolophus sinicus. The sequence goes on from NC_133757.1 coordinate 66,628,301, forward strand.
ATGGCTTAGGGCACAGAGCCTGAGATGAGGATTCTGATGCAAGAGGTATAGAGGGTGTGCTCTCGAGACACCTGGAACAGAGGTGAGCAAGCAGGCAGGAAAGGGGAGGAGGCCGGACAAAAGTACAGTTTCAGGTACTCTCCCCTCAGTCTAAGCCCAATGGGGAATGCCAGGGTGTAGGCCACATCACAAGCTTGTGTCACTGTGAGGCAGGGAGTGGGCTCTGGTTCCCTGTCCTGGTCAGCTGTTGGTCAGCAGCCCCTCCAGTCGTCTGGAGAAGGTTGCAAGTGTCAGTGGTGCATTGCAGCATGCTGGCAGCCCTGGGGGACAGGTGCACCAGGCAGGTAGGAGGGCCTAGGAGTCTGGGTGGGCCCCAGCAGCACTGTTACCACCCGTAGGCAAGAGGCTGCCTGCTTCTCCCATGGCCCCCTAGTGAGCCTGCTTCTGGCCGCTGCATCCGGTGGCCAGGCTCTGATAGCACTGGCCGCCTTGTTGTGGTGTCCTCCCGGCCATGTCCGTGTGCATCTGCGCCTTCTGCTCGGTGCTGCTCGTTGCTGGGCCCAGGGCTGGGTGCTGTGCTGGCACACGGAGGTGCTGTCAGTGGGTCTAGCGAAGGACTGACCGACAGTCATGGTTGTCAGCCTTGGGCTCGGTGGCAGGAGGCTGGGCAGGCCAGGGACGGGAGAATCCTAGACTGAGGACTGTCCAGAGCCCAGTGGACTTGTCCAGGCCTGTGAGGACAGTGTGGGATGAGGAGCCTCGCCTGGGGCCCGCCCTCCAGCCCCAGCCACTGTGTCCTTCCCACTCCCAACTGTCCTGCCCAGGGCTGGTTGACTCCCTGGGATCCCCTTTTGGGCATGGCCTACAGTGTGGGGCCCATGAGTTCTTCCTGGCTTCTTGCAGCCCAGCTCAGGGGTGATGGCACATGAATTGATCTGAAGAGAGGCGTGGAGAGGTTGAGCCAAGTGGACTGACAGGGAGGATCCCTGTGCTTGTGTTTAGCACATAGGGACTAGGGGCCTGGCCCATGAGAGTGGCAGGTCCAGAAACCCTACAGGCTTGGCAGCCCACCCCACACTTGCTGGGCCCCTCCGTGGCTCACTGCCGTCTGCACCACTGGCCTGCCCAAAGCAAGCTGCCCTCCTTCTGAGCCCCACGCCCTCTCCTATCCTGCTCTCCTTGCCTTCCCTCCACACACTTTGGACTGTTCTTCTTTGTGCTCTCTGGAGGGAGCTCCCTGCTTTAGGGGGTAGGGCAGAGCCAGGAGCTACTGGCATCCTGGAGTCCCTGCGGTAGAGGGGCTCCCTGGCACTGGACATCACTGAGTTGTGGCATGAAGAGTTTATGTAAACTTCAGTGGGGACCAGTTCTGTTCTCTAACTGGATTTATTTCTTTAGATATGAAATTAAAAACCCACCCATTTGTGCAGTCCTGACTGGGCACATAAAAGTTTGCAGGGCTGTGGTGAAACATGTATCTAACAGTCCTCGGCCACCAGGCCCCTGAACATCCTTGGGCCCTCCGGGCAGCACCGGGCCACCTGGCCTCAGAGGGCAGGGCGCCTGTCCCTTTGGCCCAAGGGGCCCACATGAGCGCAGCCTGATGGTGAGTGGACATCAGTGGGCTGGCCAAGCTCCAGAGCACTTTCCTGTGACGCTGGGAAAGGTCACCCCAGTTTGCACAGGTCAGCAGCTTCAGCAGTGTTTTCCATGGGCCCCGTGGCCTGTGATGCCACCCTGGGCTTGGAGGGTCTGTGTGCCGGGGACCTGGAACCCTCTCCTGAGGGCAGGAGTGAGGGCCAGGAGGACAGACTCTGATTCACTGGAGATTACAGAAAGAGTTGCTTCTTTTTCACTCAAGGTCACAAGGCCAGGAGGTTGCAGAGTAAGGTTTGGAGCCCAAGTGCAGCCCTCTACCTCCCTAACACAGCACATAATGACATCAAGATTGGGGTCTGAGCCCCTCCTGCTGAAGCACCTGTGGTCCCATTAGGTAGAGGGAGGTGGTGACTTGTTTGCCTAAACCCACATGTGCTCATTTCCTCTGGCTATCTTCCCTAGCCTGGGCTCAGTCCAGGCCACTCTGTGTGACCTATCCTGCACCTAGTGTGGCCACAGCCTCGCCCCCAGGAAACACTGTGTGCTATGGCCACAGACACTGTGTGGAATCATTTCTGTGACAGTCCCCCTGAGGGCTTATCCCTGTGGCACTGAGGACACTGGGCGCAGGGTTGGCCATGAGGCGAAGCGGGCAGGGCAGGGGTGGAGAGAGCCCTGACCTCACCCCTCCTGCTGCCCCTTCAGGAAAGCTCTTGGTGGGGGCCTCCTTCGCCTCGGGCCTCCTGACAGGGCAGGCTGATTTGGCAGGGTCAGCAGTGGGCTCCCCAACCCATGAATCCTCAGAGTGAAACAGCCTCGACCTACCTATTCAGATGATGCTGAGTTGAATTAAACTGAACCGTGCCTCCATTTCCGCTCTTTCAAGGACAGGTTGACTAGAGCAGGGTTTCCAGAGCCGCAGGTCCCTGCGTGGCTGAGGCAGGCAGATCTCTATGAGAGTGTTCCCATATGTGTGCATGTCTGTCCCCTGCACAGTCCAGCACCTCTGAATTCGCTGGTGGTAGGTATGGCTTTCGCACAGATGACCACTAGAAACCTCTGCACCTCCAGGTCTGATGTCAGAGGCCTGTAAGTCCCAGTTGCAGCCAGCCACCTGCACCAGAGTGCTGACTGCTGGTTTGCCAGGCCCTGGGCAGTGGGAGGAGGGCGGGCTGGGCCCCCTGAGTGTGTCAGTCCTGAGCGGGGCACACCATTCCCCAGGCCAACAGGACGTCAAGTGTGAGGCCCACACTTCCCCTGAGGAAGCCAGTGAAAAGGAACCCAGGTTGCAAACAGACATTTTAGTGCAGGACTAACAATGACAAACACAGCCATAGGGCTGGTGTTGGAGAACGATCATGTGGATGCCCCTGGCCTGCTTCTGAATGGGTAGCTGTCATTGCCGGTGCTCTGTCACTCACTACTGGGTGAGGGAGGTGGGGGAGCTCTGGGCAGAAGAATGTTGATTCATAGGACACTGCTGCTGGAGGGGCTTCCAGACCAAATAGAACAGAAGGGGTGACCCAGGTGCCCATGACAGATATGGAGGGACGATTAGATACAAGCTGGCCCAAGGTGGGTGTGGAATTGTCCTCCATGGAGTGACAAGTCTCCTAGGGCCCTGCCTGCCTGAGGTCCGATAGTCAAGGCCTGCTTCTCCTCTCTACATCGTTGGGACCTCTGGAGCCCTGTGAGACCTAAGTTGAGGTTCCGCTCACCCCTCACCTGAGATGGACACAGGCTAAGCCACTGAAGAACCAAAAGAACCTGGGAGATGTCCTGTCATCATCCCATCCTCTGAGGAACAGTAGAGGTGGAGAACCTGTGTGCCAGGCCAGGGCCAGGCTCTGTGACCCCAGACAAAACCCGAAAATAGATAGAGAATGAACATAACAAACATAACAGGTAATTAGAGAGTGACTGGAGGCAGGAGGAGGCAGTGCAGGAAGTGCAGTCCATTTAGAATAGAGTGAAATGTAGTACGTCTGCAATTTTGATAGATTTTGCCAAACAGCCCTCCACAGCCATTAATTTGTACTCCTCTTGGTGAAGTGCTTGAGCACCTGGTCTCCACCCCTTGTCTATGCCCATTGGATAGGTGAGAAATAGTATCTTGTTGCAATTTTATTAGCATTTCTCTTACTATGAATGAGATCGAGCATATTTTCATATGTATAAGGTCAACCTGTATTTTTTGTGAACTGGTGTTTGTATTAACACTTTCTGTTGGGTTGATGGTATTTTTCTTTATTTTATTATTATTTTTTTAATGTTAGTTCAGGTGTACAAAAAACATGATGATGAGACTTTTACACCCCTCACAAAGTGATACCCGCCCCCAAGTCTACTACCCCTCTGACACGTATATAGCTATTACAATACCATTGACTGTATTCCCTATCCTGCACTTTACATCTGTTACCATATATATGAACATTAAGTTCATGAACTTGTTGCAACGATGTTGCTAACCTTTTTTGATATCAGAGGGATTATTCATTATGAATTTGTACCAACTGGACAAACAGTTAACCAAGTTTACTATTTGGAAGTGCTGAAAAGGCTGCATGAAAAAGTTTTGTGATCTGAGCTTTTCACTAACAATTCATGGCTCTTGCATCACGACAATGCACCAGCTCATACGACACTGTCTGTGAGAGAGTTTTTAGCCAGTAAACAAATTACTGTATTGGAACGCCCTCCCTACTCACCTGATCTGGCCCCCAATGACTACTGTCACTACCCAAAGATAAAGGAAATATTGAAAGGAAGACATTTTGATGACGTTCAAGACATCAAGGGTAATATGACAACAGCTCTGATGGCCATTCCAGAAAAAGAGTTCCAAAATTGCTTTGAAGGGTGGTCTAGGCGCTGGTGTCAGTGCATAGCTTCCCAAGGGGGTACTTTGAAGGTGACTGTAGTGATATTCAGCAGTGAGGTATGCAGCACTTTCTAAGCTGCAATGAACATTGGAGCACATGTCCTTATGGATAAATGTTTTCAGATTTTTTGGGTAGTTACCCAGAAGAGGGATTCCTGGGTCATATGGTAATTCTATTCTGATTTTTTTTTTTTTTTTTTTTTAAGATTTTATTGGAGAACGGGAACAGGACTTTATTGTGGAACAGTGTGTACTTCCAGGACTTTTTTCCAAGTCGAGTTGTTGTCCTTTCAATCTTAGTTGTGGAGGGCGCAGCTCAGCTCCAGGTCCAGTTGCCGTTGCTAGTTGCAGGGGGCGCTGCCCACCATCCCTTGTGGGAGTCGAACTGGCAACCTTGTGGTTGAGAGGACGCACTCCAACCAACTGAGCCATCCAGGAGCTCAGTGGCAGCTCAGCTCAAGGTGCGGTGTTCAATCTTAGTTGCAGGGGGCAGAGCCCACTATCCCTTGCGGGACTTCAGGAGTTGAACCAGCAACCTTGTGGTTGAGAGCCCATTGGCCCATGTGGGAATCGAACCGGCAGCGTTTGGAGTTAGGAGCACGGAGCTCCAACCACCTGAGCCACTGGGCCGGCCCTATTCTGAATTTTTTGTGGAACCACCATACTGTTTTTCATAGTGGCTGTACCAATTTACATTCCAATCAGTAGTCTATGAAGGTTCCTTTTTCTCTGTAGCATCTATTTTATATTAGTTTCAGGTGCACAGCGCAGTGGCTAAGCATCCATACAACTTAGGAAGTGATCCCCCCCCCATCAAGTTCAACACCCATCTGACCCCATACAGAGTTTCACAACATTATTCACTGTATTCCCTATACTGTATTTCACATCCCTGTGACTATATTGTAAATACTAATTTGTGCTTCCCAATCCCTTCACCTTTTTTACCCATCCCCCAACACCCCTCCCATCTAGTAACCATCTGTTTTTTACTCTGTGTCTATGAGTCTATGGTTTCTTTGATCGTTTATTTTGTTCTTTAGATTCCACATATAAGTGACATCATATGGTATTTGTCTTTCTCAGTCTGACTTATTTCACTTAGCATAATGTTCTCTTGGTCCATCCATGTTGTTGCAAATGGTAAGATTTCATTCTTTTTTATGACAGAGTAATACTCCATTACGTAAATGTACCGCACTTTATCCGAATCATCTATTGAAGGGTATTTCAGTTGTTTCTGTATCTTGGCTATTGTAAATAGCACAGGAGTGCATATATTTTTGCGAATTAGTGTTTAGATTTCTTTGGATAAATACCCAGGAGTGGAATTGCTGAGTCATAAGGTAGTTCTAGTTTTAATATTTTTAGGAACCACGATACTGTTTTCTACAGAGGCTGCACCAATCTGCAATCCCACCAACAGTGCACGAGGGTTGCCTTTTCTCCACATCCTCACCAACACTTCTTGTTTATTGATTTATTGATGATAGCCATTCCGACAAGAGTGAGGTGGTATCTCATTGTGGTTTTTATTTGCATTTATCTGATCATTAGTGACGCTGAGCATGTTTTCATATGTCTATTGGCCATTTGTATGTCCTCTTTGGAGAAATGTCTATTCAGGGCTTCTGCCCATTTTTCAATTGGATTTTTTTTTTTTTTTTTTGGTGTTGAGTTTTATGAGTTTTTTTTTTCTTTAAATAAATTTTGAATATTAATCCTTTACCAGATGTATCATTGGCAAATACCTTCGCCCATTCAGTAGGATGTCTTTTCATTCTGTTGATGGTTTCCTTTGCTATGCAAACACTTTTTAGTTTGATGTCGTCCCATTTGTTTATTCTTTTGTTTCCCTGGACCAATGAGATAGATCAGTAAAAATATTACTGAGGGTAATGTCTGAGAGTTTACTTCCTATATTCTAGGAGTCTTATGGTTTTGGGTCTTACATTTAAGTCTTTAATTCATTTTGAGTTTATTTGAGTTTATTCTGGTATATGGAGTAAGAAAGTGGTCCAGTTTCATTAAAAAAAATTTTTTTGCACGTATCTATCCAGTTTTCCCAGCACCATTTATTGAATAGATGGTCTTTACCCCTTTGTATATCTTGCTTCCTTTGTCATAGATTAAATGGCCATATAGGCATGGATTTATTTCTGGGCTCTCTATTCTGTTCCATTGATCTATGTGTCTGTTTTTATGCCAATACCATGATGTTCTGATTACTATGGCCTTGTAGTATAATTTGATATCAGGTAGCCTGATACTTCTAGCTTTGTTTTTGTTTCTCAACATTTCTGTGGCTATTTGGAGTCTTTGATGGTTCCACATAAATTTAAAGATTATTTGTTATACTTCTGTGAAAAATGCCATTGGTATTTGATAGGGATTCCACTGAATTTATATATTGCTTTGGGTAGTATGGACATTTTAACTATATTAATTCTTCCTATCCATGAGCATGGTATATGCTTCCATTTATTTGTATCTTCTTTAATTTGTATCTTCAATGTCTTATAATTTTCTGAGTACAGGTCTTTTACTTCCTTGGTTAAATTTATTCCTAAATATTTTTTTTGATGCAATTGTAAATGGGATGTTTTCTTAATTTTTCTTTCTGATAGTTTGTTAATGGTGTATAAAAATGCAACCAATTTCTAAATATTAATTTTTGTATAATTTTTAATATTTAATTATATTTTAAATATAAATTAATCGTGCTGCTTTACTAAATTTATTTATCCATTCTAATAGTTTTTTTTTGGTGGATCTCTTGGGTTCTCTCTATATATAATGCCATGTCACCTAAAAATAATGACAATTCTACTTTTTTTTTTTCCCATTTGGATGCCTTTTATTTCTTTTTCTTGTCTGATTGCTGTGGCTACAACTTCAGTATTATGCTGAATAAAAGTAGTGAAAGTGGGCATCCTTGTCTTCTTCCTGATCTTAAGGGGAATGCTTTTAGCATTGTCTTATTGACTGTGATGTTAGCTGTGGGTTTGTCATATATGGCCTTTATTATGTTGAGATATGTTCCCTCTAGTCCCCCTTTGCTGAGTTTTTACCATAAATGGATGCTGGATTTTTGTCATATGTTTTTTCTGCATCTATTGATATGACCGTATGCTTTTTATTTTGTTTATGTAGTGTATCACATGAATTGATTTGAGGATACTGAACCAAGCTTGCGTACCAGGAATGAATCCCACTTGATCATGGTGTATGACCTTTTTAATGTATTGCCAAATTCATTTGCTAATATTTTTTTGAGGATTTTTGCATCTATGTTCATTAGGGATATTGGCGTGTAGTTTTCTTTTTTTGTAATATCTTTATCTGGCTTTGGAATCAGTGTAATGGTGACCTCATAAAATGAACTTGGTATTTTTTGGAATAGTTTGAGGAGAATAGGTGTTAATTCTGTTTTGAATGTTTGGTAAAATTTACCTATGAAGTCATCTGGACCAGGACTTTAGTTTGTTGGGAATGTGTTGATTACTGATTCAATTTCATTAGTAAATATTGTTCTGTTTAGATGTTGTGTTTCTTCTTGATTCAGCCTTGGAAGATTGGATGCTTCTAGTAATTTATCCATTCATTCCAGATTGTCCAATTTGTTGCTCGTAGTACTTAATTTTTTTTGTATTTCTGTGGCGTCTGTTGTCATTACTCCTCGTTCATTCCTGATTTTATTTATTTGGGTCCTCTCTCTCTTTTTCTTGATGAGTCTAGTCAAAGGTTTGTCAATTTTGTTTATCTTTTAAAAAAAACCCTGTCTTGGTTTCGTTGATCTTTTGTATTGCTTTTTTAGCCTCTATTTTGTTTATTTCCACTCTGATCTTTATTATTTCCTTTCCTATATTCATTTTGGGCTTTGTTTGCCCAAATGTGTATAGTTAGAGTGTTTAGTTGAGATTTTTCTTGTTTCTTTAGGTAGGCTTGCACTGCTATGAATTTCCCTCTTAGGACTGCTTTTGTTACATCCCATAGATTTTTGGGTCATTTTGTTTTCATTTTTGTTTGTCTCAAGGTATCTTTTGATGTCTTTCTTGATCTTATTGCGGACCCATTCATTATTCAGTAGCATGTTATTTAGCTCCCATGTGTTTGTGTGTCTTTCCATTATTTTTCTTGTAATTGATTTCTAGTTTCATACTATTGTGGTCAGAGACTTGATATAATTTCAGTCTTCTTAAATTTATTGAGACTTGTTTTGTGGCCTAACATGTGGTCTGTCTTTGAAAATGTTCCATGTGCACTTGAGAAGAATGTATATTCTGATGCTTTGGGGTGAAATGCTCTAAAAATATCAATTAAATCCATCTGGTCTAGTGTATCACTTAAGGCTGTGGTTTCCATGTTGATATTCTGTCTGGAAGATCTGTCCATTGGTGTTAGTGGGGTGTTAAAATCCCCTACTGTGATTGTGTTACTGTTGATTTCTGCCTTTACGTCAGTCAATATTTGCTTTATATTTTAGGTGCTCCTATGTTGGGTGCATAAATGTTTACTAGGATGATGACCTCTTATTGGATTGATGCCTTTATTATTATGTAATGTCCTTCTTTGTTTCTTATTATACTCTTCGTTTTTAAGGTCTATTTTGTCTGATATAAGTATTGCTACCATTGCTTTTTTGCTCATTTCCATTTGCATGTAATATCTTTTTCCATGCCTTTGCTTTCAGTCTGTGTGTTTTTCAGTCTGAGGTGGGTTGCTTGTAGATATCATATGCATGGGTCTTGTTTCCTTTCCATTCAGCTACCCTATGTCTTTTGATTGGAGCATTTAATCCATTTACATTTAAAGTGATTTTTGATAGGTATATAGTTATTGTCATTTTATTATTCATATTTTTTTATCTTCATTTGTTTCTTTGTTTTCTCCTTTCTTCTGCTTAAAGAAGCCCCTTTACATTTCCTGTAATAGTGGGTTGGTGATGATGAACTCCTTTAGCTTTTTCTTGTCTGGGAAGCTTTTTATCTCCTTCAATTTTAAGTGATAGCTTTGCTGGGTTGAGTAGTCTTGGTTGTAGGCCCACGTTTTTCATTACTTTGAATATTTCCTGCCACTCCCTTCTGGCCTGCAAAGTTTCTGTTGAGAAATCAGCTGATAGTCTTATGCGAGCTCCCTTGTAAGTAACTAGTTGTTTTTTGCTGCTTTTAGGATTGTCTCTTTGTCTTTAACCTTTGGCATTTTAATTATGATGTGTGTTGGTGTGGGCCTTTCTGGGTTCATCTTGTTTGGGACTCTGTGCTTTCTGGGCTTGTATGTGTATTTCCTTTACCATCTTAGGGAAGTTTTCAATCATTGTTTCTTCAAATAGGGTCTTGATCCCTTGCTCCCTCTTCTTCTTCTGGTACTACTATGTTGAGAATGTTGTTAGGCTTGTTGTTGTCCCAAAAGTCCAAAAAAGACTTTTTTAAAAAAAATTATTTTTTAAAATTATTTTTTCTTTTTGTTATTCCAATTGTATGTTTTATGTTACCTTGTCTTCTAATTCACAATTCAATCCTCTGCTTCATTTGGTCTGTTATTGATTTTTTCTAGTGTATTCTTCATTTCAGTTATTGTATTCTTTATTTCTGACTGTTTCTTTTTTATAGTTTCTATGTCCTTCTTTATGCTTGCTATTTCTTTGTTGAAGTTCTCACTAAGTTCCTTGAGCATCCATATAACCAGTTTTTTAAACTCTGTCTCTTGTTGGTTGGTTGCCCCCATTTCATTCAGTTCTATTTCTGGAAGTTTCCCGTTCTTTTATTTGGGACATGTTTCTTTGTTTCCTCATTCTTTCTGCCTCTCTGTGTTCTCTTCTATGTTTTAAGAGAGATGTCCTATGTCCTATGTCTCTCAGACTTTGCTGAGTGGACTTATGTGGTATGTCTCTTGTGTAGTTCAACTGCACAGTCTCCCTGATCTCCTGTGTGTGTGTTCCAGGAATGTGCCTTGTGTGTTGTGTGTGTTCTCCTGTTGTAGTTGAGCCATGATTACTTTTGACACATCACTGTATGGAATTGTCTCTGAGGCTGAAAGACTGTGAGGATTGGCTATGCCCACAGTGTATGAGCGTCTGTGTGTGGGCTGACCCTTCAGAGGAGGCTTTCTTCCCTTGGGCTCTTGTGCCTGTTGAGACCACCTTTTGGGTGTGCTGCTTGTGGTGTGCTGCAGGTAGTGCTCTGGTGTGGTCTGAAGCTGGCCTCTGGGTATGTTTTTTCTGAGGTCTCTTAGGAGGGTCTCCTGTGTAGGACAATTTCAGCCTTGCCTGTTACTGTCCTTCTACTACCTGGTAGTAGCCACAAAGTTATATGTGGTTTGTGCTCCTTGTGGTGGGCCTGGAGGTGTGTGGGTCTGGCCTCGCTGTGAACCAAGGCTGTCTGCCACCAGTATTGGGCCTGAGGCAGCTTAGTAAAAGGCCTGGGCCACCTCGGCCTATTGCCATCTGCCGGCTGCCCATAAGGCTCAGTCGTTGAAAGAGCTTAGGTGTGCGGGCCAGTCTGGTTGACTCAGAGTTGAGAGTGCCTTGGCAATGCAGCCCTAGCTGGGTGGGGCAGGGACCCAGGGAGTCACGAGATGTGGCTGGTGGATTTTACAAAGTTAATGCAGATTCAGGTCTTGTGTCAGTGCCCAGCCTGTGACCATTTTGCAAAGTGCCCTGAAAATACCACAGCCAGCCACCACTCACCTCGTGGCAGTGCCCAGCTTTTGACCACTCTGTGAATCTTCCTGAGGACTCTGCAGCCACCTATTACTCACCTCAGGCTCGCAAATCCCTGAGAGGCTGTGGCAGGTTTTGGTCACTGCCCACCACCAAATCCTCACGGGCAGCCTCAGGGAGGCTGCTGCTGTAAAAGGCCCATGAGTGCCGCTGGCAAGATAGCTCTAGGTGTACGGGGCAGGGTTCCAGGGAGCTATTGGGTGTGGGTGATGGTTTTTATAAAGTTAATGCAGTTTTGGTTCTTATACTGGTGCTGGGCCTGTGACCACTTGGCAAAAACGACCTGAGAACATTGCTCGCCTCAGGCCCATAGGTTTCTGAGAGCTGCCCACCACCAACAGTTCCTGGGCCACTATGGGTCATCTCTTGCTGTAAGAGGCCTCCACAGCTTGTGGGGGCAGGGCTGGCCATTCAGCAGCCAAGAGTGCCCCGTGCAGGGCAGGGACCTGAGCAACACTAAGACGGTGTGCATGGGTAGATTTCACCAGACCAATGCAGATTCAGATTTGGCCCTTTGGAGGAGTGTTCAACATAGAAAAGATGGCGCCATCCTGTAGGCTACACGTGAGGCAGGCTCCACATGGGGATAATGGCTTCTTCTATCCCTCTAACCCTCACTTGGAAGCCATACAACTCAGTCTTTCCCTGTAGGTCTCTGCTGCCCCTTGAGCTGCCACCTCTCTACCAGAGACTAGGTGAGTGTTTGTAAGTGAATAAGTCTGTGTGTGGCTTTTTAAAGAGGGCACATAGGTTTCTAGCCACCTTCCATCTCACTGGGATGGACAGACGGAGACCTCGCTGATTTTCATGGTGAGATGTTGTGGGAACTCCTCTTCCCAGCACAGGATCCCTGGGCTGGGGAACCTGGTGTGGGGCTAGAACCCCTCCCTCTTCTGGGAGGACCTGAACCCCTGAGGAGTCTCTCCTGTGTTCAACCACTATCTGTGAGTTTGAGGTCAGCTCATTTCACATCTCTGCCTCTCCTACCAGTCTCAATGTGGCCTCTTCTTTATATCCTTATTTATAGGGGTTTTGTTCAGCTAGTGTTCAGATGATTCTTGAGGTGGATTGTTCTATAATTTATTTGTAATTTTGGTTTGATCCTGGGAGGAAGCAGGCATAGTGTTTAACTAATCTGCCATCTTGGACCTATTTGGTATTTTTCTTATTGATTCATAGATGCTCTCTATATATTAAGGAAACTGACACTTTGGAGTATGAGTTGCAAATCTTTTTTTTCTAATTTATTGTATGTTTGTTTTGTTATGATTTTTGCCATGGAAAATTTTAAAAATTTATGTAGCTAGAACCATCTTTTTTTTTTTTAATGGTTTTGGGGTTTTGTAACATATGTATTAGGTTTGAACCCTGTGAAATTACTGTTTCTATAGTTTAAAAATTATTGCCTGTCAGTAATTTCATGGGGTTCAAACTAACAAAAAGGCTTTTCTACTCTAAAACTATAAAGACATTTTCTTGTTCTTCTCATCGGCTTATGATTTCATTTTTCAAATATAAATATTTTTTTTCAAGTTCTTTGCATCTTTAATAACCCATGTCCCAGTGACCAGTGTGTGTCTTACATGTTCATTTGCTCACTTCTTCTTTTTTTTTTAAATTTATTGGGGTGACAGGAGAAGTAACTCTGGGTGGTGAACACACACTGGGATTTATAGATGATGTAATACAGAATTGTACACCTGAAATCTATGTAATTTTACTAACAATTGTCACCTCAAATATAAATATTTGATCCATCTGGTAGGACTCCAACTTAATTTTTTTCCAGATGGCCACCCATTTGTCTGACACCACATATTAAATAATTACCTTTTCCTCACTGATTTGAAATATCACCTTTATCATGTACTAAGCTGCTATATGTGTTTGAAGGTATTTCTAGACTTTCTTGTTTGCTTCATTGCTCTGACTATATTCAAGTGTTGATACTATGTTTTAAATTTAATTATGAAAAATTTCAAGCACACTGAAATGTAGAGAATAGAATAATGAACCCCCATATTCTCATTATCCAAATTTAGCAGTTAAGATTTTGCCAGCTTGTTTCACTTACTCATTTTTCTCCTTCCTTCCCTCCCTTCCACTTTCTTTTCTTTTACTTTGCTCTTATTTTTCCTTTTGGCTAAAGTATTTAAACCAAATCCATGACCACAGTAACTTGCCCCAGTATACTCCAGTGTGGATGTCTAAAACAAACAAGGCCATTTTCAAACAAAACCATGCTATCATTATCACATTTCACAAAATTAACAGCAATTTCCTGCTATCATCTAACACCTTGATTGTCTTGAAAAATGGCTTTTTACAGTTGGTTTATAAAATAGGTAACCAAATTAAATCCACATGCGGCGTCTGGTTTTTATTTTCCTTCGGTTTCTTTAACTCGAAACAGCCTCTTCTTCCTCACTCCTCTTTTTTTAAGCTATTAGCTTGTTGTAGAAACTTGGTTAGTTCACTGTAGAATGTCCTGTTTTCGAGACCTGTCTGTTTGCTTCCTTACGATGTCATTTAACTAGTTTCTCCAGTTTCAGTATTTCCTCTAAATTGGAGTTTAACTCAGACAACTTTATTTCCTGGGGTTCATGTTGCTTTGGCAAGCATGCTTCATAGTGCTGCCCTGTTCCTGGCATTTCATTGTAGCAGGAGTCTCCCATGTCAGGTCTGGTTACAGTGGGTGTGAATGTGGGGCGACAGACCCTTGTTCCCTGGTACCCCTTCATCCATCCTTCTGAGAGTTTCAACTATTGATGACCACTGTCTGAGTCAAGTATGGCATCAAGAGTTTTCTAATTTTGTGATTTCTTTTCAATGTATCTGTAGAATTCTTCTGTAAAGAATGTTCCCTCATCAACCAGGGCTGTTTGGTTTCCCTGAAATTATTTCATGAAACAAAGCAGAATAAATGCTTAATTCTTTCCTTTGCTAACACGTGGCTCCCTCTGAGCTTTGTAGTTTGCGCGTGTCTCCATAACTCAGCAACCTCCCCCAAGCACATCTTTTCATCAAGTTGCCTTTACCATTTTTTCCAGGCACAACCTTGTATTTAATGTGGTATTCCTGTATTGGCTAGGACTTGGCAGGCCTTGTTAATTGTGCTGGCATTTACTGTCATTGTTACTACCGCTGACTAGTTCCTGGTTGTGATATCACCCCCGTGGGGGTGGCGGCCCAAACTAGTTTTCCCATCAGTCCTGATATGTTGAGGGGTGGCCTTACAGCAGTTGAGGCTTTTTCCCCAGAATGTCTGACCTTGTTGTAGCAGAAATACCTGCACATTTGGGAGAATGGTGAAGAGTGTGCATGGGAGGTGGAGAGAAGTGCACCCCTATCTTGTCCTCTCTCCGTCCATGGATGTGAGACATCTGTGCATTAGGAAAGAGTGGGGAGAGGAAGCTGAAGGCTTGAGAGGTGCCTCTGGGTGGTTGAGAACATTAGGGAGCATCAGACAAGTGGCAACACCATGAGATGGCAGAGTTCACAGCTGGAGGAGACACTGGACCCAGAGCACTGGGGAGGCAGAGCACACATGGGGTACAGACAGGAGTTGGGTATTCACAGTTGGGGGTCTGATGCAGCCCCTCCAGGTACAGGCAGATGCCTGCAGGGATAGAGCAAGGAGGAAAGGTGAGTCGGGTAGGCCCCTGGGCTCTGGCTCCCAGCTCAGCACCCCGCCCCATCCATGCTGACTTTTGGAGATCTGAGCTTTGCCCCTGTCCTGCTTTGCCTTCTTAGGGTCTGATGAAGTCCCCTGTGGGTGGGTTGATGCTGGGGTGAGTCATGGCAGTAAGCAGGGGTCTCTGACTTCATTGGCCAGAAGAACCCACTAGAGGCAGAATGCACACCCAGAAGCTTTCATGTGCCTCTCTTGAGGGGAGGCCCCATGTAGCCCAGCCTTCACCTGCACACTCTGCTCCAGCACAGCGCCTGGCTCAAGGGAGGGTGTGGGGGCCACCAACAGCAGGGTTTAGTGGTGCATGAATGAAGGGTTCCATGTGTTCAGGCCGCCTCCCCTCTCCTCCCCTCCCCACAGGTGGTTCCTCTGGGTGGTGCCCACTCCCCACAGCCGTGCCTGTCAAATGAGTGAACTGCACATATTGCCTCCCCCACTACATGTGCTGAGGCCACAAGTGTCCAAACCAGCAGCCGCCTGGCCTGTGGCACATTCAGTTCTGCACTGTGGCTAGGAGCCCGGAGGTGTGGGACCATTAACTGGGACCTGCTTCGTTGGAGACCCAGGAATGTCCCCTTAGGTAAAGTGCTGAGGAAAGCAGCAGCACAATAGACAAGGGCCCAGGGGCAGGAGGAAGTGGGTTTCTTGAAACTTCTAGGACCTGCTGTCCTGGTGTGTGCAGCAGTGCTGCACAAGGGCACAGTTAGCCAAGGCTTCCTTCCTGGAAGGCTGGGGTGTTCCTCACTGCAGGGTGACCTTTACCTGGAACCCTGCACAGAGCAGCCTGGGCTCCAGCTGACCCCGGGGCTGCCTTGGGCCAGGATGGGTGGGGTGATGGCCCCTGTGCTTAGTGCCTCCTTTCTCCTGCTCCCCAGGCCCTCAGTACTATGATTTTAGATCAGTGGTTCTCCAAGTGGGATCCCAGGAGAAGCAGATCAGTGCCCCTGGGACTGAGAGAAGTGCTGATTCTCAGGCCCTTCTCCAGACCTCTTGTATGTGGGACGGGGCCCTAGTGTGTTTTCATAAGCCCTCCGGGGGATTCTAATGCCTGCTGAAGGTCTGGGAACTGCCTCTTGCTTCTGGAACCTTCCCACACTACAGCCTGCATTTCTGAGCCCATTGGGACCTACTGAGTGCCAAGCCTGCCCCCAGATGTCCATCCACCAGGGTCAGCCCAGAACGTTGGGTAGAATTGGCACCTGGACGCTCACCACACTGGGGCCAGGGTATGTATCTGACCACCAACAGCGCTGCAGTGCAGGGTCCTTTGAGTTCAACATGCAACGGGAGCCTTTCTTTCTGTTGTATTTGCTTTAATCACCAGAAAGCTGACCAGGGGCATTTGGTCAACTCTCAGCTTTATGAGAGTCACAGAATTATGGGGCAGAAATCTTCCCCAGACTGGGTGGGTGACTGCACCCTTGGGATGGCCCTCAGGGGCTGTGGTCCTCGCCTTTACCTAAAACCCTCCAAGGGAGATTGGTGGCTGGCCCAGGGCCAGGACGTGGTGGTGCTCACTTCCTGGACCACACCTACCTGTCACCCCCACCCACTCTCTCAGTCACTGGAGTGTCGTGTAACCCAGTTACTCGCAGCGCAGATGAATCAGACTTCCCATAATTGGCGTTCAGGAACTCAGGAGCTTGGGAGGGTTTCCAGGACACTGGCAGGCTGACGTCTCTTGCTGGCCTCTCTCTCTGACTGGGGCCAAACAACATGCAGTTCAGGAGCTGCTGCGTTAGAGGGAGACTGTACCTGGGGAGACCTTCTTTGAATGGATCATTTGACAAAGGATCCCTGACTTCGGCTGGGATGACAGGAGAGGGCATCACACTTCGGGGGTGCTTTCATGAGATCTTTTCGTTCTCACAGAGCCCCTAAGCCAGGGCTTTTCTCCAGTTCTACAGAAGCACCAAGTGGGCTCAAAGAGGCTGGGAAACCTGACACAAATCATGCAGCAGTGAGGGTCAGAACAAGGGCTTGGGCCCTGTGTCCCCAGAGCCCCGGCCTTCTCACCAGGCAGGCCATAAGCTGTGGTGCAGGATCAAGTGTATGATCTGGGACTCCCGCCCCTCCCACCTCCCCAGAAATACAGGGAGAAATGTTATCATTAATCAAGTTAAACTGATGTCTTAACCATGGGATTTGCTGGACTGTAGTATGTGCGGTTTTTGAGGCTTTGGGAGGGGAATCTCCACAGCCTCCTGGGGAGGAGGGGCTGGGGCCCCCAAAGCCCTCCTGAGGGGGGACCTGGGTGGGGTAGCTGTGGCCTAGACTCTGGGAGCATGTTGGAGAGGCTGAGACCCCACCCCTGGCTTGGTCCTTCCGGTCAGGCAGCCTAGGCAGGCGTGCTGGAGGTGCCTAAGCAGGAAAGGCAGGCCCTATGGTGTGGACATGGAGACATAGCCCTGTCTCCCCGTTTCTACCTAACTGAGGGAAAAGGCTGCATCAGACATGGCAGGTGGGGGGGTGTCTTTGTGAGGAGTAGACAGCCCCCCATGAGGCCCCAGAAGGTCACTAGGGACACTGAGTCCAAAGGCTCTGTGACACACAGCCCAGGCTGCGCCTGTCCTCCCTCACCAGGCCCAGGGCACAGCAGGGATCCTTCATGAAGTTCAAGGCACAAGTGGCTGAGTCCACCCTAGGTAGATGTGGGCTGAGACTTAGCCCAGGACAGCGTGGGGCGGGCGCAGCAGCCCCTGACCCTTCATAGCCCAGGGAAGTCCCAGGTGGGGGGGGTACATCTGATGCTGCGAAACCACTCTTCATTCATTCCCCCTTGGCTCCTCGCTCACTGTCCAGGGGTTCCCCAGCCTGCTGTCTACCAAGCCTTTTCGCTTTGCACCCCAGCCTTGCAGAGTGTGGGGTAAAGGTCTTGTCATTTAAGACGCCCCCTCCAGTGGTTCCTATTCTACCACAGATGCCCTCCCCCTCCCTGCCCCTGCCCACCCTCAGCCCACCCCTCTGGGCCTTTGCTTACCCACTGAGGGGGAAGGCCTCCCCTCCCTGCTCCCAGCTTGCTGTGTGCCTGGACCCCAAGCTTCGCCCTCAGGTCCTGATCTTTGGGAGCCTGTGCCCTGGAGCTGAAACCCTGGCGAGGCTCTATGTCTCTGGGCGGAGGCCTGCCTGGTCCTGAATGACCCCTGACTGCGACTGGGCCTCCCTGACCTGGGCTGGCACAGCCTCTGTCTCTGCTCTGCCTGCCCCACACCCTGTGGCTGCCCCACTGACCCCCACTTCCCACCAGTCACCACACCCTGGCCTGCCCCTCCTGACCTCTACCTTTCTCCTCTGCAGCTGAGCCACCGGCCACCACCCCACCCTACCTGTGGGGGAACAGAATGACACACAGTCTAATGGAGGAAGCTCAAGCCCAGACCTGCAGTGACCTTTGGGGATTTTTCTGTGAGCCAGAGGAAGGACAGGAAGCATCCTCAGGGCCCCTGCAGCCCCTCCCCGTCCCTCAGCCCTGCCATGGCCGGGGATCCCAGAGACAAGCAGGCTTGCTCTCCCGCTCCGGAGATGCTGACCTAGGCTGTGGGCACAGGGGCTCAGTGAGGGCAGCCCAGCTACGCTTCGTGGGGTGAGGTGGCTGGGGGTATAGGCTCATCAGCCAGCTTCCCTTTGGATCCCGTTTGTGTGAGGCAGGGTGGTGTCCATCACACCTTTCGAGACCTGAGTCCCTTGGCCTGCTTGGCTCTGTTGCCTCTTGCTTACAAGGCCCTGTGGGCCTCTGATGGTTTGTTGGGGCCTCCTCAGGGCAGGGCTGGTGGGAGGTGCCAGGGATGCTGGTGCAGGTCTTGGTCAGCAATGCCCCTGTGTGCACCTGGAGGCTGCCAGGCTGCGGCTCTGGCCCCTGCCACCTGTCTTTCCTGGCTCCCTGCCCTTTGAGACCCTGACACCCTAGCACTGAGCACCTGTGCAGATCTGGGCCACTTTCCCACACGATCTGCTCCAGTGGAGGGCTTAGGAAGCATACGGGCGGTGAGGGTGCAGCTTTGCTACCTCTGGGTCTCAGGCACCTCCTCTGTAAAAGGAGGGGACCTGTAAACTGTGTTTCAGGTGTCAACTACAATTTAAAAAAATGGTCACGTGGACGTAGGGGACAGCACAGGGATATAGTCAATGGTACTGTAATAACGATGTGTGGTGTCAGATGGGCACTGGCTTCTTCGGGTATCACTCTGTGAGGTGCACAAACATCTAATCACTGTGTTGTTTTGTACACATGAAACTAATAAAACAAAAAATTGTTCCACGGCAAGGTGGGGGCTGGGACACTCTTAGCCCTGCCTCCTCCCTGGCACCCCCTCCTGGCATGGGCTCCAGGGCTCCTAGCCCAGGCCCACATGGGCTCATCCAGCTGGGTCTGTCAGGGTCCAGGTCCAGGAATGGTGGAGCCCCAGCCCACCTGGCCAAGTGTGGGGAGCGCTGCACCTGGCCAGGACAGTCAGTAGCCGTGGGCTCTCTGCTGTCAGGTCCATTCTGTGTCACCTCAGGGGAAGGCTCCTGCACAGTTCTGCCCTAGCCAGGGCATTCAATGTAGAGTCTCTAAGGTAAACAATACTGACAGAGGAGGCAGGGGATGGGGAAGGGGGAGAAGGAGGGAAGGCCAGAAGGGCCTCCCTAATTCACATGCATGAGACAGCGTTAGTGTTGCTTGGCAACCAGAGGAGGAAGGAGGGTGTCAGAGAGGAGCCCAGACAGCTTGAGGCCCCTGACCCACCCTGAGCTGACCTTCCTGAGAGGAGGGAGGGGCCAGCAGGCAGACAGGGCTGAGCACCTGCCCAGGTAGCCACAGGCTTTCCCTCCAGGGCTGTCTTCCCAGAGGAGCCAAGGGTCACAGGACTCCTAGGAATATATACCTACCACCTGGTGGTTTCCCCCCACCCAGCCCCTGGGGTGGGGGTCTGGGCTTTGGTTTCAACTTTGACCCTGACCAGTGTCCTGAGTCCTTGGCCAGATTGCTTCACATCTCGGACCTCAGCTTGCACTCCTGTGAAATGGGCCAGTAGCACTCCTCACAGGAGTTACTGTGACAAGTAAATGACAACATTATGATATTTCATCCCCAAGGCATTCAGTCCTCATGGGCACACTGAGCACCCACGAGTGGTGCTGCAGCACTCAGGAGGCTCCATGAGGAGCAGCCCCTGCACCAAGGAGCTTACAACCTAAGAGAAGATGAGGGCGACAGGACCCCCCAGACTCTCCGAGCTTTTGGACAAACTGGGCAAAGGTGCAGCCTGGGACTGCATTAGCACTGGAGTCAATTGTCCCCCCCTTAGGCTGCGCGACTGTTCCAGACACCCCTGGAAGGCTCCAGGCCCAGGGTGATGTGTGAGGCAAGGGTGGTGGCAGTGAGCCAGCGCAGGAAGAAGTGAAACTGAGCAGGTGGCCAGACAGAAGTGAGTGGGGGTGGTGCAGGTGGGTGTGGGCTCCAGGGAGGGGCCTGTGGCAGGACAGTGATATAGGGAGGACAGTGATATTTTCCTGCATGTCCATGCACTTCGTCTATGGCATTTCCACTTCAGCCAAGCCAGAGGGCCTGGGCTGGGCTCTCATGCTGGGCAGTGACTGGTAGCCAGGGACTTCCCAGGAGGATGCTAGAAACCCCAGTGCCCTTGGTTTCCTCTCCAAATGCCTGGGAATGTGGTGTTCTGTGCCCAGGAGGAAAGTCCCCAACTTTCCCTGCTGCGCTCTGTGGCCAAAGCTGCTGGGACGCAGAAGCCTCTCTGCAGACACTGCGGGTGGCCGTCGGGCTCAGAGCTCCGTTTCTCATCTGTACGAGGCAGTGCTACCAGCTACACCAGAGGGCCTCGTGGTCAGACCCCAAAGGGAACATGACAAGTGTCACTCATGTCATCACTTGTGTGGCATGGAGAGGCTGCCTCCTTTGGTCCCTCCCTTTAGCCATGATTTCACGATCTCCAGGGAGAACCTCTGCTTGAAGCTCACCCCACAGTGACCTTGAGCTACAGCAATGGTTCCAGATTTGCTTTAGCAAAAAGCACTCTGCTCTGTAAACACAGCCTTGTGGAGGGCCACCACTGAGTGCCTGCTGAGTGGCGCCACCTGCCGGACCTCCCAGCCCTACCACCTTCTCCTGCCTCTCAGGCTCCAGAGACCTGGCATCGCAGTGGTGTGACCTGGACTTGAAGGTGTCAGTTCCAGGCCCCCTGAGAAGCAGATGCCCGTGGGACTAGACTAGATGTACAGAGAGGGAGGTAGCTGGAGGGGGGCCAGTGATGCTGCTGTGAGCCCTGTGATGGAGAGGACAGCATAGGAAGGAGCAGGCAGGAAAAGTGCAGCTCAAAGACCACAGCCGAGAAAGTCTGGGCCCTGACCAGGGAGCCCATAGGAAAGGTGCCTGTTAGGGAGGTCTGCCCTGGGCAGGAGGGGCATGGGGTAGTGATAGCCTATGCGCTGCTCTGCAGTGGGCGCAGCCCAGGGAAGTGTGGCTTCAGCGGGCACCACAGCAGACCCACAGAGGGAGCAGCTGAGGGCCATCAGCACGCAGCCTATCGTGGCCTCTCACAGCTGTCCGATGCTGTCACAGTGGGTGCCTGAAAAGCCCTGAGGGCAACCTCCCTCTATCCCCTGCCCTCTCTGCATCCCCTCCAACTCCTGGGCTGCCTAGTTGGGTATTTCTATCCCACTCTCTTCTTACTTGGACAACTGGGATCATGGGGGGGCATTTCTGGAGGGAGCACATTCGCTGGGCACCAATGCTGCTGACATAGGCCAGGCCCTGGCTGCATGTCTCCTTCTGTCCTCACAGCAGCCTTGCAGGGTGGGGAAGAGGGTGCCATACCCAACCCAGCTCCTGGGCATGGCAGGGACAGACAGGTGGAGCTATCAGCTGTGTGTGCTGGGCATGGGCAGCCTCCAGAGCCACGTCTAGATGGGCAGGAGTTGTGCAAGATTCCTTTCTAGGTGCCACTTTGACCACCCCCCTGGGGCTCTGCAGCAGAGGGGGTTGCCATGGCCCCAGGGACCTGCTGTGCAGGCCACTGCCCTAACAAATTGTCACAAACGTAGTGGCTTCAGTAACACACACTTACCATCATACAGTTCTGTGGGTCAGAGGCCAGTGTGGTTCTGGTGGGTCAAAGTCATGGTGCTGGCTGGTCTGCCTCCGGAGGCTCCAGGGGAGGAACATTTCCTGCTCTTCTATGAGCTGTGGGACTGAGGCTCTGTTCCCTGCTTGCTGTTGACCGGGGGCCCTTAGCTCCCGGATGGGCTCCCCATGTCAGCAGCAGGGTCTCTGATCCATCTCTCTGCCCTGCCCTGTAGGCATATCTTTCTCTGACAACAGAAGGTTCCTGATTTTATGAACACCTGTGATTATAGGCGGAGCTAGGTGAGAGCAGAGCTCTGTCCTGTCTGGCAGCACCCTGCCCACCCTGACAGTCCAGTCCTGGAGGAGCAGGCCAAGGTCGGAGGCAGAGTAGCAGGTGTCCTGTGGGCGGAGTGAGGTAGCTGAGCTGGAGTGCTGAGTCAACATGCCAGATTTCTGACAATCCTGATGGGACAGGCTCTGCAGCCACCACACCCGGCACAGTTCACAGTCCACTCTGGGTTTGCATGTGTGGTTTGGAGGTGGGATGGCCTGGCTGTGTTGACATCTCAATTTTCACAGCTGCCTCGGTCCATCACACACACCCGTGCCTCCTGCTCTGCTGCACATGAGCGACAGTAGATCAAGCTGTGTGGCTTTTCTTTTCAGTGCATGTATGGGTGTGTTCCTGCTCCAGCGTTTGTGCCTCCTAGGGAGCTCCTGGTAAAGCCCCAAATCACAGAATGATAAGGGGGCCTGGGAGGTGCAGGTGGGCAGCATGGGCTTCACCCCACTTCAGGGAAAGGAGGGCCTGGGGTGGGTTTCTTGGGGTGCTCCAGATGGCTGCTGGCTGATCCTCACTGCAGGCCTGGCCAAAGGTGGGGAGGGAAAGCAAGTCTTAGAAATGTGGTCACAGAGGTGTGAAGCCAGTCCTCAACCCCAGAGCAGCCTCTTCTCACAGCCCTTCTTTTTGGGTTCCTGGTGCCTCCTCCCCAGTCCTTCCATCATGGCCATGCATCCATCAGAGGGGTGCCCATTGTCTTCCATGCCCCATCACCATGGAGGTGTGTCATTCAGGATGGCATGCGGGATCTCAGCTCCTATTCCCCACACAAGAATGCAGGACATGGTGAGGCCAAAAAGGAACACCCATGGAGCCATAAATGGGGGAGTCATACCACGGTAGTCTCGCTGGCAGCTGGTTGGAGACACAGGAAGCAAGAGCCACACGATCTGCAACCTGCCGTCCGCTTTTCTGCCAACCAACTAACCCCACTTGCTAGTTGCAATCCACTGTGCTAACTGCAATCTGTGCTTGTTAGCTCAGCCACCATCTTCTTGCTAGCCCCCACTTGCTGCTAGCGTAGCCACAGCAGTTATATTAGTGGCCAATGGCTCACTGGTTGCAGCTGACGGCCAACTAGCCACAGCTGATGGCCATCCAATCACAGTTGATGGCCATTTACCACCTGAGCCAGCACCTTTCCACGTGAGGCCGAGAGCCTGGAAACTGCACTCCTGGCTCTGTCCCCACACTCCACCCCTACAGGGTCTCGCCTCATAATCTACGTGACAAGCATCTTCCGCAAGGGGCCCTGTGTGAGGAGCCTGGAGGTGAATGCAATATCCTGGACACAGCCAGGCTTGCTGGACACAGCCAGGGTTTCTCAGGGTACCACCAGTCCTTCTGGGCACAGCCAGACTTCCTGGGCTTCTTAGGGTACCACCAGTCTCCCTGGGCACAGCCAGGGCCTCTCAGGGCACTGCCACTCTCTCTGGGCACAAACAGACTTCCTGGACATAGCCAGGGCATCTCAGGGTACCGCCATCTTCCTGGGCACAGCCAGGGTTGTCACATATTCTTGACGGTGGCCAGTCAAGACTCAAAAGCAAACATCCGCCAGTTCCACTACCTGGTGGTATGTTCCCAAGCAAACAGTCAAGCGGGCCATTAAATTAGGGATGGAGCCCATTCCCCATAGTCCACAGTCATTCGCCAGGGCTGTGCGTTAGCCTCACAATGTGTGCCCCCTCTGCAGGGCGAGGGCTCCAAGTCCTTCCCAACTTGGGGGTGAGGGCCTCAGCAAGAACTTCCCAGCCCACAGGGCCGCAACAAAGTTCGCTTTCTCCGGCCTATGCTGGTTGGGGAACCGTCCACGTCTTCCCACCCCTCCACAGAGTCCAGCTCTCCAGTGGTCGCTCCTCCTGGTCTTCCTGAGGCTGAGTGTTCATACGCACAAACTGTTCCACTGCCTTTCGGAGAGCTTTGGCTGGCACTGTACCCTGCTCGCTGCGCCATGTGTCATGCGGGGTCTCTGGTCCCACTCCCTGCACAAGAACGCAGGACATGATGAGGCCAAAAAGGAACACCCACAGAGCCATAGATAGGGGAGTCACACCACTATAGTCCCACTGGCGGCTGGGTTGGAGACACAGGAAGCAGGTGCCACACGATCTGCAACCTGCCGTCCACTTCTGCCAACCAACCAACCTCACTTGCTAGCGGCAATCTGCCGTGTGAACTACAATCCATGCTTGCTAGCTCAGGCACCATCTTCTTGCTAGCTCCATTTGCTGCTAGCATAGCCACGGTAGTTATATTAGTGGCCAATGGCTCACTAGTTACAGCTGATGGACAACTAGCCACAGCTGATTGCCATCCAATCACAGTTGATGGCCATTTACTACCTGAGCCAGCACCTTTCCACGTGAGGCCAAGGGCCTGGAAACTGCCCTCCTGGCTCTGTCCCCACAAGGTGCCCCTAGAATGCCGGGCTTGCAATCCAGTTTGCACTGCTCTGTGTGATGCCCAGGCACTGCTGACTCACTGTGCTCCTTGGGCAGGGAACCCCCACACATACCACCTCACCAATGCGCTGCTTGCCTAGACACCCCCTACCCTTTGGGCTCTGTGGAGCCTTGTCCCTGGAGGACAACCCACCCCAGCCTCTGGCCCTCTCTCACCCCTGCCTAAGGGGACTGCCCTGGCCTGATGGCAGGCGCTCAAACAGCTGAGCCACGTGGGCCCCCAGGTGCCTTTTGGGCCGACTACAGCTGGCTGGGTGAGGAGCAGATATGAACAAGGAGCTGACAGTGAGGGGCCCTGGGGCCTGCTCCCCAAGCACATGACACCTCACAGGGTTTCTCCACCCTGGCTACACAGTGGTGTAAATTCCTGGGCCACAGCCCCAGGGACTCTGGTTTAGTTAATTTGGGGGTGGAGCCTAGGAATCTATTTTTAGCAGTCTTGTTGGGTAGGGATGGGGGCACTTTGGGGGAGTGAGTTATACCAGACAACAGGCGGACACTGACTGGGCTGTTCTTGGTCTGCTGGACAATGGCCTCCCTGTGGTTGGTGACAGACGCTCGCTGAACTGGGAGTCGTTTCTGCATCACCCCAGGCAGAGTGTCACAGCTGTTCTGAGTGTCCTATGGTGAGGCCCGCCCTCTGTCCCTGGTAATTGTCCCAGTAGGCCTGAGACCTCTACCTCTTCTGTGTGTGCGCAGTACCAGGAAGAGGTGCTGGGCTAGGGGCTGCACCCGCCCTCTTGGGTGTACACCACAGACTGCATTTCTAGCAGAGGAAACTGAGGTTCAGAGAGGGGAAAGGCTTGTGCCAGTTCCCTCAGTAGGGGACGCAGAGCTGGGGACCTCGCCAGGCTTGCCAGGGCCTGCTGCATGCTCTGTGCTGCTGCCTCAGGGGGCTTTACCTGAAAGAGGCACTGAATAATCCTGCTTTAAAAGTAACGTTTAAATACATCAATTGAAACATCTGCAGTATCATGTTCGCTGATTAAGGAACTACTGTGTTTCCCTGAAAATAAGACCGGGTCTTATATTAAGTTTTGCTCCAAAAGACACATTAGGGCTTATGTTCAGGGGATGTCCTGAAAAATCATGCTAGGGCTTATTTTCCGGTTAGGTCTTATTTTCGGGGAAACACGGTATCAGACCCTGGAGCCAAATGCATCAGTTAGTACCAGCTGACCATCTAACCTCATCCCCCTTCTGGCTCAGGACCTGTTCTCCTGTCCGGTCCCACCCTCCCTTGAGGAACCCTGGCCCAAAGCCTTTGGCCTCATTCCTTGGGGACAGTGGTACCCACTGAGCCCAGATCCATGGGGATTGAGAGTAAAGTGTTAATGTGCCTGTGTCATTCTAAAATCTGTGACATTCTGGGGCTGGCCCCGTGGTTCAGGTGGTTGGAGCTCCGTGCTCCTAACGCCAAAGACTGCTGGTACGATTCCCACATGGGCCAGTGGGCTCTCAACCACAAGGTTGCTGGTTCAGCTCCTCGACTCCTGCCAGGGATGGTGGGCTGCGCCGCCTGCAATTAAGATTGAACACGGCACCTTGAGCTGAGCTGCCACTGAGCTCCCGGATGGCTCAGCTGGTTGGAGCGCAACCACAAATTGCTGGTTCGACTCCTGCAAGGGATGGTGGGCTGTGTCCCCTGCAACTAGCAATGGCAACTGAACCTGGAGCTGAACTGTCCCTTCCACCCTTCCACAATTAAGACTGAAAGGTCAACAACTTGACTTGGAAAAAAGTCCTGGAAGTACACACTGTCCCCCAATAAAGTCCTGTTCCCCTTCCCCAATAAAATCTTAAAATAAGAAATAAAACGTTTAAAAAAATAAATAAAATCTGAAGGAAGGCTGAATCCATGCAGGGAGCCTGATAGCAGAGGAGGCAGAATTCCATCAGTGCTGGGTCCTTCCCTCCCCATGAGAAGAGGTGCTTGTAGCCCCGTTCCCTACCCAGCAGCCTCCCCTGCTCAGTAGCACACAGGCCAGACTGCAAGGAGCACAGCACACAGCTGCTGGGGGCACCCTGTGGGCCCAGCCCTTGCTCTGAGTGTCTCCATCAAATTGGAGGCAAAGTGATGTGTGTTAGGTATTTTCAAACTTTCTTTAGCAGTGAAGTCCTCCAAGTAAAAGCAACACAAGATAATGCAAAATTGATCAAAGGGAGCAGCTTTCTTTGAAAGGAGGTGGGGAAGGTGACAGAGCATCTGACAAGGAAACACAGTCGTCAGATGGCCCCAGGAACAGCGTAGCTGCGACTGGGGAAGTGCCGTGGAGAGAAGGCTCCAGATGTCTGTGCCCTGGCAGGAAGTGAGGCTGGCAGGAACAGCATTCTGAGCAGAGGGAACAGCCTTTGTGGGCCTCTGGGGGAGGGAGCAGAGCCATCTGACCAGTGGGGATCCCATCAAGGTGAGTCTGGGCCTTGCCAGCCAAGTTACCCGTTTTCTCTTCTTTGAAGCAGTGGGAAGCCACTGAAGTGTTTTAAGCAGTGGGGGCACACAGATGACCCCATTTATAGAGTGGTTAACAGATGGGAGGAGCTGGAGGGCCCACTGGGTGGTCAGTGCTGTTCCCAGGGGAAGGGGATGGCCACTTGGACAAATGAGTTCCAGTGCGGATGGACAGACAGACATGGTCACACATGGGAAACCCAGAGCAGGGCACACTGCCGGTGGGCTGTGAGGACTGGATCTGAGGGATGGCCCTGCAGCACCTCAGCCCCTCAGCTGGAGCATCTTGCTCATCATGGACACAGCTTCTCCAGTCTCTCTCTTTTAGAATTGCTTCTTCTTTTAAGATTTCCTTTGTTGCTTCAAGTATGTTTCCTCTGGGGTGGATTCTTCCCTTGGCCATTTGGCCTTTCTCTTTCTTGCTGTCCATTCTTCTCTCGTGACTGTTTATGTCTCTTGAACTTGAGGCTGTACGCACATTTTAAGGAGGGTGTCTGGGGGCCCGGTGAGCGCTCCCTCTGTATCGTACAGACTGCACCCCACAGTGTCTCCCCTGCGTAGAATTC
Source organism: Rhinolophus sinicus (assembly GCF_036562045.2). Taxonomy (NCBI): domain Eukaryota; kingdom Metazoa; phylum Chordata; class Mammalia; order Chiroptera; family Rhinolophidae; genus Rhinolophus; species Rhinolophus sinicus. The sequence continues at coordinate 66,656,079 of NC_133757.1, forward strand.
CCAGGCAGACATGTTCCCAGGAAGGGTGTGCCTGCACTCTGCTGTGAGGCACCTTTAGGTGGAGGGGCTGGCTGTCAGTCACACCACCCCTCCCCCCTGTGGCAGAACTCGCATCTGGCTCCTGCTTACAGGACAACTCCCCACGGGGTGTCTGCCCCTGTCTCCTGCCCCTCCTTTCCCCCCAGCCCAGTAAGGACCTGTCTGTCCTGTGGTGGGAGGGCAGGTGAGCCCTCCACTTGGTCTTGTCTGTATACCCACTTCTTCCCTGAAAGGTGGGGTTTCCTGCACGGGCTCCTCTTTGGCTTCATCCAGCCACCCACCACCACCTGCCTTCCGCTTTCCAGAAGTGTGAGTCACCTTGTCCACTGGTGACCCACACTCTTGCACAGCTTTTCTTCTGTGCTCTTTTATTTCCAGGAGGTTGGAAAGCAAATGCATTTGCCATCCTCAACTAGAAGTCATGGTTTCTTCCTGTGTAAAGTGCCCTTTCAGACCCATCAGTTCTGCTTTCTTTTGTAGGACTAAAGCTGCACCAGCCTCCTTGATTTCTGTCTCTCAAACTCACATCTGCTCAGTGAGCAAATTCTGTGTGTCTACCTAAGTAAAGTCCTGCTTCTGCTGTGCCTCGCCCCTGCACTGCTGCCTCCGAAGTCCAACCCACTGTCCTGAGTATGTGGGTTTTTGCAGGAGTTTCTAACTGGTCTCCTGCTTTGAACTTGCCCCCTTGTCTTGTCTCCGTAAGTCAGCCAGCGTGGTTTAAATTAGATTGTGTAATTCTCTACCCAAATCCTCTGGTGGGAGGTAGAGTGAGTGGGTTGATGAAACACTTCAGACACACAGACTTTAGGACCTGAAGAGGAGACTGTACTGGGGTGAATAGAGTCCCCTAAATTCATGTCCACCTGGAACCCATGAGATGACTTTATTTGGAAATAGGGTCTTTGCAGAAGTAATCAAGTTAAAACAAGGCCATACTGGATTAGGATGGGCCTCAAAGCCAGTGACTGGTGTCCTTAGAAGGAGAGGGAGATGGAGAGACATGGAGGGAAGGAGACCATGTCACCTGAGGACAGAGACTGACACGATGCATCTACAAGCCAAGGAACGCCGAGCACTGCTGGCGACCACCAGACTCTAGGAAGAGGCAAGGAAGGATTCATTCCTAGGCCGTCAGAGGGAACACGGACCTGCTGACACCTTGATTTCAGACTTTTCGCTTCCCAAACTGTGAGAGAATACATTTCCATTGTTTTAATCCACCAGCTTGTGGTAAGTTGTATGACAACCAAGGAAATAAACACAAGCCCTATTCCGCCTACGAGGCCCAGTAGGGTCTGCTCTCGCCTCACTACCTCCACTGTACCCCAGCAGCACTGGCCTGGAGCAGGCTGCATATGCTCCTGCCCCAGGGCCTTTGCCCTTGACCTTCCCTGGGATATACAGGGATTACTTCCTTCAGGTCTTGGCTCAGAAGTCACCTTACAGAGGGGCCTTCCCTGGCTGCCTGATTTACCGAGAAAGCCCTGCCTCCCCCATCCGCTCCTGGGCCTCACTGCCCGCCCGTGTTCTCCCCACGGCTCTCACTGCCAGCTGGTATACAGTCACTTGCTTAGTGTTTGTGTCTTGCCTCTGCCATGGAAGCCTCACAAGGGCCGGGACGCTGTTGATTGTATTTATGGCTGTGTCTCCAGTGCCTAGAATGGTGCAAGGCACGTGCCCAGTATGTAATCAGTGAATAAAAAAGCAAATCCACAAGCTGTTGAATAAAGGGGCAGACTCCAAACGGACAATTCAAGGAAGAAAATGTTGTGGGTTTTTTTTTAACCTCAATCTGGCTCATAATTAAAGAAATGCAAAGTAAGTCTACAGTGAGATCATTCTCATCTGTTAGACTGTAATGAATGTGAGGGGAATTGGGTGCTATCCTGGGAATGTAACTTGGACCATATCTTTATTCTGTTTAAAAATTTGAAATATGTAATTCATATAACATAAAATTCACCCTTTTATAGTGAATAATTCAGTGTTTTTTGCATATCCACAGAGTTGTAGAACTATCACCACTACTCCCAGTACATTTTAGTCACCCCCCAAAGAAACCCCCATACCCATTAGCACCTCTTCTCCTGCCTGCTTGCCCTTGGTGACCACTATCTATTCTATGACTGTGAATTTGCTTATTCTGGACATTATAGTATGTGGCCTTTTGTGTCTGGTATCTTTCTCTTAGTACGATGTTCTCAAGGTTCATCCATGTTGTAGCATGAACTTCTTTCCATTGCCATGAAATATTGCATTGTATGTGTGTACCACATTTTGTTTATCCATTCATAAGATGATGGACATTGGATTGTTTCCACTTTGTGGCTAATATGAATAATACTGCCATGAACATTTGTATACAAGTTTTGATGTGGGTGTAAGCTTTTAAATATTTTGGTTATGTACCTAGGACTGTTATTGCTGGTAACTCTGTGTTTCAAATGTTAAGGAATTGCCAGACTGTTTTCCAAAGCAACTGCACAGCTTCACATTGTCACCAGGATTGTACTGGAGTTCCAGTTCCTCAGCAGCTTCATTAACACTTGTTAGCACCCACCATATTTACCATAGCCATCTCATTGTTGTGAAGTGGCATCTCATGTGGGCTTGGATTGCATTTCCATCATGACTCATGATGCTGAGCAAGTTTTTATCTGCTTGTTTTCATTTGTGTATTTCTTTAGAGAAATGTCTATTCAGATTCTTTGCCCATTTTTAATCAGGTTATTTTTCTTTTATTATTGAATTGTAAGAGTTCTTTATGTATTCTGGATACTAGGCCTTTATCATATACATGGTATGCACATCTTTTCTCCCATTTTAATATCTTTTTTGTTTTTTATTTTATTTTTATTTTTTAAATTTATTGGGGTGACAATTGTTAGCAAAATTACATAGATTTCAGGTGTACAATTCTGTATTACATCATCTATAAATCCCATTGTGTCTTCACCACTCAGAGTCAGTTCTCCTTCCATCACCATATATTTGATCCCTCTTACCCTCATCTCCCACCCCCCACCCCCCACCCCCCTTACCCTCTGGTAACCACTAAACTATTGTCTGTGTCTAAGAGTTTTTGTTTCTCTATTGTTTGTCTTGTTCTTTTGTTCTTTTTGGTTTATATACCACATGTCAGTGAAATCACATGGTTCTCTGCTTTTTCTGTCTGACTTATTTCACTCAGCATTATACTCTTAAGATCCATCTATGTTATCGCAAATGTTCCTATATCATCTTTTCTTACCAACGAATAGTATTCCATTGTGTACATATACCACAACTTCTTTATCCATTCATCTATTGAAGGATATTTTGGTTGTTTCCATGTCTTGGCCTCCGTAAACAAAGCTGCAATGAACATTGGAGCACACGTGTCTTTATCTCTAAATGTTTTCAGATTTTTTGGGTAGATACCCAGGAGAGGGATTGCTGGGTCATATGGTAATTCCATTCGTAACTTTTTGAGGAACCTCCACACTGCCTTCCATAACGGCTGCACCAGTCTGCATTCCCATCAACAGTGTATGAGGGTTCCTTTTTCTCCACAGCCTCTCCAGCACTTATTACTATTTGTCTTGTTGATGATAGCCATTCTGACTGGGGTGAGGTGATATCTCATTGTGGTTTTGATTTGCATTTCTCTGATGATTAGTGATGTTGAGCATTTTTTTTATATGTCTATTTGCCATTTGTATGTCCTCTTTGGAGAAATGTCTCTTCAGGTCCTCTGCCCATTTTTCAATTAGGTTGTTTGTTTTTCTGTTGTTGAGTTGCATGAGTTCCTTGTATATTTTGGATATTAGCCCCTTATCAGAGGCACTGTTTGCAAAAATCTTCTCCCATTCACTTGGTTGCCTCTTTATTTTGTCAATGGTTTCTTTTGCTGTGCAGAAGCTTTTAAGTTTCATATAGTCCCATTCATTTATTTTAGCTTTTACTTCCATTGCCTTTGGAGTCAAATTCATAAAATGCTCTTTGAACCCAAGGTCCATAAGTTTAGTACCTATGTTTTCTTCTATGCAGTTTATTGTGTCAGGTCTTATGCTTAAGTCTTTGATCCATTTTGAATTAATTTTGGTACATGGTGACAAATAGCAGTCCAGTTTCATTCTTTTGCACGTGGCTATCCAATTCTCCCAGCACCATTTATTGAAGAGGCTGTCTTTTCTCCATTGTATGTTTTTTGCTTCTTTGTCAAAAATTATCTGTCCATATTTATGTGGTTTTATTTCTGGGTTCTCAATTCTATTCCATTGGTCTATGTGTCTGTTTTTCTGCCAATACCATGCTGTTTGATTATTGTAGCCCTGTAGTACAAGCTAAAGTCAGGAAGTGTGATACCTCCAGTACTGTTCTTTTTCTTAAGATTGCTTTGGTTATTCGAGGTCTTTTGTGGCTCCAAACAAATCTGATGATCTTTTGTTCTATTTCTTTAAAAAATGCCATTGGGATTTTGATGGGGATTGCATTAAATCTGTATATTGCTTTGGGTAATATGGCCATTTTAACTATGTTGATTCTTCCAATCCATGAGCACGGAATGTCTTTCCATTTCTTTGTGTCTTCTTCAATTTCTTTCAAAAATGTCTTATAGTTTTCAGCATATAGGTCTTTCACATCCTTGGTTAAGTTTATTCCTAGGTATTTTATTCTTTTTGCTGCAATTGCAAAAGGAATTGTTTTTTGTATTTCTTTTTCTGAGATTTCATTGTTAGTATATAGGAAGGCAATGGATTTTTGTGCGTTGATTTTGTAGCCGGCAACTTTACTGTATTCGTTGATTGTTTCTAATAGCTTTTTGGTGGAGTCTTTAGGGTTTTCTATATATAGCATCATGTCATCTGCAAAGAGTGATAATTTAACTTCTTCATTCCCAATTTGGATGCCTTTTATTTCTTTCTCTTGCCTGATTGCTCTGGCAAGGACTTCCAACACTATGTTGAAAAGCAGAGGTGATAGGGGACAGCCCTGTCGTGTTCCTGAACATAGAGCAAAGGGCTTCAGTTTTTCACCATTAATTATGAGATTAGCTGAGGGCTTGTCATATATGGCCTTTATTATGTTAAGGTATTTTCCTTCTATACCCATTTTATTAAGTGTTTTAATCATAAATGGATGTTGTTCTTGTCAAATGCTTTTTCTGCATCAATTAATATAATCATATGATTTTTGTCCTTTATTTTGTTTAGGTGATGTATCACATTGATGGATTTGCATATGTTGAACCATCCTGTGCCCCAGGTATGAACCTCACTTGGTCATGATGAATAATCTTTTTAATGCATTGTTGTATTTGATTTGCTAGAAAAGTCCCGGACTTTTACTTTTGGGAAGGTTTTGGACGACTGATTCAATTTTGTTACTGGTGATCGGTCTGTTTAGATTTTCCAGTTCTTCATGGTTCAGCCTAGGAAGTCTGTATGTTTCTAAAAACGTGTCCATTTCTTCTAGGTTATTGAAATTGGTGGCATATAGTCCTTCATAGTATTCTTGGATGATCCTTTGTATTTCTGTGGTGTCCGTCATAACGTCCCCTTTTTCATTTCTGATTTTGTTAATTAGTGTCTTCTCTCTTTTTATCTTAGTGAGTCTAGTGAAGGGTTTGTCAACTTTGTTAATCTTTTCAAAGAACCAGCTCTTTGTCACATTAATTTTTTCTATTGTCTTTCTGTTCTCTATTTCATTGAGTTCTTCTCTGATTTTCGTTATTTCCTTTCTTCTGCTGACCTTGGGTTTCACTTGTTCTTTTTCTAGTTCTTTAAGGTGTAACATGAGGTTATTTATTTGGGAGTTTTCTTGTTTCTTGAGATAGGCCTGTAATGAGATAAATTTCCCTCTTAAAACTGCTTTCGCTGCATCCCAAAAATTTTGGTAGGATGTATTTTCATTGTCATTTGTTTCTATGTATCTTTTGATCTCTCCTCTAATTTCTTCTTTGACCCAGTCCTTCTTTAAAAGTATGTTGTTTAGTCTCCATGTATTTGTGTTTTTCCTTCTTTTTACAGTTGATATCCAATTTCAAAGCCTTGTGATCAGAGAATATGCTTGGTATGACTTCAATCTTCTTAAATTTGCTAAGGCTGATTTTATGTCCCAATGTATGGTCTATCCTTGAGAATGTTCCATGTACACTAGAAAAGAATGTATAGTCTGATGTTTTAGGATGAAGTGCTCTATAAATGTCAATTATGTCCATTTCATCTAATGTGTCATTTAGGGCTGCTATTTCATTATTTATTTTCTGTTTGGATGATCTATCCATAGCTGTCAATGATGTATTTAAGTCCCCTAGTATAATTGTGTTTTGGTCAATTTCTCCCTTTAGTTCTGTTAGTAGTTGCTTGGTGTATTTCGGTGCTCCCTGATTGGGGGCATAAATATTGATGACTGTTATGTCTTCTTGTTGTATAGTCCCTTTTACCATTATGAAATGTCCATCTTTGTCTCTTGTTATCTTTTTCACCCTGAAGTCTGTTTCATCTGATATCATTATGGCTACACCTGATTTTCTCTGGGTACCATTTGCTTGGAGTGTCAATTTCCACCCTTTCACTTTGAGTCTATGCTTGTCCTTGTAGCTGAGATGTGTCTCTTGGAGACAGCATATGGTTGGGTTTAGTTCTTTGATCCAATCTGCTACTCTGTGCCTTTTTATTGGTGAGTTCAGTCCATTTACATTTAGGGTGATTATTGATATGTGAGGATTTCCTGTCATTCTATCTTTAGTTTTCTGGTAAGGCTGTGTCTCCATTGTTTCTTTGCCTTTTGTTGTTGTCTATTATTTCTGTGTGGTGGTATTCTATGATGTTTCCCTCTGTCTCTTCTTTTATTACAGTATGTATTTCAGTTCTGGATTTTTTTGAGTGGTTACCCTTAAGTTTATGTAAAAGAAAGTTTGGTATTTAGAGTATTCCATTTTCTTCAGCACGCTTTCTTTCTCCATTCCCATATTCCGGTTCAGGCCTTTACTCTCCCCCTTTTTATGTTTTGGTTGCCACAAATTGTCCCTGTTGATGGTGGTCGAATAGCCTCCTTTAGTATTTCTTGTAGTGTAGGTCGTGTGTTAGAAAATTCCCTTAGCTTCTGTATGTCTGGCGAGGTCTTTATTCCTCCTTCATATCTAAAGGATATCTTTGCTGGATATATTATTCTTGGCTCATGATTTCTCTCTTTCAATAGTTTGAATATTTGGTTCCACTCCCTCCTGGCTTGTAGAGTTTCTGCTGAAAAATCTGATGATAATCTAATGGGCTTTCCTTTGTAGGTTACCATCTTCTTTTCCCTGGCTGCCTTGAGGATTCTTTCTTTGTCGTTGATTTTAGACAGCTTCAATACAATGTGCCTTGGAGAAGGCCTGTTGGGATTGAGGTAACTAGGTGTTCTATTTGCTTCTTGGATTCGAGGATCCAGTTCTGTCCACAAGTTTGGGAAGTTCTCATCGACAATTTGTTTGAATATATTCTCTGTTCCCTTGTCTCTTTCTTCTCCTTCTGGTATGCCCATTATTCTTATATTGCTCTTTCTGATGGAGTCAGAAAGTTCTTGTAGAGTTCTTTCATTTCTTTTAAGTCTCAAGTCTGTTTCTTCTTCCATCCATGTCATTTCCATGTTTCTATCTTCGAAGTCACTGATTCTTTCCTCCATCTGGTCAACTCTACTACCTAAGCTGGTTATTTCATACTTAATTTCTTCTATGAGTTCTTAATCTCCAGAAATTCTATTTGGTTCTTTTCTAAAATTTCAGTCTTTCGTAAAATGCTCCTGTTGTTCTTTGTGTTTCTGAGTTCATTAAACTGCCTTTCTGTGTTTTCTTGCATCTTGTTGAGTTTTTTCAGAACTGCAGTGTTGAATTCTGTGTCATTTAAGTCACATATTTTCATATCTTTAAGTTCCTTTTCTGGAGACTTTTCACTTTCTTTCTGAGCTATCTTGTTGCCTTGGTTATTCATGGCAATTACTTATTTATTATTTCTCTTCCTAGACATCTACAGGAGTGGCTTCTGCAACAGGTTGATAGGAAGAAGTCTTTCTTTTGTTTTCCAGTACTTGTTGGTAGAATATTTTATTTTCTCTCCGACTGCAGCCTTTTTTCTCTCTCTCACATGGTAATGCTATGTTTTATCTGCACTATTCCAGCTTTCCACACAATTGGGGGATTCCCTAGGAGATGGGCTTCTCCTCTGTTAATAGTTCACCTGGGTCTCAGGGCGCAGTGTCCTAGTGGGTATGCAGAAAACTTTTGAAGTTCCAACCTCTTCTTGCACCAGATTCAGAGCCTGTATGTTTCAGCAGTTCTGTTTACTCCTGGAGGGATCCACCCAGATAGGTGGGGCCAGGGGTGGGGTGAGTGGTGAGAGGTGGCCCAGAGCAATGGCGGCAACCTCCACCACAGCTGGTCCTGCTTCCACAGCTCCCTCCCCTTTGCCGAAACTAGTAGGGCTGCGAATCTGTGTCTGCAGTTCACCATTCTCCGAACAGCAAATATTCTGTTCTTTTGATCTGACAGTGCTACTTTCCGCTTCTAGCACCGGGCAGGCTGGGGCGGGGCAAGCTCTGGGAGGGTAGGGAGGGGGCATCTAGTCTCAGTGCCTAAGGCTTCCATTCTCTGCTCAGCAGTGCGGGCTTAAACCATCGTTTTCAGCCTTCTTCCCTCAGTCTTTTCTCCGAGGTCTCTGCTGTGAGCTTTGGGTTCAGCCGTGTTATATGCTGCCCTCTCAGCCCTGTGGGCCATAAGCGGAGCCCTAGCAGTCTGAGTTCTTCCCTCTCCCGCAGCTGCGGTAGTTCCGGGAAGCAGCGAGCTTGGAGCACTGAGCTAGGTCTGCGTCCTGCGCCCGCGAGTCTCCATCTCTGCACTTCTCCCTTTCCTCGTCCCCTGCATGCGCAATTCACCCACTTTTAGGTGAATTCAGTAGTGGGCCTCTTTGTCTTGCCTGTCTGCTGTGCAGGGTGTCCTTTGTGGAGTTATTGTTGTTTGTGGTTTTGGTGTCATATCTAAGAAACCGTTGCCTAATCCAAGGTCACAAAGATATACACCTATGTGTTCTTTTAAGAGTTTTATGGTTGTAATCTTATATTTAGGTCTTGGATCATTTGGAGTTTATTTTTCTTCATGGTGTGGGATAGGGGTCCAACTTCATTATTTTGCATATGGCTGTTCACCGGGAACGTTTGTTGAAAAGACTGTTCTTTCCTCCCAGTGAATTCCTTGCCACCTTTGTTGAAAACGAGATGATCACAGATGTCTGGGTTTATTTTTGGACTCTCAGTGCTATTTCCTCGGTCTATATGTCTGTCCTTGTGCCGATATCATACAGACTTGATTATTGTAGCTTTGTAGTAAGGTTTGAAATGGAGAAAGTGTGAGTCTTCCAACGTTGTTTTTTCTAAAGATTGCTTTAGCTGTTCTAGGTCCCTTATATTTCCATGTGAATTTTAGGAACAACTTGTCAATTTCTGTCCAAAAAAAGCACCTAAAATTTTGATAGGGATCACATTGAATTTGAAGATCAATTTGGGGGTTATTGCCATCTTATCAATATTGTCTGCCAATTCACGAACATGGAGTGTCCCTCCTGTTTACTTAAGACTAAATTGATTTCTTCCAACTATGTTTTGCAGTTTTTCAGTGTATAAGTCTTGCACTTCTTGTGTTAAATTTATCCCTAGAGTTTTATTTTTTGATGCTATTGTGAATGGAATTGTTTTATTAATTTTATTTTGAGACTGTTCATTATCAGTATATAGATTTACAACTGATTTTTGTATGTTGACCTTGCTGAGCTTATTTACTGGCTCTATTAGTTGGTGTGTGTGTGTATGTGTGTGTGTGTGTGTGTGTGTGTGTGTGTATGTGTTCATTAGGGTCTTCTATATACTAGATCATATCATCTGCAAATAGGGATTGTTTTACTTCTTCCTTGCAATTTGGATGTCTTTTATATCTTATATGTTATATTGCCTAATTGCTGTGGTCAGAACTCCCAGTACAATAGTGAATAGAAATTGAGATCTTTCTTCTTTTTAAATACAGATGTTTACACCTATCAATTGCCATCTAAGCACTATTTTAGCTGCATTCTGTAAGTTTTGGTATATTGTATCTTCATTTTCATTTATATCAAAACATTTAAAAAATTTCCTTGTGATTTTCTTCTTTTCCCTGTGGTTATTTAGGAGTGTATTGTGTAATTTCTACATAGTTGTGAATTTTCCAGATTTCTTTGTTATTGATTTCTGCTCTTTCATTGTGGCCACAGAACATATTTTGAATGATTTCAGTTCTTTTAAATTTATTAAGACTTGTTTTATGACTTAACATATGGCCTATCTCGGAGAATGTTTCATGTGCATTAGAGGAGAAAATGTATTCTGCTATTGTTAAGTGTTCCATACGTGTCTATTATGTCTAGTTGGTTCATAGTATTGTTCAGGTTTCCTATATCTTTACCGACCTGCTGTTTAGTTGTTCTATCCATTATTTAAAGTAGGGTATTGTAGTCTCCAACTATTTTTGTTGAATTGTCTGTTATCCCCCCCTCAAGTCTATCAGATTTTGCGTCTCAAATTTTTGGGTTCTGCTGTTAGGTGCATATTTTTATAATTGTTATAACCTCTTGATAGACTGACCTTTTATCATTAAAAAACGTCCTTTGTCTCTAGTAATAATTTTTTTCTTAAAGTCTATTTTGTCTGATAAAATCTATGTTGTCTGATATTAAAGTTTATTTTGTTTATAGCAATTCTAGCTCTATTTTGGTTAGTGTTTACATGGAATATCTTTTCCCATCTTTTACTTTTCAACCTATTTGACTTTAAATCTAAAGTATGTCTCTTATAGAAAGCATATAGTTAGATCATGTTTTTAAATCCATTTGCCAATCTCTGACTTTTAATTGTAGTGTTTAATCCATCTACATTTAATGCAATTACTGATAAGATAGAGTTTGCTATTTGTTTTTCATATATTATGTCATTTTTGTTCTATTCATTAATGCCTTCTTTTGTGTTGTGATTTTGTAGTAAGATTTTAATTCCCTTGCCATTTCTTTTACTATGTATTTTGAGTTATTTTCTTAGTTGTTGCTTGGCAGATTACCATTAACATATTAATTTATAACAGTATAGTTCAGATTAATAGTGACTTAATTTCAGTAGCATACGGAAACTTTGCTCCTCTGTAGCTCTGTTACCTGCTCTCCTTTGTGCTCTCATTTTCATAAAATTTACATCTTTATACATTGTGTACTAATCAGCACATATTTATAATTATTGCTTTCTGCATTTAGATAGGAGTAAAACAAGTTACAAGCACAAAATCATTTATATTGTCTTTTATATTTATATTTTATATTTATATATATCACATTACCACATTTTCTCTATGCATTCATCCATTGATGGACATTTAAATTATCTCCATGTCTTGGCTATTGTAAATAATGCTGCAGTGAACATGGGGGTGCAGATATCTCTTTGGTATATTGATTTCATTTCCTTTGGATGTACACCCAGTAGTGGGATTGTGGGGTGATAAGGTAGTTCTAGTTTTAATTTCTTGAGCCTCCATATTGTTTTCCATAGTGTCTGCACCAATTTACATTCCCACCAACAGTGCACAAGGGTTCCCTTTTCTTCACATCATTAGTCCTCAACAACATTTGTTATCTCTTGTCTTTCTGAGGATAGCCGTTTTAACAGGTGTGAGGTAATATCTCGTTGTGGTTTGATTTGCCTTTTCCTAATGATTAGTGATATTTAGTACCTTTTCATGTATCTGTTGGCCATTTGAATTCTTTGGAAAAAAATGTCTGTTCAACTCCTTTGCCCATTTTTTAATTGGATTATTTGCTTTTTTGCTGTTGAGTTGTATGAATTCCTTATATAGTTTGGCTATTTACCCCTTATCAGATCTGTGCTTTGCAAATATTTTCACTCATTCCATAAGTTGCCTACTTAATTTCTTTGAATATATTTAAAATAGATGATTTAAATTTGTTGTTTAACAAATCAAGTGTCTGTACTTTCTCTGAGGCAGTTAGTGATTGCTTCTGTGCTTGTGGGCCATATTTTCTTGTTGTTCTTTGTGTCTTTTAATTTTTTCGTTGAAAACTGTTTCATTGTTGTTTGTATGTTTAGTGATTTTTCTGAATTCATTTTGTGAAGTCTATATTCTTTTGTAGACTTCCTTATCTTTAATGATTGGGCAGAGGTTTCCTTAAATGCCTGGATCCAGTAAGTCTCCAGTCTCTGCCCAGGGGCTCTATGTGCATAGTGGGGCACACTGTCAACTTTCAGCCCGGCAGGTGAGAATTCTGCCTTAGCCTTTTCCCCAGTTGGCACAGAGCCTCACAGTGAGCCCGAGTGAGAGCTGAGGGTCTTCTCAGGGCTTACCTAAGCATGTGCACTGCCTGAGCAGTTAGTGCATGTGGCCTTCTGGATTCCAAGGAATACACTGCAACACTATAAAGCCCCTGTGGACATCTCATTACCGAGCTTTGTCTTTCAAGTTTTTAGTCTGTTGTTTGCTCCAACTGTTTGTTGCCACCGGCAGCTGTGAAGTTAAATGTCTACAATTGTTTCTGACCGCCAATCCTGGAAAAGAGGCTTTTTGTATTGGGAGCTGTGAGTCAGGTCAAATATAGACATTCTTGCAAATGGGATCTTCCAGGGAACTAGTGGACAGGTCAAATGACAATTTTCTGGGAATGAGGCCTTGGAAGCTTTTAAGTCCTGTTCTGCTCCCTTCACTGGCTTCCGGGCTTTTTGTGACAAGTGTGGGTTTTGTTTTTCAAGGCACTGGGAACTAATGAGTGGAGGTGGGACTAGAGGAAGTTAAAATGCCACAAAGCTTATGATTCTTACTGAGATTCAGCTGTTTTTGTGAGTAAATACTCCCTAATTTGCTCCAAGCCCCTGATTAATTTCAAAAGTTCTAAAAAAAAGTTGATTCTGATCAGTTTTGCTAGTTTTCTTGTTGCTTTTATGGGAAACGGTTTTGGAGGTGCTTGCTCTACTATTTTGCTGACATCTGGCCATTTCATTGGGGTGACATTGGTTAGTAAAATCACATGGATTTCAGGTGTACAATTCTGTATTACATCATCTATATCTCACATTGTGTGCTCACCACCCAGTTAGTTCTCCTTCCATCACCATATAACCCCCTTTATCCCTCTTCTACCACCCCTCCCCTTTTATCCTCTGGTAACCACTAAACTATCTTTGAGTTTTTGTTTTTCTGTTTGTCTTGTTCCTTTGTTGCTTTCAGTTTTATGTCCCACATATGAGTGAAGTCTTATGGTTCTTGCCTTTTTCTGTCTGACTTACTTCACTTAGCATGATAATCTCAAGATCCACCCATGTTGCAAATGGCAGTATTTCATCTTTTCTTATGGCAGAGTAATATTCCACTGTGTGTATATTATCACATCTTCTATATCCAATCATCCATCAAAGGGCACTTTGGTTGTTTCTGTTGTGTCACTGAAATTAACCCCTGGTCGTTTGCAAAAGGTGAAAAGAATTCACAGACTCAGCCTGAAATGAGGAGAGCAAGGAAGTAAATTTATTCAAGAAGAAAGAAGCTGACCTCTGCCAGGGCAAAGAACTGCACCTAACTTTAGGTTAGCTTTTTCTTATATAGGAAAGTGTAGGTAAATTTCCTTATGGCAGGAGATGTGACATATAGACTGAGGTTATTTGATTGACATATGTTGGTTATATAACCAGTTTCTTTCTTTCCCAGAATGCATACAGAAAAACCCACGGGGTGTGGGGGGAGACAAGCCTTAATGTTCATTCCATTCTAATTGCATTATAATTAGGCTGGAGTTCAACTAACGGGAAGGTTTTGGCAGTTTGCACATGTGTGAAGAACCAGTTAAAACCAGTTGGGTCTTATCTCCTCTTTTTATGAGGGTTTAGACATACAGGAACAGAAGCAATAGTCTTTCTTCTGGGGGAGTCCTGTGGAGACTTAAATAAAACATGTTTGATTCGAGGGAAGGGTATCTAGCTGTTGACATTTTGCAGCCTGATAGTAGTTGAGGTGCTTGGGAGAACTGTAAAGGGTCCCTTCTGTTTAGGAGTTAACTGGGCTGTTAGAGACCCCTCCCCCTCTAGGCTTTCAACAGTACTTAGTCCGACTTTACAACGTTAGACTTTAAGGGGCTGTAATGTGTAGAGGAGCCGGCCTGGGGGAGGTGCCAGTCCCTGTATTTTGAGTGCCTGCTGGATTTTTTCCTAAGTTGATAATACAGGAAATAATAGAATTGAGGTCAGACTCCAAAGCAATGGGCAGCAATTAGAGCCAGGGCATAGAGGTCTCCTGACAAAACTTTTCAGAGTCCTTTTTAAGTCTGATTTGTCTGTTTTACATTTCCTCTAAGGTATAGACCAATGGTAAGGAACAGACTGAGTAAAATGAGCCTAAATCTAGGGGCTTTTTATCTTTACAGCCAAGTAGGTATTAGAGGAAATAAATAGGTCCAGAGTGAGTGGTCAAGAAAGAATAAATGGCTTCTACATTAATAAGGAAATTAACAGGCTTACCTGCCACGTCAAGATCACCCACGGTTCCACCCCTGTGATGAGAAGAGTTTGGGAGCCTCTGGGAACTTCAGGTCCATTAGTCAATTACAGCCATTTGTGGGGAGAGAGTTGGTCCCTGCTCCCTTGGGAACAGGGGCAATCCCTCCTCCAGTGCCCTTTTAGTTTGCACAGGGGCATGGCTGCTTTGGAGGATTAGGACACTCCTTACTGCAGTGGTCTGGGCTTCCATATCCAAAGCAGGCTCCTTTTATTTGTCATTTCCTCTTCTGGGGTTTTTGGGGTGCCCTGAGGTGGCCTCAGCCCTGGGTTGTCTATAACTGCAGCCAAAAGTCTGGCCTGTCTCTGGCCTCATCTGTAGTCTCACTGTTCCTTTATTCCTCGTTGTCCCCTGCCTCGGTTGTTAAAGATATTTAAACAAATTTCCTGGCCTTCGCTAGGTTCCGTGTCTTTTCATTTAGATTCAACAATGGGTCAGAATTCCTTGCCAGGTTAGAAAAAAATTTAGGCTAAGCTTCTTTATATTGGCCTATACTCTGACACTGAGGAAGGCACATGAACCCCAGTAGTCCTAAAATACAGAAGTTTACATAACTATTAGCAAAGCTTAGTTTTTAGATTTAGTTTTTTCGGAATAACCAGGTCCTGATTGAGACAATATAAAACATAGAAAATTATTTTGATGACACATGTAATCTTTGTTCTTCAGGTAGAAAACTTTTTCATAATATTGGTAGTAGACCAATAGTCTACTACTAGACCAACTTTGTCTTGCTTGGCAGAGAGAGTAAACTCAACTTGAATTTTATACTCGCTTATCTTTGATATTTAAATTTACTTAGTTAATCGTATGTAACTTAACCATATTTAAAATTCTCTCAAAATTTTTCTTTACAAGCCTTCTACAGCTTTCCCAGTCCATCTTAATTTGTCTCTTTTCACTCACTCAGAAATAACTCTATTTAAGACAAACTACTTTCTTTTAGTTCCCTTAAAAATGTATTTTCATACCTTGTATCTTCTTTGAAACTACACATCATTATTTCCTTTTATATATTAATTAGAATCCATAACCTTCAAAACCTTAATTTTTACTGATGACCAAAAGTAAGTAATTAGCACTTCTGCTGGTAAATTGAGGAATATATTTTGTACCTTTCAAAAACATAGGCTTTTGTAGTACAATACAAGATATATTCATTAACAGATCTTAAGTTATCTTTTAATGTTCCTGTGGCAAGAAGATAAACTCTGACCAATCCAATAATTGACATTTCAGTATTTCGTTATTTTGAAACATGTAGTTAATAACTTTTACCATTCCACACAACTGAGCAAAACCAAGATCTTAAGTTACCAGTAGATGCTGAGAAATCACATCCAAACATCCCTATATACAATTATTACTGAAAATTCTTTTCTAAACCTTATTTCAGTTATTTAATAGTTCTTAACTCTGAGATTTCAAAGTTGATTATTACCCAAGCTATTTTCTTGACAAATTCTGTAATAGAGATAACATGAATTTATTTTTGTAAACTCAGGTAAAACAAAAGATACCATATTTAATGTTAATAACCTTAAACGATACGACTATTTAACTAAAAGTTAAACTAGCCTTTGTATCAAATATTTCTTAGATCATGTGATCCTGAGAAGTACTTGAGTTAGTTTTTATTATCTTAATTAATATAAGCTCTTAATCTCTTATTTTTAAGCCAATCAAACATTACAAAACTGGTAATACCATCTAGAGGCAACAACTTTGTGATATATAAAACACAGTCAAATACAAATATTAGAGACCATATATATAAACAGAGCCACCAACAATTACAGAGAGAACCTAAGATCTTATAGTTGCCCTCACAACTTCAAAGAGGCTGTGGGGTGGGGTGGGGCCTTGCCACCTGCGTTTAAAAGTGTCTTTTTTTCTCTTCAGTTACCTCAGCCTCAAGTAGCGGCTGCAGCAACCCTTTGTTTACATTTGAGGTTATCTGCAAGATGCTGAAAGTTACAGAAAGTTAGAAAAACTTTTTAAGACTTATTTTGGAAAGTTTCTGAATATAGAGTTGGTATACAAAACAATTTTAACTTCAAAAAAAGAACAATAATTTAAAGACCCATTAAAAGGCAACTTTTTCTTGGAGTTTAGAATGTATATGGGCCAAGCAGTGTTACAATAAAATATTACTGGCTTCTAATTACAAGTTGACCAGTTTGCTAATACACAACCTAGGGGGCTCTCAGAAGGTATAGATACAGAGCTCCCCATCAGTTTGGTGTCTAAGACACAAATAGAAAAGGAAGAAAAAAAAGAGAAAAGACAGACCAGGGGCAAAAAAACAAGTTAGTCACATAAACCAGTGTACTTACAGAACCAAATCCTCCTGAAATGAGGAGCTGGTGTTCAAAATCCGTTCTCTGACCAACCCAGCACTGCAGATTGGCCTCAGACAAGAGGCCCAGATTGGCACGAAGCCCAGATGGCATACAAGCCCAGAGCAGGTGCCTAAGAGAGGCTTTGACGGCAGAGACGAGGGAGTACAAGTTCCCAGCTTGAAGAATAGAGGGGCCATCTCCTATCACTGTGGAGGTAGTGGTTTGTGATAGCTGGGCCAGGAAATCGAGGGACGTCCCCCTGATTTTCCACCAGTTTCTGAGTGGTCTCTATCTCAGGAGTTATGGAATTAGTGCACGTTACCACGTACCTCAGAGAGAGAGAGAGAGAGAGAGAGAGAGAGAGAGAGAGAGAGAGAGAGACCAGTAGCTTTGAGAGCGTCCTCCCAGCTGCTAAGGCCAGGGGTCGTGGACCCAGAGTCATGGGCCAGGTCCGTGGAATTCCCGGCGCCCCATAGACATCCCCAGGCACATCCACACACAGACTGATGCGCCCGCTAGACCATTGGCGGTGCCTCGGGAAGGATCAGATTTAAAGCAAGAGTAAAGGACACAAGGAGCAAGAGGAGTGGGAGGGTTTAACACCCTCTGTGAGAAGCTCCTGAGGGAGAGAGAAGAAGGCAGAGTTGAACTCTCAGAGATGAGGAGGCAGAGTCGAACTCCTGGGTTTCAGCACCAAATGTTGAGTCTGAATTATTTTCTCCTTTTGCTAACGACCAGGGATTAATTTCAATGACACAACAGTTTCTGTGTCTTGGGTAAATAAAGCTGCAGTGAACATAGGGGTACATATATCTTTACAGGTAAATGTTTTCAGATTCTTTTTGGGTAGATACCCAGGAGAGGGATTGCTGGGTAGTATGGTAATTCTATTCTTAATTTTTGAGGAACCTCCACACTGCCTTCCATAATGGCTGTATCAATCTGCATTCCCAACAACAGTGTATGAAAGTTCCTTTTTCTCCACAGCCTCTCCAACACTTGTTATTATTTGTCTTTTGATGACAGCCATTCTAACTGGGGTGAGGTGGTATCTCATTGCGGTTTGGATTTGCTTTTCCCTAATAGTGAAGTTGAACATTTTTCTTATATATCTGTTGGCCATTTGTATGTCTTCTTGGGAGAAGTATCTGTTCGGGTCCTCTGCCATTTTTTAATTGAATTGTTTTTTGTTGTTGTTGAGTTGTACGAGTTCTTTATCTATTTTGGATACTAGGGCCATATGGGAAATACTGTCTGCAAATATCTTCTCCCATTCGGTTGGTTGCCTCTTTGTTTTGTTAATGGTTACTTTTGCTGTGCAGAAGCTTTTTAGTTTGATACAGTGTCGTGCAGGAGACCCTGCTCGCTGCGCCATTTGTCGTGCGGGGCAGCCTGCGGGGGTCTTAGCTCCCACTCCCCACATAAGAATGAAGGATATGGCAAGGCCAAAAAGGAACACCCATGGAGCCATAGGTAGGGGAGTCATACCACTATAGTCTCACTGGAGGCTGCATCCACACGACCTGCAACCTGCTGTCCGTTTCTCTGCCTGCCAGCCAACCAACTAACCAATCAGTGCAGCTGCGGCAGTTATATCAGTGGCTAAATGGCTAACTGGTTACAGCTGACGGCCAACTAGCCACAGCTGACGGCCATCTACTACCCGAGTCAACACCTTTCCATGTGAGGCTGAGAGCCTGTAAACTACTTTCTGGGGCTCCGTCCCCACACTCCACCCCTAAAGGGTCTTGCCTCACAATCTACGAGACAAGCATCTTCCGCGAGGGTCCCTGTGCCATATTAGCTTACAGGCACCTACGGACGGAAAGAAACAGTAGTCTTAGGAACTAACGATGGCAAATCCCTTCCATCTGGGAGGATACATGCTAGCTTTTTGTCCTGGGAAAGGAGGGACGCTGCCACTGGCACCTTTCCCGGTTTGTGGTACCAGACCTTTATGGCAGTGCTTGGGGTCCCTTGCATAATTTCAACATGTAACAGGACAGGAGACCCCATAATAGGCCATAGTGAGAGCACATAGGTTCCCCACAAAATCATCCCAGTGTCGGGACCTCTGTATACTACAGTCACTTGCGGTGGCCACTCAGCCACCACCCCTGGCGTCACTTGCAAATCATGAGTCAAACCAGCCCCGATGGGGCTATCAGGCCCACCCACCGACAGTGGCGGCTTTTGACCTGCCAGAGCCAAGTCCATTGCTGCCGTTCCCCTGCTTTCAAGCATGTGGGTGCTGGCAGCAAAATGTTCCCATTTCTGCTGTAGCCTGGCTTTAACAGAGTCTCACTTGTGGTAACTTATAATTGAATGGGAGCGGCCGTTCGATGTAGCAGAGCTTCTACTGGTGCGGGCCCTCCCTTCCGTGGTCTCTCATTCAGGACTCTCAAGACGTCCCATAGACATGAGGCCCAGTCACGCATTGTGGGAGGGTGTTTTTACACCCGGAGGCCTTGCTTCAAAAGGTTGTTGTAGCGTTCAATCATGCCAGCTGCTTGTGGGTTATATGGGGTATGAAACAACCATTGTACGTCCATCCTGGCAGCCCAGCACTGCACTTCTTGCCCCGTAAAATGGGTACCCCTGTCACTTTCAATGACTTGAGGGCTCCCATAGAGGGCGCACAGCCATGTAAGGGCGACCACTGTATGCCGCTGATACACAGCCGGACAGGGCCAAGCAAACATCAACCCCTTAGCAGTGTCCACTACTGTAAATGCGTATATCGCATTGCAGGCCTTAGGCAGGGGTCCAATGTAATCCACTTGCCAGCAAGTGAGGGGCACCCTCCCTCGCATAATCTGCTGTGTCTCCCAGAGGACCCTCCACCTTTGGGAGCTGTTCTGGGCACAGATGGCACAATCATAGCAGGCATCTGCTATCTCCTGCCATTTCAAAGGCAGACCCCAGCATCTGCTCACCTGCCACATGGTTCGGCTTCCAGCGTGCTGCAATTTCCTGTGCAGCCAGTGAGCCACATCAGTGGCAGGAGCCCGCTCTAACCATCGTACCCGTGCTAGGGCGTCTGCTTCATCATTACCTGGGGACACTAAGGGGGAGCGACCTGTGACATGCATTCAGGTCACCTCCTTTCTCTGCCCTAGGTCCCAGAGGTCCTGCCACATGGCTTGACCCCACAGTGGACGGTGTCCCACCAACCAGTTTTGGTGTTTCCACATAGGGAGCCACAACGTTAGGCCCCGGAACACCGCCCAGCTGTCAGTACAAATAACTAGGGACCCGAGCTCGTGGCTGATTGTCATCCACACAGCCTGTAGCTCAGCCCACTGACTACTTTGGCCCATCCCAGTATCAAACCAAATGGTGTCTATTTTCGGCTGCACACGAATAACCGTCCAAACGGCTGCAGCTCCCTGGCTAGAACCATCAGTAAACCAGGCATCCTCAGGTACTGGGAACTGTCCTTCTCTGTAGGGCGAGGGCTCCAAGTCCTCCTCTCTGGGCAGAGTGCTTGGTCAGCCTGGGCCACAAGCTCCACAGGCCCCAGGACCTGTTGTAGCTCTGTGCTCAAAGGGCTTGAACTAAGGGTTCTACGTTGCTCCAAGCAAGCACCCCACTTGGCGAGGGTGGTGGTCTGTGCCACCCCTATTTTGGGTCCCTGGGTCCATGTACGGACCCACCCCTGGACGGGATAGGTTGTTCGAACCAACACCCATGCCGTTCCTGTGATGGCTTCTATGGCTACTAGGGCTGCGTACACAGCAGCCAGCTGTTTCTGTATTAGAGAGTAGTGGACTTCTGCTCCTTTCCACAATTGGGACCAAAATCCCACTGGCAGCCAGAGATGCTCCTGCTGTTGCCAGAGGCCCCAACCATACCCTCTTGGGTTACTTGAACATCAAGTTCAAATGGGCAGCCAGGGTCCACTACTTGCAGAACCTGTGCCTGCTGCACTGCCCATTTTGTGGCAACAAAGCCTTACTCTATAGCCTCTGTTCAATCCCATGAGGCACCCCCTTTTTTTTTTTTATCATATTATACAAGGGCCTTGCCATTTGTGCTAAATGGGGTACAAACGCCCGCCAATATCCTAGCAGACCCAAATACGTCAGCAGTTGGGAGACCTTGGTCGGCTGGGGAAAGGCTTGTATTTTGTCAATGATTGCCTCAGGTAAGATCTTTGTCTTACCCGACCACACAACACCCAAAAACTTGATGGATAAGTCAGGGCCTTGGACCTTTTCCTCATTCACCACCCAGCCACATGACTTCAGGTGGCAGAGAAGAGAGGGAGCTGCTTGCTCTAAATCTGAAAGAGAATCTGAGGTTAACAGAATGTCATCAACATAATGAAACAAGGCCACAGAGGATGGGTGATCCCACTGTGCCAAATCCTGGGCCACGAGCCCGTGGCAGATAGTGGGGCTGTGCAAGTATCCTTGCGGAAGGACTTGAAAAGTCCACTGCCGCCCATTCCATGTAAAAGCAAACTGCTCTTGATACTCGGGTGCAATGTCAATAGAGAAAAAAGCATTGGCCAAGTCCACTACATAGTGATATGTCCCCAGGTGGACAGTCAGACGATCCATTAAATCATGAATTGAAGGCACTGCAGCGTGCAAGGGTGGCGTCACCTTATTTAACTCCCTATAGTCCACAGTCATTCACCAGGTCCCATCTGGCTTCTTGACAGGCCATACTGGGGAGTTAAAGGGACTGTGCGTTGGCCTCACAATATGTGCCTTCCCCAATTCCAATATTGTACAACTAATCTCCTCCTGCCCTCCTGGCAGGTGGTACTGTCGCACTGTAACCATGCGCCAGGGCTGTGGCAACACTTGAGGAGGGTGGAGAGCATGCCCGCGTGTCACCGCTTTCACCACCCGGATCTGGAGACGGAACTCTCCTACCGAGGTCTGTAAGCTGAGGCCATGAAGCACGTCCACCCCTAGAATATACTCCGGAACGGGGGAGACATAAACCTTGTAGGTACGAGGGGGAAGCCTTCCTATACCCAGTGGTAAGGAAACGGCTTTCACAGTCACAGTCTTTCCCCCGTAGCCATCAATGCAGACTGCTGGTCCAGGGAACAGTTCTGGGTTCCCATAAACAAGACTGCAATCTGCGCCAGTGTCAACTCGGGCCAAACCCTCTGCACATTAGAAGGGGACCAATGTATGGACAGTTCCACGTGGGGCCTCTGGTCCCCACTTGTCCCCTCTGACTGGGTACCTTGGCCCCACCCCTAATCAAGCTGAAAGGAGTCGGCCTCAAGAGGCTGCATGAAGTCCTGGAGGGATACAGGTCGCGCTTTCCCAGACTCCTCCTTTATGCTTCTCCAGAATTGCTGTTCCGGACGCAACTTTTCCAAAGTTCCAGCAGGAGTGCATTGGGTTGTCGGTCTATTTTTTCCTGATCGACCCCTGCTGCCACGAGATCACGCCACATCTGTGCGTGTGTTACTCTCTGAGGCCCGCGACCTCGCCCCTTTGCTTTTGATTTGGGCTTCCAGGTCTCAACTGCACGGACCTCCTGTCTTAACTTCCTTCGCCTCCAGCTTTCAACGTCCCCTAGGGTGGCCATGGCAATTATAACTTCATGGATCCGCTGCCCCACATAGGGTGTAAGAATGGCAACCAAGGATCCAAAAGTACTCGCAGGTGCAGTATCCAAAACCAAATCTCTCATGCTGGCTGTAAAAAGCTCATCAACCGGCCCCGGCATTTTAGGGTTGAAAATAGTGTGTCTCATACCCATTTCACGGATGATTTGTGTAAGTTCTGTATATGACTGCCATCGACTCACAGTGTCTGGCAGTTCGCCAGCCTGTCCCCATACTGTGCGTACCGCAGCAGTGAGCCACTCCATTAGAGAGTGGTTGCCCTGGTTGTGGGCCAACCTGTGGCAGTTCTGTAATCTTTGTCACAGAGACGGATGCACTGTCACGAAGGCTAGCTTTTCCATCTCGCCTGGGAGCAGAGAATGTTGTCTGCTCCCTCTTCCCATAAACATAGTAGCCAAGCCGAGACTGGCTCTCCAGGGCGCTGTCTGTACTGCCTCCCTAGCTCCTGCAACTCAGTGGGAGTGTAAGGGGTGTAGGTTGTGAACTCAGTCACAGCTGGGTTGCCGGCAGCAATGCCCCCGGGGCCCAAAGGTTGCTCACATTTTACCCTTTGCTTCAAGATTGGCCGGGCTTGGGGGTTGGGAGCTACATTGTCTCCACTCGCTTCCACTGCCTCTGCCTCAGAGTCTCCAGTATGGGGCCCCTCCTCCAACAGTTGGACTGAGTTTCCAGTGCCTCCAACCCGGACACCTGGTCCAGCACCTGGGCTATTTCATGAAGCGCATTTTCCATGTTGAGACTCAACATCCAGCCCACGTGGCCGGCTGTAGCCTTCTCCTCCTCCGGCAACCGCTCAGCCAGAGCCTGCAGGGCCCTCTCCACGCTGGCTGGAGAGCCATCCATGTCCTCCCACCCCTCCTTGGGGGTCCAACTCCTGAGAACAGTGGCCACTGGGCACCACACACTGTGTGGGAGCCACGTGTCCTCCTGCCCAGAGTCAGACACCATTCCTACCTGGTCGGAATCTTGCTCACCGTGCCAGGCGTCTGAGTGGGTGGAGGCCTCTGTGTAAGATGTCTGCAACCCGCGGAGCCTATAGCAGCAGCCTACCAAAAAGCCGGTGATGCCTGCTATGGCCAACAGGGTGACATGCCATCCAGAGGCTCGAAAGTACCACCAATTCAACGAAGGGTCACATCTCTCCCAGGCAGACTGTGCTTCCCGTCTCTGGCACTGCTCCTCATGGGCTTCCCGAGACTGAGTTTTCACACGCACAGACTGCTTTTCCATCCCTCAGAGAGCTTTGGCCAGCGCCATACCCTGCTCGCTGAGCCATTTGTCGTGCGAGGCGGCCTGTGGGGTCTCCGTTGCTGCTCCCCACATAAGAACGCAGGACATGGTGAGGTCAAAAAGGAACACTCACAGAGCCATAGATAGGGGAGTCATACCATTATAGTCTCACTGGAGGCTGCATCCACACGACCTGCAACCTGCTGTCCGCTTCTCTGCCTGCCAACCAACCAACTCACCAACCAGTGCAGCCGCAGCAGTTATATCAGTGGCTAATTGGCTAACTGGCTACAGCTGACGGCCAATCAGTCACAGCTGACGGCCATCCACTACCCGAGTCACACCTTTCCACGTGAGGCTGAGAGCCTGGAAACTGCTCTCTGGGACTCTGTCCCCACATACGGTCCCATTCATTTAGTTTTGCTTTTACTGCCCTTGCTTTTGAGGTCAAATTCATGAAATCATTTCAGAACCCATGGTCCGTAAGTTTTGTACCTATGCTTTCTTCTATGCAGTTTATTGTTTTAGATCTTATGTTTAGGTCTTTGATCCATTTTGAGTTAATTTTAGTATACGAGTGGTGACAGCAATCTAGTTTCATTCTTTTGCATGTGGGTTTCCAATCCTCCCAGCGCCATTTATTGAAGAGGCTGTCTTTCCTCCATTGTATGTTTTTGGCTCCTTTGTTGAAAGTTATCTGCCCATATATATGTGGGTTTATTTCTGTGTTTTCAATTCTATTCCATTGGTCTGTGTGTCTGTTTTCCTGCCAATACCATGCTGTGTTGATTATTGTTGCCCTGTAATACCAGCTGAAGTCAGGGAGTGTGATACCTCTAGCATTATTCTTTTTTCTTAGGATTGCTTTGGCTATTCGGGGTCTTTTGTGGTTCCATACAAATCTGATGATTTTTTTTGGTTTTGTTTTATTTCTTGAAAACATACCATTGGGATTTTGATGGGGATTGTATTAAATCTGTATATTGCTTTGGGTAGTACGGCCGTGCTCTTTTTGAGAGCACTTCTTTGTTATCTCTTTAAACTTAGAAGGCACATAATTTTTGATTCAATACATTTAATTTCTGGAGTCTATCTTTCAAATATGGTCACATGTTTGGGTAAAGACCCTTGGTCAAGAATGCCCACTGAGGAGTGTTTGTGGTCAGCATACTATACCTGAGGGCCTTTTGCTAGGGGGCTTACCATGCATGTGACAATCCAGACACCTGCAGCTATTATAGACATGAGAAGTTGCCCAGAGTAAAGAGCAAGTTGAAAACTGTGTGTGAAGTGTAAGTCCTTTAGTTCAGAAAAAGAATCCTGTATGTACATGTAAATAATTTCATGAACACAGAGAAACTTGGAAAGGTTGCTGTGGGGACAGAGCCCCAGAAAGTAGTTTACAGGCTCTCGGCCTCACGTGGAAAGGTGCTGGCTCGGGTAGTGGATGGCCGTCAGCTGTGACTGATTGGCCGTCAGCTGTAGCCAGGTAACCAATTAGCCACTAATATAACTGCTGCAGCTACGGAGGAGAACCGAGGAGAGTCGAGGAGAGTGGAGGAGAGTCATCGGTCAGTTGGCAGAAAAACGGACAGCAGGTCGCACGTCCAGTGAACCCAGCCTCCAGTGAGACCATAGTGGTATGACTCCCCTACCTATGGCTCCATAGGTGTTCCTTTTTGGCCTCACCATGTCCTGCATTCTTGTGTGGGGAGTGGGAGCAAAGACCACGCAGGCTGCTCCGCACG
The DNA here is from genome assembly GCF_036562045.2 of Rhinolophus sinicus. Taxonomy (NCBI): domain Eukaryota; kingdom Metazoa; phylum Chordata; class Mammalia; order Chiroptera; family Rhinolophidae; genus Rhinolophus; species Rhinolophus sinicus. Next base: position 66,681,630 of record NC_133757.1, read on the forward strand.
ACAAATGGCGCAGCGAGCAGGGTCGCCCGCACGACAAATGGCGCAGCGAGCACGGTATGGTACCGGCCGAAACTCACTGAAGGATGGTCAAGCAGTTTATGCGTACAAAAGTTCAGCTTCGGGAGGCCCACGAGGAGCTATGCCGGGAGCAAGAGGCACGGTCTGCCTGGGAGACGCAAGCCTCCAGATGGCACACCACCCTCTTGGCCATGGAAGGCATTGCCTTCATTTTGGTGATCTGCTGCAGCCTTAAGCTCTGAGGATTGTGGCATTACACACCAAGGCCACCACCCACTCGGACACCTGGCACGGTGAGCAAGATTCCGACCAGGTAGGAATGGCGTCTGACTCTGGGCAGGAGGACGTGTGGCCCCCACACAGTATATGGTGTTTGGTGGCCACTGTTCTCAGGAGTTGGACCCCTAAGGAGAGGTGGGAGGACATGGACGGCTCTCCAGCCAGCGTGGAGAGGGCCCTGCAGGCTCTGGCTGAGCGGTTGCCGGAGGAGGAGAAGGCTACAGCCGGCCGAGTGGGCTGGATGTTCCTCACGGCCTTGAATCTCAACTCGGAAAATGTGCTGAATGAAGTGTCCCGGTTGGAAGCGCTGGAAACCCGGGTCCGCCTGTTAGAACAGGGGCCCCAAGGTGGAGACTCTGAGGCAGAGGCGGAGGAAGCGAGTGGAGACAATGTAACTCCCAACCCCCAAGCCCGGCCAATCTTTAAGCAAAGGGTAAAACGTGAGCAACCTTTGGGCCCCGGGGGTATTGCTGCCGGCAACCCAGCTGTGACTGAGTTCACAACCTACACCCCTTACACTCCCACTGAGTTGCAGGAGCTAGGGAGGCAGTACAGACAGCGCCCTGGAGAGCCAGTCTCGGCTTGGCTACTACGTTTATGGGAAGAGGGAGCAGACAACATTCTCTGCTCCCAGGCGAGATGGAAAAGCTAGCCTTCGTGACAGTGCATCCGTCCCTGCGACAAAGATTACAGAACTGCCACAGGTTGGCCCACAACCAGGGCAACCACTCTCTAATGGAGTGGCTCACTGCTGCGGTACGCACAGTATGGGGACAGGCTGGCGAACTGCCAGACACTGTGAGTCGATGGCAGTCAGAACTTATGCAAATAATCCGTGAAATGGGTATGAGACATGCTATTTTTAACCTCAACATGCAGGGCCCAGATGACGAGCTTTTTACAGCCAGCATGAGAGATCTGGTTTTGGATACTGCACATGCAAGTGCTTTTGGATCCTTGGTTGCTATTCTTACACCGTATGTAGGGCGACGGATCCATGAAGTTACAACTGCCATGGCCACCCTAGGGGATGTTGAAAGCTGGAGGCGAAGGAAGTTAAGACAGGAGGTCCGTGCAGTTGAGACCTGGAAGCCCAAACCAAAGGTAAAGGGGCGAGGTCGCGGGCCTCAGAGAGTAACACGCGCACAGATGTGGTGTGATCTCATGGCAGCAGGGGTCGATAGGAAGAAAATAGACCGACAACTCAATGCACTCCTGCTGGAACTTTGGAAACAGTTGCGTCTGGAACAACAATTCCAGAGAAGCATAAAGAAGGAGTCTGGGAAAGCACGACCAGTGTCCCTCCAGGACTTCATGAAGCCGCTTGAGGCCGACTCCTTTCAGCTGGATTAGGGGTGGGGCCAAGGTACCCGGTCAGAGGGGATGAGCAGGCACCGGAGGCCCCATGTGGAACTGTCCATACATTGGACCTGTGCCTAAGGCCCGCAATGCGATACACGCATTTACAGCAGTGGACACTTCTACGGGGTTGATGTTTGCTTGGCCCTGTCATGCTGCGGATCAGCAGCATACAGTGGTCGCCCTTACATGGCTGTGCGCCCTCTATGGGCACCCCCAAGTCATTGAAAGTGACAGGGGTACCCATTTTACGGGGCAAGAAGTGCAGCGCTGGGCTGCCAGGATGGATGTGCAATGGTTTTTTCACACCCCGTACAATCCACAAGCAGCTGGCATGAGTGAACGCTATAATGGCCTTTTGAAGCAAGGTCTCTGGGTGTCGAAACACCCTCCCACAATGCGTGACTAGGCCTCGCGTCTATGGGACATCCTGAGAGTCCTGAATGAGAGACCACGGAAGGGAGGGCCCGCACCAGTAGAAGCTCTGCTACATCGAACGGCCGCTCCCATTCAATTACAAGTTACCACCAGTGAGACTCTGTTAAAGTCAGGCTACGGCAGAAATGGGAACATTTTGCTGCCAGCACCCACATGCTTGAAAGCAGGGGAAAGGCAGCAATGGACTTGGCCCTGGCAGGTCAAAAGCCCCCACTGTCGGTGGTTGGGCCTGATAGCCCCATGGGGGGCCGGTTTGACTCATGATTTGCAAGTGACGCCAGGGGTGGTGGCTGAGTGGCCACCGCAAGTGACTGTAGTATACAGAGATCCCAATACCGGGATGATTTTGCGAGGAAACTATGTGCTCTCACTATGGCCTATTATGGGGTCCCCTGTTCTGTTACATGTTGAAACTATGCAAGGGACCCCAAGCACTGCCATAAAGGTCTGGTACCACAAACCGGGAAAGGTGCCAGTGGCAGCGACCCTCCTTTCCCAGGATAAAAAGCTAGCATGTATCCTCCCAGATGGAAGGGATTTGCCATTGTTGGTTCCTAAGACTACCATTTCTTTTCATCCGTAGGTGTCAGTAGGCTAATATGGCATAGGGACCCTTGTAGAAGACACTTGTCACATAGATTGTGAGGCGAGACCCTGTAGGGGTGGAGTGTGGGGACAGAGCCCTAGAAAGTAGTTTACAGGCTCTCGGCCTCACGTGGAAAGGTGCTGGCTCGGGTAGTGGATGGCCGTCAGCTGTGACTGATTGGCCGTCAGCTGTAGCCAGTTAGCCTATTAGCCGCTAATATAACTGCTGCAGCTACGGAGGAGAACCGAGGAGAGTGGAGGAGAGTCATCGGTCAGTTGGCAGAAAAACGGACAGCAGGTTGCACGTCCAGTGAACCCAGCCTCCAGTGAGACCATAGTGGTATGACTCCCGTACCTATGGCTCCGTGGGTGTTCCTTTTTGGCCTCACCATGTCCTGCGTTCTTGTGTGGGGAGCGGGAGCAGAGACCCTGCAGGGCTCCCTACACGACAAATGGCGCAGCGAGCAGGGTCTCCCGCACGACACTTGCACAGAGGAAACTGTCAATAGTGATGTCTCTGGGGAGGGGCTGGAGCCTGGGGTGGGATGGGATGTACATTGTCTTGTATAATCTTTTGTACTGTTGGTACCATGCTAAGGTCTAGCTGCCTGCCACTTGAAAAAGTTATAAATCGAGAGACAAGGTTGGTGGAAAGAAAAGCAGGGTTATTCAGGATGCCGGCATTCTGGGAGGATGGCAAACTCCTGTCCAAAGGCCATCTCCTCGTTCCTAGACTGGGCAGACAACTTTATACCGTGTTTCCCCGAAAATCAGACCTAGCCAGACCGTATTAATTTTTGCTCCAAAAGACACATTAGAGCTGATGGTCCAGCTAGGTCTGGTTTTCGGGGAAACACAGTAGGTACACAAGAAGAAACACAAAGAAAAGGAGGAGTCAGTCAGGCAGGTCTGAGGGCTGATATCCTTTCTGGGGTCTGGTCTGTCTGAAGATAATGTTATTTCCAGACTCGGCTACTGCGGTGTGGGGACAGAGCCCCAGAGAGTAGTTTACAGGCTCTCGGCCTCATGTGAAGGGGTACTGGCTCGGGTGGTGAATGGCCATCGGCTGTGGCTGATTGGTCGTCGGCTGTGGCCGGTTAGCCAATTGGCCGCTGGTATAACTGCTGCGACTACGGAGGACTGCCGAGGATTGCCGAGGAGCCGAGCAGAGCCAAGCAGAGCCGAAGAGAGCGGAAGAGGAGAGCCAAGAGAGAGGAACAGAGGAGAGAGTGGAGGAGAGTCGTTGGTCGGTCGGTTGGCGGAAAGGCGGACGGCAGGTCACGCGTCCGGTGGACCCAGCCTCCAGTGAGACCGTGGTGGTATGACTCCCCTACCTATGGCTCCGTGGGTGTTCCTTTTCGGCCTCACCATATCCTGCGTTCTTGTGTGGGGAGCGGGAGCAGAGACCCCACAGGCCGCCCCGCCTGAAAGATGGCGCGGCGAGAAGGCCTCCGCACACGACAAATGGCGCAGCAAGCAGGGTCTCCCCCACGACATGCGGCCTGGGACTTTATGCGCCATGAGTAAAAACTGCACTTCAGGGATGGTGTGGGGGCAGAGCCCCAGAAAGTAGTTTCCAGGCTCTCGGCCTCACATAGATAGGTGCTGGCTCAGGTAGTAAATGGCCATCAACTGTGATGGGATGGCCATCAGCTGTGGCTAGTTGGCCGTCAGCTGTAACCAGTGAGCCATTGGCCACTAATATAACTGCTGTGGCTGTGCTAGCAAAGAGAGGAAAGAATGGGGGCTAGCAAGAAGATGGCGGCTGGGCTGGCAAGTGTGGATGGCGGTTTGCGGACAGTGTGGATCCAGCCTCCAGTGAGAGTATAGTGCCGCCAGAGAGAATATAGTGGTATGACTCCCCTACCTATGCCTCCGTGGGTGTTCCTTTTTGGCCTCACCATATCCTGCGTTCTTGTATGGGGAGCGGGAGCAGAGACCCCGCAGGTCGCCCGGCATGACAGATGGTGTAGATGCCTGATCACTGCGCTGTACAACTGAAGCTGAATAATAATGAATGCCAATTATAATGAAGCGGAGTACAGCATAAGGAATAGAGACAGTGGAAATGTAACGGCTATTTGTGAGGTCAGAGGGATAGTGGATGGGGGGAGTGGGGTTATCACTTTGTGAGGGGTGTAAATGATAAATGTCTCAGTATTACATTGTTTTGTACACCTGAAACTAATGGAAAAACACACACACAAAAACAATAAAAACTGAGAGGGAGTTGCAAATTGGACTCTGGTGTCCAGGTGCCTGAGGATTAAGAAATTTCCCTTTCCAGGTTAGGATTCTGCTGATTAAGTAGATTAATGAGGTACATGTAGATTTAAGAAAGGGAACAAAACAAAGTTTTTAAGTCAATCAGTGAGGGGAGAAACAAAGAGAAAACAGCTGAATATCAGGGTAGCTCTAACTGCAAATGAGCTAAGTGTAAATATAAGTAGCTAGAGGGCAAGCTATGAGGTAAGTCAAACTGCAAACGAGCTAAGTCTAATTGCGTTATTGATTCCCGAATTTTACCCTTACATTGTTGAGTATTTTCTCATGATCATATATTGTGTTTTCAATTCTAAAATGGGTAAAATAAGCAAGCAAACTCGGCAAATAAATGTGGGAATGCATGGACAGACCCTGAACAGGTAGATCTGGTCTCTTCCCCTTCCTGGGGGCCCTGGTTCTGGTTAGGAGAATGAAGAATCCTTCTCTACAGGCCATGCCCAACACTTTCCCCCATACAGGGGTCCCCAGGAAGGAAGTGAGACCCAGAGGGGAAAGGGCACACTCTCTGGTCTCAGCTCTGTGACTGTACTTGGTATTCTCAGGATAGGCCTGTCCAGCCTCGGCCCTGGGTTGCCACTTGCATAGTGATGGCCAGGGATTGGGGGCGCTTGTCAGGGGGCCATACCTGTCTGGGTGAGAGGAAAGGGTATGGCAGCATCATTCAGAGCCTGTGATTCTGGGAACGACTGTGAAAGAACCCCCCTGGGGACATTTGTGTCTGCTCTAGGAATAGGCGTGTGCACAGAAGCACACATGGGCTCGTGCACACACAGGTCACCTCAGGTCCAGTTACCATCGAGTCTCTGTACACCAGCCTGTAGCATCATTCTCTCTCTCTGGCTCCAGACAGGCTCTGGCTTTGCATAGATGCTCAGGGGCAGCAGCCTCAGCCCTCCCTAGGGAGGAGGGCACAACTCCCAAAGGTCCATAGCCTGCTCACACGTCCGTCCGTCAGCTGACCGGCCTGCTCTCTGACACTCGCTCCCCTTTGGGGACAGAGCCAGGAGTGCAGTTTCCAGGCTCTCTCCCTCATGTGGAAAGGTGCTCACTCGGGTACTAAATGGCCGTCAACTGTGATTGGATGGCCATCAGCTGTGGCTAGTTGGCCATCAGCTGTAACCAGTGAGCCATTGGCCACTAATATAACTGCCATGGCTACACTAGCAGCAAATGGGGGCTAGCAAGAAGATGGTGGCTGAGCTGGCAAGAGCAGATTGCAGCTAGCAAGTGAGGTTGGTTGCCAGAGAGAAGTGGATGGCAGGTTGAGGATAATGTGGCTCCTGCTTCCTGTGTCTCCAACCCAGCCGCCAGCGAGAATACAGTGGTATGACTCCCCTACCTTTGGCTCCATTGGTGTTCCTTTTTGGCCTCACCATGTCCTGTGTTCTTATGTAGGGAGCGGGACCAGAGGCCCTGCATAAGTCCGTGCATGACATTCCCTGTGGGGACAGAGCCAGGAGAGCAGTTTCTAGGTTCTTGACCTCACATGGAAAGATGCTGGCTCGGGTATTAGATGGCCATGAGCTGTAATCAGATGGCCATCCGCTGTGGCTGGGTAGCCATCAGCTGTTACCAGTTAGCCATTAGCTACTAATATAACTGCCATGGCTACACTGGGGATTGGTTGGTTGGCAGAGAAGTGGATGGCGGGTTGCAGCTAGCAAGTGCGGTTAGCAAGCGGATTACACTGCGGATTGTGTTGAGCCTACTTTCTGTGTCTCGCCTGGCCACCAGCAAGACAGGGGTGTAGGAAGACCCCTTGTTGAGGTACTGGTGGATGTTTGCTTTTGTGTCTCAACCAGCCACCAGCGGGAATATAGTTGTATGAACCCCCTATCCCTGGCTCCGTTGTTGTTCCTTTTGGCCTCACCATATCCTGCGTTCTTGTGCGGTGAGTGGGAGCTGAGACCCTGCATGACCGTCCCCTATGCCCCTCCCCTGCTCAGATGCCCATCTGGCTGTCAGGGTGTCCCTGTCCATCACAGATAGCCTCCCCTTTTTGAGAAAGAGGGCTAGGGGAGCATCCATGGGACCCTCACAATTACCCTGGAGCCTTTTCAGGGTTGCAGGACTGTGTGTAGGTATGGAGATGGAACAGTGAACAAGGAGGTCGGGGAGAGACCCAGATTCTCTCTCCAAACCCAGAACAAAATATAGCTAAGCTGTCTAAAAGCGTAATGTTAACTCTCCAAAATAGCTGAAGTCAGTAAAGTAAAAGGAGAAGCTCCAGCATAGGAGAACATATGTTCTTTCTTGGTTAAAACCTTTTCCTGAAGGTGGAACTCAGGCGCACCTATGTCAGGCCCTGGCATACCTCTGCCTCTCAGCCCCTGCCTCCTGTTGGGCCAGGGGCTGAGCTGGGCTTAGGTCATGCCCAAGGTGTCCAAGGGGTGGGTCTCCGTGAGCTCTCTCCTGAGCAACTGAGGACATGCCTCCGTTTTCCCTTGCAAAGAGGAAGGCAATGGCAGTCCTGGGACATGTGTGCACAGAGAAATGTCTTGGTGGCTGGGGCGTGTGTGTGTGTGTGGGGGTCCCCGAGGACTCCTATGGGGAGGATCAGCCCAGGAGGAGGAGAAGAGCCCCGGCCAAGGTAGCCCTGACCACTTCCTCCCAATGCGGGCTGGTCTCGAACACCCTCCACCCACCCCCCAACCTCACCCAGGCCAGCTAGTCCTGAGCAATCTCTCTCTCTCTCTCTCTCTCTCTCTCTCTCTCTCTCTCTCTCTCTCTCTCACAAGTGACCTCAAATGTGCATTCTCTGGCAGACTCTCCTCTGAGAACTGTGGGCAGCAGCCAGGTGACCTTCTGCAGAGGAGAGGGGAGGGCAGTCACTGACCTGGCCCCACCACACCTTCTCTAGGCATCCCTAGGTGGTGTCAGGTCCCCCAGGGTCTTCCCTGTTCCCAGAACAACAAAATGAGAAACCTGACCTAGATGTCTTTGTGATGGAGCACTTTACAGTTGTTCAGCTGTTTTCAGGCTTCCTGGGCCCTGCCCACAGGGCAGAAAGCACATGGGACCCAGGGTCTCACAGTGACTCTGGCCTCTCCAGGACTGGTATGCAGGATGGCCCCTGCCCTCCTCCTGGCTGATCTGCAGGTGCACAGAGGGCAGGTGACCTCAGCCTCCACCTGGCCCAGCCCCCGCCTAGGTAGGGAAACTGAGGCCAGAGAGGGTACAGGGTGGAGGCAGCACCATCTCCTCCCTTTGCAGTGGCCAGGCCAAACATCCTAACAGTGGCGGCAGCAATGGACACTAGGACAGGACACTGCGTGCCCAGCAGGCAGGACAGAGGATCTTCATAGGACCCTATGGAACCAGAGGCAGGGGCTGCAGAGACACACGAGGCCAGACGCTGCCACCTGCGTGGGCCCTGGGGACCATCTGCCTGCACTGGGGTCACATGACCCTAATGACCAAGGTGCTGGAGGTAGATGGGGCAGCAGCAACAGCACAGCACAGCCTTTCCCACATGGAGACCACAAGAACTGGAGGGGCATGCTGTTCTTGGGGACACCCAACTCAGAGGGGAGCGGTGACAGGGGCTGGCCCCGAGCCTCAGCCACCCCTGCCAGGCTCCTGGACCTGCCCGCTCTGCCGGCTCCACCTGTGGGCCCCGCAGTCTCAGGAGCTCACTCTGCAGAATCAGAGGTGGCTGGCTAATGGCTCTTATCGATTACTAGTCCAGATGAGGAGACTGAGGCACACAGAGGGGCAGCTGCAGGGCTCTACCACGAGCCTGTGTCCGCAGCCCAGCAGGGGCCAGTCCACCACCTGAAAACACATCCCAATGCCATGCAGTGGCCTGTTCCATAGTCACTGGGCTGGCCCGCACCCTTCATCCTGTGCCAGGAGGAACTAGTTGTGCATTCTGGCATCTGTTTATTCTTTATGCAAAGGCATTTTTGAACTATCGAGATAACCAAATCCACACACCATGCCTGCATTTTGTATTGCAAGCATTTGGATTCTGCCCAAGAAGAAAACACAGGCAGCCCAGAGGCTGGGCCTTGTAGGTGCAGGGAAGGGTCCAGGGGACAGGCAGTGCCTGGGTTGAGATCGCGAGGAGAGAGGCAGGTCTGGGACATCTTCTGGGAATGGGGGATGACACAGACCCAGGAAGGCAGTGGTTCCCTGTTTCCAAGATACCTGTCTCCCGCCAACCCCCACAACCCTTCCTGCAGCTGTGGATTTTGAGAGGTAGGCAAGAAGTGAAGTTTTCTAACTCCAATTCACACCCATGCTAATGTTCTCAGCCCCATTTCCCCCTTTAAACATGTAAACAAAGCCTGGGTCTACAGTCACCGGTTTACTGCAGGGCATTCCCCTGAAACATGAAAGAGGACAGATGCTGGGTTTGGCCTCAGGAGGCGGCAGGCTTGCTAATGACTACAGCCCTGACGCTGTTCAAGGATTGCTAGCCCTAGTCTGAAACAGTAAGTGCTTCCATCTAGTTGGGAAATAGCCATTGCAGGGTCAGCCCCAAAGAGGTTAAAGCTGGCACTCTAGCTACATTGATTACTGGGGGGCCTCACGGGGAAGGTTGTCAGAGAGAATCCTTAAGGCTTTAAGCAACAGCACGTGTGAAAGCCTCTCAGGTAGCATGTGTTTCCTCCCCCCACTCCAACGCGGCCACTCTGCTGAGCTTCTGGAGAATTCCAAGGACAGCTGTACATGTCCCTTTGTCTCTTACTGCAGGCCTCCGCATTGGTTTGTCTGTGCCTTAAATACACCCAGCTCCTTCTGGCTTTGGGATCTTGGCACTTGCTGTGCCCCCTGCCTGGCATTCCCTTCCCAGTACCTTCACAGGACGGCTCCAACTGCATAGCAGTCTCTGTTCCAGGCTCTGTGTCATCACCTTTCTCATTACCAGCTATAATTTTGTTCTTTTGTTTACTTGTTTATCAGCCCCCATCCCACAGTCTTGAGAGTAAACCCTGAGAGCAGGGACCATGTCTCTTAAGAACTTGGCACATAGTAAATGTTCATTAGCTTTTTAAGTGTTAAGTGAATAGTGTAGTTAGGAATGCAAATTACCAGTCAACTGTTGAAGAACCCACCAGTAAGGGAAGCAGATCTAGGCCTTGGTGCATCCTTCTTCCACACCCTCACCTGAGGCAGACATCGCTATCCTAACAGAACATTTGATTCAAGGAGTCTAGACAGGAGCTCTAATCCTCAAAGTGAGGCTCTCCAGGGAGTCACTAGCTGTCCTTGAGAGGTGGTGGGAGGAAGGCTAGGGCATCAGGTGCATGTGGTTAGTGGGCTGGCAGTCCAAAGGCAAGGCCAGTGAGGGTGCTCCAAGGGTCAGGAAGGCTTCCTGGAGGAGGTGACAGGGTGGCCCTGAAAGGCATTGGGGGCAGAAGGAGAAGGAGAAGGACAGTTTGTAGGGTGGTAATAACATAAATCTTAGAGGTGAAAATCAAGTGGACATGTCCCCAAAACAATAAAAGCTAGCCTGTGTGGAGAGGAGGGCACCTCTAAGGCTGCTTCAGGGACCCACTTGCCTGCCCCCAGTCACTCCCGCAATGTGTCCCTGCCTGGCACCAAGCAGAGCCTTCTGGTCTGCCAGCTGGCGGGGAAGATAGGGGAGAATAAGGGGAAGAGAAATGGTGAGCACTGCTGAGAACACACCCCAGAGCTTGTTTCCGGAGTGTGAGACTGCTTGGGGACTTGTTCAGGTTCTTTATGATAAAGAGCTGACGGGCAGTCCTTCAAGGACCCCAGTGTCTGGAGGGTGCTGCTCCTATGCAGCCGTGCTTCCTGATGCAAACTTTCCTGACATCCACCCAGAAGGGTCCCCAGGCTTCTCTGACCCTCACGCCCCACACCCCACCTGCCCTGGGACCCTCGCTCCCTTGGTCACACTCTGGCTGGCCGGAGCAAATCTCCTTTCTCCAGGAGCCTGTGGAGGACCTTGGAAGGCTACTGCCAATGCAACCCTGCCTCCCACCAGGTATGCTCAGGAGAAGCACTGGAGCCTCAAGTCCCAGTTTTAGGAAAAGAGCATGCGTTGTGTTATGCCGATGACAGAACCATTCACGCTCATTGGATAAAATCTGGGGAACACTTAACAAGGATAAATGAAGAGAGGAGTAAAAGAGGGTCTGAGGAGAAGGGACCAGTGGGGTACAGATACCCCGATTAACCCTGCAGTGTGTGTGTGCTTGTCTATTTTACAGGCATGAACACACATGTGTACACGGAGTCACTTGCATGTGCACACACACGCACATGTATGCACAGGACATGCACGTGTGCACAAAGCACACATGCAAACGCATGCATATGGACACACGTGTACACAGGCCACACGTGCGTGCACTTGCACACGATGTGTTGTGCTATAACCGACGCCTACTGCCAGGGACTGGTTGTTCTGTGAGGTGATTTGTGGAAACCAGCCTCTGGCATCCATGTCTCTCCTTTTCCTCGCAGCAACCCTGCCTTCCCACAACATTCGCACCAGCACTCTGTATTACCTGTAACATAATTTTTACAGATTTCATAGATGAAAATCAATGATTCAGGCCTTTCATTGCCATGAAGCAAGTTACTTCTTGTTGTCGGGCCTTTCCCACTTCTGTTAGTGAACTCAAGGACTCTGTCACTTGGGTGCTCTATTCAAGAACAAGATGTAGTTGTCGAGAGACAGTTTTGTTTACTTGCAGCTGGGTCCCCCTCCTGAGGATCTCTGTGTCCTCAGGCCCTTCCCCTGTCCCCAGAATCCTCTGTGTCCTCCGAACACAGACCCAGGACAGCTGTAGAGTGGACAGAGAGGGTGAGTGGGGGCATGCCTGAGTGGAGGGAGGGTACACTGGGATATCTCATCCATTGGGGCTTTTTGGTGTCCAAGGGTTTTCCAGGCTCTTCCAGTAAACATCCTGTTTTCCCAAGGTGGATGTTGAGGCAGAGGGGAGGTGGCTCCTGGCACCCCATCATCATGCCCAAGGCAGCCTCATCTGTGAGCAGGGAATCCAGATTTCGTCTGGATTCAAAGGGAAGGCTTTCACACACATGCGATTGTAGGAGGGCTGAATTCCCAGCGGAGCTCACTGGGACGTGGGGCTGTGCCCGGGCTCCTGTAAGCTGGTGGGGGCAGCAGTAACTCTCTCCCATTAGGCCTGTCACCTTGTCTGCCCCTGGCTCCAGGTTTCCTTCTAGCTCACCTTGCCCCTCAGTACTCCTGCCACCCTGTGCGTTTCCCCTATGCACAGAGGGGCAGGGCAGGCACGCGGAGGGCTTGGCTGAGCGAGGGGGGCTGTGGCAGGTACCTGACAGCCCTGTGGTTGGCTGAGGTCCAGTCTTCACCAGGTGGGCTCCCAGCCTGTTGATGGGAGAGTGATAATGGCCTGGGTGCAGTGAGCAGCTGCTGTCCCAAGCAGTATGTGCAGTTAGCTACGGTTAATTACATGCCTGGGGACACATATGCAGTTACTTATATGGCTGGGGTGGGCCAGCAGCTTGTCCCCTAATCTGTTATCGCATGAGAACACAGGAGAGGCCACGACCAAAGGGCAAGTGAAGCTGTGAGGAGAGGTCCGTGAAGTTCCTGTCCTGTTGGGGTCATTTATTTGGGCAGAACAGTGACCAGTGTGATATAAGGGGGCGTCAGTGGGGTCAGCTGCCCCCCCACAACTCTGCCCCTAACACATACTTTTGCTCTGGTGCTGCTAAAACCATTAGTGATTTCTTTGTTTAGAATATTATTCTCTAAAAGGGAGTATTGATAGAATAGTGTTAGGGAAATGTGGAGGCCTATATGGGTTCCCCAGTAGACTCAAATCGTGCCCAGCTGGTCCAGGTCCCTTGGGGACCAAGTCAGCAGGTGAGGGGGATCGGCACTCCCCACCCTTCCCCCGGGTGGTGGGCATGCCTGCCATGGAGCTCACAGGTGAGCTGGGGTGTGAAGGCCACAGCCTGACCCGTGACCACTCCAAGAGTGCTGTAGGCCCCTGGGCTACACCATGTCCCAGAGAGTTCCTGCTCTTAGCAGGTTCTCTCAGTAGACCATCCCTGAGGACAGGCAGCCTCTGGACAGTTGTGGAAGCCCTGGGAACTAGAAACTGAGGACTTGCCAGAGCTCACCAAATGCTTGGTTCATTCTGGTTTGTGTTTACCAGCCACCCTGTGAGTTGGGTGTCATGAACCCTGCATGGTACCTGGGAAACAATAACCCAGAGGCGTGGCCCATCATACTCGAAGGTGGAGCCCAAGCTCTGCCTGCACGGTTGCCCTGGGGGATGAAGTGGTTGGTGAAGTGGGCATGGCCCCAGTCAGGCAGTGGTGTGGGGGAGGGGAGGAGAGCTGGGGGGTGGAGCAAGTACAGGAGGCAGAGCCCCACTGTCCTGTCCCCTCGCCCTCAGTACTCGCTCCTGCGTGGTCCCATGGGTACCATATAGACTCTCATCCCTGCTGTCTGCTGGCAGCCCCGCCCCCCTGGCCTCGCTGCCCTGGAACCCAAGACTCAGAGGCCTTAGTCTGCAGGGTCTTTGTCTGATCCTTATCAACACCACTGTGGAGCCCTGGGGTCCCCACTTCCTGTTCTGCAAGATCAGGCCCCCTGCCTTAGGCCAACTTCCATCTTCCAAAACCCAAATCTTGCAGGCTGTGCCTTTGTAAAGGAGGGAGTAGGCGGCTTTACCAGAGGGGGCTTTGGTTTGGGGGCAGAGGAGAGAAAGGCCAAGGCCCGTGTCCTCAAAATGCTCCTTCCCCTAAGTCAGCTTCTCTGAGATGTAGCCCACAGCAGACCTGGAGAGGCCTTTATCAACTTTTTTTTTTAAAACAAATTGTTTTGAAGCATAGTGTATATACAGAAAAGTGCATGAGTCGTAAGTTTGCAGCTTAGTGATTTTTCACAGGGTGAGTAGTAGGTAGCCGGATCCTAGCCTGGCACCTTCCCCCCTCCCCAGCTGGACTTGTGTGGGATCCTGATGGGAGGTTCTTCAGTGCCTGTTTCCTGTGCCCCACATGATGGGGGTGGTCCTTTCAGTGGTTGTCTCCATTCCTTCTCATTGCTGTGGGTGCTCCACTGAGCAAATACACTGCAGCTCACTGTTGAGGGCGGCCGGCTGGTTCCCAGATTTTAGCCATCACCAACAGTGCTGCTCTGGACGCTCCGGGATGTGTCTTGTGCTGTGAGTGTATAAGCATTTCTGGCTGGTCTACACCCCAGGAGTTCTGGGCAAACCATCTGCTGGACCATCCTCCCATGTGGCTTTACCAGTTCATGTTCCCACCAGTGGTTGGGGGTTTCCGTGGGGTCACATCCTCGTCAGCACCTGGCATTTTCTGCCTTTTTATTTTAGCCACTCTAGTGGGTGTATGGCAGTGTCACACCGTGGTTTTAATTTCCCTTCCCCTGATGACTAATGGAGTTGAATGCATTTTCTTATGTTTATCACCCTTTTGGATATCCTTTTTTTGTTACTGTCGTGCGGGAGACCCTGCTCGCTGCGCCATTTGTCGTGCAGGGCGGCCTGCTGGGTCTCTGCTCCCGCTCCCCACATAAGAACGCAGGATATGGTGAGGTCAAAAAGGAACACCCACGGAGCCATAGTGTCATGCGGGAGACCCTGCTTGCTGCGCCATTTGTCGTGCAGGGAAGCCTGAGGGGTTTCTGGTCCCGCTCCCCACATGAGAACGCAGGATATGGTGAGGCCAAAAGGAACACCCATGGAGCCATAAGTAGGGGAGTCATACCACTATATTCTCGCTGGTGGCTGGGTTGGAGAAACAGGAAACAGGAGCCATTCAATTCTCAACCCTCACTGCTCCGCTTGTAGGCTCAGCCACCATCTTCTTACTAGCCCCCATTTTTTGCTAGCCTAGCCACAGCAGTTATATTAGTGGCCAGTGGCTCACTGGTTACAGCTGACGACCAACTAGCCACAGTTGATGGCCATTTACTACCTGAGCCAGCACCTGTCTATGTGAGGCCGAGAGCCTGGAAACTACTTTCTGGGGCTCTGCCCCCACAGTTACCAACCTCTTTAAATCTTTTGCCCATTTAAAAGAAATTGGATCTTCTGACTTTTGATTTGTCTGAATTCTTTATTTATTCTGGATATGAGGCCTGTGCCAGATGTATACAACCTTACCTCTATCGGCACATATGAGATCAGACATTAGGTTCCCGAACTCATCCTAGAACAAGTGCTACATACCTCACTGCAGAATATCACTACAGTCACCTTTGAAGTACTCCCCTTGGGAACCCATGCACCGACACCAGTGCCTAGTCCACCCTTCAAAGCAATTTCGGAACTCTTTTTCTTGAATGGCCATCAGAGCTGTCGTCGTATTACCCTTGATGTCCTGAATGTCATCAAAATGTCTTCAATATTTCCTTTATCTTCGGGTAAGGAGAGAAATCATTGGGGGCCAGATCAGGTGAGTAGGGAGGGTGTTCCAATACAGTTATTTATTGGCTAAAAACTCCCCCATAGACAGTGCCCTGTGAGCTGGTGCATTGTCGTGATGCAAGAGCCATGAATTGTTGGTGAAAAGTTCAGGTCATCTTGGTCTAACTTTTTCACGCAGCCTTTTCAGCACTTCCAAATAGTAAATTTGGTTAACTGTCCGGTTGGTACAAATTCATAATGAATAATCCCTCTGACATCAAAAAAGGTTAACAACATGGTTGCAACAAGTTCGTGAACTTAATTGTCAGACCTTGTATATACACAGTATGAAAACATGTCACAGTTGCTAGGGTATAGCAGTGAACAAAACAAAGACCCTGCCCTCATGGAGCTTGGATTCTCCCTAGAGGAGAGTAGTAAACAAGGAAATAAAAGGTATATGTCAGAATGCAGTATCCATGAGGAGAAATGTTCAGTGGGAGAGGAAGTGCAGGGGTGGAGGTAACGCGGTAAATATGTCACCGAGAAAGGGCCATGTCAGAAGGAGCTAAGGATCAGAGTCCACAGACATCTGGGAAGACCACTGCATGCAGAGTGAGGATGGGCAGGCCTGGGGGCTGGCACAGAGAGGGTGGGTTGGAGGAATGAGGTGGGTGGTCTTATATGTGTCAGGTCAGTAGGGCCTGGGTGGCCATTAGGACTCTGGTTGTTCTTCCATTGGGGGTTCTGGGCAGATGAAGGACAGGACCTGACTTGGGTTTTAAGAGGGCCCCTCTGGCTGCCATGTTGAGGCAGCAAGGGTGGAAATAGGGACACTAATTAGGAGCCTGGTAGCATAGGTCCAGCCTCCTATCCCAGTTTCCGTCTGTCACAGGTGTTTGCACTTGTGAGAATGTCAGGGTCACGGACATCCTGGAATGAGGCTTCCCTGCTCTTTGCTCTGCCATCCTGAGTGTCCTCTCATGGTCACAGGATGGACACACTGTTCCTGGCCTCATATCCAGCCCCCATCATCTGGGATGTCTCTCCTTATGTGCCTCCTTTCCAGAAGCTCCCAAAAGGTGTCAATGGGACACATCACACTTGGCTCTTTCTCTACTTTCTAAAGCCGACTCTGGCAAGGTAATGGGTTCTTGTGTGGGTCGCCACAGTGCTCCCTGCAGGACCTTGCTGCCTGTGCCCAGCCCCACCCACAGCTTCAAGCAGGGGAACACCCCAGCAGGGGTCAGTCCTGGCACACTCGTCTCCCTACCTCCTTGGGTACCAGGAAAGAGGTAGATGTAGACCAGGTACACAGATGAATGCCGAGCTCACACCTGTGAGCGGAGAGCGCCATCCGTGTCTGTAAGGATGCTCCCGTGGCAGAAACAACAGGCAGGTGGCCTCTCCATCCTGCTGGGAAGCCCTTGGGGATGCTGGTGAATTCTGGGTATGCACACATAGGAAATGGCTCTGTGACCATAGGGGATGGTACCTTGGGGGTGCATGTCAGTTCAGCCACCTCCTCTGGCTGTGACATCTAGAGAAGCAGAAGGGAAGGCCTCCTCTGGGTGCAGGCGGCAGCAGGGGTGTTAGCTGCCCACATGGACTTCCGAGACAATACTGTGGCCACCTTAGGGTCCAGATGTACTGCAGGGCTGCAGGACAGGGCTGAGGACAGTAAGGGTAGGTGCCTGGCAGGCTTCTCCAGGGCAAGACCCTAGGGCTCACCCTTCTTGGTGCTCTGGAGCTGTCTGAAGGGGTGGGATGGCCATGCAGGACCAGCAACCAAGTGCCCAGACTGGCTCTGGTGGCACAAGTCACCTGCAGAGGCCACTGAGTTTTGCATCTTCCAGCGTGACTGAAATGAGGTGCAGAAGCCACAGGGGAGAAGGGCGTGTGAAAGCTTAAGGGGCCACTGGGCTGTTTTTGTCTGGTGTTCCTCCCTGCACCCATTGCCCACCCACAGGAGCTGTACAAGGCTATGTATGGTTAATAGTGCAGGTGATGGAGTAGTGAGGGCTGAGTTCCAATCCTAGTAGAGAAAGTGGGGGTGGGGACAGAGCTGTCTCTGAGCTCATGAATCTTCCTGGGGCAGGCTAGTGAATGGATACAGCACAGCCCCTAATTCCTCAAGAAAGAAATAACTGTCTATCAAGACTCAGCCTGGTGGTCAGTCTTGCTGCTGGTAAGACAGCAGGCAAATGGAAAGAGAGATGCGTGTTTCACAAAACTGCTGGGCAAAGGGCGGTCATCCTAGGACCCAGCTGGACACTGAAAGGGTCTTCTGTGCCCCTGGCCCCTAGGGCTTGCTCATGGCTCATCAGCTTCTCTCTGGGCATCCCCTGCTCCTGTGTGTTAGAAGGAAGCAAGAATGTCCCTGCTCCTCTCTAGTGGTGGCTCCCCCAGAATCTCACCACAGCTCCCTCTGGCAATTTGGCCTCTGGGCTCTCCAGTTCCAGATCTCCCAGAGAGGTAGCTCTTCGGTCAGTCAATCTTTTCCATTCAAATTGTCAGAGCTGGGTTGGGGGCCACAGCAGGAGCACGGTGGAGGGGGAGACTTATCACCTGACAGGATTCCTGTGGATGGCTGGGGCTCCTGGGGGTGGAATGAGGCCTCACTGTAGCAGGTGCCAGGCCCACCCCATGCCGTGTCTCAGATTAGTCCTCCCACAAAAACAGCTGCTGGTGTACCCGTGTTCAGTCAAAGAAATGGAAGGACAGAGTTCCACTTGACGCTCGAGCCAGAGCTGTGTGGAGTGAGAGCCCCGTCAGGGGAAGCATTCAAGTCAAACGCTGGTCAAGCAACTGCCGTAGCTCTGTAGTGGACGTCTAAGATGAAGCGCTGTTGAGGTGAAGTCGGGGAGGAGGAAGTGAGGCTCGAAGGAGAAGATGGGGTCGTAGGGGGCTCTCTGAGAGCGCGATCTCACCAACACGACCTTTCCCATCCGGCGCTGAGCTCCGACCCACGGCGCCCTTTCGTCAGGTGACACAGTCAGACTGGCGCACCCAGCACCGACTCCCCGCCACGGCCCGCGCGGGGGTCATTCCGCGGTCTGCGCCCCAGTTGCGCAGGTCGTCGCCCGCAACCCTTGCGCCTTCCCTGCGTCTTCCACGCTATGCCCTGCCCCGCCCCATCCCAATCCCCCGGACTCCGCCCCGGCCCAGGCTCCGCCCCTTTCCGGCCGGGCCTCGCCTGTCCCCGGTCCTGCGTTTCCCCGGTCCCTGGCCCCGCCCCCGGCCCCCGGCCCCCGCAGTAACCCCCCCCGGCCCCGCCCCTCGGGAGGTTGAGAGCGGGAGGGAGGCGCGAATGGGGAAGTCCGCGGGCGGGGTCGGGGGGCGGGAGCTTCTGCGCGCGAGAAGAGCTGCCGCACGCGGGACGCCTGCGGCGCCGGCGACAGCTGGGGGAACAGGCGGCCAGGATGTTTCTGGAGCCTCAGGTAGGACTGCAGTGCGTGACACGCAGTGGGTCCGGGAGGCGGCGACGTGGGCGAGCCCCAGGGCAACCCCTTGATCGCCGCAGAAGCACAGTGTGCGGGGCGGGGGAAGGGTGGAGGTTGTTCTGCGCTGCCCCGCTGGGGAAGGAGTGCGACCATCCCGAAAATCTCTGGTCTGTCCTGGAGAGAGCCTGTCCTTGAAAACCACTTCCTCTGCCTTGTCTCCGTGGGGGCACCTGCTGCCAGGTGGGCGGCGCCCAGGGCTCAGAACGGGTGGGATGGCCCAGGCTGCCACTGCCTTTCCTGACATGTCTTGCTGACGCCAGTGTTCAGCTATGGTTGAGGGCGTCAGCAAGCCTGGTAGGCACCCCTGTGGGGGGAACAGGGCCAGGGCAGGCAGGAGGCAGTAGCCCCACAGCAGGGCCCTTAAGAGGGTGGTTGCCCTGGAAATGGCACAGTAAGGCTTCTAAAAGGCAAGATGACCGTGGATCCTTCCCCAGAACCACCTGTTTACCCTGGAGGAGGCGCAGGGAGATGGGGAAGTCTGTCATGAAAAGGGCACGTGGGTGGTGTGTTTGGGTGATGTGTGGGTGAGAGTGAGAGTATGTGAAAATGCGGGCATGTTTATATGTGGGGTGCATGTGAAAGAGAGGAGGAGGCGTTTGTGGGGGCAGGATCGCGCCTGTGTGGGCCCACAAATGCCTGTGTCTTTCAGGAGAGTGGAATCCAGGGTGGGGCTCAAGGTGAGTGGACTCCAGGGTGAGGGGCAACTTTGTCTCCTGGAAGCGAGGCGGAGAACCTGTGCTAGGATGAATCCTAAGCGTGAGGCAGTGTTGCATCTTCATGGCTGTGTATTGGAACCCTCCTTTTGAGATTTGCTCAGCAGTGTGATCCAGATGTCATACGCTCCTGCTGGTCCAAGCCCCCTTGGCATGGAATTGACAGCCCAGTGCAGATTGGGGCACCAGAGGAGGGTGTCACTGGGACCAGTAATGACAATCCTGCTCAGCCTGGCATGCAGGGGTCTGACATTTTGGTGTCCAGAGTACTGACTACCAGTGTGGGAGTGCTGTTTGTACCTTGGGTGGGGCGGTCCAGGGAGGCCTCAGCATGTGTGACCTGTGCACGAGGACCTGATGGAGGGGAGGGAGGGAGATGTGTGGCAGTGGGATTAGAGGGGCACCCCGGGAAAAGGTCAGGCAGGACTTTGAAGGGGAAGCCTCCTGCGTGTCCAGGGACCAGTGTGAGAGGACCCTGTGGTGAGAGGACATTGGGGCCAGCACGTGGCCCGGGACTCAGACCAGGGGGCAGCAATGGAGGAGGAGAGAAGGGCCGACTCGGATACGCTCTGAAGGTGAAGCATGAGGCCTTGCTCATGGCACAGGTGTGGAGCAGCAGATGGAGAGGAGGAAGGCCACTCTGGGAAGGAGAGCGTTCCCCTGAGCAGAGGTGGGAAAGGATGCTGGTTGAGCTGGTGGGGGTGGGTGGGAGGCGGAGACAGTTTGACAGCCCTGGGGAGATGTCACCTGGCAGTGGGGTGGGCAGTCTAAAGTTTGGGGGTAAGTCTGGCCTGAAGCACTCATTTGGAGCCTCACTTTGCTCCCTTGTGGACCCCTTGCGGCCTCCTGGCCTACACCTGTACCTGCTGGCTCAGGACAGCCTGGCCCTGGGCCCAGCCTGCCCAAGCACTACACCCCTATCTTGCTGGGCCTCTTGCAGGGGGTGGGGGTGGGGTGGGAAGGAGAGCCTTCGTGTGAGCTCTACCACAAGACAGATGTGAGTTGAGGGAGCACCTACATCTAGCGTCCACTTGGCTGCTTTGTGCCTTGGGGGCTGGTTGAGGTGCAGGAGCGCTGGGGACAGCATCACCTGCAGGCTGCATGCCCACCAAGCATAGGGACCAAGCATAGGTGCAGTCTTCCAGGGCTGAGCAGGCTGGGAGGCCACATGGGGGAGAGAGTCACACATTGGCTTTGGGGTGGGTAGGGTTTGCCTTGGGCCCAACACGGAGCTGGGGTACCTGTGGAAGCTGCCTGCACCTTCCATACCTCTGAGCGTCTTGGGCCTCATTCTCCAGGGGAGCTGCTGTTGAGTGATCAGAGGAGGGCTGGGTCTGTTGGGATTGGGGTGTCAGCCAGGAGACTTGTTATGTTGCCCTGTTCTTCCTTCTCCTAAGCCACTGGAAAAAACTTGGTCATGTTTGGAAGCCCATCTCAAAAATCACCTCTTCTGGGAAGCCCTCCCTGATTTCTCCATTTGGAGTTAGTTACTCTACCCTTGTGCCTCCTTGGCACCTAGGAAAGAGCCCTAATTCCAAGTTGCTCACACTGTGCTGTGGTGTTACATCTGTCTCCCCTAGCAGACACTGAAGTCCATGGGTTCTTCCATTTCCAAGCACGAGGCACAGGTCAGCAGGGCCTCATGGATGTTTGTTGACTGAATAAGGGAGGAAGGAAGGAAGGAAGGAAGGAAGGAAGGAAGGAAGGAAGGAAGGAAGGAAGGAAGGAAAGAATGAAGGAACAAACATGTGGGCTGGAAACAGCCTGTGGAGATTGCCTAGTTCTGCCTCCTTGTTTCACACATGGGGAAACTGAGGCCCACAAGGGTCACAGCTTGCCTCAGTTCACCCAGAGGTCAGGGATCAGAGCTGGCTACCAGACAAGGATGCCTCCACTGTGCCAGGTTCTGCTGGCTGAGTCCCTGTGGGTTCCAGGACAAGGGGGAGCCCAGAGGCAGGCAGAATGAGGGGCTATGGGGTGAGTGGTAAGGTGAGAGCTTATGGATGACAGCTAGGGGCCTCCACTGTGGTCCTTCGCTTCTCTGCCCTTGGAGCCCTACAGCTGCCAAGGGCTCTGGCCTCACAGTCACCAGCAAGTTTTCTCTGGACAACCCACTGCCCTGCATTTCAATTTCCAGCGGAATCACTCCACCTTTGATGACCCGCTCACACCCACCTGCTGGGGCCAAGCCCACGGTATTTTCCAAATCAGTGTGGCTGCCCTAGCCGCTTGCCTCCTGCCAGTTCTGGGGCCTGCGAATGTGAGTCAGAGGATCTGAGAAACAGCTTGCAGGTCTCCTTTAACCCTCACTAGGTCGCTGTTCCAGTGACACAGGTGGAAACTGAGTGTCCCAGATCTAAGCCTGCAGCAGCTCCAGGAGCAGGAGGAGCCCACGTTCGTTCTGGAACAGCAAGTTCCTAGAGGAGGCTGGAAATCGGCAATGCCCAGCCCAAAGGGTGTAATGGTGCAGTGCCATGAGCCAGGAAAGGGGGCTTAGGGCCCATGGCTCACATGGGTGTCAGAGCAGACCCACTGGGGAGAACATGTCCGTGACCAGTGGCTGGGAGACCTGCAGAGCCAGGAGGCCCCAGGGCCGGCACCCATGTGGGTACCTCTCACACACACACCCCTCCACCATGGCCACGGAGCATTACAGCACCTGCTCCCCACGGATTAAGTGGGGATGTCTTTGGGGATGGAGACACCTGTACCCAGGGGAGGTAGATAGGTAAGCTATTGATGTTTCAAAAATGTATGTTAGGTAATTGATAATTGGATTTTCTTGTTAGAATAGATTTTCAGTTTGGCTTCCTGGAAAACCCAAGAAATTAATCATGTGACTGCACATAAGTACTACAATCTCCCTCTTCATTTCGAATGTATCTTTTACTTATTTTCTTTTCTTATTGTGCTTTCTAAAAGGTGCAGAGCAGCGTAAAGTAATTGCAGTGATCTTGGCTTGCTTTCCGTTTTAATGAGAAGGCCTCTAATGTTTTACTGTTGAGTCTGAATTTGGCCTTAAATTTCAAATAGATATTCTTATCCAGGAACAGTGCACTCCATTCCTACATTAACTGCCAAGAGTATACATCAAGAATGGATATTCAGTTTCATCGAAGACTTTCCCGTATTCAGCAAAATCATCAAATTCCTTTCCTCCTTGGACCTATTAATATGTCGACTTACTAACTTTTCTGAGAGAAATCATCCCCATGTTCCTTGACTAAGTCCCACGGGGTTAGTCTCGATTGTGCTTTAAAATGCTGCCGGGTTCATTCCTACTGATAGGTATTTTTCATCTATATTCATAGGTAAAAATTTATACATACTTTTCTATTAGGGGATATTTGTCACATTCATAAATCACGGTTATGTTAACTTCATAAAATGAATAGGAAAGATTTTCGATATGAATTGTGCAGTTGAACTAGTTTAAATATCATATAAAATTATCGTATTCTGTAAGGCTTGAAATAATTCATTTTAGAAACTGTCTTAGCCAAGGCTTGCTTTTAATTTTCCCCTGAGGTTTAATTGGCTGTCAACGTACTTTTTACTATGGGTATTGGTCTTTTTGGGTTCTAAACATTTTTAGTCTATTTTGGTTATTTATATTTTCTAGATAATATCCCAGTTCAAAATGCTTTCAGATCTTTTAGCGCAGACCTACATACCGTGTTCCCCCGAAAATAAGACCTAGCCAGACAATCAGCTCTAATGTGTCTTTTGGAGCAAAAATTAATATAAGACCTGGTCTTATTTTACTATAATATAAGACTGGGTCTTATATAATGTAATATAATGTAATATAATACAATACAATATCGGGTATAATATAGTATAGTATAATATAATATAATATAATATAATATAATATAATATATAATACTGGGTCTTGTATGATATAATGTAAGACCAGGTCTTATATTAATATTTGCTCCAAAAGACGCATTAGAACTAATTGTCTGGCTAGGTCTTATTTTCGGAGAAACACAGTAGTCTGTCCTTTTAAGTTTCTTTTCCATATCTGTGGTACATTCTCTTTTCATTCCTAATAGCTGTATTTTTGCATTTCTTGTCTCCCTCCCTCCTTCCTTCTCTCCCTGCTAGCCTCCTTGCTTTCTTCCATCCTTTTGTTGATTAGAATTGCCAGAGGTTTATCTTTTTAATTTGTAGTTTCAAAAAAAACCAATCAGCTCTTGAATTTAATCAGCAAGTTCTACTCTCTTTCATTAAATCCACTAATTTATCTTTTAGTAATTGTTTCCTCCTGTTTGCTGTATGTTTGTTTTGTTTAGAAGCTCTTTTTAGCTTTTGAATCAAGAGCTTAGTTCATTTGTTTTGTTGTCTATTTAAAATATATTGAATTCTATGAATTTTTCTCTGAGAACAACTTTGGCCATATCAAATTTAAGAAAGTGTCTTCTTATAAGGGTTAGTTTTCTGATGTGTCTGTAATTGGAGTTTTGATTGCTTTTAACACAGACATGATTTAGGGAAGTTTTTAGCACATGAGTGAATTTTTTTGGTTCATCATTTGTTACTAATGTTCAGCTGTGTATCTACATCGTTCTGTCACCTGTACATTTCTGTCTGGGGACTCTGTCGGGGTTTCACTGGCACTGTGATGTATGAACAGTGTGGTTGAATACTCTGATAGAAGATTATGACATGCTGTGTTTAGGGCGTGGTATTTCATGCATTTGTCTCTGTGTTTCGCAGTATTCCCATTCCTTCCCACCACTTGTCTCCTTGGGTATCCACCACTTGTCAGGAAGTGTGGAAAGTTGTAGTTATCCTTCTGCCTGTCTCTCTGGCCCATGCAGAAGAGCTCTCTGCATTGTGTGAGGGTACTGGGCACAACAGGCAGCCTGTTCTTAGAATTTCCCTTTCACTTAACCCTTGGCAGAAAGAACCAGCCTGCAGGCAGGAGACCTTGGCTGCTTCCCAGGCTGTGCTGTGCCTGACCAGCCGTGTAGCCTCAGGCTGTCTTTAGCCTCCTGGGCTGCACCTTATCTGGAAAGTGGACAAGAATGCTTTGGTGGTTGCTGTGGGGTTGTGTAGGATGGCCAGTAGGTGGGAAGTCTTCTGTGAATGCCAGTCATTGGCAGTGAGGCTGCTGGGCTGGTTCAGGGAGGTTCAAATCTGGCTGCCCTCAGGGGCACATACATGGCTGGCCCCCGACCCTAGCCTGACCACCAGCAGTGCTGAAATCACTGGCACACACTGCACACTCCAAGAATGTGGCTTCTTCTCTGCCAGGCCCGCCCATCTCGCAGGGGCTCTGGCCAGCTCCCATGGGCCTTCATCCCTTCCCTGCCCAGCCCACACCCCCTTGGGCCTGTGCACATGGTCCTGGGTTCGTGTCAGATCATGGTGGTCACACTGACCAGGGTTCAAACCCAGCTTCCCCGCTTTGGAGCTGTAAGACGAGGGCTGATAACTTAAGCCTTTGGGCTTTTGTTCTTTCATCTGGAAAATGGGACTGTGACTGCTGTGCCAGTCACGTGTGCTGTGATGTGTGGGGAACTACAATTCCCTGGGGAGGGGCAGAGGCTGTGCAACTGGTACTCCTGGGAGGTAGCCAGAACCTGGCCCCCAGGGACAGGGGACGCAGGGCATGTGGCAGGAAAGCTGCTTGTGTACAGGGAGAGGTACAAGGGTGGGAGATGTTTTTGTTGGATGTCAAGATGTGTCCTGGTCCTGTTTGTAAGAGGCTGTGGCCACTGGACAAGACCATGGCCCTCTGGACCCAGTAGGCAGCTGGGTGCTTCATTCCTTTACCCCTTGGTTGGCACAGTGGGGTTCCAGGGGCACCTCTCTGGGTGTCTGCCAGGAGGATGACAATTCAAGCAAAGGAAATTGATTTTTATTTGTTTTTTTTTTCCAAATTTATTTATTTGTTTTTTAATTAGTTTCAGGTGCACAAGACAAAGCAAAACTTAGACGTTTATCATTTATATCCCTCACACTGTGTGAAACCCCCTCCCCCCATCCACTATCCCTCTGTACGTTCCCCAAATTAATTTTCAAACCCCCATGACCATCTTGCGGTTACCGACTATTTTTCAAAACCTCTCACCTTCCCCTTATCCCCACTCCCCCGCCCCTCTAGCAACCCTCTGTTTTTCCTCCATGTTTCCAAAACTGTCTCTGATTAGTTCATTCACTTATTCTTTTCTTTAGATTCCGCATATAAGTGAGATCATATGGTATTTGTCTTTCTCTTTCTGACTTATTTCACTTAACATAATGTTCTCTAGGTCCATCCATGTTGTTGCAAATGGTAAGATTTCTTTCTTCTTTATGGCTGCGTAATACTCCATTGTATAAATGTACCACAGTTTCTTAATCCAGTCATCTACTGATGGGCATTTCGGTTGTTTCCAGGTCTTGGCTATTGTGTATAGTGCTGCAATAAACATAGGAGTGCATAAAGATTTTTGAATTGGAGTTTTGGATTTCTCCGGATAGATACCTAGGAGTGGGATTGCTGGATCATAAGGTAGTTCCATTTTCAGATTTTTGAGATACCTCCAAACTGTTTTCCATAGTGGCTGCACCAATCTGCATTCCCACCAACAGTGCACAAGCGTTCCCTTTTCTCCACATCCACGCCAGCACTTGTTGTTTGTTGATTTATTGATGATAGCCATCCTGACTGGGGTGAGGTGGTATCTCATTGTGGTTTTTATTTGCATTTCTCTGATGGTTAGTGAGGTTGAACATTTCTTCATATGTCTGTTTGCCATCTGTGTGTCCTTTTTAGAAAAATGTCTCTTCATGTCCTCTGCCCATTTTTTAATTGGGTTGTTTGTTTTTTTGGAGTTGAGTTGAGTGAGTTTTTTATAAATTTGTGATATTAACCCCTTATCAGATATATCATTGGCAAATATCTTTTCCCAATCAGTAGGATCCCTTTTTGTTTTATTGATGGTTTCCTTTGCTGTGAAAAAGCTTTTTAGTTTGATGTAATCCCACATGTTTATTTTTTCTCTTACTTCCCTGCGGCGTGGGGATATATCAGTAAAAATCTTACTCCGGGTAATGTCTGTGAAGTTTCTTCCTATATTTTCTTCTAGGAATTTTATGGTTTCAGATCTTACATTTAAATCTTTAAGCCATTTTGAATTTATTTTTGTATGTGGTGTAAGGAGGTGATCCAGCTTCATCTTTTTGCATGTGTCTGTCCAAGTTTCCCAGCACCATTTATTGAATAGACTGTCTTTACCCCACCGTACATTCTTGCTTCCATTGTCATAGATTAAATGGCCATATAGGCATGGATTTATTTCTGGACTCTCTATTCTGTTCCATTGATCTATGGGTCTGTTTTTATGCCAGTACCATGCTGTTTTGATTACTGTAGCCTTGTAGTATAATTTGAAGTCAGGTATTGTTATACCTCCCACTTTGTTCTTATTTCTCAAGATTGTTGAAGATATCCGGGGTCTTTTGTTATCCCATATAAATTTTAGGATTATATGTTCTATTTCTGTGAAAAATGTCGTTGGTAGTTTGATAGGAATTGCATTGAATATGTATATTGCCTTAGGCAGTATGGACATTTTAACTATATTAATTCTTCCTATCCATGAACATGGTATGTGTTTCCATCTATTTGTATCTTCTTTCATTTCTTTCTTCAGTGTCTTATAATTTTCTGAGTACAGATCTTTTACTTCTTTGGTTAAATTTATTCCCAGGTATTTTATAGTCTTTGGAGCAATTGTAAATGGAATTGCTTTTTTAATTTCTCCTTCTGATGTTTTATTATTGGTATATACAAATGCAACTGATTTCTGAATATTAATTTTGTATCCTGCTACTTTACTAAATTCATCTATCAGCTCTAATAGTTTCTTGGTGGAGTCTTTAGGGTTCTCTAAATATAGTATCATATCATCTGCATATAATGACAGTTTTACTTCCTCCTTACCGATTTGGATGCCTTTTATTTCTTTTTCTTGTCTGATTGCTGTGGCTAGAACTTCCAGCACTATGTTGAATAGAAGTGGAGAAAGTGGGCAGCCTTGCCTTGTTCCTGATTTTAAGGGGAATGGTTTTAGTTTTTCCCCATTGAGTATGATGTTAGCTGTGGGTCTATCATATATGGCCTTTATTATGTTGAGATATGATCCCTCTATTCCCACTTTCTTAAGGGTTTTTATCATGAATGGCTGCTGAATTTTATCAAATGCTTTTTCTGCGTCAATTGATATGATCATATGATTTTTATTTTTCATTTTGTTAATGTGGTGTATCACATTAATTGATTTGCGGATGTTGAACCACCCTTGCATACCAGGGATGAATCCCACTTGATCATGGTGTATAATCTTTTTAATATATTGCTGAATTCTGTTTGCTAGTATTTTGTTGAGGATTTTTGCATCTATGTTCATTAGCGATATCGGCCTGTAGTTTTCTTTTTTTGTGGTGTCTTTGTCTGATTTTGGGATCAGGGTGATAGTGGCTTCGTAAAAAGTGTTTGGGAGTCTTCCCTCCCTCTGGATTTTTTGGAAGAGTTTGAGGAGAATAGGTGACAATTCTTTTTTGAACGTTCTGTAAAATTCACCTGTAAAGCCATCTGGTCCAGGGCTTTTGTTTGTTGGGAGATTGTTGATTACTGATTCAATTTCCTTGGTGGTAATCAGTCTATTCAGGTTTTCTGTCTCCTCTTGAGTTAGCCTTGGAAGGTTGTATGCATCTAGGAAATTGTCCATTTCTTCCAGGTTGTCAAATTTGTTGGCATACAGTTGCTCATAGTAATTTCTTAAGATTTTTTGTATCTCTGTGTCTGTTGTCACTTCTCCTCTTTCATTACTGATTTTATTAATTTGGGTCCTCTCTCTCTTTTTTTTAATGAGTCTGGCTAAAGGTTTGTCAATTTTGTTTATCTTCTCTAAGAACCAACTCTTGGATTCATTGATCTTTTGTATTGTTTTTCTGGTTTCTATTTCATTTATTTCCGCTCTGATCTTTATTATCTCCTTCCTTGTACTCCCTTTGGGCTTATTTTGTTGTTCTTTTTCCAGATCCCTTAAGTGTGAAGATAAACTGTTGATTAGTGATGTTTCTTGTTTCTTTAGGTAGGCCTGCAGTGCTATGAACTTCCCTCTTAGGACTGCTTTCGCGGCATCCCATAGATTTTGGGTCATTATATTTATTTATTTATTTATTTATTTATTTTTTATTTATTTTTTTTTAATTAAATTTATTGGGGTGACAATTGTTAGTAAAATTACATAGATTTCAGGTGTACAATTCTGTATTACATCGTCTATAAATCCCATTGTGTGTTCATCACCCAGAGTCAGTTCTTCCATCACCATATATTCGATCCCCCTTACCCTCACCTCCCCCCCCCACCCTCCTTACCCTCTGGCAACCACTAAAAATCTGAAAACATTTAGAGATAAAGACACGTGTGCGCCAATGTTCATTGCAGCTTTGTTTACGGTGGCCAAGACATGGAAACAACCAAAATGTCCTTCGATAGATGAATGGATAAAGAAGTTGTGGTACATATACACAATGGAATACTATTCGGCAGTGAGAAAAGATGATATAGGAACATTTGTGACAACATGGATGGATCTTGAGAGAGTAATGCTGAGCGAAACAAGTCAGACAGAAAAAGCAGAGAACCATGTGATTTCACTGATATGTGGTATATAAACCAAAAACAACAAAAGAACAAGACAAACAAATGAGAAACAGAAACTCATAGACACGGACAATAGTTTAGGGGTCATTATATTTTCATTTTCGTTTGTCTCGAGACATCTTTTGATTTCTTCCTTGATCTCCTGCTTGACCCATTCATTATTTAGTAACATATTATTCAGCCTCCATGAATTTGTGTGTCTTCCAGTCTTTTTCCTGTAGTTCATTTCTAATTTCATAGCACTGTGGTCAGAGAAGACAATTGGTAAGATTTCAATTTTCTTAAATTTATCCAGACTTGCTTTGTGGCCTAACATATGGTCTATCTTGCAGAATGTTCCATGTGCGCTTGAGAAGAACGTGTATTCTGCAGCATTGGGGTGGAATGCTCTGAAAATATCGGTTAAATCCAAGTGGTCCAATATGTCATTTAAGGCTGTTGTTTCCGTATTGATTTTCTGTCTGGAAGACCTGTCCCTTGTTGTCAGAGGTGTGTTGAAGTCCCCTACTATGATAGTGTTACTGTTGATCTCCGTCTTTATGTCAGTCAATATCTGTTTTATATATTTAGGTGCTCCTATGTTGGGTGCATAGATGTTTACTAGGGTTATGTCCTCTTGTCGAATTGATCCCTTTATTATTATATAGTGTCCATCTTTGTCTTTTAATATTTTCTTCATTTTAAAGTCTATTTTGTCAGAGATAAGTATTGCAACTCCAGCTTTTTTCTCATTTCCATTTGCATGGAATATCTTACTCCAACCCTTCACTTTTAGCCTGTGTGTGTCTTTTGATCTGAGGTGAGTCTCTTGTATACAGCATATACAAGGGTCTTGCTTTCTTATCCATTCAGCCACCCTATGTCTCTTGATTGGAGCATTTAAACCATTTACATTTAAAGTGATTATTGATAAGTACATAGTTATTGCCATTTTTAATTTGTAGTTAGATTGTTTTCATCTTTCTTCTATTTACAGAATTCCTTTTAGTATTTCTTGCAATGCTGGCCTGGTGGTAATGAATTCCTTTAGCTTATTCTTTTCTGGGAAGCTCTTTATCTCCCCGTCAATTTTAAATGATAGCCTTGCTGGATAAAGCAACCTAGGTTGTAGGCCTTTGTTTTCCATCACTTTGAGTATCTCCTGCCACTCCCTCCTGGCCTTCAATGTTTCTGCAGAAAAGTCATTTGATAGTCTTATGGGAGTTCCCTTGTATGTAACCCTCTGTCTTTCTCTTGCTGCTTTTAGGATTCTCTTTGTCTTTAATCTTTGCCATTTTAACTATAATGTGTCTTGGAGTGGACCTGTTTGGGTTTATCCTGGTTGGAACTCTCTGCACTTCCTGGACTTGTATGTTGGTTTCCTTCATCAGGTTAGGGAAATTTTCAGACATTATTACTTCAAATATGTTCTCAATCCCTTGTTTCTTCTCTTCACCTTCTGGTATTCCTATGATGCGCATGTTGTTGCACTTGATGTTATCCCATAGGTCTCTTAAACCATCTTCATTGTTTTTTATTCTTTTTTCTTTCTGTTGTTCTGTTTGGGTGATCTCTGCTAACTTGTCTTCTAAGTCGCTGATTCGATCCTCTGCTTCATCTAACCTGCTGTTAATTCCTTCAAGTGAGTTCTTTATTTCGGTAACTGTGTTCTTTAGTTCTAACTGGTTGTTCGTTATGATTTCTACATCCTTCTTGATGTCCTCTCTAAGTTCCTTAAACATTCTTATCATCAGTATTCTGAACTCTGTCTCTGACAGTTTGGTTACCTCTGCTTCATTTAGTTCCATTTCTGAAGGTTTCTTCTGTTCTTTTATTTGGGATATGTTTCTTTGTTTCCTCATTCTGGCTGACTCTCTGTGTTTGCTTCGATGTATTAGGTAGATGCCCTGGAGTTCTTGGTTCTTGCTGGATTAGTATATAATAAATGTCCTTTATATTTGACTTGCACTACTTCGTTCTTCTCCCCTGCGTGTGCTCTAAAAGTGACTCTTGTGTTGTGTATATTGTCCTGTTAAAGAAGATCCTTAATTGCTTTTCGCTTGTGAGTAGGTGGAGTTAACTCCTAGGCTGACTAGTTGTGAGACTTGGCTTTGCCCACGCAGGGTATTCTGCTGCATGAGGGTTGACTGCTTAGATGTGGTTTGCCCTTTGGCCTCCATGTGCCTGTAAAGAATCCCCTCTGGGTGTGTCACTTGTAGGTCAAACCCGGTAGTACTCTGGCTTGGTCTGGAGTTGGCCGCTGGGTATGTTGAATCTTGTGCCTCTTAAGCTGGGCACTGGTAGGGCAATTTCAGAACAAAGCAAATCACCAAGCACAACAACAACAACAAGGAAAAAGTCAAATACATTCACATGTAAAAAAGCAATGGACAACCCCCACTCGACACAGGCAAAGATGTCAAAAAAATATAAAGACAAATCAAAACAGAACAAAAAAAACCCAGCGCCAGTTGTGGCTTAAGCCCACCACGTAATTTCCAGGTTGTTCTCTGCTGTAGCACAGAGTCCCCACTCAACACAGGCAAAGATGTCAAAAATATAAAGACAAATCAAAACAGAACAAAAAAAAAACAAAACAGCGCCACTTGTGGCTTAAGCCCACCAAGTAATCTCCAGGTTGTTCTCTGCTGTAGCACAGAGTCCCCTGCGTATTGTGCAGGTAGAGCCTGTCACCTGGTGCCCAGAGTGACGCTGGGGCTGCAGCTTTAGATGCGTGGGGCTGAGGGGTCTGGACAGTAGGTTTTACAAAGCCAGTGCAGTTTCTGCCCTTGCCGGCACATATGCACACCGAGAATAGCACGACCAGCCCTGTGTCCAGTTCTCCTGAGTCTTAGGGCACCTCTTCCCTGTGTGTGTGTGTGGCAGGCAGGGGATTCCTCAGCTGCTGAAAGCTGAGAGCTGCATCTGCCACTTACTGCTGATTCCTGGGAGTGCCTCCGCCGATGTAATTGCCCCGCCCTAGGCAGGCCAGAAATGGTGGTATCTGGGGATGAATGAGTCTCCTGTCTCCTAGGCCAGGGCAAACCACACTCTTCTCAACCTCTTCCCTGGGCCAGAGCCGCCGGCCAGTCTTCCCATAGCCCAAACCCCAAGGCTCCTCTGTAATCTGACACTGCTCTTCAGATCAGGAGCCAGTTCAAGTCTCTGGAAGGGTGGGGGTAGGATTGGAAGAGCGGGGGGAGGGGCCCAGGTATGGAGTTAATTGCCTCAAATGCTAGATATCCTGCCTCTGGGGGGGGAGAGGTCTGCTGTGGGAGCAAAGTAGAGTCCGCCACCTGGCTTTTGTGTTCTCTCTTTTGTCCTGGGAACCCCTGCGTCTCTGCAGCTGGGGATGTGGTTGCCCCGCTCTAGGCTGGCTAGAAAGGGTGGGGGCTGGGGGTGGAAGGAGGGGTCTTCTCTTTCCCAGCCCCGCTGTCTTAACACTCTTCCCGCAGGCCAGAAAAGGTGGTGGCTGGGGACGGAAGATTCCAGCTCCTAGCCTCCTCCCTGGGCCAGAGCCGCCTGCCTGTCTTCCCGGAGCCCGGGCTCCAAGGCGCCTCTGTAATCTGCCGCTGCTCCTTAGTGCAGGGGCTAGATCAAGTCTCTAGAAAGGCGGGGGTAGGGTCGGAAGAGCGGGGGGAGGGGCCCAGGTATGGAGTTTGTCCTTTGTCCGGCCTAGGACTTATTGGAGATAGCTGGAGTTATTGCCTCAAATGCTAGAATGCTGCCCCTGCAGCGGAGAGGTCCGCCGCCGGACGCAGGGCAAAGCGCCCACCTCCTGGCTTCCGGGCTCTCCTCCGTCCTGGGATATCCTGCGTATCTGTAGCCGTGGGTGTGGGCTGGAATTTCACAGGCACAGGCGCGGAGCAGATTTCCACAACCCAAGGGTGGGGGCCGAATTTCTACTGCCACAGGTGTGGACCGCGATTCCAACCCGCGTCCCCACCGCCGCCGCAGGTGCGGTGTGTCTCCGCTCCGCTCCCTTCCTTCTTCCCCTGCTCGCCCAATTTTTCCCCACCTGCAAGAAATCCCTGCGCGAGTCTCTTCGCTGTTCTGCGTGATGAGCAGAGTCCTTTGATGGGTTATAAGCTTCCCGTTTCTGATAAGATCTGACGGAGAACTCAAAAAGTGCGCCCCGCTGCCGCCATTCCTATGACGTCACTCGATTTTTATTTGTTTTTAAACACAAAGGAAAATTATTGCTTAGCCTAATTAGGTGCCATTTAAAAATAAAAGAACTGTATGTTCTTTTTTTCCATACTCCAGCACCCCCCAGGCAGCCTTGGCAGGGTGGAGGCTGCCACACACTCCTGGAAAGACCTGAGCCATGGCCTGTCCCCCACCCCACCAGTCCATCTGTAGGGGCCCAGCCTCCCAGCCTCTCGAGGACCCTCAGCCTGACAGTCCCCCCATTGTCCCAGTCACTCACAGCCATGCCCTGCCACTCCTCACACACTCTACTGGAACCTAGGGGCCTCCTCCCTTACAGGCTGGCGAACATGCCAGACTCTGCTTAGCTGTAGTCTTAGGTAGATGCCCCATACACAAGGGGATCCCAAAGCATGATTTCACTTGAGATGGACATCTGCAACCAGCCTCCCACCCCCACCTCTGAGGCACCTTGAGGGGAGTCGTAGAAGTGACAGGACTGGCTTCTAGGTTTATCTCTGAGCACAATCTCTTGTCCAAGCTTGCACCCAGCTCAGCCTCCAGGAAGGAGTCCAAGTGGCCGCCATGTGTGGAAACTCTTGGATTTGGCCCAAAAGAGAAGGAGGACAGAGGTATGGGAGAGGGAAGCCATCCTGCCCTGTGGAAAGGGCAAGGATCCTCTGAAATCTGACCTGCTTGTCCTTGGGCCTCTCTAGTCTCAATAATGGGATGGTTATTGGTGGACAATTACATTTTGTCCCATGAGCAGCCACAGAAGAAGCTGACTGGACAGAAAGGGAGAAAAGAAGGAGGAAAAAGAAGAGGAGAAACCCTGGACTGGGCAGAATCTGTATTTAGGAGTGTGAAGAGGAGGTGGCAAAATTCCTTCAGTCAATGCAAATAGTATTTGGAAATAGGAAGGAATTCAAAAGGAAAATGTGAATTATGCATCTGTAACAAAGCTGTAATTATCAGATCGCTCCCTGGGCTGGGCCTTAGTCGGAAGGTGCCCTAGCTGCGTAGCTCTGTTCCCATGGCAGCGGCCTCTGGCTGGAGTCCAGCCTTCAGCCCAGAGAGTGCACAGTGGTCTTCCCTCATGGCATCTGTGAATGTGATTTCTTGAAGCTGGTTTACGTGGAAACATCACCCCTTGCCCTCTGGCCCCTCGCGCCCACTGAGCTGGGAGGATTCAGAGAGGGATCTGCAGGGATGGGGCCAGCCTTATTCTCCTAAGGACTTTACTGCTGGAAAGTCCACAGGGGTGCAGAGGGAGGAGGGTGAGGACTAAAGAGGCCTAGCCACAGAGGTGTATCACCCCTGCCACTCTGCACCCTGGGTAGGGGCCAAGCCAGCTCTGGGCCCCATATGCCAGGAAGGGCGGTGCAGCCTGGATCTGCCTGCCTGGAAGCAGGAGGCAGCTTCTCTCCTTTTCTCCCTGTCTGTGGAGGGGCACATTGGCCATGCTGGGTGTGGGGAGGTGAGAGGGGTCCCAGAGGTGGGATCAGGGAGAGAGGCAGCAGCAGCCCCCATAATGTGTCTAGGAAGGCAGAGGGTGACCTTGAGGACAGGGCCCACAAGTGCCCTGTGGTTCTGTGCCACCGAACCTACAGGTCCTGAGCAGGTCCTGAGCATGGTGGTCTCCCTCATGCCTTGCTCACTGCCACTTGTGACCTGTCCAGCTTATGATCTGGCCAGGCCTTCACCCAGTCCACCATGCTTGCAGCCAGACCCCGAGGATCTGTGGCGTGTGGCCCCAGCAGGTAGGACCAGGGCTCTCTGGAGCTTTAGAAAGACAAGTTTCAGCTCAGAATTAGGAAGATCTGAGAGCTGGGGTTTGGGGAAGGGAAGGAAAGGCCCCAGCAGGGAACTTCCTGCTTATTCCCTTCCCTTGTTGGGGTGGACCCTTCCCTCCCTGCAGTGGAAGAGCTGGACATGGGGTGCACCTCTGCCTCTCCTCTGCCCCCAGCACCCTGCAATGCAGGTGGGACCCCAGAGGCCATGGTGAAGTGATCTTCCACTGCAGGCTCGCGGGTATTTGCTGCATTTTCTGGTCTAAATCCAGTTGGGGAGCAGCAGGATCGGAGGAGGGAAGATTAAGTGGGGTGATTGGAGGACTAAGGAGATACTGCTGCCTCTGCTACCTGCCCTGCCCTGTAGGGG
Source organism: Rhinolophus sinicus (assembly GCF_036562045.2). NCBI lineage: Eukaryota > Metazoa > Chordata > Mammalia > Chiroptera > Rhinolophidae > Rhinolophus > Rhinolophus sinicus. The sequence goes on from NC_133757.1 coordinate 66,717,112, forward strand.
TGAGACCTGATTTTTGCCACGTGCAGCAGAAAGGAGGAGGCCGGTGTCTCATGGCACAGAAAATACAGGCACAATGCACTGCCATCTGTCCCCCATGGGTCCCTGAGCCTCTATCCAAACCAGCAGGCTTCCCGGAACCCTCACCATTGCCACCGGCAATGGGTGGCAGAGCCAGTAGGTGAGGTGGCTCACCTGCGGAACACTCCGCTATCTACTCCTCCCCTCCCATAGAGGGCAGATTCTTAATTATAATTTAGAGTCACAGGTTCTAGAGTGTGGAGGACACCTTCAGCATACTGATGGCCTCCGCCTGGCAGGGTAGCCCCCCACCTCCAGGTGGTGTCACTAAAGACAGTCCACAGGCCAGGCCAAAATCCTCACTGATGCAGAGGATCCCCTAAAGTTTACCAAAAGGCTTTGCATTTGCTCAAGGAATCATGAAGATGTTGTGGGGGTGGGGGCCATGCATTAAACAAGCATTTTATTTACACATGGATTTGACTTGCAACTTCCTGCTTAGAGTTTCCTACTACATAAAGTGAGGCCCCTTGCACTAATTCCTCTCACTAGGTTGCCCTCCAAGGGGGCCACCTGTCAAATCCTGAGAGCCTCCTGCGAGGGGGTGCTTCATCCCACAAGTCCTGGCCAAGGAGCCCACCTGGAGACTCCTGCAGGCCTGGGCTGGGCTATGCTTGAGGAGGCCAGGAAAGGTGCCTGCTGGAGCCATGGGTGTGTAGGGGAGGGTCTCCATGTGACCTGACTCCAGGGGCTAAGGTAGCTTAGAGGCTGCCTGGCACCGGTCCTTGTTTAGCAGATAATTAGGAACTACTTGCTTTGGAGTGAGTGAGCAAGTAGGAAGTGCCCAAGGGAGGCTCTTTCTAGAGAGCAGATGGGAGGGAAGTCCTCAGGTCTTGGGGCCTGAGGGCCTTGGCACCAGCCTTCCGTCTGCTCACAGGGCCCTTCATCTTCCAGAAGTCTCCTTCAAGTGTGCTCAGATCTCAGCTCCTGGGCAGTCCAATCTTCCCACCTCTTCTTCCCCTTCCAGAGCATTGATGCCCTTCTAACCCATAATATTAGGGCCTTATCTTTGTGGTCGTTGTGCATGCCAGCCACAGCCTGCTCCTGTGGGGGCTGAGCAGGACAGAGCCCTTCACTGTTGGATCTCTAGTGTCTAGGCAGGTTCTTGTTAATGCTGGTGAATGAATGAATGAATGAATGAATGAATGAATGAATGAATGAATGAATGAGCAAGGCATGGGGCTCTGTGGAGCACCCCACCTCCTGCCCTACCCAGTGCACCCGACTTAAGAGAACCAGACAGTCAGCCTTTAGAAGGCTAATGAGGTCCATTTTGCAGATGGGCATGCAGCCCCGCCTTGGCTGCCCCAGGGTCCCTGGCATTGCTGGCTCACATGTCACTGGCCTCGTCTAACTGGCCAGCATGGTTCTCTCCCCAGTTGTAGCCTGAGTTATGATGGGGCTCCTGCCCTGCTCCCCATTAAGGCTGGATTTTTCTGGAACTGGGATGAAACCTGCACCCATTCTGAAATCTCTGCAAAAGACTGCCCTCTTGGTTAAGTGGCCCACCAGGGTGGGGGAACAGGGCTGGCACCCCGCTCCCTCGAGGAGCACTCTCTCTCTCCCAGCCAACAGAAGGGAGACGGGCAAGATGTGGAATTTTAGTTTCTAATTGTGATGCCCTGCAGCTTGCTGAGCTAAAAATAGTCTCCGTTTTTGTTGAGTAGGTTAGAAAATAGAAGCCTGCTTGTGTGCTGTCTCAGAAAGAAGCGCCCTGTGCAAAGCCTGGCAGGGGCAGGTGCCCCTCAGGGCAGATTCCTGGGGACTCAGGCAGGATAGGTCTTGAGGGCCATTTTTGTCCCAGTTTTCCAGGGAGCTGGGATTCTTAACTTCCTGTCCATGGATGAGCTCTGGGAGTCCCTCCATCCCTGGAATCATGCGGATGCCCGGGAACATGGGTTTTTCCAGGTGTGCAGGGCGACGGCCTCTGACTTCATTTGATGTGGATCATGGCTGGCCAGGGACAATTAAAAGGAGAAATGACAGTCCTGAGAAGGCACAGGGCTGTCTGTGCAGCAGGCAGGCCTGGGCAGACCTGTCACCACTGCTGCCTGAGCAACCTATGCCAGTCCTCATCTGAGAAATGGGCATCTCTGCACTGCCCCCTGGGTTGGGGATTGCATCGAGTGAGATGAGCTTTGTAATGCCCAGCACATTCTGGGCTCCAACTCCTGATGGTAAACATTTAACGTATAACAAGGTTAGTCAAAAGAAAGCTTGTCCCTGCTTTCACGGTTCTCAGAAATTTCCAGAATTGCAGACTCCAGGATCTGGAAGGAACCCTAAAATTCTGACTGTGCTGTGGGAACCTGCCCCAGACATCTCCTCCTCGTCACAGTTAAATGGAGGCCTGACACTGTTCCTGTCCAGCTAAACAGGACACTGTCTCCTTCCGGGGTTGGCTGGTGTCCGCACTGTCAGCTGGGAAAGAGTTGGCTGTGTTTGAGGCTGGCCAGTTAGCACTGGTGTCACCTTCCAGGTCTCCTCCTTTAGTCCCTCCGTGCTGAGAAATGTGCAGACACCCCGAGGAGCTGATCACTGAGCCCTGCCTCCCCTCCCTCAGAATTGCCCTGGAGGGCAGAGCTGGTGTTGGGAGCAGGTAGCTGGGCATCAGAGACCTCAGAGAGCCCACCAGTGGGGCAGGCAGTGGCCCCTCCCACGTGGCTCCTGAAGGATGAGGCCCTGGTCCCATGTGGCTCACTGAATCCCTTCCTGCCCCACCCCCCATCCTGCCCATGGGATGAGGCAGCAAGCTGGATGCCCACAGGTCCCGCTCCCAGGCGGGGACCCTCACCCTTAAGCACTGGCAGGCAGGAGATGAGAGCTGTGAGAGCAGAGCCTAGGCATGGGGACCCCCAGGGAGGGTGCCAGGCTGCCCGGGCAGCTGTGAACATGCCGACTCTGCACACTGATTCTGCAGTAATTGGGTGTTTCCTAGAGTTGTCATCATTTGTATTTCTTACTCAAGTACTGTCTGTGACAACTTCAGCTGTGACAGCTTCAGTCTTTTATGAGACCACTGGGCAGTGTCAGGCTTCCCCCAGGCCTTGTTGGGCCCCTCGGTGCAGGAAGTAGGAGAAGCACTCAGGAAAGGTCAAGTGCAGGTGCGCCTGCAGAGACTTGAGGATATAGTGATGGGTGCCTTCGGGTGCTCGCAGTGGCCTTTAACTGTTGTAGTCAGGCTGATGGCCCGGGACCAGAGGGATCTGGGGCTCTGTCACAGCTGCAGCTTCCTGGGACCAGGGGCCTCCTGGGATGATGCAGTGGGGTGCAGGGTCTCTGAAGGCCCTCTCAGGTGCAACCTGAGTTTGTGAGTGGAAGGATGGTGCCCCAGGTCACAAAAGGTGTCCATCTGTGTGTGTGCGGGGCTGCCCTCCCAGGGAATGTGTCCGGCTTTGATTCTCTCCTCTCTGTTTTGCTGTCTAGTGGAGGGTTATGGACCCCTCACAGCCCTGGTTTGCAGGGGCTACATTCGAAAGCACTAACAGGGAGTGGCCTTCAAATCTCTAGCTGAAGTCTCTTGAAGAGCCTGCAAAAGGGAATTGCATTCATAATCTGCAAAAAGTTCCTGAAACACTTTTCCCATCTCTCTCAGGATCTCTCATGGCCTTGGGGCTGCCTAAGATCTCTCCCCTACTCTCTGGAAAGGCTCAGAAGTCTCTCAGACCCTGGCTGACCCCACTGTGCTTCCCACTTCTCTGGAGCCCTCAGTCCAGTCTTCTTCCATTCTCTCAATGCTTTGGTGCAGTGTGTTCCCTAGAAGGTGTGTGTTGTGTGCACTGCACACATGCTGCAGGTGTGTGCACATGCTGTGTGTGTGTGCTGTGTGTGTGTGCGCTGTGTGTACACGGGCTGTTGTGTGCATGCTGTGTGTATATGCTGTGTGTGTGCACACTATGTATGTGTATATGCTGTACATGTATGCACACTCTGTGTGTGTGGCACCTGTGGGCTCTGCCCATCCCCACGGGGCTCCGGCCTTGGCCTGGAAGCCCACCCTTACAGGTATCCTGTTGGGTAGTGGCCATTCTATCTGCAGGCCCAACCCTGGGGCTCTAACCTCTTTAACATGCCTTTATAAAAGTGCTGATTTCAGGGCTGCTGGTTAGCTGAGTTGGTTAGAGTGCGTTGTTACTAACAACAAGGTTGCCGGTTTAATCCCCACCTGGGCCACTTTGAGCTGTGCCCTCAAAAAAAAAAGATGGAAAAGTGCTGATTTCAAAACTCAGTCTCTTTACACTAAAAAATAAGTTATTTAAAAAGTGACAAAACAGATGTGCTGGTTAGAAAAGTTACCAAATAGTTTACAAATGTTTATAGTTCTGAAAGTGAACGTCTCTTCCCACCTCCCTCCCTTGCAGTAAACTCTGTAGTTAGTGTAGCCATGGTGGCCAGATGTTTTCTGTGCATTATGTACACGTCATGTACACTTACATGGATAGCATTTAAAAATGACAAATATGGAATTTTGTGCAGTTGGGGAGTCTGATTGTGGGGTCCTCGGCCCAGCTGCTGTGGGAGGGGTTGCTACCCCACGCTGAAGAGATGGGCCTCCGGCTGTGCCAGGCAGGGCTTTTGTGCAGCTGTGGCCCGCTGCCTGGCATGGAACTCAGCACCTTGGCCTCCTGGTAGGCTCGACCGTCCCTCAGGGCCAGCAGACAGGGGCTGAGTCCCCAGGCTGGCTCCCCACTGGCTCCTGGCCTCCCTGGGACTGGGGCAGGTCTCCCTGAAGACTGGATCCAGGGTGGCCTTGCCCTGTGGGTGATCTTGCAGGGGCTGTGTGAGTGAGTGGGGTGTTAAAGTGCCCCCGCCCAGCACCTGCTGATGAGAGCAGCCTCCGCAGTGGGAGAGGCATGTGGCTGAGAAAATGCCATTCTGATGAAGAAACTTGGGGTCTAGGGTCCGCTGAGTAAGGATGCCACCCAGGGTCACCTTTTGAACACAGAACTATATGATCTTGAGAAAGGTGCCCCACTGCCCACGGGCCTCAGGTGACGCACTGGAGCTCAGGTCCCCTCGGGAGCCAGTGGTGGCACAGCAGAGCAGCTGTGGGTGCCGAGGTGCCTGGGTAGTCCACCTTCCTTATTTTATCCCACAAATGGTTACTGCAACATGGACGAGGCTCTGATTGGGCAGGAGGTGTGAAGCTGAATGATCAGCCATTTCTGGCCTCATGGGTCAGCAATCTAGGGATTAACCCAGGGAGGCTTCCTGGAGGTGGTGACAGTTGGGTTAGACTTGGAAACCCTAGGATTTCCTTAGTTGAGTTCCTTCCCCGTGAGCTTGTTTCACTATCTAAAAAATGCAGGGTTTTCAGTGGTTCTCTGCCTAAGTGGAGGCTTGTTAGAGCTCCGACTGAGGGCTAACTCTGAGTTCCTGACATGACGGGGCCCGAGAATGTGCATTCTAACATGTTCTGATGGGTGTGTTCTGTGAGTTGGGGCCCCCATCCTGAGGGAGGCAGCACTGAGCGTGGACCATGGACATTCCAATCCTGCCTTGTCTTGGGGACTCGCCTTTAGCTCTTGCCCTCCTTGCAAAGGATTTCCAGAGGATTCTAAGGTGGCCTGTAGGTGTTTGACCAGGAGACTCAGTTGATGTGCTGGGGGTGGGAGTCGGCTTTGCTCGTCTCCCATTAGAAGACCCCTTGGAGGGTGCAACCCGGGGTCTTCTAATGACAGTAAAATAATCATGCTACAGTTTGCTCTGCACACTGGGGAAACTGAGGCTAGAATGGCTCAGAGTCTTGCACCGGGTGGGTCAGAGAGCAGGCTGCATCTGAGGGCAGTGGCATCAATGGCAAGGTCAGCACTGAAGGCCACCGGGCTTGAGGAGGGTTTGTGCGCTTTCCATCCCCCTAGGCCTGATGAGGCAGCCCTGCCCTGTGAGGGAGGTCATGTCGCTGCCTGGGGAGGCAGGTAGTGGGCAGTGGCACCGGCTTGCCAGTGACTGGAGAGGACGCAGCCTGGCCACAGCCCCACCACAGTAGGAAGGCCCAGCTCTTCCACTCCAACCTCAGCCACCTGCCCTCCATAGGCGGGACTAGCTGAGCAGTGGGGCAGCCAAGCGCAGCCAGCAGGAGGGAGTACTAGCTTCCAAGGCCTCAGGCTGGGAAATCCCTGCACAGCCCCTCCCAGGTATACCTGTTAGCCTCAGGCAATGAGGAAACTGAGGCCCAGAGGGCTGCAGACTCTTCCAAGCTGCATGAGCGCTTCCAGCAGGTTCTGCTTCAGCGGAGGTGGGGATTCTCTGTTCCCATTACACCAGCAGCCCATGGTGGGCAGCCCAGCATGGGAACATCGAGCCCCCAGATTGCTGCCAACATTCATGACTAACAAGCATCTCAAACTCAGCATGTCTTAAAGCAAGTTCCACATCTTTCCTCAGATTCCATCTCATGCTTTCCCCATGCCAGCCAGTCACTCAGGCCAGAGACCATTTTTCACAGGGTCTACTGTCGACCTTGCCCCCCTCTTCTGCTCCCACCTGACACCAGCAATCTGTCCCTGGGTTATGGCAAAGCCACTGACCCACTAGCAGGGATTTCAGATCACTCCCTTGCTGGATCTCCACCCAGTAGCCAAAGTGCGCTTTTGCCCCGAATCAGGTTACCCCTGTGCTGCTCGGAGCCCCCACAGCTGTTGTCTCACTCAGAGGCACAGCACGCTGCACCCGGCCCCTGAGGTGTGCTCAGTCCGGCCTGTTACTCCTCATTCCAGTCAGCCTGCTCATCCCCTCCACATGCACTGGCCTCAGGACCTTGGCACCTGCTATTCCATATGCCCAGAACATTCCTTTCTGATCTCAGGGAGCTGCACAGCTGATGCCGTCAGTTTGTCCCAATGCCACCGACCCAAGGCTGCTTTGACATCACCCCCCTGCCCCGTATATGCTCAACTTCTCCTTCCAGTGTTATTTTTCTCCATACTTTCTTTTCTCCCAGTGGGATATAACCCCAGGAAGCAGGGCTCTGTGAGTGCTGGCACCTGTGATGAGGCATGGTATGTACAGAGCAGGTGCTGAGGAAACATTGGTCAGACACCGGTGGCTGCAGGCCCTCCCAGGAGCCTGCTTACTCACCTGAGCTGTTGTCCAGTGACACAGCACCTGGCCCTACGGGGCACTCACCTGAGGGCCAGGAGGAGGGCCTGGCGGAGGCGTCTTTGAAGCCTCATAGCCTCATTCTTCTCTCACAGGAAACTATGCCCCAGACATCTGTCTTATTCTCGAGCATACTCAGGCCCAGCTGTAGTGCAGAGGTGCAGCCCGGCATGGGGGAGCGAGGAGGCGGGGCCGACGGCTCTGGGGACCTCATCTTCCAAGACGGACGCCTCATCTCTGGGTCCCTGGAGGCCTTGATGGAGCACCTGGTCCCCACACTGGACTATTACCCTGATGTGAGTGCCTGGGCCTGGACAGGGGTGTGACTAGAGGGGGTGGCCTGGGCTTCATGGTGGCTGCTGCTGGGACGGGGAGGGAGGCCCAGACAGAGCTGGCGGGGCAGCGGGGGGAGGGGCAGGGGCAGCAGGGAAAGTGACTCCCCAGCGATCTCCAGGCAGGTGAAAGATGGCTCTGAGGGCACAAGAAGGCGACACATGAGGGGCTGGAGCAGGGGCCTGAGTTCTGGGTGGGGTCCTGGGGAAGGCAGACGAGTCTGAAGAGTCCAGATGAGGGCCCACCCTGCACATGTCCTGTCCCTGAGTTGGGGCATTTGCTTTGTCATGAACCACCCATAGTCTAGGGTAAGGAGGGACCATGCCCACGGCCACATGGATCCTGGGCACATGCCTGTATGGGCAGGGCCAGCGTGACCTACAATCCACATCCTCCCTCTTCACCTTAAGATGAGGTAGGCACATTCTTGGAATAAACAATGCTCCCTTGTCGTGTGTGGCTCTCCTTCTGCCTTCAATAGCAGCAGTGGCACTGGGCCTGCCTGCTCCCTTCTGAGAGCCAAGCTGTACTGGCCCTTCCAGTACCCACCCACCCCCAGGGCAGAGCCCGGGTCCCTGGCACCAAGTCACACACGGCCAGGGACAGTGGGGGAGGAATTGCTCCCCTCTACCCTGCAGCTTTTATCTGATGATGCTGGAGTCGACTCAGCTTCTGGGGGTTCCTGGCCCCCCACCATGTCACGGTCCTCCCTCCCTCCTGGGGCTCTGGCGGCTCTTCCTCTGTCCTTCCTTCATCCCAATAAGTCCTCTCAGGACCTGGCTGGGGCTGCTCGCTGCCACCCCTCAGCCCAGATCATGAGGAGCCCTCTGAGCCTACACTGCACAGCCAGTGATGAGGGCACATGGATGGGGGATAGGCACCCTGTGTGGCAGGTGGGGACAAAGCACACAGCTGGATAGTGACTGCACATGGGCGGGCAACAGTCCCTGATATTGGTAGTGGGGCCAAGGAGGCTCGGCCCTGCACTCTGGACATGGCCCAGCCCTCTGGAAAAGGCCCGGCCCTCTGGACAGGGCCCGGCCCTGGCCCTCTGGACAGGGTCCGGCCCTCTGGACAAGGCCCTGCCCCGCTGCCCAGGGTCCTCGGTCCAGGCCAGTGAGGCTCTGGAGAAGAAGCAGGCTTGGTGCCAGGCCCAGAGGGCCTTGTGGGCTGGGTACCAGGCTCACACACAGGCCTGGAGAATCCTGCCAATATCCAAGGCTTGGTTAGTGCCCATCACAGGGGAGGGAAGGAGTGGGGAGAAGCCCCGCAGAGCAAGACTGCTGGGAGCTGAGATCATCGGGGAGGCCTCTGTAAGCCGCTGTGAAATGGAGTTGATTTGTGTCTTACAAGGTGGGCAGGATCCAGGTGGCTGTGAGAGAGAGAGAGAGGGAGGGAATTCAAGGTGATGTGAACCATGCAGAAAGCATGGCCAATGCTCGGTGACGCTGGGTTTGGGAGGTGTCCAGGCCAAATGTAGCAGCAGGCTGTGGGCACACCTGGGGGCACGCCAGGCCTGACCCACCCTTCACCTTCTCCCCCTTTTCTTCTCTCCCCTTCTTGTCTTCAGAGGACCTTCATCTTTACGTTTCTGTTGAGCTCCCGGGTCTTCATGCCCCCACATGACCTGCTGGCCCGTGTGGGGCATATCTGCCTGGAGCAGAGGCAGCAGCTGGAGGCCGGGTCCGAGAAGGTAAAAGCAAGCTGACCACTTGGCACCTGTCTGGTGCCCCTGGCCATCCGTCCCACTCTTGCTCAGAGAGAAGCATGCTCAGAATAAGCTGGCAGCACATGGTCTGGCTGAGCGTGGCCTGGGCCCTTCCTGATGGGGGCAGGTCAACTCGTCTCTGCCCTCGTGGCACACCTGGGGGCTGGCTCCCCTCCCAGGATGCCAGAAGTAACTGTTGTTGGTGGGCACTTGCACCCCCTCCCAAGGAAAGGCCCTAGTGGACAGCTGTGCCAGCCTTCCTGATCAGTGCCAGGACCCCTGAAATGGAGGCCTGGAGGTAGCTGGTAAAAAAGAAACCAGTGGGACCTGAGTCACTGCCTACTCTAAGGGGTCAGGTGGCAGCCCCTCAGGCTGGTGCTTGCTCAGTTTTCACTGATCAAACAGGGCTGTTTGCACTGCTGTCTTTCGGTTGTGTCAGGTTTTGGGCAGTCAGGATGGTCAGGAAACCATAGCTCGACTCTGAGGCCCTGAGGCAGGGTCTTGGGGGTGAGCTTGTAGAAGCCTAGGGCCTGGGACAGAAGGGGTGGTGGACATGCTGTTAGAGAGTTGACCACCTAGCACGGCCTGTCCCTGTTTCTGATGACCTTCCTCCCCTGAGGCCGGGCTCTGAGGTTTGCAGCATAGGCCTGTGAATGTCCACACCTCCTCAGGGTCTTCTCTCCAGAGGGCTCGTCCTGGGGTGCCACGGGGCAAGGACAGGGATAGGCAATGACCATAGCCGGAAGGTCAGGAAAAACTCCTGAGGGACAGGTGGAAAGAAGCATGAGTGGGATGAGTGGGGAGGCTGAGGGTCAGCATAGGAACAGTAGTGGCCTGAGAGGAGCCTAGGGTGAGCCTGCCAGCCTGTGTCCATGGTTACGTGCACAGCAGGGCCTCTGAGGAGGGGACACAGAGCTCTGGCTCCTGCTGAGTGTGGGTGCAGTGGGCATCTGAGGGCACTGTCACTAGACCCTCCTGGGATGCCAGGAGCAGGGCTGTGTGAGGCAATGCCAATTGGGAGATTCCGCCAGGCACGGGAGACTATCACTAAGGGACTGACTGGGGCGTGGGCAGCCAGTCAGGTGGGTTGGAGGCAGGGGAAGGGGCTCAGGAAGATGCAGGGCTGAGAGTGAGGTCCTCCGGGAGCCTGGCAGTCATGGCCACCCAGTGTGTGGATGGTCCAGGTTGTGCAGACGTGGGCAGGTGAGCAGGCAGGGTGAAGAGGGGTGGGAGTAGGGTGAGGGAGGGGCTTGGGTGGGCATTTGGGGGTGCTTTGGCTGGGTTTCCAGCACTCAGTCCTCTCACTCCTGGGCCTGCAGCCACAGCAGGGGCCGCAGGCCCACCTTTAATGGCACAAAGTGGGGAGGAGGCCGCTCCGGCCGCTGGCTCCAGGGTTGATGCCCCTCCCCAGCACTTGCCAGCCTGCTTTAACAGAGGGGGCTGGCAGGAGCCTCTTGTTTCTCATTAATGACTTTGCTTGGTTTTCACTGTGTTCTTTTTTATGGGTAACTTCTAACTATAGAAAATGAAACCAGTTTTCTGTGCCATCATAATGGTGGGGCAAGTGTTTTGAAAATGAATTTGCATAAGTGAAAAAGAGAGCTGACTTAAGGGTGTCAACCGATAGTTGCTGGCACCTAATTCAACACCAACAGAAATCCCCAATTTGGGGTGCGCTGAAGAAGGAGACTTTACTTAGTGCAAACAGCTCAGTTGTGATACAGCTTGGTTGTGAGAACAGCTCAATAGTGTTACAGCTCAATTATGAAACCGCAGGCTGTGAGGCAGACCTGGGGCCAGGCAGCTCTGCTGTGCTCCACCTTCTCTGCATGCACCTGACAGACATCTTAGGTGTTTCAACTCCAGTGGGGGAAACCCACTCTCTAGTCTTCAGTGAAAAGGGACAGTGTGCTCCTCACAAGCAAGAGCACTTATGTAGAGAGAAGTCCTGCCCCTGGTCCCTGACTGGTCTGTCCTCATGCAAATGAGGACTCCAAAATCTCAAAGTTTGATTGGTCCAAAAAGCACTGTCCTGATTGGTCAGAATGGAGCTGCTCTGGTTGGTGAAGATATTAATGGAGATCAGGGAGGGAAAAATACAGCTGCACAGCTCTGATTGGAGGAGCAACATGTCAGTTCTATTGGTTGAAATACTATTCCAGAAGCTCCTTTATAAGGGCTGGCTCAGCCAGCAGGAACACAGTACAGGCAGGCAATTCAGTGTGGGCTTCTCCCTGAAGCGTGACTTTCACGAGAGGTCCCTATTTAGAAAAGGCTGCTAGACTGTTTTTGAAAAAATTTGAGCCCAATTAGTCACCAGAGTCCTTCTTGCTAGGTATCTTCTTTCTCAGGGCTACATGGGAACATGAAACAAAGCAGGTATGACAGAAAAGAAGTGGACAGCCTGGGGGTTGCCCTGCCCTGCAGCCCTGCTCTATCTAGCACAGGAGCAGGGCGTAGGAGCTGGTGTAGCACTTGTCAGCTTATTGCTCACTCTGGTGGGTCAGGACTGACTCTGTGCCCCGCTGCCCCAGGCCAAGCTGAAGTCCTTCTCAGCTAAGATTGTGCAGCTGCTGAAGGAGTGGACAGAGGCCTTCCCCTACGACTTCCAGGACGAGAAGGCCATGGCTGAACTCAAGGCGATCACCCACCGGGTCACACAGTGTGACGAGGTGAGGTCCTCCCTCAACTCTTGTGGAGCTCCTTGGGACAGATCTGTATGTGGTCCCTTTCCCTATCACTCCCCCATGGACACTGCTGGGTGGCTCCATTTGGCGCTGTCCCCTGCCTTGGCCAGCAAAAGGCCAGGCACACCCTTGGCAGCCTCTGCATGTGGGTGACCTTGAGCAGTGGACCAGACCTTACCCTGAGAGTGGAATGAGCCAGGCTCAAGCCTCTCCTGGGCGTTGAGTGGGTGGAGTGGGGCCTACTGAGAGAGGTCAGAGCCCGTCTGCCTTTCCTGGCTCCCAGCCTGCTCTTGGCTTTCAGTTGCCGGGAGCCTGGCTGTGCCTCGGCGGTGGGAATGCGCCATGTGCTCAGCAGCGCCTGTCTGCCCAGAGGGCTCAGAAAGCCAGGGAGAGCTATAGGAGGGGCCAGTGCTGCCTGCATCAGGGAATGAAGGCTCCTGGCCATGGAGGAAGCCCTGGATGGCTGCTCCCTGTTATGGGCCCCTCTTGCTGTGGGACGGCCCTGAGAAGCAGCTCAGCTGTCCACCTCTGCCTGCAATCAAGTTGCACTTTTCGGAGCCCACACATATCCCACTCTACCAGGCCCAAGTACTTACGGCAGGTTTGGGTAGGGCGTGTGGCCTCAAAGCCACACATGTCCCTGGAGACTTGCGGCCAGCCCATGCCGGCACCTTCATCACTCCCTGACCCCCACAGGAGAGTGGCACAGTGAAGAAGGCCATCGGCCAAATGATGCAGGGCCTGCTGCTATCCCTGGCTGCCCGGGGCCAGCTTCAGGAACTTCGGGAGAAGTTCCGCACACCAGCTGTGGACAAAGGGCCCATCCTTAAGGCCAAGCCGCCAGCCACTCAGAAGGATATCCTGGGCATGTGCTGTGACCCCCTGGTGCTGGCCCAGCAGCTGACTCACATCGAATTGGTCAGTGCTGCAGGGAACCTGCCCAGGGTGGGGCTGGGGTTCACTCATGTTGGACCCCTGACATCTCTCTCAACATAGCACTGTGGGGTCTCCCTCTCTGGGTACCCTGGTGTGTCAGGTAAAGCCTGCCAGCCGGACCACTGCCTCCAGCAGGCATGTGTCCAACTGAGCAGCAGGTTTCTCTGTGTGGTGCCTGGGTCCCCAGGATCACCGCAGTCCTGTGTTAATGGGAGGGGCTCGGGTGGGGAGGACTGAGGTGGCCCAGGATGGAAGACCAGCCTGGGAGGAGGTGAAGGCCTTCAATGGTGAGAGCCAGTTCCCCTACCGTGTCGCCTCACCCTGTCTGTGGCCTGGGAAGTTCCCCTGCATGTGGCAGCCACTATCCTGAGGCTTCCACCTCACTCCCTTGCAGCCCTGTCCTCTCCCCTCCAGGGGAGGGCCTTCCAGACCCTTTGGGTACTTTTGGAGGGCCCTGGGCAGGGCCTGCCCCCTGGCTGGGTGCGCTGATCAAGTAGGCCATGGCACACAGGTCCTGACTGCTGCTCTGAACACGCCCTATACCCAGGTGGGGCCTGCCCACGGATGGCAGGCTTGCCACTGCTCACCCCTCCTGTGCTGTGTCCCCGCCCCAGGAGAGGCTCAGCAGCATTCACCCCGAGGACCTGCTGCAGATCGTCAGCCACATGGACGCTCGAGACAAGCACCGGGTAAGGGGCTGTGGCCTGAGGGTGGGCCTGGCTCTCACACCCCATGCAGGGTGGATGGGGCCCCACCCAGCATGCCTGAGCATGTCTGCTGTGTCTGACCTCATAACCCCACGGACATGGGTCTGACCCCTGGTGCCTGCTCCAGGTGCTCAGCGGATGGCCACGTAGGGGGACGCATGCTGGGAGTGAGCCCAGCATTCCTGGGGACCCGGACAGCCAACGTGGCTCCAGGCCTAGCTCTGGGCCTTCTGGAGACCCAGGCTAACAAAGGGGACCTGTCCAGCTGCCCCTACCCCAACATCGCTTCCAGTTTCCTCTGGCCAAGGCTCCTGCTCCTCGGTTCTGGGGGCAGGGCTGGGTAGCACCCACTGGCAGTGTCCTTGGGCGTCCTGTGACCTGCTGTGCACCCCCCCACCCCCCACTCCCCAGTGCCGAGGGGATCTGACCAAGACCTACAGCCTGGAGGCCTACGACAATTGGTTCAACTGCCTCAGCATGCTAGTGGCCACTGAGGTGTGCCGGGTAAGCACTGCATGGTGGACACACACAGGGTGATGCCATCTGTTCCCCGGCCCACAGAGCTGCCCCCTCAGATGCTGAAACTTTGAACGTGGAAAGCCTCCATTGCTGGTGTCTTGGAGGTGCACCACCTCCTCCACGTCCAACAGTGATGCCTTAAATTACAAGACCTATCTGTGGTGTGCACCCTATGCCCAGCACCAGAGAGGTGCCCAGAATCAGAGAGGCCACAGTTGCGTTTCCTGCCTCTGCAGCCCACCAGTGCCCCTCACCCTGAGTCTGACAGCTCTGTGGGCCCTGGGGCAACCCCAAGCAGGTGCCCTTCAAGGATTGGGGGTGGAAGGCATGCCACCCTGGCGGTGCTCACGCTGGACTGCTGGTGCCTCCAGGTGGTGAAGAAGAAGCAGCGGACCCGGATGCTGGAGTTCTTCATCGACGTGGCCCGGGAGTGCTTCAACATCGGGAACTTCAACTCTTTGATGGCCATCATCTGTGAGTGCCCGGGCCGGCGCCTCCTACCCAGCCTCTGCCTGGCCCACGTCCCCACCCTGACCCTACCTGCCCTCCCTTGCAGCTGGCATGAACCTCAGTCCTGTGGCACGGCTGAAGAAAACATGGTCCAAAGTCAAGACAGCCAAGTTTGATGTCTTGGAGGTAGGCACCCAGGCTTGTCTTGTGTTGGCCTGAGGAGGGTGGGCCTTTCACCGTGCTCTGCTGCCGGCCCAGACCTGCTTCCCACAGCGCTGGCTGGTGCTGGCGCGTGGAGCCGTGGGACCTGGCCGCCCTGGGTAGGCGGGTGCCTGAGCTCTCCTGGGCCCAACTTTAGTCAGAGCTGGCATCACCTAAAGCTCTGGGGAGCAGTTAGTGAAGAGTTAGACAAAAGCACTGTGTAATGCTAAGCAGACAGTTCTCTTTCTAGCCCAACTTTCCACAGTCCTGGGTCATCTGAGTGGCTCAGGCTGACAGGTGAGTCACTGGCAGTCTTGCCCAGATGGATTTGATCACAGAATCCATTTTTTTTGTAAACCTGTGTCTTGTGGGAGCTGGACAGGTTGGGGAGGTGAAGGTCTAAGCAGAGGGGCAAAGGAAGGTTTTGAGAGGAGAGGAGACCTAGCCTCGGCAGGGCAGGGAAGAGGTGTGTGTGGGCTGCAGGGCTTCTCTGCAGTTTTCCCAATGACACTCGGGCCCAAACTCTTAAAACCTGGCTCTGTGCTGGGCTTCCCTGCTCACTTCCGGGAAGGAGGCCTCTTCTGGAGACAGTCCGAGGCACTGAGAGGGGAAGTGCCTTCCCATCAGCGTTTCCCAGCGTTTCCCAGCTCCTCTCTGCAGAGGGGCACAGGGGCCGTGTTCTCCCTTCGTCTGCCCACAGCACCACATGGACCCATCCAGCAACTTCTGCAACTACCGCACCGCCCTGCAGGGGGCCACACAGAGGTCCCAGATGGCCAACAGCAGCCGGGAGAAGATCGTCATCCCCGTGTTCAACCTTTTCATTAAGGACATCTACTTCCTGCACAAAATCCACACCAACCACCTGCCCAATGGGCACGTCAACTTCAAGGTGAGCTCAGCCCCACTGTGGTCCGAGGGGCGGGGCCAGCTGTCCCAGCACAGGGCAGACTCCCAGCCTTGTTCCAGGGCGGGCAGAACCCATCAGCTGTGGTCCTGTTGCAGAAGGGCCTCTAGGACTGAGAGCTCCAAGGTGGGTCACACTTGATCTCCAGGTGTGAGTTTGCCCTGCCCTTCTGGTGGATGGGTGGTCCACTACAGGGCTTGGAGACACAGGGAAGCTGCGTTTACCTAGGACCCTGGTCCCAGCACTGACCCTACCAGGGGACAGAGAAGGGGCCACCCTGGGGTCTTGGGAGTTGGGAAGGCTTCAGGCAAGAGGGACTCAGACAGGAGGAGGAGGCAACCAAATTCCAGAGGGAACTGAAGACCTGTCTGGCTAAGGGAAGGAGGGAAGGACAAAGGTGACTGGGAAGGTGTGGTAGAGCTAGGCTGTCGGTGTTCACCTCACACAGGTAAGGGATGGGAAGAAGTCATGGATTCCCACATAAGCCCCAAAGAGTGAGATCATGACTTGTCCTGGTTAGTGGTACGTGCTGGTTGAGGCAGGGATGGCTGCCTCAGCCCAGGGTCACAGATGGGGCCCTGCTGGGGTCCCTGTGCAGGGGAGGCACAGAACCTGCTTCCAGCCTGATGGCTCAGGCAGAGGGCAGGACAGTGTGTTCTCTGGGACACCTGCTGGCTCTGTTGCTGCACAGAACACTTCCATGGCCACAAAGCCAGCCATGCAGGGCCACTGTCCCATCTTGCTGGGAGCAGGGAAGGGAGCAGCAGACTGAGACCAGAACCCACCCTGCCCCTGAGCAAAGATGTCCAGCTTAAGATGACAGTTGAACATCCAGTTTGTACTTTGCCCCTTCAGAAATTTTGGGAGATCTCCCGACAGATCCATGAATTCATGACATGGACACAGGTAGAGTGTCCCTTTGAGAAGGACAAGAAGATTCAGAGTTACCTGCTCACAGCGCCCATCTATAGTGAGGAAGGTGAGGCTGCCTCTGCGAGCAGCAGAACCCTCCCCCTGGTCCAGGTCAGCCTGGGGGTGGGCCTGGTCTTCATTCCCATGCTACACAAGGGAGCTCAGCCCACAGGGGTGAGTGCATGGGGGTGGGTCATGGGCAGATGACAGACGAAGGGTAAGGGCAAGGAGAGACCAGCCTCCAGAAGCCACTTGAGAGCCAGAATGGGAGCGGGCCAGTGCTGCAGAACTAGGCAACTTGTCAGAGTCCCCGAGCATGCAGCTGGGAGCTCTAGGCCTAAGTAGCCTGGAACCTCACACAGCATAGACCCTGGACAAGCCCAGGCCAGAGGCCACTGTCCCCTTGGTCTGGGAGTTCCTTCTCAGCCTACCTGCACCCCTACAGTGGAGAGTTAGAGAAGGGCTAAGTGGTATGGCAGGCAGGCTGACTACATGTGGATGTGGGTTCTGAGGGGCTTCCCCGTCTCTCAGCACTCTTCATCGCCTCCTTTGAAAGTGAAGGTCCTGAGAACCACATGGAAAAGGACAGCTGGAAGAACCTCAGGTAGGAGAACTACAGGGACAGTCCTGGGTGCCTCCAAGACCAGACCCTAGGGCTAGGGGCGGGGCATAGCGGCACCTCCACAGCCTGGGGACAGGAGGGTGACCCTGGTGCAGCTGCCAGGCAGAAGGAGGCTGAGGACTCAGGGCTTGAATGTGCCCGGCTCCTCCCCTGGAGGGCTGGTTGTTGGCAGTCAGGCCTCCCCATAGCCCAGGTCTGCCCTCTGCTGCAAGCACCTGACCATGTCCTGTGCCTGTCCATCTGTAGGACCACTGTCCTTAACAGAGCCTGAAGGTGTGGATGCAGCCTGCAGACCCACGAGGAAGCACACATGGGACCTGAACTTTAATCTTGTGGCTGAGATGCGGTGGCCTCACTGGTTGGGGTCTATTTGTATATAACTTTTATTGAAAAAAAAAAAGGTAGTTATTTCATGCATCAACCTTTGAAACAAAATGTTTTTGTTTATTTTAAATACCAGGGCAGGGCCCTGGTTTGGGGAGGGGTGGGGAGAGTATCATGGGAGATGGCATCCATGATAACATCTTGGTCTAATGAAATGTAGATCTTTATTTTCTACTTTTGATTATATCCACATCTTATGAAAAAATATTTTAAAAAACCCAACCAAAACCAACATGAGCCCTGCCTGCTTGGGTGCCCTTCCTGTTAGTGTCTCTGATGTGGGGCTTGTGCCTTAGAGGGTACTGGGGGGCTGTCTCCTGCTCTGCTCTACCCTGCAGCTGGCAGCAAGCGCCTGTGGAGGTGCCGTGAAAGCTGGGCCCTGGGCTGCAGGCACCTGTCCTCGACACTTGGGCCAGGAGGTCCCAGTCTCCCAAGCCTCAGGGGGCCAGGAGGTCTCATTTGCATACTTTTGGAGGCAAACCTTTGAGTATGGGCTTTCCAAAGTTTACATTTTCCTTTTCCTTTATCAGGGATTTATGAGGTCGGGAGGGGCAGGGGACACCTAACAGCATGTTTTCTGTTGGAATATATCTGGTGAATCTTTCTTCAACTACATTTTAGGAAAAAGAGAAAATCTAAAATAATGTAAGGTGGGGGGCAGTCATGGAATTGTCAGTTTTCCAGGCTGTCCCTGGAAGATACACTTAGCTGTAATGAAGAACGTATAAAGCAGACGTGAGGATGAGGACTGCAGAGCTGTTTTTGAAACTCAGCTACAAAGTGAAAAGCAGCAGCTCCTGCTCCCTTCTGGGTGGGGCTCCCCTAACAGCATCTGAAACACAGAAACGGAGCCAGGCCCGTATGCTGGAGCCCACTCACTAGCAACTGCCCCACAGTGGAGGTGTTTTCCACTCCCAACTCAAGAAGCTCCATTTCCTGACTTCCTGGCTGGGGACAGTGACTGCCCCGCTCCGCTGAGAGAGGGAGGTGGACCCTCCACGCTGACTTCAGCTCCCTGGCATTGGGCTTGCCTTGTACAAGCAGGTTTGGAACTACTCACCCATGTCTGTGTCCGCTCCCCTGGCTCCAGCAGGAACCTCCAGTCGAGGCCTGGTTAGGATGGGTCAGTCAGTTGCTTAATTCGCACAGCTCCCGGGAGAGGGTGGAGACGTGAAGGCGAGGCCTCGGGAAGAGGTCTGTGATCTGCCTCTGAGGTCGCCTTCAGCCTGGGAGGAGCAAGAATATTTACACTGTATTGTCACAGTGTTTTTGCACTTTTCAGATGTCCTAGATAGTATGTATTGTATACTGATAGCACATATTACTTTGTTTATGTATTTGAGATAAAGAAAGGCTTAAAACATAAGAGTATATATTTGGAATACGATACTAGAACATTTCTGTACTTGCATTAAGGAGCTTTCCCATTGTGTACACTTCACTGGGTCCTTACTTCTGATACCTACCTGACAATGTCTGTGTTTGCCACTTTGTTTTCCTGAGGATACTCCTAACTGTGATGTTTTGGTATTTGACATGAACTGTGAATATAAAGCTGTACTGTAAGCAGGGTGTCCATTGTCGGTGTGACTGCACATATTCGCATCAATAAAAGAACATGTCGCTCCTAAGTGTCTGCTCTGTGCCACTGTTGAGCAACAGTGATGGCTGGGCCACCATGGGCCCACCACCTTCCAGAGAAATAGCAGCTGTCACCACACAGCATTCAAACACAGGACCTTTCAAATCAGTGGCACAGGCTATGTGTCCCAGTCCTGCCCTGCTCAAAGTAAGATCCACAGGGACAACAGTCGCTGCTTGCATTACATAGTCATGTAAGTTTGGGCAATCTAACTTAAACAGGATTGTAAAGACACCTTTACTGCAGGACTAATCAGAACCTTTGGTGCCCATGGGCACTGGGGTCTCTCCCAGAGTGGGGAGTTAGACAGCATCTGCCGGCATCATTCTGCAGAGCAGCTGGTGGAATGCGGTTCTCAGTGGGGCACTTTCCAGTATAATGAACCCCATTCAAGGGCATTAGAGAAAAGGGGTCTGTTGAGGGTCATACAAGAGCTTGTGGAACTGAAGGAAAAGAATGAGACTAGAACGGAAGCCAGACTCCCACCTGCTTCTCTCTGGCCTGTCCACTGCTACCCTGTTAACAATGCCTGGCTCCATGAGGTTCCCTGGTCAAAGCTCACCAACCCTTGCCTGCTCCTTCAGAGCTAACAGCCCGTTTTGAGTGGGTTCAGTATCTGTCATGCCACTAGACCAGCACTCCTCAATGGAACGCTTTCTGGGTGATGGAACGTGCTGTAGCTACACTGTGCAGTATAATAGCTGCTAGTTACAGGGAGGTACTGAGCACTGAACACTGAGTAGTGAGCCAGTCCAGCTGAGGGTGTACATTTAAATAGCTAGTGGTCACTACTGGATAAAAGGCTGCCCTGTCCCCAGTGCCTTGTGAAGTGGACAGCACACAGTAGGTGCTCAGGTGTTTGTGGACCAAATGAGGATACCTGAGGATGTGAGTTTGGGGTAACTGACACCACTTTTTAGGTCTTTACATTCAATGGCATTCTTAATTTCCTGATAACGTTAATTTTGGAAGTTTTTGTCATCTGAGAAGGGGCAGCACACTTTTGGCTTGTCTCCGACCTTGAGTTTGAGCTGGGAGTGGACAGTGTGCTCCCTGGCTAGCTGGCACTATTCCCCACAGGGTAGTCCCTCCAGGGAAGTGCTGCTCAAGGGGCAGGACCCAGGCCAGCAGCAGTGGCCCTGGGGGCTTGTTTGGAATTTATGCTCAGGGCCCCACTGCGCTCCTGCTGAATGAGGGATGGGGAGTCCAGGCAAGCCTGAGCTCTCCTGGCAGCTGAGGTTCTGCAGGACATGGTTCCTGCTTACTCTTAGAGCCCGTCTCTCCCAGGTACCCTCTACCTGTCAGGCACAGTAAACTCAACACGCCACACTGGGCCCCTCTAATACACATGCCATCCGACTGTCACACATTCTTGGGGACCTGTTTACGTCTTTGAGGGTACTCTGCTCTCCCCAGCCCCACCCCTCCGACATCACACTGCTGGCCTCTGTCTTGTGCAGTAGAGTCTCGGTTGTGTAGGAGCCACTTGCACGGATGTGTGGCCAGCACAGTGTGCAGCTCCTAACAACACGGCATGGTGACTGAAGGTTATCGTTCACGTCACACGCACGTTTCAGGAGCAAATCTGTTACAGATCAGATGTGACAGAAAGATAAACTAAGGGTCTCTACTAAGGCTGGACAGACTTCTGGGATTAAAACTAAGATTACTAGTGAAAATATACGCCTACTACACCTAGATGTCAAATGTACGTCATGTTCCTCAGGGAGGCAAGGCAGGAGAACCTAAGAAGATTTGAGTTCTAGTTTCCAGGTCGCAGCTGGCTGCCCTGGGACAAGCTCTTCACATTTGTAAGCTTCCATCTTCTCACAAATAAAATGGGATAACGATGCGCTGCTTCATGGTGTTGTCGTAATGTGATGGGGCTCCTCAGAAGCAGTCAGTGTCTGCTGGGCCCTCATTGAGCACCTCTGAATGCCAGCCCTCCCGCAGAGAGCAGGGTCTTCTGGGAAAAGTGAAACAGGGTTATAAGTGCCCTTCTCAAAAGAACAATTGAAGTCCTCGTCAATGCAAATATATTCCAACATTACCAAAGAGCCACTGAAGTGTTGAGTCAGTATATAACCATTCCCACAAATTTGGGATTCAGAATTACTTTTTAAATGAAAAGGCTACAGGCTGGTAACCTTAGATCATGTCAACACAATTCCTATCTTTATTCTCAAAAGGAAGTCATGATGTTGCGAGGAAGGTGAGGGGTGCCCCAAACCCCACAGTTATCTATCCCAATGTACCAGGACTCAGGGATGGATCTGCAGGAACAATGCTGAGAAAACGGTGTTACCAAGAATACAAGAAAGTGAGTTGTGCTGCTGTCCATTTCTGGAAGTGCTGGCCTACTGAAGTCAACTGATAAAGTTATACAAATTTAAAAATCCAAGTGAAGGCAGGAACCCAGAGGGGCCAGGGAAGCTCTGAAGTCAGCTTTGACCCTGAGGCCAAGGACCCTGAGCTCCCATTTTCAAGTCCACAAGGGGTATAGAAGGTCCAGGGCCTGCTCAAGAAGAGGGGTCAAATAGGGGACCCCAGCCCATAAAGCTGGCATCCCAAAGAACCACCCCTCTGCATAATAGTGAATTTGAAATAAAATGCTCCACCTCCAACCCCACCAAGGGGGTTAAGGAAAAACTGCCTGTTTTGAACCTCAGCATGAATAGGGGTGCGGAAATTTTTACCCCTGATTGTAACAAGTCAGTGAATTTCATTAAGTTTTGCAGCACAAATAACACTGGTCAAAAAACTTAACCTGAGACTTTAGTTTATCATGGCCCTGAAATGGTACGGCCCCTAATTTACTTAGTAGAAACAAATATTCTGATATATATTGTTTAAAAAGTCTTTCCTTAGCTGTATCTAATCTTCTGTTAAACCCACCAGTTGGAATTTAAAACTTTATCTTCATTTCTAGAAGAACCAAATATAGGTTCTTTGCCAAGTCGTTTTGGTCATAATTCTGAACAAATTACCAGACTGTATGTAGCACAGAGAGAAAAAGATTGGGAAATATGAAACAGGTTAAGAGACATGGAGGATTCAATAGGTTTAACATATGTTATCAGGGTTCTAAGAGAGAGAGAATGAGGCAGAGATAATGAAAATATAAATTCTGAGAATCAGAATTTATAAAAGACAACAATCTAAGGAGCCCAAACAACCTCGATCAGGATCAGAAAAAATAAATCTGCACACAGATGTCACAGTGACACAGAACAGAGGTGAAGAAGGATAAGAAAGCTGATTACCTTCAGAGAAGTATCAGCTGTTAAGCTGTAGTTGCTGCTATGTTTTAAGTGGCCACAGAATTTGGGTGTCGAATACGCATTCACCAGGCACACTGAGACAGAGTTGAGGCAGCAAAACACTATTTATTAAGTGAGGCAATAAGTAAGACAGACAGAATAAAGCAAAGTAAGACAAAGAGCAACAGTGAGTTCTCACCACCCGAAGAGTGTTTCCAAGGTGCTAGGGAACCGAGACAGCATCTTAGTTAGCTTCAGGTGTGTCCGGCGAGCATCCCCGTCAGAGTTCCGACTAGGGTTCCCCCAGGACACTAATTATATAGGGTTTTCCCCAATAGATTACCAGTTGGGAAAGAATGCCAGGCCATAGCGATTATACTTGGCAAGCATGGGGACAATGAATCACAAGTTTCACGGTAATTATCTAGGGTAGAAGGCAGGGGACATGATTCTGGCAGTTTCACAATGTACATGAGGTACTATAGTCACAGGGCAACCTACATGATCTTATTCATGCGTTCCACTGGTGGGTCAGCTATTGTTCAACCAGGGGGGCTGGCGAGGCCTTCCCGAGTTTACTCCTGTTGACTGGGGAGTCAGTGTCCGGGTGCCACCCAGACAGAGTGTT
The DNA here is from genome assembly GCF_036562045.2 of Rhinolophus sinicus. Classification (NCBI taxonomy): domain Eukaryota; kingdom Metazoa; phylum Chordata; class Mammalia; order Chiroptera; family Rhinolophidae; genus Rhinolophus; species Rhinolophus sinicus. The sequence goes on from NC_133757.1 coordinate 66,740,187, forward strand.
CCCCTGACGGAAGGCACAAAGGGGCACCTAACTCACATTGTATTTACTTTACATAAGCTGAGACCTCACTTCACAACAGAAATAGTTGAAGCCAGAAGACAGTGGGATAACAATATCAATGTGCTAAGAGAAAATTCCCAATCTAGAATTCTATATCCTTCAAGAAATATTTTTACATGCGATAAAGATATGATGTCTGACAATGAAGTTCCCAAACTTGTTGCAACAATGTTGCTAAATTTTTTGGTATCAGAGGGATTATTCATTATGAATTTGTACCATCTGGACAGTTAACCAAGTTTACTATTTGGAAGTGCTGAAAAGGCTGCATAAAAAAGTAGACACCCTGAACTTTTCACCAACGATTCATGGCTCTTGCATCACAATACACCAGTTCACACAGCACTGTCTGTGAGGGAGTTTTTAACCAGTAAACCAGTAACTATATTGGAACACCCTCCCTACTCACCTGATCTGTCCCCCAATGACTTCTTTCTTTACCTGAAGATCACGGAAATATTGAAAGGAAGACATTTTGATGACATTCAGGACATCAAGGGTAATACAATGACAGCTCTGGTGGCCATTTCAGAAAACGAGTTCCAAAATTGCTTTGAAGGGTGGACTAAGCACTGACGTCGATGCATAGCTTCCCAAGGAGAGTACTTTGAAGGTGACCTTAGTGATATTCAGCAATGAGGGATGCAGCACTTTTTCTAGGATGAGTTCGGGAACTTGTCAGACCTCATACAGTCACAGGCCGCTTAATGGGATACCTTCTGAGAAATGGGTTAGATTTCTTTTTTTATTTTTTTATTTTTTATTAAATTTATTGGGGTGACAATTGTTAGTAAAATTACATAGATTTCAGGTGTACAATTCTGTATTACATCATCTATAAATCCCATTGTGTGTTCATCACCCAGAGTCAGTTCTCCTTCCATCACCATATATTCGATCTCCCTTACCCTCATCTCCCACCCCTCACCCCCCACGCCCCTTACCCTCTGGCAACCACTAAACTATTGTCTGTGTCTATAAGTTTCTGTTTCTCATTTGTTTGTCTTGTTCTTTTGTTGTTTTTGGTTTATATACCACATATCAGTGAAATCACATGGTTCTCTGCTTTTTCTGTCTGACTTATTTCGCTCAGCATTACTCTCTCAAGATCCATCCATGTTGTCACAAATGTTCCTATATCATCTTTTCTTACCGCTGAATAGTATTCCATTGTGTATATATACCACAACTTCTTTATCCATTCATCTATCGAAGGACATTTTGGTTGTTTCCATGTCTTGGCCACCGTAAACAAAGCTGCAATGAACATTGGAGCACACGTGTCTTTATCTCTAAATGTTTTCAGATTTTTGGGTAGATACCCAGGAGAGGGATTGCTGGGTCATATGGCAATTCTATTCGTAATTTTTGAGGAACCTCCACACTGCCTTCCATAACGGCTGCACCAGTCTGCATTCCCACCAACAGTGTATGAGGGTTCCTTTTTCTCCACAGCCTCTCCAACATTTGTTACTATTTGTCTTGTTGATGATAGCCATTCTGACTGGGGTGAGGTGATATCTCATTGTGGTTTTGATTTGCATTTCTCTGATGATTAGTGATGTTGAGCATTTTTCATATGTCTATTTGCCATTTGTATGTCCTCTTTGGAGAAATGTCTCTTCAAGTCCTCTGCCCATTTTCAATTGGGTTGTTTGTTTTTTGTTGTTGAGTTGCATGAGTTCCTTGTATATTCTGGATACTAGCCCCTTATCGGAGGCACTGTTTGCAAAAATCTTCTCCCATTCAGTTGGTGGCCTCTTTATTTTGTCAATGGTTTCTTTTGCTGTGCAGAAGCTTTTAAGTTTCATATAGTCCCATTCGTTTATTTTAGCTTTTACTTCCATTGCCTTTGGAGTCAAGTTCATAAAATGCTCTTTGAACCCAAGGTCCATAAGTTTAGTACCTATGTTTTCTTCTATGCAGTTTATTGTGTCAGGTCTTATGCTTAAGTCTTTGATCCATTTTGAATTAACTTTGGTACATGGTGACAAATAGCAGTCCAGTTTCATTCTTTTGCACGTGGCCATCCAATTCTCCCAGCACCATTTATTGAAGAGGCTGTCTTTGCTCCATTGTATGTTTTTAGCTTCTTTATCAAAAATTATCTGTCCATATTTATGTGGTTTTATTTCTGGGTTCTCAATTCTATTCCATTGGTCTATGTTTCTGTTTTTCTGCCAATACCATGCTGTTTTGATCAAGCCAAAGTCAGGAAGTGTGATACCTCCATTATTGTTCTTTTTTCTTCAGATTGCTTTGGCTATTCGGGGTCTTTTGTGGTTCCAAACAAATCTGATGATTTTTTGTTCTATTTCTTTAAAATATGCCATTGGGATTTTGATGGGGATTGCATTGAATCTGTATATTGCTTTGGGTAATATGGCCATTTTAACTATGTTGATTCTTCCAATCCATGAGCACGGAATGTCTTTCCATTTCTTTGTGTCTTCTTCAATTTCTTTCAAAAATGTCTTATAGTTTTCAGCATATAGGTCTTTCACATCCTTGGTTAAGTTTATTCCTAGGTATTTTATTCTTTTTGCTGCAATTGCAAAAGGAATTTTTTTTATTTTTTCTGAGATTTCATTGTTAGTATATAGGAAGGCAATGGACTTTTGTGCGTTGATTTTGTAGCCAGCAACTTTACTGTATTAGTTGATTGTTTCTAATAGCTTTTTGGTGGAGTCTTTAGGGTTTTCTATATATAGCATCATGTCATCTGCAAAGAGTGATAATTTAACTTCTTCATTCCCAATTTGGATGCCTTTTATTTCTTTCTCTTGCCTGATTGCTCTGGCAAGGACTTTCAACACTATGTTGAAAAGCAGAGGTGATAGGGGACAGCCCTGTCGTGTTCCTGAACGTAGAGCAAAGGGCTTCAGTTTTTCTCCATTAATTATGAGATTAGCAGAGGGCTTGTCATATATGGCCTTTATTATGTTAAGGTATTTTCCTTCTATACCCATTTTATTAAGTGTTTTAATCATAAATGGATGTTGTATCTTGTCAAATGCTATTCCCTGCATCAATTGATATAATCATATGATTTTTGTCCTTTATTTTGTTTATGTGATGTATCACATTGATGGATTCGTATGTTGAACCATCCTTGTGCCCCGGGATGAACCCCACTTGGTCGTGATGAATAATCTTTTTAATGCATTGTTGTATTCGATTTGCTAGAATTTTATTTAGGATTTTTGCATCGGTATTCATCAGAGATATTGGTCTGTAGTTTTCTTTTTTGTGCTGTCCTTACCAGGTTTTGGTATCAGGGTAATGTTGGCCTCATAAAATGAGTTAGGGAGTACTGTCTCTTCTTCAATTTTATGGAAGAGTTTGTGCAGAATTGGTATTAGATCCTCTTTGAAGGTTTGGTAGAATTCACTAGTGAAGCCATCTGGTCCCGGACTTTTGCTTTTGGGAAGGTTTTGGATGACTGATTCAATTTCGTTACTGGTGATCGGTCTGTTTAGATTTTCCAGTTCTTCATGGTTCAGCCTTGGAAGGCTATATGTTTCTAAGAACTTGTCCATTTCTTCTAGGTTGTTGAATTTGGTGGCATATAGTCCTTCATAGTATTCTTGGATGATCCTTTGTATTTCTGTGGTGTCCGTGATAACTTCACCTTTTACGTTTCTGATTTTGTTAATCAGTGTCTTCTCTCTTTTTATCTTAGTAAGTCTAGCCAAGGGTTTGTCAATTTTGTTAATCTTTTCAAAGAACCAGCTCTTTGTCACATTAATTTTTTCTATTGTCTTTTTGTTCTCTATTTCATTTAGTTCTGCTCTAATTTTTATTATTTCCTTTCTTCTGCTGACCTTGGGTTTTACTTGTTCTTTTTCTAGTTCTTTAAGGTGTAACATGAGGTTATTTATTTGGGAGTTTTCTTGTTTCTTGAGATAGGCCTGTAATGAGATAAATTTCCCTCTTAAAACTGCTTTCGCTGCATCCCAAAAATTTTGGTAGGATGTATTTTCATTGTCATTTGTTTCTATGTATCTTTTGATCTCTCCTCTAATTTCTTCTTTGACCCAGTCCTTCTTTAAAAGTATGTTGTTTAATCTCCATGTATTTGTGTTTTTCCCCGCTTTCTTTTTACAGTTGATATCCAATTTCAAAGCCTTGTGATCAGAGAATATGCATGGTATGATTTCAATCTTCTTAAATTTGTTGAGACTGATTTTATGTCCCAATATATGGTCTATCCTTGAGAATGTTCCATGTACACTAGAAAAGAATGTATAGTCTGATGTTTTAGGATGAAGTGCTCTATAAATGTCAATTATGTCCATTTCATCTAATGTGTCATTTAGGGCTACTATTTCGTTATTTATTTTCTGTTTGGATGATCTATCCATAGCTGTCAATGATGTATTTAAGTCCCCTAGTATAATTGTGTTTTGGTCAATTTCTCCCTTTAGTTCTGTTAGTAGTTGCTTGGTATATTTTGGTGCTCCCTGATTGGGGGCATAAATATTGATGACTGTTATGTCTTCTTGTTGTACAGTCCCTTCACCATTATGAAATGTCCATCTTTGTCTCTTGTTATCTTTTTCACCTTGAAGTCTGTTTCATCTGATATCATTATGGCTACACCTGATTTTCTCTGGGTACCATTTGCTTGGAGTGTCAATTTCCACCCTTTCACTTTGAGTCTATGCTTGTCCTTGTAGCTGAGATGTGTCTCTTGGAGACAGCATATGGTTGGGTTTAGTTTTTGATCCAATCTGCTACTCTGTGCCTTTTTATTGGTGAGTTCAGTCCATTTACATTTAGGGTGATTATTGATATGTGAGGATTTCCTGTCATTCTATCTTTAGTTTTCTGGTAAGGCTGTGTCTCCATTGTTTCTTTGCCTTTTTCTTGTTGTCTATTATTTCTGTGTGGTGGTATTCTATGATGTTTCCCTCTGTTTCTTCTTTTATTTCAGTATATATTTCAATTCTGGATTTATTTTGAGTGGTTACCCTTAAGTTTATGTAAAAGAAAGTTTGATATTTAGAGTATTCCATTTTCTTCAGCACGCTTACTTTCTCCATTCCCATATTCCGGTTCAGGCCTTTACTCTCCCCTTTTTGAGTTTTGGTTGCCACAGATTGTCCCTGTTGATGGTGGTCGAATAGCCTCCTTTAGTATTTCTTGTAGTGCAGGTCGTGTATTAGAAAATTCCCTCAGCTTCTGTATGTCTGGAAAGGTCTTTATTCCTCCTTCATATCTAAAGGATATCTTTGCTGGATATATTATTCTTGGCTCATGATTTCTCTCTTTCAATAGTTTGAATATTTGGTTCCACTCCCTCCTGGCTTGTAGAGTTTCTGCTGAAAAATCTGATGATAATCTAATGGGCTTTCCTTTGTAAGTTACCGTCTTCTTTTCCCTGGCTGCCTTGAGGATTCTTTCTTTGTCGTTGATTTTAGACAGCTTCAATACAATGTGCCTTGGAGAAGGCCTGTTGGGATTGAGGTAACTAGGTGTTCTATTTGCTTCTTGGATTCGAGGGTCCAGTTCTGTCCACAAATTTGGGAAGTTCTCATCGACAATTTGTTTGAATATATTCTCTGTTCCCTTCTCTCTTTCTTCTCCTTCTGGTATGCCGATTATTCTTATATTGCTCTTTCTGATGGAGTCAGAAAGTTCTTGTAGAGTTCTTTCATTTCTTTTAAGTCTCAAGTCTCTTTCTTCTTCTATCTGTGTCATTTCCAGGTTTCTATCTTCGATGTCACTGATTCTTTCCTCCATCTGGTCAACTCTACTACCTAAGCTGGTTATTTCATTCTTAATTTCTTCTATTGAGTTCTTAATCTCCAGAAATTCTCTTTGGTTTTTTTGAAATTTCAATCTCTTTCGTAAAATGCTCATGCTGTTGTTTGATTGAGTTTCTGAGTTCATTTAACTGCCTATCTGTGTTTTCTTGTATCTCATTGAGTTTTTTCAGAACTGCAATCTTGAATTCTCTGTCATTTAAGTCACATATTTCTGTATCTTTAAGTGCCTTCTCTGGAGATTTTTCACTTTCTTTCTGAGCTATCTTGTTGCCTTGGTTATTCATGGCGATTACTGGTTTACTATTTCTCTTCCTAGACATCTACAGGAGTGACTTCTGCAACAGGTTGATAGGAAGAGGTCTTTCTTTTGTTTTCCAGTACTTGTTGGTAGAATGTCTTATTATTTCTCCAACTGCAATTTATTTTTCTTCTCCCACACGGTAGTGCTATTTTCTCTGCACTATTCCTGCTTCTCACACAATGGGGGTATTCCCTGGGAGACGGGCTTCTCCTCTGTTAACAGTTTGTCTAGGTCACAGGGCGCAGTGACCAGGTGGCTATGTGGAGAGCTTTTGAAGTTCCAATACTCTTCCAGCTCCTGATTCAGAGCCCGTATGTTTCAGCAGTTCTGTTTACTCCTGCAGGGATCCGCCCAGATAGGTGGGGTCAGGGGCGGGGTAAGTTGTGAGAGGTGGCCCAGAGCAATGGCGGCGACCACCACCACAGCTGGTCCTGCTTCCACGGCTCTCTCCCCTTTGCCGGAACTAGTCGGGCTGTGAATTTGTGTCTGCGGCCCACAGTTCTCAAAACAGCAAATTTTCTGTTGTTTTGATCTGACACTGCTACTGTTTTGCTTCTAGCACTGCGAGGTGGGGGCGGGGCGAGCTCTGGGAGGGGTGGGTAGGGGTGGCTAGTCTCAGTGCCTAAGGCTCCGTTCTCTGCTCGGCAGTGCGGGCTTAAACCACTGTTTTCAGCCTTTTTCCCTCAGTCTTTTCTCCGAGGTCTCTGCCGTGAGCGTTGGGTTCAGCCGTGTTATATGCTGTCCCCTCAGCCCTGTGGAGCCCTGGCGGAGCCCTAGCAGTCCGAGTTCTTCCCTCACTCGCAGCTGTGGTAGTTTCGGGAAGCAGCGAGCTTGGAGCACTGAGCTGGGTCTGCGTCCTGCGCCCGTGCGGCTCCGTCTCCGCGCACTTCTCCCTCTCCTCCTCCCTCCACTCGCGCGAATCTCCCACCTGTAGGTGATTTTAGTCGGTAGTGGGCCTCTTCGTCTTGCCTGTCTGCTGTGCAGGGAGTCCTTTGTGGAGTTTTTGTTGTTCGATTCTTTGTAAATTCCAGGGGAGCTTTAGAGGCTCACCTCACGCCGCCATTTTTCCGGAAGTCGGGTTAGATTTCATTGTTGTGCAACCATCAGAGTGCACTGGCACATACCTAGATGGCACAGCCCGCTCCACACCTGGGCCATGTGGAATAACCTGAGCTAGAAGCCTGGACAGCAATTTACTGTACTGAATGCAGTAGGGCACTGTAACACAGTGCTGCTATTTTTTAAGTTTCTTTTATTGGGGAAGGGGAACTCTGTATTTCCAGGACTTTATTGGGGGATAGTGTGTTTTTCCCAGGACAAATCAGCTCCAAGTCAAGTCGTTGTCCTTCAATCTAGTTGTGGAGGGCACAGCTCAGCTCCAAGTCCAGTCACAGTTTTCAATCTTAGTTGCAGGGAAGCGCAGCCCACCATCCCATGTGGGAGTCGAACTAGCAACCTTATTGTTCAGAGCACGCTCAGCTAACCAACTGAGCCATCTAGCCGCCCCTCAGCAGCTCATGGCAGCACAGCTCAAGTTGTTGTCTTCATTCTAGTTGAGGAGGGCGCAGCTCACTGGCCCATGTGGGAATCGAACCAACAACCCTGTTGCTCAGAGCTTGCGCTCTAACCAACTGAGCCATCTGGTGGTGGCTTTTGTGTAACATAGTGGTGTTTTTGTGTAAACATATCTAAACAGAAAAAGTACACCAAAAATATGTATAGAAGATAAAAAATGGCACACCTGTACAGGGCACTCACATGAATGGAGCTTGCAGGACTGGCAGTGCTCTGCATGTGAGTGAGGGTGAGTGAATGTGGGGGCCCAGGACATGACTGTACCCGACTGTGAACTTCATAAACCCTGTATACACAGGCTACACTACATTTATAAAGCAACACAAGATTAAATGAAGCACAAGAGAAAAAGATGTGATCAAGAGAAGCAGTGAACTCCAGCTGCAGGAGGCCCCTGCCAGCGGAATACCACATACTGTTTCACAGCAAACTTTTTTTCCTAAGTAGGAGTACACTCTAAAGTAACAGTATGTCATACATAAACACATAAGCCAGTAACAAGTCATTTATGGTCACTATCACATGACGTACATGTGCTGTGCTTCTGCATGTGGGGCAGCGCAGGCCTGTTCACAGCAGCACCACACATGAGTAATGCCCCATGCATGAGTCTGTCCCCCAGACTACAGGACAACTCCACTCTTCTTGTTCACTTGTGCACTCCCAGTGTCTAGGACAGTGCGAGACATTACAGTAAGCTTTCAGGAAACGTTTTGGTTCAGAAGGCAGTGGTGTGCTCCCTGGTACCCAGGCAGTGGTTCTGGCCTCTGCATCACTGGTGACGGGAATGTCTCAGCTCCATGATGATCGTACGGGGCCACAGTCGTGTGTGTGGTCTGTCAGTGACATAATGACGTTGTGTGGCACATGACCATATTCACATAGTGGAATACTAGTCAGTAATAAAAATGAGTTTTGAGATTAACATGAGTGAACTTCAAAAATACTGAATGAAAGTTAAAAATATATAATGAAATATGTATATAAATTCAAAAACAGGCAAAACTGAACAGTCCATTGGGTAGAGATCCATACACAGTTGGGAAAACTAAGAAAAACAAGTGAAAAGTTACCACAAAATCAGGACAGTGATTATTCTGGAGAGAGTGAGGGTATGATTGAGAAGGGGCATACAGAGGCCTTTCACTGGTCTTAAGTGGGTAGCTGATGTCTTTTCATATTCTTTAAAGTACACAATTACATGTTATACACATGCTGTACTTAGGATATTTTACAATAGAAAGAAATTAATTTACCACATTTTCATTTAACTCTTGGTAATAAAATACTTTATTGGTACTATTTAATGTCAAATACATAGTAATGTTTCCATTGCTTAGCATCCATCTTTAAACTAAAAGCTAATTAAAAAAAAAAAAAAAAACCACAGGAGAAAAGGTATAATCATTTAATTCTATCAAAAAATAAGTTGCAATTTTCCTTTAAAAATAATTAGGTTCCCTCACTTTAAATACTGTAATTCACTGGTCTTCTTAATAAATACTTGTATATAAAAGGAGACAATGATCTGAATAATTTTGCAGAGAACATTTCACACATCTTAAAAAAAAAAAGCCTAAGTGCTACCCCAACTTAAAAAGACTTGTAAGAATAATTAGTAAGTTATTGTAAAATTGAATTCGTGTAGCACCGAGAAATTTGGCATTTATATTTCAGACAGTATGATTTACTGAGCCAAAAGAGTAATGCTTTTTCTTTTGTGAATTTTCAGGGGTTTATATACAAATAGAAAGAATACAGGAGAGGTCCCTTTCAAAATCCAAAGGTTCAAAAATCTATGTATGCCTTTTACCATATCACCAATTTCTGGATCCAGCAATTGACCCTGTGGTAAAAGATCCATGTGTGATAAATATCATAGTATAGTCCTATCTGAATATAATTTCTTATTCATATTACCTCATTAATATAATTTATACCTCAATTAAAACCATTCTATCTGCAACTAATATATATCTCCCCTTTTCTTAAATCAGTGTGATTTTATGGTATACCTCATTAAATTTTGTTTTCTTCCTTCAGTGAAACTCTCAAAGTATTATAACAACACAAATACAGATGTGGCATATATTAACATACTAGGAGAAAAGGTAATAAATACATATGGATGCATGCTAAGTGAGACATACAAAGCAAAGCACACAGCCCCATACTATGCTCTCTGTTCGGAAGCACCCCCCACAGGAGGTCCTGCCAGAGCCCAGGCTCACGGAGACACCACTAGTGTCCTGCACGCCAATACAGTTCAATGTTCTGCTAAAGATGTTTCCATGTTGTGTTCAGTTTGTTCAAAGCAGTCTACAGCAACTTTGACTTCTAATCCTGAACATGCTGACAAGTAGTAATACTTTATATTTTTAATCAAGTCATAGATTCTAACCTAAGTATTTCCTACTATTACCCATTTGTTTAAAACATTCAGAGGGCTAAGCAACATTAAGTTAAGGGTCCTTTGTTTCTGTTTTCTCTTGGTTAGTTGGGGATTTCAGATTTGTCATTTAATTATCCTCTGCTTCAGTGAAAAAAGGATTCTTCAAGCCACTGACCAAAGATATCCACTTAGAAACCAGACAGGCTGACTCAGTGCCCGGCAGATGGGGAAGCTGGGCCACATACCGCACTGTGACACTCGACACTGCAGGGCAGGCGCTCCTGACCCGCCAGCAGCAGGACACACCTCTTGGCCCAGACACCAGCAGGACACAGCAGAACACAGGCACAGGGTAGGAACGAACTCAACACTACCTGTGGGACAAACCACAGGTTTCTATTTGTCAGTGATTCCATAATGCAGTATTCTTACAAAACACAGGCTCTGCATTGAAACACTTGGTGTTTCTTCTCTCATGTAGTTAAACTGCTGAAATACAGTAATGTCAGAAAGAACACAAAAGGTCAGCATGACTTCTCTGAAGGAGGAGGGCGCTGCGTCTGGAACTGGGGTTAAGGCTAAATACGTAGTGCTGGTTATGTCAGGCTAGGTGTCATGGTGACGTCAGCCCCCAGCCTCGCTGTCTGTCCTGTACGCTTGCTTGCGGAGATGGGCCTCTATCTCCTCCCGGAAGACCAGCATCCCCAGGTGTGAGTGAGAGGCCTCACTCATGGCCTTGGACTGGATGCACATGCGGTACTGCTCCGGCGTCAGCTCATCGGCGCAGCGCTTCTCGTGCCAGAGGTGGAAAAGGCCAGGGACCGGGCTCCGGATCACCATCAGGTCGCCATGTAGGTATTTTCGATAAAGGTGGACGTCTTCTCCACCCCAGCCTTTCACTTCCATGTCAAATCCACCTGCAGGATCAAAACTGATACCGTAAGTAAGTGCCTGGCAGCCAGAGCATGGCCAAACCCAGTAAGATTTAAACATGCTGCTTGCAGTGGGAGGCATGGAGTACGGCCCCGATGCCTCAGGCTGTGGACGGGTGTCCTGCTTTGAGCATCCAGTTAGCAGGTCAAGGTCCATCACTGAGAGGACTGCTCTGACATTAATATTTGTGACTGCTTTGTAACCTTCAAAAGTTCTATAGAAAATCTACAGAGTCAGAAGAGAAGGAAATCTAAATCATCCATAATCTCACCACCCTTGATGTTTATAATGTTTTCTTTCTATTCTTTGAAATTCAAATTCTTCTAGGTTACTTTCCAGAGGGGAAAACAGAAGAAATGGCCAAGCTGGAGACATAAATTTGAGAATGGGTGCACAACGATTTAAAGCCACAGGAATGAATGAAATTTCTGGAATTTAGGAGGAAAACAGAACCTAGGTTTAAATGCTAAGAAACGCCAATATCTAGAGGTTAAATAAGAAGAGAAAGTTAAGCTGGCAGAGGAGACTGAGAGACGGCCCAAGTGAGCGAGAGAACCCTAGAGAACGTGTGGTCACAGGAGTCAAGTGAAGAGAGTATCTTCAGGAAGAAATGGTCAAGTGTGCACTGCTCACTTAAGAACTTAACGAAGCAAGTGGACCTGGTAGCACAGGTGTCCTTGCGACCTCACTAGAACGACTGGTAGAGCAGAGGGCTAGCTAGAGCACGCACATGAAATGGAAGGTGAAGCTGACACTAGTTCAAGCTGATAAACATGGAGAAGCATGGAGAACATAAACCATTTGGAGTTCCTGCAGAGCTACGAAAGATTCTTAAAAACTGAGAAAAGTTAATTCTTTGATAAAGAGCTAGGTTTCCAAATTATGTCTTCTGTCAAATAATTCTATGCCACTTAATTTCACACTCACAGGATAACAGTAATGGTAAGATCTCTAAAAAGTATTACTTTAAATAGTCACAGCTATACTAAATGCTGTGTCTGATACAACTCGCCTTTTCTTCCTTGTAGATACGAAAATGCTCTTCAAATGTGATGGATGGAAGAGATACTTAAACGGGGCACTTCCAGTTTCTGATTCAGCATGGACAGAGCTCAGAAGTCAACACTCTATCCTAACAACAATTTAAAAAGCTGAACAAATTAAAAAGTCAACAACTTTTCTTAGACCCTTCAGAGAAATAAGGTCACAGGGCAAATTGCTCCCCCCAAATTGAAGAGACGTGATAGGTGGGTAAGACAGAATTACAACTATTAGGGCAGAAACTCACTAGAGCTCTCCAGGGCAACTAGTGCTGGGTAGGAAAATCTCAACAGTAACTGACGAATCGCTAGAGGCTCAGGGGACAAATCCGAGGGAACCCAGTCAAAGGAGAAATGATTTTACCAGAGTCTAACCTGCCCGAGGAAAGGGATACACCCAGGGGAAAGGGATACACCCAACACCACCCCACTTTAGCAATGCTGTCCCACCCAAGGTGAGGGCAGTGTATGGAAAACACATGTGAAGGTCATGGCCCAGACACACAGGCTCCCTGAAGTATTAAGGGCTAATCATAGTACCAGAGAATGCTTCCTGTTCTCCCACATTACTAAAGACCTATTCACTGCACTTCCCTTTACCTAGTATATCATGTTTAGCTATGAAGAAAAAACTAGGCATATTAAAAGGCAAAAAACAGTTTAAGAGACAGAGCAAGCATCAGAAGCAGCTCACCTATGGCAGGGATGTTGGGATTATCAGGCTGGGAATTTAAAATTATTTTTACTGTGCTAAGGGCTCTAACGGGGAAGCAGACAACATGCAAGCACAGATGAGTAATGTAAGGGGAGAGAAAGGGAGAGAGAGAGAGATTCTAAGAAAGAATCAGAAAAAAATGCTAAAGCTAAGGAACAACGTAACAGAAATTAAGAACGCCTCTGAGGGGCTCATTAGGGTACTAGACTGGAACTACCCCAGGAAAGAATCTCTGAGGACATGACAACAGAAACTTCTAAAACTGAAAATCAAAGACAAAGAATACTGAGAAAATAAACCAAACAAAAATAGAACAGAATATATCTAAGAATTCCAAAAATATATCCAAAAACATCCAAGAATTATGGGGCAACTACAAAAGGTGTAACATACGTGTCATGGGACAACCAGAAGGAAAGAGAAAGGAACAGAAGCTTCCAGATGGAAGGCTAAGATCCAAACAAGTATGGCTGAGAGGGCAGGGGCTGCCTTTCTTACCCAGCACAGTCCTAGGCTAGAGGCTCCACTCTAGGGGGGAGTGGGGACCTTCTGCCTGCACCCAGTGTGCTGCTCCTAAGGCAGGGGTGTCACTCTGAGAGGTGTGCCACCCTAGCTCTTGGCAGAGGCTGAGATTTTTCCCAGGGGCAGAGGCAGTCCGTAAGAAAAAACTGCTCCAAAGCCCTTCACAAAGGAACTGACTTTATTTGAAACAGAGTGTGCAGAAGTTCAAGCCAAGGGGGCTCTTGGAAATAATGGCTATTTTGGTGGTAACAATTAAGAGAAGGCTGGTAGCTCCATCAGAGCAATAAGCTAAAATGTAGGTCAGCTAGTTTATCAGAGAGAAACAGGGAAAGAGACAGGTACCGTCCTGGGGTCTGAATAAATCTCGAAGACTTGCCTCAAAAACTAACCTGCAAAAGGGCTCAATTTAGTTGGTTCAGACTGTGGACCACTTTATACTCCAGAGCACCGTCAACAACAAGAGAGCAAGCAAAAAGTGGAACCTCACTGGTGGGCGTGACACCAACACAAGCCTGGAGAGATGGAGCCCTGCTCAATCCAGTCTCGTCCTGGACGATGGCACATGCCCTGAGGAGTGACACTGGCGGCTTCCTATTGCTGAGGGGTGGAGGGGGAGGAGACAGCATGCAGTAAACAGTAAAACCAAGTCAATAAATAAATACACAAGCAGAAACAAAACAAAAAACAAGCCCTGGAGGCAGGCGGGAATCAACATCCAGAAGCGACACAACATATTTCCTAAAACGTCCAGTTTTTGAAAAAGAAATTATGAGGCATGTAATGAAACAGAAAAGTGTGTCCCATATACCAGAAAAAAAAGCAAGCAACAGAAACTGCCTGTAGAGGGCCCCGATTATCGGTTTTAACAAAGATTTCAAAACAACCATTATAATATGTTCAAGGAAACAATGTTTACAGGAGTAACAGAAGGTAAGATGACAATGTCTCATCAGCTATTAATAAATAGACATTTTATATAAAAAAGGACCAAATGGAAATTCTAGAGGTAAAAAGTATTAATTCAAATGAAAAATTCATTAGAGCAGCTCGACAGCAGATCTGAACTAATAAAAGAATCAGCAAACTGTAGATAAATCAATTCAACCTATGCAATCCAAAGAACAGAGAGAAAAGAGTGAAGAAAAAAATTAACCGTCTCAGAGAAATGTGAGATATCCTTAACTGCACCCATATACGTCTAACAGGAGTTTGAGGAGAAGACAATGAGACAGGAGCAGTGAGAAAGAGATCAGAAAGCAGTGATGGATCCTTACTGTTTCATTAAGCAAGAAACCAGTGCAAAGGGCATTAGTTTCATTTAATAGTCTTTATCGCTATTTGCTGATTTTCCATTATTCAAGTGTTACAATGATAAAGAGACAAGTGGAGGAATTTTCAAAACAAATGGCTGATTATAAAAATTAATGTAAGAGGACTTCCGGAAAAATGGCGGCGTGAGGTGAGCCTCTGTAAAGCTCCCCTGGAATTTACAAAGAATCAAACAACAAAAACTCCACAAAGGACTCCCTGCACAGCAGACAGGCAAGACGAAGAGGCCCACTACCGACTGAAATCACCTACAGGTGGGAGATTCGCGCGAGTGGAGGGAGGAGGAAAGGGAGAAGTGTGCGGAGACGGAGCCGCGCGGGCGCAAGACTCAGACCTCGCTCAGTGCTCCCAGCTCGCTGCTTCCCGGAACCACAGCAGCTGCGAGTGAGGGAAGAACTCGGACTGCTAGGGCTCCACCTGAGCTCCACAGGGCTGAGGGGACAGCATATAACACGGCTAAACCCAACGCTCACGGTGGAAACCTCGGAGTAAAGACTGAGGGAAAAAGGCTGAAAACGGTGGTTTAAGCCCGCACTGCCGAGCAGAGAATGGAGCCTTAGGCACTGAGACTACCCGCCCCCTCCCGCCCCTCCCAGAGCTCGCCCGGCCCCCACCTGCCCGGTGCTAGAAGCGAAACAGTAGCAGTGTCAGATCAAAACAACAGAAAATTTGCTATTTTGAGAACTGTGGACCACAGACACAAATTCACAGCCCAACTAGTTCCAGCAAAGGGGAGAGAGCTGTGGAAGCAGGACCGGCTGTGGTGGTAGTCGCCGCCATTGCTCTGGGCCACCTCTCACAACTCACCCCGCCCCTGACCCCACCTATCTGGGCGGATCCCTGCAGGAGTAAACAGAACTGCTGAAACATACGGGCTCTGAATCAGGAGCTGGAAGAGCTTTGGAACATCAAAAGCTCTCTGCATACCCACCGGGACACTGCGCCCTGTGACCTAGACGAACTATTAACAGAGGAGAAGCCCATCTCCAAGGGAATCCCCCCATTGTGTGAGAAGTTGGAATAGTGCAGAGAAAACATAGCACTACCGTGTGAGAGAAGAAAAATAAGTTGCAGTTGGAGAAATAATAAAACATTCTACCAACAAGTACTGACAAACAAAAGAAAGACCGCTTTCTATCAACCTGTTGCAGATGTCACTCCTGTAGATGTCTAGGAAGAGAAATAGTAAACCAGTAATCACCATGAATAACCAAGGCAACAAGATAGCTCAGAAAGAAAGTGAAAAATCTCCAGAGAAGGCACTTAAAGATACAGAAATATGTGACTTAAGTGACAGAGAATTCAAGATTGCAGTTCTGAAAAAACTCAACGAGATACAAGAAAACACAGATAGGCAGTTAAATGAACTCAGAAACTCAATCAAAGAACAGCATGAGCATTTTACGAAAGAGATTGAAATTTTAAAAAGAACCAAATAGAATTTCTGGAGATTAAGAACTCAATAGAAGAAATTAAGAATGAAATAACCAGCTTAGGTAGTAGAGTTGACCAGATGGAGGAAAGAATCAGTGACATCGAAGATAGAAACCTGGAAATGACACAGATAGAAGAAGAAAGAGACTTGAGACTTAAAAGAAATGAAAGAACTCTACAAGAACTTTCTGACTCCATCAGAAAGAGCAATATAAGAATAATGGGCATACCAGAAGGAGAAGAAAGAGAGAAGGAACAGAGAATATATTCAAACAAATTGTCGATGAGAACTTCCCAAATTTGTGGACAGAACTGGACCCTCGAATCCAAGAAGCAAATAGAACACCTAGTTACCTCAATCCCAACAGGCCTTCTCCAAGGCACATTGTATTGAAGCTGTCTAAAATCAACGACAAAGAAAGAATCCTCAAGGCAGCCAGGGAAAAGAAGACGGTAACTTACAAAGGAAAGCCCATTAGATTATCATCAGATTTTTCAGCAGAAACTCTACAAGCCAGGAGGGAGTGGAACCAAATATTCAAACTATTGAAAGAGAGAAATTACGAGCCAAGAATAATATATCCAGCAAAGATATCCTTTAGATATGAAGGAGGAATAAAGACCTTTCCAGACATACAGAAGCTGAGGGAATTTTCTAATACACGACCTGCACTACAAGAAATACTAAAGGAGGCTATTCGACCACCATCAACAGGGACAATTTGTGGCAACCGAAGCATAAAAAGGGGTGAGTAAAGGCCTGAACCAGAATATGGGAATGGAGAAAGTAAACGTGCTGAAGAAAATGGAATACTCTAAATATCAAACTTTCTTTTACATAAACTTAAGGGTAACCACTCAAAAAAAAATCCAGAACTGAAATATATACTGTAATAAAAGAAGAAACGTAGGGAAACATCATAGAATACCACCACACAGAAATAATAGACAACAACAAAAGGCAAAGAAACAATGGAGACACAGCCTTACCAGAAAACTAAAGATAGAATGACAGGAAATCCTCACAGATCAATAATCACCCTAAATATAAATGGACTGAACTCACCAATAAAAAGGCACAGAGTAGCAGATTGGATCAAAGAACTAAACCCAATCATATGCTGTCTCCAAGAAACACATCTCAGCTACAAGGACAAGCATAGACTCAAAGTGAAAGGGTGGAAATTGACACTCGTAGCAAATGGTACCCAGAGAAAATCAGGTGTAGTCATAATGATATCAGATGAAACAGACTTCAAGGTGAAAAAGATAACAAGAGACAAAGATGGACATTTCATAATGGTGAAGGGACTGTACAACAAGAAGACATAACAGTCATCAATATTTATGCCCCCAATCAGGGAGCACCGAAATACACCAAGCAACTACTAACAGAACTAAAGGGAGAAATTGACCAAAACACAATTATACTAGGGGACTTAAATACATCATTGACAGCTATGGATAGATCATCCAAACAGAAAATAAATAACGAAATAGTAGCCCTAAATGACACATTAGATGAAATGGACATAATTGACATTTATAGAGCACTTCATCCTAAAACATCAGACTATACATTCTTTTCTAGTGTACATGGAACATTCTCAAGGATAGACCATATATTGGGACATAAAATCAGTCTCAACAAATTTAAGAAGATTGAAATCATACCATGCATATTCTCTGATCACAAGGCTTTAAAATTGGATATCAACTGTAAAAAGAAAGCGGGGGAAAAAACACAAATACATGGAGATTAAACAACATACTTTTAAAAAAGGACTGGGTCCAAGAAGAAATTAGAGGAGAGATCAAAAGATACATAGAAACAAATGACAATGAAAATACATCCTACCAAAATTTTTTGGATGCAGCGAAAGCAGTTTTAAGAGGGAAATTTATCTCATTACAGGCCTATCTCAAGAAACAAGAAAACTCCCAAATAAATAACCTCATGTTACACCTTAAAGAACTAGAAAAAGAAGAACAAGTTAAACCCAAGGTCAGCAGAAGAAAGGAAATAACAAAAATTAGAGCAGAACTAAATGAAATAGAGAACAAAAAGACAATAGAAAAAATTAATGTGACAAAGAGCTGGTTCTTTGAAAAGATTAACAAAATTGACAAACCCTTGGCTAGACTTACTAAGATAAAAAGAGAGAAGACACTGATTAACAAAATCAGAAACGTAAAATGGGAAGTTATCACGGACACCACAGAAATACAAAGGATCATCCAAGAATACTATGAAGGACTATATGCCACCAAATTCAACAACCTAGAAGAAATGGACAAGTTCTTAGAAACATATAGCCTTCCAAGGCTGAACCATGAAGAACTGGAAAATCTAAACAGACCGATCACCAGTAACGAAATTGAATCAGTCATCCAAAACCTTCCAAAAACAAAAGTCCGGGACCAGATGGCTTCACTAGTGAATTCTACCAAACCTTCAAAGAGGATCTAATACCAATCCTGCACAAACTCTTCCAAAAAATTGAAGAAGAGACAGTACTCCCTAACTCATTCTATGAGGCCAACATCACCCTGATACCAAAACCTGGTAAGGACAGCACAAAAAAAGAAAACTACAGACCAATATCTCTGATGAATACCGATGCAAAAATCCTAAATAAAATTCTAGCAAATCGAATACAACAATGCATTAAAAAGATTATGCATCACGACCAAGTGGGGTTCATCTCCGGGGCACAAGGATGGTTCAACATATGCAAATCCATCAATGTGATACATCACATAAACAAAATAAAGGACAAAAATCATATGATTATATCAATTGACTAAGAAAAAGCATTTGACAAGATACAACATCCATTTATGATTGAAACACTTAATAAAATGGGTGTAGAAGGAAAATACCTTAACATAATAAAGGCCATATATGACAAGCCCTCTGCTAATCTCATAATTAATGGAGAAAAACTGAAGCCCTTTGCTCTACGTTCAGGAACACGACAGGGCTGTCCCCTATCACCTCTGCTTTTCAACATAGTGTTGGAAGTCCTTGCCAGAGCAATCAGGCAAGAGAAAGAAATAAAAGGCATGAAGAAGTGAAATTATCACTCTTTGCAGATGACATGATGCTATATATAGAAAACCCTAAAGACTCCACCAAAAAGCTACTAGAAAGAATCAACGAATACAGTAAAGTTGCCGGCTACAAAATCAACGCACAAAAGTCCATTGCCTTCCTATATACTAACAATGAAATCTCAGAAAAAGAAATACAAAAAACAATTCCTTTTGTAATTGCAGCAAAAAGAATAAAATACCTAGGAATAAACTTAACCAAGGATGTGAAAGACCTATATGCTGAAAACTATAAGACATTTTTGAAAGAAATTGAAGAAGACACAAAGAAATGGAAAGACATTCCGTGCTCATGGATTGGAAGAATCAACATAGTTAAAATGGCCATATTACCCAAAGCAATATACAGATTCAATGCAATCCCCATCAAAATCCCAATGGCATATTTTAAAGAAATAGAACAAAAAGTCATCAGATTTGTTTGGAACCACAAAAGACCCCGAATAGCCAAAGCAATCTTAAGAAAAAGAACAATAATGGAGGTATCACACTTCCTGACTTTGGCTTGTACTAC
Source organism: Rhinolophus sinicus (assembly GCF_036562045.2). Classification (NCBI taxonomy): domain Eukaryota; kingdom Metazoa; phylum Chordata; class Mammalia; order Chiroptera; family Rhinolophidae; genus Rhinolophus; species Rhinolophus sinicus. The sequence continues at coordinate 66,759,887 of NC_133757.1, forward strand.
AGGGCTACAATAATCAAAACAGCATGGTATTGGCAGAAAAACAGACACATAGACCAATGGAATAGAATTGAGAACCCAGAAATAAAACCACATAAATATGGACAGATAATTTTTGACAAAGAAGCTAAAAACATACAATGGAGCAAAGACAGCCTCTTCAATAAATGGTGCTGGGAGAATTGGATAGCCACGTGCAAAAGAATGAAACTGGACTGCTATTTGTCACCATGTACCAAAGTTAATTCAAAATGGATCAAAGACTTAAGCATAAGACCTGACACAATAAACTGCATAGAAGAAAACATAGGTACTAAACTTATGGACCTTGGGTTCAAAGAGCATTTTATGAACTTGACTCCAAAGGCAATGGAAGTAAAAGCTAAAATAAACGAATGGGACTATATGAAACTTAAAAGCTTCTGCACAGCAAAAGAAACCATTGACAAAATAAAGAGGCCACCAACTGAATGGGAGAAGATTTTTGCAAACAGTGCCTCCGATAAGGGCTAGTATCCAGAATATACAAGGAACTCATGCAACTCAACAACAAAAAAAACAACCCAATTGAAAAATGGGCAGAGGACTTGAAGAGACATTTCTCCAAAGAGGACATACAAATGGCAAATAGACATATGAAAAATGCTCAACATCACTAATCATCAGAGAAATGCAAATCAAAACCACAATGAGATATCACCTCACCCCAGTCAGAATGGCTATCATCAACAAGACAAATAGTAACAAATGTTGGAGAGGCTGTGGAGAAAAGGAACCCTCATACACTGTTGGTGGGAATGCAGACTGGTGCAGCCGCTATGGAAGGCAGTGTGGAGGTTCCTCAAAGAATTACGAATAGAATTGCCATATGACCCAGCAATCCCTCTCCTGGGTATCTACCCAAAAGATCTGAAAACATTTAGAGATAAAGACACGTGTGCTCCAATGTTCATTGCAGCTTTGTTTACGGTGGCCAAGACATGGAAACAACCAAAATGTCCTTCGATAGATGAATGGATAAAGAAGTTGTGGTATATATACACAATGGAATACTATTCAGTGGTAAGAAAAGATGATATAGGAACATTTGTGCCAACATGGATGGATCTTGAGAGAGTAATGCTGAGCAAAACAAGTCAGACAGAAAAAGCAGAGAACCATGTGATTTCACTGATATGTGGTATATAAACCAAAAACAACAAAAGAACAAGACAAACAAATGAGAAACAGAAACTCATAGACACAGACAATAGTTTAGTGGTTGCCAGAGGGTAAGGGGCGGGGGTGGGGGTGGGAGATGAGGGTAAGGGGGATCGAATATATGGTGATGGAAGGAGAACTGACTCTGGGTGATGAACACACAATGGGATTTATAGATGATGTAATACAGAATTGTACACCTGAAATCTATGTAATTTTACTAACAATTGTCACCCCAATAAATTTAATTTAAAAAAAAAGAAAAGAAAAAAAAATTAATGTAATATGGACCAAAAAATACATAAAATATTAAGAAATATGTATGTATAAATATGTATTACAAAATATATTACATATATTCTTAATGCTCTGGAAAGGTAGCCACTGAATGATGAGGTTTCAGCCTGCTTTCTTTTGGTGGCGGGGGGCGGGGGGCGGCTGTCATTAAAAAAATTTTTTTTTGAAAATTTTCAATTCCAATTGACATTCAATATTATATTAGTTTCAGGTATAGTGGTTAGACATTTATATAACTTATACAGTGATTCCCCCCAATAAGTCTAGTACCCACCTGACACCAAACACTTACTACAATATTATTGACTATATTTCCTATACTATACTTTACATTCCTGTGACTCTTTGTAACTGCAAATTTGTACTTCTTAATCCCTTTACTCTTACCCAGCCTCCCAATCCCCCTCCCATCTGGTAACTGTCAGTTTGTTCTCTGTATCTTTGAGTTTATTTCTGTTTTGTTTGCTCATTTATTTTCTTTTCTAGATTCCACATATAAGTGAATTCATATGGTTATTTGTCTTTCTCTGACTTATTTCACTTAACATAATACCCTCTAAGTCTATACATGTTGTTACAAATGTTAAGATTTCATACTTTTTATGGCTGAGTAATATTCCATTCTATGTATCTACCACATCTTATTTATCTAATTGTCTATCAATGGACACAGGTTGCTTCCACATCTTGGCTACTGTATATGAAATATCCTTTGTCTTTTGTTATAGCCTTTGTTTTAAGGTCTGTTTTGTTTGATGTTGAGTACTGCTATACCAGCTTTCTTTGTTTTCATTTGCACGAAATATCTTTTTCTGTCCCGTTACTTTCAGTCTCTGTGTTACTTTAGATCAGAAGTGAGTCTTTTGTAAGCAGCATATGTAAGAATCTTATTTTCTTATCCATTCAGCCCTCCTATGTCTTTTGAGTGGAGCGTTTAATCCATTTACATTTAAAGTAATTACTGATAAGTATGTAGTTACTGCCATTTTATTATTCATATTTTTTATTTTCTTCTCCTCCTCCTTCTTAAATAAGTCCCTTTAACATTTCTTGTAATACTGGTTTGGTGGTGATAAATTCCTTTAGCTTTTTCTTGTCTGGGAAGCTCTTTATCTGTCCTTCAATTCTAAATGATAGTCTTGCTGGGTGAACTACTCTGGGTTGTAGGTCCTTGCTTTTCATCACTTTGAATATTTCCTGCCACTCCCTCTGGCCTGCAAAGTTTCTGTTGAGAAACCAGCTGACAGTCCTATGGGATCTCACACTTGCAGGTAAGTAACTGCTTTTCTCTTGCTGCTTTTAACATCCTTTTCTTTAACCTTTGGCATTTTAATTGTGATGTATATTGGTGTGGGCCTGTTTGGGTTCATCTTGTTTGGGACTCTACCTCCTGGGCTTGTGTATCTATTTCCTTCACCAGGTTAGGGAAGATTTCAGTCATTATTTCTTCAAATAGGTTTTCAATCCCTGGTTCTCTCTCTTCTCCTTCTGGCACCTCTATGATGCTAATGTTATGTGTGAGAATGTCCAAGAGTTCCCTTGTCACACACCACATCCCTCATTTTAAAAAACTGTTTTTCCTTTTTGTGGTTCTTATTGGGTGTTTTCTGCTACTCTGTCTTCCAAACTGCTGATTTGATTCTCTGCTTCATGTTGATTCCATCTAATGTATTCCTCATTTCAGTTAATGTATTCTTCATTTCTGACTGGTTGTTTTTTTATGGTTCCTATCTCTTTAAGTTCTCACTGAACTCATTTATTTTTCTTTCCCTAAAGTCACTGAGTATCCTTATAACCAGTGTTTTGAACTCTGCACCTGGTATGTTGCTTGCTTCCATTTCGTTTAGTTATTTTTCTGGACTTTTGTCCTGTTCTTTCATTTGAGACCTGTTTCTTTGTCTCTTAATTTTGGCTGCCTTCCTGTGTTATTTCTACATATTAGGTTGATCTGCTACGTCTCTAGTCATGGCAGAGTCGCCTTATGTAGTAGGTGTCTTGTGGGGCCCAATGATGCAGTCTCTCTGATCACCTGAGCTGCATGCTCCAGGTGTGTCCCTTTGTGGGGTATGTGTGTACTCCTGTTGTGGTTGAGCCGTGATTGCTGTTGGCAGCAATCAGTGGGTAGGACTGACCCTCAGGCTGACTGGCTGTGAGGACTGGCCATGACTACAGTGCAGGAGCTGTTGTGTGGAGGACGACCCCATGAAGTAGGATTCGCTGTTGCTGGGCTCTGGTGCCTGCTGAGTCTATCCTTTGGGTGTGTTATTTATGGAGCTAAATGGGTGGTGCACTGGTTGATCTGAAGCTTGCCACCAGGTGTGTTGGTTCTGGGGCCTCTTGCTTGGGGCTCTGGTACAGGCCCAGGCCAGTTGCTGCCTGTTTCTGGCCTGGGGCCACCAGGTAGGAACTACAAAGTGATCTGTGGTTGGTAGCTGCCTGTGCTTGGTGTGTAGGCACCTGAGAGAAGCTATGCTGTGAACTGAGGCTGGTTGCCACTAGTGCTGGGCCGGAGGCAGCTTAGCAAGGGTACAGCGCTCACTGAGGCCAGGTGCTGCTTGTCAGGGCTTTGTGCACTTTCCAGAGAGTTGAGGGTATCTGCAGTGTGGGCTCAGGTCGGCAGCCTTGTGAGGAACAGGTGCTGAAAGAAGTTCAGGCTTGTGTACAAGTTGGATGGGGCAGAGTCACAGGGAATCACCAGGGTGAGGTGAGTAGTATTAGCCAGGTTAATGGAGACTCAGATTTGGAGCCTGCCTTCACCTGGGTAGGGGAGGGCTCAAGAAAGGAACAATGGCGCCTGCCAGCACTTCTGTCAAGGACAGAGCTGCCCCTCCAGCCCTCACCCTGAGGCCAAACAAATCAGTTCCTCCCCGTATGTCCCTGGTGCTGTTTAAGCTGCTATCCTAACACTGGAGCTCGGCACACGTGAGTCTGTCAGTGAGCAAGTCTGTGCATTGGCCCTTTAAAATAAACTCTTGGGACTCCAGCAGCCCTCCATCTCATCCGGACAGAATCCCCACTGATTTTCACAGCCAGATGTTGTGGGGACTCCTCTTCCCAGAACTGGTGCTCTGGGCTGGGGAGCCTGGTGTGGGGCTGGGACCCCTTGCTCCTCAGAGGGGTCCTCTGCAGCCAAGATATCCCTCCTGATTCTTAACCACCACACATGGGGGTGGGAACAGTCCATTTCTCATCTCTGCCCCCTCCCACCAGTCTCCATGTGCCTTCTTCTTTATATTCTTACTGATAAGACTTCTGTTCAGCTTGTCTTCAGGTGTTTTTCAAAGATGGTTGTTCTATAATTTAGTTGCGATTCTGGGGTGGTTACAGGAGGAGGCAACTATAGCATTTACCTATTCCGCCATCTTGACCAGAAGTCTCAGGCTGCTTTCTGAAACTATGCTTTGATGCTTTATTTTCTGCTGAGTAAAACTGGATCTGGGTTGGACAGGAAGCTTAGACCATGGTCTTCTCTGGTTTAGGGGAGTGGATGACTAAGCCAGTGCCCCCCAGGTACCCCACTCCAACTTCAACCAGAACTAGAGAGCAGCTGTTTTTTTCATTTGTTTTAAATACTGGGATTTTGTATATAAGTTCAATAGACAACTAAAGGGGGTTTCATCTCTAAATAAAAAATATGAAGGTCCTTGGACTAGATAAGCCAACATTACTTCCTGCTGTAACAATCCATGAGTACAACACCAAATTTATGTAAAGATCTTTTGTAAGAAAAATCAACTGAAAATATGGGTAACAAGTCCCACAGATGTTTGTAAAAACGAGTGTTTTGACTTTAAAGAAACAAAATAATACTACACTTTCATTTTGTCTTTTTGGCCTCATTTCTGCTAATCAAAGACAATACGGAAAAATTCACTTTGCCTTTCATATCTCCAGATTCCTCTTTTCAGCTAATCTCAGGCATTCATAATTTAATAAGAAAATACTCAAATCTGAGACCTTTTGGAAAAATGCCAAAAGGTAATACAGTAAATAGGTAAAGTTCTATCTTTAAATGTAAGGTATACTTACCAATGGTCAGAAAATCTGATCGATACTGACAAGTCATTCCAAAGCCAAAATCTCGCCAAAAGCCAGAGTCCTTTTTGTGAACCTTAAGTTAGGGGGTAAAAAAAGATCAATTTAATCCCTCCAGAACTACAAAAAGTTTTAATCAACAATGAAAAATGTTAAATACTTCCCAAATAATTTTTCTTGTCACTTATGTGACTGATAATAACATGCATTTATATTATTAAATCCTTATAAAACAAAAAAAATATATAGTAATTCCCATGAGAAAGGATTCTGGCCACTTTTAATTTAACTGACTTCAAACCATGTACACGGTGCAAGACGAGGTTACCAATAATCAGTGTGGTGTCTGACCTCAAGGGGCTTACGTTCTATTCCAGGAGGACAACAGGTGCACACACTGTTCTACAGTGTGCCTTATTGGGTGCCCACCCAGCTCCCACTCCCCTGCCCCCTTCCTGACTGTGGACAGTTCTGGCCCCACACAGTCCCTGACCTTCAGGGAGGTCCCTTCCACCTGGAGCTTCAGACTGGGTCATAAGGACTCTGTATCCCAGTGTGACAGCCTCACCCCACTAACTGTAGGAATTGGTTCATTACACAAAATTCAGCTCAGCTACAAGCGGGGGTTGTAGGAAATTCTGGAAAACAAAGCTCTGTTGTTCTTCTGAGAGAGCTACTAGAAAAGACACTTGTTCTTCCTGGATGGTGTAGGGCAGGAGTCTGTAAGCTACAGCCTCCGGACTAAACGTGACGTGCTGCTGGGTTTTGTAACTGATTTTATTGGAATACAGCACACTCATTTGTTTACAAACGGTCTATGGCTGCTTTCATGATACAATGGCAGAACTGAATAATTGCCAAGGGATTGTATGGCCTGCAAAGCCCAAAATATCTTCTATGTGGCTCTTTACAGAATAAGTTTGCCATCCTCCCGTAGAGGGTGTAGATGTGATGTTTGGAACCGTTACAGTCCTTTCCACCACGAGGAAAACCAGCTTTCAAATGAAGCTGTCACCACTTAAGTCCAAGCAGAGAAAGAAAATTGGGACTCTGATGGTACTGAGTCCCCAGAGTCAAGTAAAAGTTGAAGCCTGATAAGCCTCCTTTATGTTACTCATACATCCAACAAGTGTTTAAACTGTGGACATGGTTCTAGGTGCTGAGACACAGCAATGAATAGAGGTGACAAAGTCTCCACCCTCACAGAGACTTCATTTTGATGGGAAAATAGCAAACAAACAAACAAACATCTCAGGTGGGCATACACGCTAGGAAGAAAAACAGTGGGACAACAGGGGAGCATGATACAAAGCAAGCCTATTTTGGATAGAATGGCTACAAAAGGCCTCTGAAGAGGTGATGTGTGAGCAGGGACCCTGATGACATAAGGAGGTGAGCTATGCAAGTACCTGGCCGTCACGCCAGGAGAGGGAGCAGCATGTGCCATGTTCTGAGGCAGGAGCCTGCCTGGAGTGTCTGACAAACAGCAAAGAATGAGACCCTGGGGTTGAAAAGGACTACTGATGTTTTTAAGAGGTTAGTGGTAGTTTAGTATTTTTGTATCCTTATGGTAATGCTCTAGAAGGGACAAAATGTTAGGATAGGAGACAATGAAGAATGGCTAGGGGAGTCCTGTTTAAATGACGAGCTCTAGTTGAACGGAGAAGGTAAGGCTGGCCTTATGAACGGACATGGGTGGCACCTTCACTGGGAATGGAGAGAGGCTCTGAGGATGTGACAGGCAGTTAGTCAGATGGGTCTCATTAAGGAAGTGAACATCCACTGCTTCTGTTTTCTAAGGGAAATATGACGCAAGCTATGTGGGGAGTAAAGAGTGGTGAGGGGTACTGGGAGGCACAAGGGGGAGCAGCTGGCTTGGAGGACGGACATCAGGCTAGAGTGAGATGCAGGGCTGTGCGGTGGCCTGGGAGCCCTGAGGCCTGTGCTATGTACAGCAAGGCCGTGCAGTGGGCTGTTTCTCACCCTGCACATCCCACTGCTCCGGGCCTGGCTGACAGTTCCCCTTCACCAGACTGGGGTTCTCAGAGAGGACCCTGTCGGAGTGAGGGGTAGGGAGGTGGTTATAGGCCAGAAGTGGTGGTAAGGACTCACCATGGAGTCTGAGTGGGGTGCAGAGGAAAGTGAGGATGTGGACATTAGGAGGACGACTGAAAGGAGACAGGCACCCTCTCCCAATTGCAGCATTCTGAGAGCTTCTTCAAAGAAATGAAGCTGCAACTGGGATCTGAGAGAGAATAGGAGTTAGCCAAGCGCGAGATGTGTGGAGGGAAAGATCCAGGCAAGAGAACAGTTTGTGCAAAGACCTGGAGATGGCAGAGAGCATTGTAGGTAAGGATGGTGGATGAGACACTAGAGTCAGGACGAGAGGTGCCCACAGTGTAGACCAGCAAACACTTCCTGTAAAGACTCGGTAGGAATATTTTAGGCTCTGCGGAACAGTCTGCTGCGACCACTCAAGCCTGCCTCTGTAGTGTGAAAGCAGTCCCCGACAGGAAGTAATCAAATGAGCATGCGTGTTCCCATAAACTTCACTTATCAGCACTGACTTCTGTGTTTTATGTAATTTTCACATGCCATGAAATATCCTTTTAAACAATATTTTTTCAGCCATTCATAACTCATGGGTCATACAGACATAGGCAGCATGACAAATGTAGGCCACACTCTGCTGACCCCTGGCCTCGAGGGTCCCCAGGGCCACATCACAGAGAACCGTGTGTGCCTGGTCACATGGTTTGGGTTTCATCCTAAGGGGAATTCTCTGAAGAGTCATGACAGAAGTAATAATGTGATCAGATGACGTTTTCGGAAGATCACTCCAGCTGGAGTATAGAGAAGAGTTGGCAAGAACAGAGGCAGGGAGGCTGGTCAAGAGGGAACAGTTATAATCTGGGAAGCTGGTGGTGTACACTATCGTGGTATGCACAGAAAGAAAAATCTGGGTGGATGTAAACAGGATTTAGGACACAGAATTGACAGAAGTCAGCAAGTAACTGAACGGGCAGGAGAGGGGGGCGAGAGGGAAGGATCAACCAAGGATGAGGGCAGGCTGCCGTCCTAAGCAGTGGGCATGTGACGGTGCCACCCCCAAGGGTAGGGGCACATGAACAGGGCCAGCCCAGAAGGAACGATGTGGAGCAGGTTTCTGGACATAATGAATCTGCGTGATGTGCGGGGCAGCCACATGGCAACTCCTGCAGACAGCAGGGATACAAGGAAAATGGAGGTCTGCAGAGGACGCAGTTTTGAGAAGAGTGGGGACAGTCTGAAAAGCTGCCGTGAGGAATGAGAGACCCGAGTGGAAAACAGAATGCACCAGGCAGCACAGAGGATTTAGCTCAAGCTGGAGCTAACACATGAGGTACACATTTTATTTTTTTATTTTTATTTTTTTCCAAGGAGGGCTACTTCCCATTCTAGAATGTAAAGCTCCTGGAAGGCAGGACTTTTTGTTATTTCAATCACTGCTATATCTGCAGCACCTAGAACAATGCCAGGCACATGGGAGGTTTTCAATAAATATTTGTTCAATGAATAAATAAATAAATGTATAGAGGCATAATTTTTATGGCAAAACAAAGACTAAACTCTAATGTTCTTGTCTCCTTAGTCAAAATATAACCCTGGTGCAAAGTATTAAAACAAAACACCCACTTTGACATTTCTGCCCCATGCCAATTCTGATCTCACAAATAATATGACTGTTTATAATTCAGTTTCTTTAAAAACTCTTCAAGCATTATCAGACTTGGGGAAAGGAGTCATTGGTTTTGACTTTTACAGCAATACATTTCCACTGAAGAAAGTAGACAGAAACTCAAATCATGCACAATCCCTGACTGCTAATATTTTACTGCCTTTTTGCATGCCTTTTTCCCAAGCATGTGGGGTGCAGCGATCGCCAACACTGGCCCTCATGCACTGCTAGGATCCTACTGGCATCCTGGCATCTTTCCTTGATATTTGATAAACAACACCCACACCTACTCACGTTCAACCCCACCTCTCTTCCTGCCATTCCTGTCTTTCCCTCAGTCGCTACATCTCTGTCAACTCCATCTTCAGATCATACCCAAACCTTCCTCCACAACTGCCACCCTCACCCAAGCCAGTAACCTCTTCTGGTCTGCAAAAGCCTGACTGGCTACTTGCAGCTGGAGCCACACAACTGTTTCCCCACAGAACCAAAACCCTCCCAAGGCTGTCTGTCACACTTAGCTCAAAATTCAAACTCCTTGTCTGGGAGTAACACGCTTTCCAGGACCTGGCCCAGCTCTGTGCCGCTCGCCCACTGGGCGCCAGCCCCCTTAGGAAACCCTGCTCCTACGGCCTGGAACCACCTTCCCTTGATCACTATGTAGCAATTTCCTTCCTGTTGTCCAGATGGTCCCTCCGACAGCCGCACCTCAGAAAGGCCTTTCTGACCAACACACCACGGAAACCATCTAATCACTCTCCACCACTCAGCCTGATTGAATGACCTGCGTGGCGTTTGTTAATTGGTTTTATTTTCTGTCTCTTCCTACCAGAATAAAGATTCTTGTGCACAATAACCATGCCTACATGGTTCTAGGTGTTGGAGCTCCAGTGGAACAGTGGCTGGCATAGAAGGGACCCTCACTATTTGGAGAATTACTGTTGTCAGTATCATGTGTATTGCTATTCTCCGGCTCTGATGATCTCCTCAGGAGAGAGATGGACCTGTCTGAACACTCCTGACCCAGGACCTGTCTGCACCCCAACCACTGGAAGGGATGGATAAGCCCTCAGCCTGCCAGCCTCACGTGCATGGCTGTTTTTAAACACAGCAATTTCACAGCAGGAAAAACAACAACAACAACATTGCACTGCTCTTTTATCCTTAATAAGGTTGTCTATTTAAATTTTTATTGTGAATTATTACCAACTAGCCTTTACCCATTTTTTCTATTGGTGTATTTCCTATTTACTTTCAATATATCTTTAAATATTACGTGAGGAGACTGAAGCTTAGAAAAGTTAAGTAACTTGCAAAGGTTACAAAGTGGTGAGACTAGAACTTGAAGTAGAAGCACTTTTTTTTTTGTACAACATATAGGATGAATCCACATGTAAATCGTCCTTGCCCCATATCCCCCCAAACCAGACAACAATATTAGCATGCTTTTATATTCCTTTTCACCTTCGCATCTTGACAATTTTTGTTTATCAAATAATTTTCTTCTAAATAACCTTTATATTTTAGAATAATTTTAAATTTACAGAAAAGTTGCAAAATAGTGAAGAGAGTTCTCATGTAATTCTCACTTAGTTTTAACTTCCCCTAAATGTTATGATCTTACCTTGCTGTGGTACATTTGTCAAAACGAAAAAACGAACACTGACTGGCACTGACTTTAGTTACTATGAACTAAAGGCCAGGTTTGATTTGATCCCACCAGCTTGTCCTTTCCTGTCCTCCTCTGTTCCAGGTTCCAGTACAAGGCACCTCGCTGCATTTAGCTGGTACATCTCCTCAGCCTCCTGAAAGACCGGCAGTTTCTCAATCTTCCTTGGTTTTGAGGTCTAGACAGTTTTGAGTACTGGTCAGGTATTTTATAGAATGCCCCTCATTTTGGGTTTGTCTGAAGTTTTTTCTTGATTAGGTTGGGGTTATAGGTTTCTGGAAGGAAGACCGCAGAGTTGAAGTGCCCCTACCACATCGTATTGGGGTGCACGACAACCCTGGTGACCGTCACTGATAACCCTCACTCACTTGGTCAAGGGGGTATCTGCCAGTTTTATCCGCTGAAAAGTTCTTTTTTCTCTTTCCATACTCAATTCTTTGGACGTTAGTCATCTAGCTCCACCTTCTGGAAAAGGGAGCATCTATTAAGTTATTTGGAATTCTGTAAGGAAGATTTGTCTCTTCTTCCCTATCTAATCTGTCTTATCAATCTATCTATCCACTCGTTATTTATTATTATTTATCCACTCATTCCTTTATATCACTATGGACCCATGGGTATTTATTTTATGCTCGGGGTTATGATCCAGTAAAGTTATTTATTTTGTTACTCAAATTGTTCCAGTTTTACCACTGGGAGTCCTTTCAGGCTCCTGTGTCTCTCTGACATACACCCATCCTTTTGTCACTTGAGTGCTTCTTTACTTTCTTGGAGCTACAGGACACTTCAGGCTCTTCTACTTCCTATCCCAACACTAAGATCTGGGAGCTGGGTGTGCTTGTTTCTCTTGTGGTGCCTGCTTCTAGGCCCTCTGGGGGGGACACAGTGAGGTAATACATGTATGCATGTACCCTTTGACTTTTTAAATTCCCAACTCCTATTTCTTTTTTATTACATGTCATCAAGAATTATTTAAACAGAAGTTTTACAGCGTTGGTTGTTGTTGACCAGTGTTTTATAGTCTCAGGCCTTCCTCTTTCAATATGTTCATTTCTCATTCTGCTGAACCAGAAAAGTGCTGTGAGAAGTAAACTTTGAGTCCTTCAATGTTTAAAAATGTCTATTTTGCCCTTAAAGAATAGGTCAAATATGTATTCTGGAATCCAAGTTATTTTTCTTTAGAATGTTCAAGGTATTTCCTACTCCTTTATAGACAAGCTAGGTTTTGTTATTTTTGGTAGCTCTGGAAGCCATCAGGACTGTCCCTCAAATGCCAGAACACCTGTCTTGTCAAATGCCAGAACACCTAAGTTCTTTGGAATTTTCTTCCATTTCCTCCTTTCTCTGTTCTCTCCCTTCTGGAACTCCTATTAAACAATTTGGGAACTTCTAGATTAATTCCCCATGTCTCAATTTTTCTGTCATGTCATCTCTTGGTCTTTATGTGCCCAAGTGCCTGTCTTCTAGTTTACAAATTTGTTTCACCAGTGACCATTCTGATATTCAGCCCATTTACTGAATTTTGTATTTTCATAATTTTAAAGTTCTGATCCTTTTTGAGCAATAAGTCTGGTTTTCTCTAATGTCCCTAAAGATATATTTAAAGTTGTTTTCTATCTGTATTCATAATCTCATGTGTTAAATTTTTTATTAAAATTTGGTGCCTTTCTTTCAGCACTGGTTTTCCCCAAGTGTTTGGTTAACCTTCGTTAACTGCTACTCACTTTTAGTTCAGAAATCATGGTTCAAAAGCCCATGGCGTTAACTATGACTGCAGGGGCCTTTCTCCAGTAACAGTGGAGGAGGGGCTGAACCTGGTCTCAGCAGAATGTGCCTGGCAGCTATCTCGTAGTCTGGGGCTCCCTCTCCACCTTACAGCTCATTATTCCCAGGCCCCGAACCTGCCCTTCTGGTTCCAGGGCCACACATGCTGCCTCAGCATGCAGGCCAATCTCTGCAATGCCTGCTGCTCAGCACACACTCCCAGAGAGGCACACACACTCCACTGCTCTGTCTTCTGTGAGCTCGGAGGATGCACAGCAGCCCAAGTGTCGGTATCCCCTGAACATGTTCCAGGCGGTTCTCTCCTCCATCAATCCCATACCAACTACTGCCATCATACAGAAATTTCTCAAAATTTAGATCTATTAATGGCACCTCTCATTTTCTAATATTATATATGCCTTTCACTTCTCTCACTTTCCAATACTAATATGACTTTTTCGCCATAATTCATTTTTACAAAGTTTTCAGGGTGTCAGATAAGGCAGATATGGGTGCTTTGTTTGCCATGTGATCCCATTTGTATCTATATTCCTAAATAATACTAGCCTACAGATAAGGCAGAGGTGTGATGTACGTGTGCGCGTGTATGTGCCTATGTGTGTGTGCGTGCATGTGTTCATGTGTGTGCACGTGTGGGTGTGTGTGCATGTGCACACGTATTTGTGCATGTGCATGTGTATGCTTCGCCAGGGGTTGGTATGAAGATAATGCTGGCCTCATAAAATGTATTAAGTAGATCATATGGTACTAATATTACCTGTTCTTAGAAAATTTGAAAAAGCTCACCAGTAGCACATTAGATCTATGTACTTGCAGGGTAATTTTCTGATAACTGTTCCAACTTTTTAAGCAGCAATTAGTCTCTTCAGAGCTTCCATCTCTTTTATTTATAAATACTAACATGAGCTTTTATAAAATACTAACATGAACTTAGCTCGTGTTAATGGTTTATAAATCCTCAAATCTTTCATTTTATTTAGAACTTTTAAAACTTACCACATAAAACTGATTTCTCTCAATGTTTTCTTATTTTAATTTCCAATGTTTTCCTTTTTACCCCAAGTCTACCTACTCTGTGATTAAAAATTTTTTTTCCACAAAAAGAATAACCTCCTATATTTGTCAAACTATTACTTTTGGTTCATTGATTTCTGTCTTTATCTTTATTTTTTTCCCCTGAGTCATTTTTTAAAAAATATCTTAAATTGACTTCTTAGTTCATTTGTTTCTACTTTTTTTTAATGTTAACAATAAAAAATTAGGCTAAATGCCCAACATAGTATCCCAACACAGTATCCTGTACTGGATCCTGGAACAGAAAAGGGACATTAGTAGAAAAACTGGTGAAATCCTAAAACATTCCACAGTGTAGTTAGCAGTAACTTACCAATATTAATTTCTGAATTTTGACAAATGTACCGTGGTTACATAAGATGCTAGCATTAGGGGACACTGTTAACATTAGGGGAAAGTCTAAGAACACCCTATACTCTCTAACTTTTCTGTAAATCTAAATGATTCTAACAAAGTAAATTATTTAAAATTTCTGACATGTGACATTCCCATGCCATGACTTTCTAAGTAACTTTCTATAGTATGCTATTCCTTCTTATTGAGTAGTTTTAATTTCTAGTTAATAAGGATTTTAAAATTAAATTTATTTTTATTATTACTATAAATACGTTGGCAGAAATAACTGTACAATTTTCACATTCTGGAACATGAAGTTTTTCTCTGTGGCCTAAACTTTTCTTTTTCCCTCCAGAATGACACTTAATTCTAAAACAATAAATGTGAAAGCATTTTAGCAGGGGTTAGAGACTATGAAAATGTGTTTGTAATAAATACAGTTTTTAATCGAAATGTTGTTTTCTACTTGAGAAACGAGCATAATGGAACCTGCAGGGATCCTTGTGGCCTTTCCCCAACATAGTGTGTCTTACCAGCTGCTGCTCCACAGGAGGGGGCACATCCTGACTGGCATAAACAATGGCAGGGTTGTAAAGACTGAACACCACAGGGTAAAACACCTTTTTACCTATAAATAAAAATATACATTTAGATCACACAAAGAAGTCATAAAATGAAGGACTGATTTGTATTACAATATCCATTAATATTTTGTTAAAGTCTTCCTTTGATCCCATATGATTTTACTTTATCAATATTTTTTTTTATCAATATTCAGGCTACTAAACACCCTACTGATTTGATGAACATGATGATTTTATAATGTATCAGTAGTGAAGCTAAAAAACTATAACCTTGCAAAAGAACAGAGAAAAAAAAAAGACTAAAGAGTGCTCCACACGTTTATTCCCTATACTTTGGGAAGATGCACAAAGGTATTTTCTCAGCTGTTTATTAGGTGAGCCATTTATTTACTCTTTATTTCATCTAATTACAGTAGTAGATATAGGTTAACCTCTGGTAATCACCAAGAAACTTAGAAACTTATGCTAAATCCACCCTTCAAAATGAACCAAAGAAATACTAAATCCAAAGAATACTGTACAATGAATAGATACATAGAAAATAATGAAGTATAGAACTGCAGATAGATTTGAACAAGATAGATTTGAACAAGATTTGGACAAGTTGGAAAGAATTAAAAATACCTGATGCAAAGCCCTTGCAATAGCTCTGGAGGGACCTTAGAGGCTGGCTAACCACCCACCTCCCCTCAACAGAGAGCCCGTGCTAGGGCTGGCCTCTATCACACGTGATAATATGAAGTGCTCAGTGACGGCCAAGGACCTTGTGAATAAGCTGGTGGCCTGTTTATTACAAGACTCCTAGCACATGCTCTGCTCAACTTCCTCACAACCCACTCAAGAATGGGGAGCTCTGTTCCCAAGAGAAAAATCTATTTCTGGATATAAAAATATTTTTTTTGATATTGAGCAAATATGTCTCCTCCAACTTTCATATTTTGAACCTCATGCTGTCTGACGTAACAAAAGTAAACCTAACCATTATTTACTCACTAGGCTCTCAGAGAGTTCCTGACAATTATCACACCAAAGTGATTAATAAGAAGGTAATATCTGTATGATATAAATAGTTCTATATAAAAAACACTACCAGATTTTTTAATACAGAAAACTTTTTCACATTTAAAGATTTGATTTATAAAAATATCATTTGCTCATACATTTTCAAAAAACATCTATAACATAAAGCAAAATACAGGAAATCATTCCAAAATGCACAATACGGAAATGGGCACTGTAGCTACCTACCCTGTTTCCCCGAAAATAAGACCTAGCTGGACAATCATCTCTAATGTATCTTTTGGAGCAAAAATTAATATAAGACCCGGTCTTACATTATATTACATTATACAAGACCGGGTCTTATATTTTAGTAAAATCAGACTGGGTCTTATAGTAATTTTTGCTCCAAAAGACGCATTAGAGTTGATTGTCCAGCTAGGTCTTGTTTTTGGGGAAACACGGTAGACCTCAATACTCATGGCGCCATTGCCTAGGGCAGAGTGCTCCTGACCCACACATCTCCACAGGTCGGTTTAGACTTTTTCTGACAAGTGCTGCTTCCTCCTTGTTAATTTCAAGACTTTTTTTATTTCTCTGCATTTGTTTATTGGATTCAAATGTCGACACTGGAATTTGGCCATAAGAGAACAAGAGTTATGAACTTCAGAGCGACAAAGTTTCATTTTTCTATTTAATATTCCAGTTAATTATGCCACAAATATAACTTTATTTTATTTTTTTATTAAAAATTTTTTATTAGTTTCAAGTGTACAAAACAATGTAATAGTTAGACATTTATCATTTGTAACCCTCACACAGTGATAAACCCTCTCCCCCCATCTACTGCCGCACCCAATATAACTTGAAAAAAACACAGTTAACTTGATTCAAAATATGGGATGTGCCGACATTGTTCTAAATTCTACACTCAGCTCACCTAACATTTTACACACCTGGCTCAGCATTTAACCGGCAGCTGTTAAGGAAGTCGGCTGAGAAATATATATCAACATCACAGAAAAACATCAAGACCTCTCCGCTGTCCCAGGCTCGTGCACCCACATTTAGTCCTCGTCCACGATTAAATTCTTCATTCAGTGAGATTAAGGTGTAATTGTGAAAATTAGATGCACTATGAGAAAAACACATCAACAAATTTTAAGTCCCACTTAAAGTCTAACGACTCCCTCCCTTCCACACAACTTACAAATACACTTTACACTTCTGATACTTTATTATGTTGCCTCTACATTCATACAGGGGAAGGAACTCATCGGCTTCATGTACACGATCGTCATCAAAGGCAGACAGTCACTACATGTCCACAGCTGTGGCAACGTGGTGGCAGTGAGACGGTTAGTAAGTGTTAAGGAGGGGCCACTGCACCTCAGGGCCCTAAGAGTCTACTGTGAAAGGAAGAAATCCACACATGGAAAAACATGTGTGTCTGTAATGTCTGGTAAGAGCTAATGCATTCCACATGAACAAAACATACTCAGTGTTCTCCTATTGAGTTGTTCAGCTTTTTGCTCAAATGTTCTCTTATCAGAGGGATCCCCTCATACCACAACCCCTCTCTCCTCAATCTCCATCTGCTTTCCTCACCAGATATGTTTGAGTGTCTCCCCGCACTGGAATGTAAGTTCCACAAGAGCAGGGATTCTGTTTTGTGCATGACTATGGACACAGCACCACTCATAGAACAGAAGTTCAATAAATATTTGCTGAATGAATGAATAAACAGCAGTTCTGGGGAAAAAGACTGCTTTTGTCTGGAGTAGTTAGAGAAGATGTTAGAATTGGAATTGAAATTTTGCCTTGGTTAAAATCCTGAATTCAGTGGTGACTGTAAAGGCCATGACAATTAATTATCCTCAAAAGCCAAGAGGTGAGAAACTACAAAGCATTTCAGAGATCAAGCATCAGACAAATCAGATTGGCACAGAGGGATCCTCGAAGACCAAAAAAGGGTCAGACGAGGAGGACCCTCCCTGAGGAGTTAGAGAACTTAGTCAGTGTCCTAAAGACAAGGAGGAGTCGGTTTCCCGCCAGGAGCCAGGGCAGTGATTCTCACAGTGAAGTCGCCCCATCCAGAGCATCAGCTTCCCAGGAATGTGTGAGAAATGCAAATTCTCAGGGCCTACCCCAGACTCCTATCAGATGCTGGGGAGAGCTGAGCATGTGTGTCTGAAGAAGCTCCCAGGTGATCCTGATATTAAAGTTGGAGAACTCCTGTACTAGGGCATAGCTGGGTCAAAAGGGAACATTCTAGGAAGATTACTTTTACAGTGATACAGGATGGGAAATGGAGACATGGAAGCACAGGTTCAAATAGTGGATAAACTGCACTCCAAGTTCCGAGTGCCCCTACGCCCTTTCTTGTGGGATACAAAGCTCTCCCTTCTTTGGGGGAAACTGCTGATCACTATCTCATGCTCCAGCACAAAATGGAGGAATTAATCATCGAATACGCTAACCACAGTCATTTCCTAGGGGTGGGGACTACTCAAGGTGGGCCAATCACAATACCCCCACCTGGACACTGACTGGCTCAAGAGGGAGCAAAAGTTGTTCCTTGGGCATGACTCAGCTGGATCTGGGAGAGAGCTCTTTCCTCTCTGATGTCAAGGCTGAGAAGATGTGAGCCCAGAGCTGCCAACAGCCATATACCTCACATATGGAAGAAGCCTATCTGCGACAGGAGAATGAAGTCCAGATGCAGAGAAAAACGGACAAGAAGGCAACAAGAGAGTTTTGATGCTACTCCGGTCTTTGCTTCCAGTCCCTAAGAGATCAAAGCTGTTTTGGTTTTCTTCCCCAGATTTGATTGTAATAATCCCTTTAGTTTTGCGAGTTATTCAAGATTCTTCAATAACTCTCTCATTTTCCTTGAGCAAGCTCAAGAGGTTTCCACCATTTGCCACAGAGGAGTCCTGATTAATGCAGGGATGACTTCAGGAATAATAATATAAGCTTGGCACTTAGCAGGTGACCTGCAAATGGTAAGGAGTGAAGAGAAGAAGGAAAGTAAAGGAGGGAGGGGGAAGCGGGGTGGTGGCAGCAGCGAGGAAAGGACAGAGTGGAGGTCCTGTGCAGTAAGCAGGAACTGACTGCTCAGAGGTGGAGAATGAGTGAAAGGTGCTGGCTGTCAGCCTGGATCATGAGGATGGTCCTTCTGAATTGGGAGAGGGCCATCAGGAGGAGCAGCCAGCATAAGGGACAAGGCGACTTTTATGTTTACACATCAGTGCTGGGAGAGAGCCCCCTCGGGGTGGGGACTACAAGTCCTTCTCCTGTACCCCATCCTGTCCAACCATCCAGTCAGACCCCCTCCCCCTGCCCAAGCAGTGCACTGGGAACATGGCTGGTGGGACTCGGTGAATGTTAGTTGAATGACTCAAGAAGAATGGAGAGTCCAGCCAAATCTGGACTCCCGGGGAACGGCCACAACTAGCAGAAAGGCAAACCAGCAAGTAAAGGATATAGAACTGGTGTGGTTAGAAAAGACAATCTACCTAATGCCTTACATTAGAACATACTTACATTTATAACTACTTACATTTTACAAACATCAGAGGGACGTGTCACAAAGGTAGCACCTGTCAGATGCCCAATGTAAAAAGGCAATAAAAAAGGATGCAGAGAAAAGGCTGAATTTGGCATTTAGGTCATAACTTAGAGATGAAATTGCTGAGATGCTGTAGAATTAATGACGGAGTATTAAGGAATTACTAATTCACTCATTCAAACCTCTGAGAATCTACTATGTGCCAAGTACTACATGAGTTGCATGGTGAGAGAACTACTGTCCTGGGAGGTTTGGCTGTGAAAGGACAGAAACCTACTAGTAGCTACGGGGTTCTATGGAGTCAGGCGGGTGTTTCTTAAGGATAAGGGAAGACCTAAGTATTATTTACAGGGTGAGAAGATGGAACCTGGGGAAAGGGAAGGAAAGAAAGGTGACAAGTAAGAGAAAAACTCAGGAGATGATGTCAAAATGAACGGATTAGATTTAGAAAAAGAGGGGAATGAAGAAGTAATAAATGGAGGCAAATACACAGAGGGGAGTGGACTGCGCAGTGCCAGCACCCTGATCATGGCGGGCCATCCACTAGAAGGCTGAGGGAAGGTGAGTCATTTAGTTAGCTGTACGAGTGAACCTCGGGGGAAATGGGCAACTTCTCGCCACCACTCACATGCTCAGCCAACTTCTAAACAGCGGCTATTCCAAATTAACTCATGAACTCCAAATACCTGACATTCTCACTCTGCTAATGTTATATACTATATACCAAGGACTTCAAGGTGGACAAAGCTCACCAACCTCGTGACAGATTCTAGGATGGACTTGACTTTAGACAGTCCTTCTTGACCAAAATACACCACTGTGAGATGAATCCTCTTGTCCTGATGAATACACACATCCCTAAGAGAATGGAAAAATCAAGTTCATTCAAGAAAATATGAGGCTCTCCTCATTCAGAAAGCAATCACATGAAGCTTTAACAAGAGAATGAACGAGGCACTACTAATTTTAAAAAAATCATGTGAAGTTTTAAGAAAATATTAAAGTGGCAATATTGCTGAATTCTTAAAGGCATCACCAAAAATAAATAACAACATACATGTCTAAATGAGTGCAACCCTTAAAGGGCCAGTGGAAGCAGTTCAACAACGTTGCCAAATTTCAAAACTTTTTGGCAACTTTTTCTCTGGTTGGTATTACCTTCAGAAGCAAATTACAAGCTACTCAGGGAAATAAGCCCATCAGTTCAGAACTAAACAAATAAATATTCATGTTTTGATTCAAGAGTTATTTTGTTTTCAGACTGGCTAGTACCAGAAACTACACCTATCATCAAAGAATAAATATTTGCCACCATTGAGATTACTTACTGAAGGAAATTCCATGCACTAAAAATACGCTTTAGGAAATCAGACCTGAAGTAAGCTATTTTAAACAGGCAGAAGTCATTTGGAAGTATGATTTCTAGATATTCTGCTACAGAAAAGTTAATTAACTTCTAAATCCAACAATTTCAGTATGAGAATAAAAGATTGGGATTACAAACATTACAACTACCACATTAAAGTATTTAAAACATGGCAATTATTATAACAAAAAAGCACAACTTTCCTCAAATATTTATTCTAATATGTAATTGTTAATTCTTTAACACTTCAGCATTTTAAAATACCCAAATTTAATGGGAGAAAAAAAAAAAAATCTTTTACAAATTGTTAGTCTCTGCTTCCCAAGATGGAATAACTTTGTACCAATTTTTAGTTGAATGTTTGTACTTCTAAAATTTATTTCAATTTTAAAGCTCAAATTGTTCTCAAGGTCATTTTCTGGGTAGAGAGCAATGTCCGCTATCTTGATTAGGGAGGTGGCTACATGTGGGTACACACTGGTCCAAAGTCATGAAGCCTGTATCCCTACAATACGTGGATTTTACTGTATGTAAATTATGCCTCAATAACATTATTTTGAAACACTCAACTTGTCCTAACATGAATTTGCATGTAATTATAAAGGTCATCAAATTCAGTTTCTTATAGTTGTCATCCTCAATTTACATCACAGTTCAAACTGTCAATAACACAATATACTACACATACTTTAAGAAAAAAAAGGATATCAAAAATAAAGTCCCCCAAAGCCTATAAAATTATCCTGTAATTCTACGCAATCATACTCAGTGAAGCCAAATTAAGTAGATGTGCTTGAAATGTGATGTTTTCAAGTGCACTGAGCCAAATCACTAACCCCGAGTTACCTGAAGTTCTGCATAAACTGCACAAATGCTTCTGTTCTTTCAGCAAGCGGCACAATGATGTTAATAACTGACCTACTAATGTCAGTCAGCTCGCTCTTCACTTTCAGGAGAGGTCCAAAAGGGCGGAAGAGGGTCACATGTCTGTACTCTGTAAGGTCAGCTTTCTTAAAGAAGAGTTCATACTGTGTGCCCTTATCTCTCTCGGTGCGGTAATAACCTAGAAAGAGCCAGGGACAAAGATGTCTCCATATCAAAATCCACAAATTCAGTGTGAACACTGATTTTACTCAAAAATCAAAAGTATGAAACCAGATTTGTAGGGTTTTCATCTGTTTCTGAAAATATTTATCCCCACTGTACAGTCAGTAACAACTATTTCTTTAAAAGGAAAAGAGATTAAAAAAAGTTCACTGCTCGATCTGTAACATATGCTCCAAATGACAATTATTCCTTTTTACATATGATTTTTTAAATAGTAGAGCCTATTAACACAGTAACCATATGATGAAAATAAAGAACTTACTTCTAGCAGCATTAAATTCCAGACCTGAGAGTCAAAACTTCTATTGCTGGGTTCAGCTCAACAAAAATGAATTGAATGCCTTTGTGTCAGTCACTGGTGGTATAAAGAGGGCTACATGTCCCAGTTTTGAGAGGAAGGGTCAGTTTAGTGAGAGTGACAAAACAATAAAGAAGAACACAGTGATCCACACACGTGCGCACACACTTACACAAACATACACTGAATACAAGGAAGTCAGACAAAGAAAAATCAGTATAGATTTAAACGTGGTGATGTGAGATGCCTTTGGAAGAAAAGCATGGACGTCTACTGGGCAATCTGAGTTTCACATGTGACACTCAGGAGAAAGGTTACATGACAGATGTATGAGTCACCATCAATATGTGGGAATAAAATGGAGAACATGATAGACCTGGTCCCACGCCTCCTGAGGCTTACAGCTGAGCAGGAACTCCCAATCAGAGAGTGGGCAATGCCATACAACAAGCTCTATGGGAGGGGACACAGGGCAGAGGCTGCAAGAGCACACAGGAAGCATTGCTGTCTTAGACTTGCAGGTTGGAGATGCCTTTCTGGAAGAAGTGTCATCTAAGCTGAAGTCTGGAAAGAAAAATAGGAGTTGCTCAGTTGTCAGTAATTATTGTTTTGATGAGGAGAGTGGCACAGTGAAGGAAAAGTGAGGGACAGAGAAAAATCCTGTAAGTGACAGAATCCAAGGAGAGTTATAAGCAGAAGCTATAGGATATAACAAAACTGGCATTGGTTCCTTTCCTTTCAGGCAAATGTGAAGACTTTTTACATGTTACTCAGTTATCTCACTTCCTCTACAGCATTCAATTCTGCCATAAGCTACAAACATATAGAGTGAAAAGACAAAAAGCTGAGCTTGTAGAAAAATTAGAAGAGCTTTGAGAGAAACAACCCATTAAAAATGGCAGGAAGTGACAGCAGAAAAAAGAGGTGGCTACAGAGAGAAGACAGTTGAAATGCCCCAAAAAAGCGCAATGCTCTCCCTGACAGCCTCCGAAAGCCTCCAGGTGTTCTATTACAACACAGCCAGTGATACCCAGGATGAGTCAGGGTCAGCAAAACTCCACGGGGTAGACTGTTTATAGAATCAAGCAAGGAGAACTTTAAAGAAAGATTTATATCTAAAATGATTTTAAGTCTGCAATTAAATATCTAGCAGAGAGTATTAAGATAAAGATGGGTAGGGATCTATAATTATTCCTGTTTATATCAATCAACAAATATCTCAATTTACAGCACTGTGCCTCAACCTTTGAGTCATGTCCCATATTGATATATAAAAGTCCCATGCCCTTTCGGAAGTCTGTATTAGGAAGAGGTTATTTCTTTACTTTTCCAAATGCTGTGTTTCCTCAAAAATAAGACCTAGCCGGACAATCAGCTCTAATGCGTCTTTTGGAGCAAAAATTAATATAAGACCCTATCTTATTTTACTTATAGTAATTTAAGATCGGGTCTTACATAATATAATATAATATAATATAATATAATATAATATAATATAATATAATAATATAATATAATACTGTGTCTTACATTAATTTTGCTCCAAAAGACGCATTAGAGCTGATTGTCTGGCTAGGTCTTATTTTCAGGGAAACAGGGTGAAAGATGTGCTCTTTTAGAACTATGTATGCCTCTTTGATGTTCTGACACATGCTTTTCTCCTCCCTCCAAAATGCAGAATAACCACTAATCTACTAAATCAGGTTTTTTTTCCCCTTTATCAAATGTCTTTCAAATCTTCACACATTTTAAAAAGTATAAAAAAGGAACATCAAGACCAGTTAACAGAGGAATGCGAATATACTCGTATACACATGTAAATACACAAACAGCTCTAAGAACCCTTCAATTTGGGTGGTATTCTTCTGTATAAGCTTAGACTTATTCTATTTCCCTGGTTCTTGTTCTCTACTTCATGATCACATTGTAACTTTTTTCAAAAGGCCACTTCAAATTCTTGGTGGAATGAAGTAGATGAAAACTTAAATGTTTTACTATTGCGGAAAATGACTGACTTACATTACTGGCATACAATAGCATTTGTTATACTAACATAACTATGGACCAACACACGGTTCTCATTACCTTCTATGAAGTCATTTTCATTAAATATCAGTTTCTCTCCAAGGGGACCATCCTCATCTTCCTGTTCATCATCTTCGTCAGGGTTATTAATGACCTCCAAGCCAGCTTCAATAACTTCTACCAATTCATCTCGCTTGTCCTTTCTAACTGGCTTTTCCTCAGGATGGCGAGTGAGACCCATTTCCAACTGGAATACTTTCATTAAGGTAAAACTTTCAAAAGGAATGACCCCATACTCACTAGGTAGTTTGGCTCCTGTGCTAACTTCAGCTTTGTCAATTTGGGAATGAAGAAACTCTAACAGATCACTAGGTGCTTGTTCTTTGTTGCCTCTATAGTCTACGCCATTAGCCCCTACATTCTTTCTCTCTTGCAATGATCGCATCTTCTCACTCATTTCTTGTAATTCTTGTTTTAGTTGGGCAATTTGGCGTTTCAGACTGGTTGCCCTGGTTTGATAATGTTCTTCTTGCTCCTGCAGTAGTGCTTGATAATACTCTTTACCATAATTTTCCCCAATGACCCCAGGAAGAGATGCATTTCCATCGGTCTGTGGGGCACATTCCAGAAGGTACAAAAATAATACCAAACTGCAGAATAAAGCAAGACCCAACAGCAGCCAGTGGGTCCGGGTCTGAAGAATCAGTCCTCTTCTAGGCATTCTTATTACTGTGGACTTGCCTAATGAGATAAGTTCTTTGCTTGTTCATACCTTTAGCAAAAGGTTATCAAAAAATTAAAAACAAAATCAGGATTTCCATAAAAGGTACCAAAATGAATTCTGCTGTAGCTTAAAAAATTTCTTCCTTCAGCAGTCAAGACTACTTGTAGAAATGAGAAATTATGCATACTTCCTGTATTGTCACCATGATATCCAGAATAAAGGAATCTGATCTACAGAATCGGATAAAATTCCATTACATGGGTGGTGACCTTTCTGAAAGAAACAGATCAGAATCAATCAGAATTTTGTTTCCTTATGTACATCAAATTGTTGGCAGCTTCAGTGAACGTAGCTATGTGACCACCACACGCAGAGCACCATGAGAGGTGCTAATACAATTTAGAATATTCAGTAAATTCTGGGAGAGCTGTTAAGAAAAACATCTTACAAAGCACTACAACATCACACATAATACCCTTAACCAGAATGTCTACACATCCATAATCTCCTGAATGAATCAAAGAAACATGTTTATGTTTAGCATATTTTGTGTTAAACATATTCTGTTCTCTTATTCGAAAATTACATTGCTTATAGCTCTTTAGTAACACAATAAATATTTCGATTAACACACCATTTCGCACCTACTGCATATCACCATTTAGGAACTGAATTTCTATAAATTGTTCTTGTTATATTAATAATGGCTTACTAGAGAGAGGTATGTTCTTCCAGTTTATTTAGTTCAAGCATTCTACTTCATTAATTTCTATGGCTCAACTTAGTCATTCTAAGAGCCTTAAAATTAAGTGGAGGGAAAAACAATTTCAAAAGGTCACAGACATCTGGAAAACACATTAAAAACCATTTTTACATCCAAAATCCTCCAGCAGATTATTTGAGTATTGGAACACATAATTTTTTCCACTGTATTACACAGCAACAGATTTCCTCCAAGTCTGGAGAGGTTTAGAATCTATATAAAGGAAAAAACATGAACAATTTAATGTTCATTTATAGGGATAAATTAAAAACCCTATATAAATTTACAAAATTACATGGTACCATTCATACCACAACCAGTTGTGTGAGCTCTTCTGTGTTTCTTTCTAAACTAAGGGTTCTGAACTATAGAATAGAAATGGTTAAGAACTTAGCAGACAGGAGGCAGGGAAGGCCTCTGCCACAGAAAACTTCCATTCTAACCAAGTGTTTGTCTAGAAGGACATGATACTACAATAGGCTTTTACCAGATAGTTTCTACCAGAGCAGCAGAACCTATGGAAGAAAATCACCAAGGAGCATCAGTCCTTGTCATTTTTTTACTGATTAGGAAAGCCTAAAACTAAAAATGTGGAGACATAAGCTTGTATAAATTATTAATAAAATTATACATATTTAACTGTACTATACTCAAACTGTTTTGAAGTGAAACTTGATAATAGAACGAACATATGTAATCCAAGTACCTCTACCTTTTATTAATGTGGTACCTCATATTTTTCTAGACAATATATTTTAAACTGTGAGATATGACCCATTAATGGGTCACTACCAAAGGTTTATTTTTCAATGAAATAGAACAGGAAATAACAGTGTATATCACATATAGTAGTAAGTTTTATGTCACAATTTTATTTATTTATTTATTTATTTATTTATTTGTGGGTTGTGGTCCTAAATCCTGAAAAACATTGGTTTAATTTTTATATGTTTTTCTGCTGTTATACCTTGATTGTAATTGCTCTGTGTAATGTGTCTGCATCATAAATAAGGTTTATGCACAGCACAGATTTAATCCCAAGTAACCTCTAAGCATAAACAGCAGGCAGTTAACTGTTCGGAGGAGAGAATGGAATATACTGTGGAGATGGAAAAAATGAGCTGTTAAAGATATGGAATGCAAAAATCAAAGATCTTAGAGTTAAAAACAAACAAACAAACAAACAGCCTTGGAAACCATCAATTCTTACTGTCAAAACAGACTAAAGAGACTTCCTCTTACAGCTAAGATGGAGTAACAGGAATTAGATTTATTCTCACACTTGAAACAACCAAAAACGAATTAACAAAATCCATGTATATATATATATGAAACAATTTTCGAGATACTGAACATTATTAGGTAATAAAGGACAATGACCCTGGAGAAACAAGAAACAAACAATTGCCCAGCTGACTGGCTCAGTTTCCAGGCCACAGCACAGGGAGCGGAACCCAACAGAGCCCAGAAGACTCTAAGTTGATGGGATGGAACTGGAGCTGACAGTCTGAGGAGACTGAAGTCAAGAATACAATAACTAAAATGAAGAATGCATTAGAAGGAACTGCCAGCAGATTAGATGAAGCAGAGTACTGAATTGGCGATTTGGAAGACAAAGTAGTACAAAACACCCAATCAGAACAGCAAAAAGGAAAAAGAATCCAAAATAACGAGTATAGTTTAAGAGACCTCTGGGACAACGTCCAGTGTAATAACATTTGCAGCATAGGGGTACCAGAATGAAAAGAGAGGGCAACCGGTTGGCTCAGTGGTTAGAGTGCAGTGCTCATAACACCAAGGTTGCCAGTAAGATTCCCACATGGGCCAGTGAGCTGCGCCCTCCAGAACTAGATTGAAGACAAGGACTTGACTTGGAACTGAGCTGCGCCCCCCACAACTAGATTGAAAATGATTTGACATGGAGCTGATGTCTTGAGGAAACAGTGTTCCCCCATATTCCCCAATAAGAATTAAAAAAAAAAAAAAAAAAAGATACAACAGAAGAAGAGAGAATGCAAGGCATTCAAAACCTATTTGAAGAAATAATGACAGAAAAATGTCCTAACCTGGTGAAGGAAACAGATATACAAGCCCAGGAAGCACAGAAAGTCCCAAACAAGATGAACCCAGATAGGCCCACACCAAGACACATTATAATTAAAATGGCAAAGGTTAAATACAAAGAGAGAATGCTAAAAGCAGCAAGATAAAGGCAACTAGTACCATGTTTCCCCCCAAATAAGACCTATCCGGACCATCAGCTCAAATACGTCTTTTGGAGCAAAAATTAATATAAGACCTGGTCTTATATAAGACAAGATATTATATTTAAGATATTATATTATATAAGACCGGGTCTTATACTATGTTATATTATATAAGACCCGGTATTATATTATATTATACCCAGTCTTATATTAAAATAAGACCGGGTCTTATATTAAATTTTGCTCCAAAAGATGCATTAGAGCTGATGGTCCGGCTAGGTCTTATTTTTGGGGAAACACGGTAATTTATAAAGGAGTGCCCATAAAACTATCAGCTGATTTATCAACAGAAACTTTGCAGTCAAGAAGGGATTAGCATGTAATATTCAAAGTGATGAAAAGCAAGGACCTACAACCAAGATAAATAGCTTCCCAGATAAGAAAAAAGCTAAAGGAGTTCATCACCACCAAACCAGCATTACAAGGAATATTAGAGGGACTTCTTTAAGACAGGAAAAAAAAATCAAAATAATAAAATGGCAATAACTACATATTTATCAACAATTACTTTAGAGGGTAAAGGGGGTCAAATATATGGTGACGGAAGGAGAACTGACTTTGGATGGTGAGCACATAATGTGATATATATTTATAGATGGTGTATTGTAGAATTGTACACTTGAAACCTACGTAATTTTACTAACCACTGTCACCCAAATAAATTTAATTAAAAAAAACATTACTTTAAATGTAAATGGATTAAATGTGCCAATCAAAAGACATAGGAAGGGGGCCGGCCCAGTGGCTCAGGTGGTGGGAGCTCCCTGCTCCTAACGCTGAAGGCTGCAGGTTCAATTCCCACATGGGCCAGTGCACTCTCAACCACAAGGTTGCCGGTTCGATTCCTCGACTCCTGCAAGGGATGGTGGGCTCAGCCCCCTGCAACTAAGATTGAACACGGCACCTTGAGCTGAGCTGCCGCTGAGCTCCCGGATGGCTCAGCTGGTTGAAGCACATCCTCTCAACCACAAAGGCTGCTGGTTAGACTCCCGTAAGGGATGGTGGGCTGCAACTAACAATGGCAACTGGACCTGGAGCTGAATTGCGCCCTCCACAACTACGATTGAAAGCACAACAACTTGACTTGGAAAAAATCCTGGAAGTACACTGTTCCTCTTCCCCCAAAAAACACACACACAAAAAACCCAAAATCAAAACAAAAGACATAGGAGGGCTGAATGGATAAGAAACAAAACTTATATATGCTGCCTGCAAGAGACTCACTTCAGATCGAAAGATACACACAGACTGAAAGGGATGGAAAAAGTTATGTCATCAAAATGGAAACAACAACAAAAAGCTGGGGAGCAATACTAATATCAGACAAACTAGACTTTAAAACAAAGGCTATAACAAGAGAGAAAAAAGGACCCAGTAATCCCACATCAGGGTATTTATCTAAAGAAACCCGAATACTACTTCAAAGGAACATGTGCATCTATATGTTCACTGCAGCATTGTTTACAATGGCCAAGATGTGGAGGCAGCTCTGGTGTCCATAAATGGAAGAACGGATAAAGAGGAGGTGTACATATATACAATGGAATATTGCTTGGCGAGGGAAGGGAATGGGTTCTTGCCATCTGTGGCGACCTGGGTGGGCCTGGAGGGGATGGACCTGGAGGGTATTGTGCTGAGTGGAGTATGTCAGTGAAAGACAGATGCAATGTTATTTCCCTTGTATGTGGAATCTAAAGAACAAAACAAACAAACAAAACAGACACAAACTCACAGATACAGAGAATATTTTGATGGTTGCCAGATGGGAGAGGTGTTAAGAGGATGGGTGAAAGAGGGGAAGGGATTACGAAGTACAAATTGGTTGTTACCCAGTAGTCATGGATATTTAGGATACAGCATAAGGAATATAGTCAATGATACTGCAATAACTATGTATGGTGTTGGGTATTGGATATGCTGGTGTGATAGATGGGAGACGGTGAAAAAGGTGAAGGGATTAAGAAGTACAAATTGGTAGTTACAAAATAGTCATGGCGATGTAAAGCAAAGCATAGGGAATATAATCAATGTTATGGTAATAATGATATATAGTGCTAGGTGGGTTCTAGACTAGTCAGGATCATGTCTTAAATTATACAAATGTCTAACCACTATGCTACACACCTGAAATTAATATAAAATGATACTGAATGTCAACTATAATTGAAAAATTAAAAAAGGGGGGGGAAGGTGAAGGACATTAAGTGGTCCAAATTTCCAGGTATAAAACAATTAAGTCACGGGATGTAATATACAGCATGGGGAATATAGTCAATAATATTGTGATAGCATGCTTTGGTGTCAGATGGTTGATGGACTTATGGTGATCACTTTTTTAGGATACAAATGTACAACTGAAACTGATATAATGTTGTATGTTAGCTATATTTTTTAATAAAAATCTTAAAATAATTATTACAACTCAATATTAAAAAGATAAGTAACCCAATGGGCAAAAGATCTGAATAGATATTTCTCTAAGAAAATACAAGAATGGCCTATAAGCATATGTAAAGATGCTCAATATCATCAGCCAACAGGGAAATGCAAATCAAAACCCAATGAAATACCATTCTAAATCCACTAGGATGTAATTCAAAATGAATCACAGATCAAAATGTAAAACCTAAAACCATAAAACTAGAAGAAAGCAGAGAAGAAAATCTCTGTGACCTTGAGTTAGGCAAACATTTCTTTGATATAACACTAACAGTATAGCTGATAAACCGGACTTCATCAGAATTAGTAAACTGTGCTCTTTGAAAGACACTGTTCAGAGTAGGAAAAGAAAAGTCACAGACCTGCAGAAAATATGTACAAAGCATATATCTGATAAAGGACTTGTATTCAGAATATATTTTTAAAAACTATCAAAATACAATAAAACAAACACAACTTAATTAAAAACTGGCAAAAGATTTAAACAAACACTTCAAATAAGGACATGAAAAAATGCTCAATATTGTTAGTCATTAGGGAAATGCAAACTCAAACCACTGCTATAAATGAGATACCACTATACAGAATGGCTAATTTTAGAATGGCTAAAATTAAACACTGATGTGTTGCTGATAATGCCGAGGAACTAGAACTTTCATAAACTGCTGGTAGGAATGTAAAATATTTTCGCAGTTTCTTAACAACTTAAACAGAAACTTACCACATGATCAAGCCCTTCCATTCCCAGATAATTATCCAAGAGAAATGAAAGCATATGTCCATACAAGGACTTGTACACAAATGTTCAGAGCAGCTTTATATGTAAAACCAAAAACTAGGAACAACTCAAATATCCCTCAATAGATGAATGGATCAAAAAACCACACAATGAAATACTGCTCAGCAATAAAAAGGAATAAACTACTAATACATGGGTGAATCTCAATAATTACTCTGAGTGACAGAAGCTCAGAGTAATACTGTATGATTCCAATTTTATAAAATTCTAGAAAATGTAAGGTAGCAACAGAAAGCAGATTGAGTCAGTGGTTACCTGGGGTGGGGAGTGTGGGGAGGTGGGAGGGCATAAGAGGTGGTATCAGGAAATAATTATAAAAGGGCACAAAGAAACTTTTGAGGGTGATGGATATGTCCATCATTTTTTACTGTGGTGGTGATTTCACAGATGTATACATATGTGCAAATAATCAAATGGTATACTTTAAATAAATACGTAGTTTATTGCATGACAATTACACCTCAATGAAGCTGTTGTGTTTTTTTTTCTTAAATCAGATCTAGTTCTAGTAGTAGTGCTAAAGAGGCATTTGTAAGAAAATTCCAGTTTGTTCATTAAGAAAACAAGGGTAAAGATTTGTTGACTACCAGTTTGGATTTAAAAACAAAACTAAACCTCGCCCTCCCTCTCCCTCAAAAGTAGAATCATATTATTCTGAAGGTCTTGTTACATCTTTTCTATTTGCCTTGTGATTTTGAGACAACATAAGAGTGTTAAACATAGTTCATTCTACAGCACTGATTCCTACATACTATGACCTTCAGGCACTTTCTACCCCATCTTTTGATTCTACAATCTATGGTCATATACATATTTCATACGTCATTTGCAGGATACTTACACTGCAGTGCACCAAACTTCTGCAATGAGTAACCTACTGCTTTCTACAAAATGCAAACAATCCATTTGGATATATGGATTTTTAAAGTTCTATTCTGCATAATCTTCCTAAATATTCTATATGGAATAATTATTAAAGTTTTCAAAAATTAAATTTACAGTTTTGAGTTCACTTTTTACACAACAAAATTAGTCACAAAATTATTTGGAAAACATGATCGCTGTCAGAAAACTAAAACTAAAATATTGTGAAGTATAAATATTTGTGAGCGAGGGAATTAGAACTTTTTACTTCTTGAACAATTGATAAGTATTAAAAATGATACAAGGATTCTTCAACATGTCATTGAATCGATGTTTTGTAAGTATTTAGAAAGAAAAGTACTGATCACCAGAAGACAGCACCTCATTTTGTGTCAGGCACTAACTTGAAATGCCCAATTTGTCATAAGCAAAAGTCCTGTATATACAGAGGTCTGTTGTTTTTTAACCAGGGATGAGCAAACATTTTCAGTAACAGTCAGACGGTAAACATCACAAGCTAGGTCTTGTAACACAATAGCAGCCACAGATGATGTGTAAATAAATGAGCATAGCTATGTTCCAACAGGCAGTGAAATTTGGACTTCATATAATTTTCATGTCACAAAGTATTCTTTTTTTCCAAGCACTTAAAAATGTAAAAAC
The DNA here is from genome assembly GCF_036562045.2 of Rhinolophus sinicus. Taxonomy (NCBI): domain Eukaryota; kingdom Metazoa; phylum Chordata; class Mammalia; order Chiroptera; family Rhinolophidae; genus Rhinolophus; species Rhinolophus sinicus. The sequence goes on from NC_133757.1 coordinate 66,792,467, forward strand.
TACTCTTAGGTCACAGGTCATACTAATACAGGGGGCCAGCCAAATTTGGCGACGTGCTCTAAATCCTTACATTTTTTTTTAAACTTCCCCAATTTTCCATATTTCTAAAATTCCACAAAATAAATATGTGTGATTAAAAGGTTAAACATGACCTGAGGGCATACAGTGAAACCTCTCCCTTCTATCCCAGAGGCCCATTTCCCCTCTCTAGTTTTTGTGTATCCTTCCAAATCTATTGCCACTATTAAATATTTCAGCATAAATAGCCTTATATATACATGACTTCCCACATGTTAATTCATCTGTAGGATAAATCCCTGGAAATGGAACTGCTGGATTACATTTCCTTAAAGAATTTATTCCAACATTTAATTGGTCGGTATCTGTAGCTTCTCCCTTGCTCAGAATAAGCCTTCCAACATGCCTTTACCCATTTCCCACCTTCCCAAACTACTTTAAAATCATGGTAAGTATTTGTTACAAATTTTAGACTTTAAAACCATACCTACTCTGTTTTATGAACCCTTCCTTAGCACTACATTATATTCTCAGCTAGTTATCAATACTTTGGAGTTGAAGGTTTACTGCTTTCTTCGATCACTGGTTCTTGAACGCCACATCTATTTTCCTTGGATTAATTTTTCATTTGATACAGTACATCTGGGGGTATTCCTAGTGGTCATGGGTGAAAATGACTTTCTTTTGCTTCCGCTTTGAATGACAGTTTGGTTAGGGATAAGATTCTGAGTTCAAAATATGTCCCATGAGTACTTTTTAGTTAATTGACTGCTCCACTGTCATCTAACATTCTATGTCCAGGTTAGAAGTCTAACTGCAAGTCTGATTTTTCACCCCTTTAGAGGTAACCAAATGCTCCTCTTTAGAAGCTTATGAGATTTTATATTTATATGTGAAGTTCACAAATTTCATCAGAATGTATCTAGGTTTGTCTACTAGTATTCTTTTAAGACTCTCAGGGTGTCTTTTCTATTCATCAACTCAAATACCTCTATGAAGAAATACAAATTGGTAGTTACAAAACAGTCACGGGGATGTAAAGTATAGAGAATATAATCAATCAGGTAAAAACTATGTATAGTGCCAGGTGGTACTAGTTAGGAGGATCACTTCCTAAATTATATAAATATTTAACTACTATGCTGTACACCTGAAACTAATATAAAATAATACTAAATGTCAACTGTAATCGAAAATTTTAAAAAGGGTGGAAGATCAATAATATTGTGACAGCGCGGTACAATGTCAGATGGTTGCTGAACTTACCATGGTGATCACTTCTTTAGCATATGGAATATAATCAATAATGTGATAATAACACTGTATAGAGTTAGGTGGGTACTGTTGAATAACTATGATGTACACCTAAAGCTAACATAATATTGTATGTTAGCTGTACTTTAACAAAAAATCTCTTTAAAAAAACCCTCAAATAACTCTACTCAGAGAAATTTCCTGTTTTCTTCTTTTGTTCCTTTTACAGAGTATTTTGTTTCCACTCTGCTGTAAGGTAGGAATGGGAAATCTGGCAGCTACTGTGACTTGCAAGGGGAGGAGAATGGGGAAACAGAACTGTTATCACAGCCAGAACCCCTCAACTGTGCCACATCTTTCCACAAGCTCTCTGAAGAGATATACTTCTGATCATCCTCACTACACAGATGAAGAAAGAAACACCAGGGGCAGAAGGGTAAATTTATATTTGCCAATACTTGTCTCCTGACACATCTTTGTGTTTGGCTGGCTGCCCAAGACTCTGCTTGGACACTCCTACCCTCATGCTTTCTATTGTCTCTGTGGTTATTTCTCCTCTTCCAATTTCTACTCCCTCCCAGAACTCCTATTAGATGTAAATAGCTCTTCAGGGTCTATTTTCCATGTGATGGATATTTTTTCTTATTTTCTGTGTTTTAATATTCAAGAACTGACTGCTTATTTTCAGGGCAGCTTATATATGTTCAAAAGGCATTATACCTTCCTAAATCTGTTTTCTTTTGTTTCTTACATTAACTCCATTGCGTCAGGTCTATTTTTTATATTTGATCAGTCTGGGCAATCAGTTACAAGTTACTTATTTCCCACAAATGCTTAGTGATTTTTGTTGTCTGTTCCCATTACAAATATATCAATATCTCAGTACACACGGAAATCACCCTACTCCTGTAGTAAACTCACATTTGTAACTAACCCTACCTATAATTGAATTTTACATTTATACCCAGTACTTGTGTAGTATGACAATAACAATGTAAGTTCTTCGATTTGCAATCCCATGATTCTTCAATCCATTTTTAGTCATATCCTTTTGGTGTTTCATTTCCCCTAACAACCACTAACTTGAGCAACACAGTTCTTACCTAAGTGTTATACAACAAGCTTCAGGAACAGATCAGCAGCAGCTCTAACAGACTTGTCTAACAGACAGTTAAAGAAGTAATAAAGTCTGTTAGAAGATGATCACAGATGTGCAATCCAAGGAGTAAACAATAATATGGTAATAAGTCACTTAAGTCTTGAAATCATAATAGTTATGCCTTCTACCAATCTATAATGTTATAGTTAAAATAACAAATTCTGTTTCTTTAAAAAGGTTATTTTGGTTAAAACTTAATTTTCACCCTATCTTATGATTCAGCCATTCCACAACTGACAGAAATGCATACAAATGTTCACCGAGACATCTATAAGAATGTTCATAGTATTCTCCAAAATAATAATATACAAAAATTTGCCAGTACTTTGGAAACACAGAAATCTGTCAACAGAAGAGTAGTCATATAATCATACCAAGGAATATTGCACATCAATAAAAAAGAATGAACTACTGTTAATGAAACATCACGGTTGAGTCTCACAAGCAATGTGCTGAGCATACTGCACAATTCCATTAATATAAAGCCCAAAACAGACAAAACTAATAGATGAAGACAGAAATCTGAATACTGACTAGGGAGCAGTGGTATAATAGACTTGGAAGAAGCAGAAGGAAACTCCTGGGATAATAGAAATGTTCTATAGGTACAACTTCATCTAGATGGTGGTTACACGAGATAATATATAAAAACTCATTGAGCTGTACAATTCAGATTTATGCACTTGGCGACTTCATATGTATTTGTACCTCAGTGAAAAAGTTAAGAAAAAAACGTAATTTCCAAACTGGTTGGAACTAAAACTGTGATTATTTATATCATTATTATCTGGAAATCGAACATCCCTTTTTACATTCTTTTAGTCAGATGACAATTTTAAACAAACGGGATCAGAACAATAAACAAAATGAATGTTAACATTCTCAGTCATAAAATACTGGGTTTCACACTTCCAAGTTCAAAAGTTCTATTTTAATACAACATAAAAAAACAACATTATTCCACCAGAAATGAAGACCCAGCTCCTGAGAACCTTCAATGATGGTTAACTGTCCAGACATTGCATGTAAATCTCAAGAGCAGGCTGAAGGATAAAAGCTTAAGTTTTATAATCAAAATTTCATTCTGCCAGTAACATCATCACAAATAAAAGCATCACTATTGTGTTTACGAGTTATTCTTCAGCAAGTTGCTCAAAAGTAGCATAATTTTCAAGATCAAGTCTGAAAGTGCAAGAGGCTTCCCCTCCCTAGTGTCCGCGCCCCGCTGCTTCCTACCCGAACGTGCATCTTTTCAAGACGCCTGCTGACTGGCGGAGACACCGGGCTGCCGGCAGAGAACACTGTTAACGCAATGAAGAGGGAACCGCTGACGGCAGGGCTTATCCACTGACAGGAGCAGAGATGGTGGTGAGTTGGTTAAAAAGAAGTGATAAAAATAAAACACGAGCAAACTAATGGTCTCTGGCAGCACCGCTGTCAAAAAAAAACCCTCAAACCACTCCGAAAAACCATGGCTTTTCCTGACGCCGGAGGCTTCGGAGGGCTCGTCCATGAGGCGACCTCACAGGGACAGGCTCCCCGCGGGTTCGTCGGTGAAGTCACCCGACCCAGACAGGGATTCAGAGCCCCGGGCCGCGCCCGGCTCCAGCCGTCGGAGCCGCAGGCGGGCGAGGCCGGGTGGACCGGTACTCACCGCGCTCCCCAGCTGCGCACGGCAGCCGCCGCCGCCGCCTCCGCCTCCACCCCGGCCGCGCACAGCCGGGCGGCGCCCTGCCCGCGAGGGCCGCGCTGCCTCAGCCGCCACACGGCGCGCTCACCACCGCGCACACACCCGCCATTTCCGGCGGACGCGAGGAAATGAGGCCGTCGGCCCCTGCGCGCGCCCACGGCCCCGCCCACCCCACGGCCCGCCCCTCCGGCCCGTGCTGCCCCAGCTCTGCTTGCTACCCGCCTGCGCCCAGTGCCTGGCGTAGGAAGTTCAATAACTGGCATACAGTATCGATTAATCCATTATCTGTTAAAAAGTGTGTGTGTGTCTCCAAAAACGATTTGTGTGGGTCAAGAGAGTGCCGGAGGCGGGAAACCGCGCCCGCCCAAACAAGTGTCTGCAGGGATAGGAGCATCAGTTCAGGCCGACTACTGGCTTTGCAAGAGGGAGGGATTCACCAAGGATGTCAGCACTGTCCTACCCCGCAGCCCTGGGAGCTCGAAGGGGCGATGAGTGCCTGCAAGGCGCTGAGCTAAGGACTGAGAAGTCGCCAGAGGTGTCTGAGCATCCTAGGGAGCTGGGCTGCTCCTGAGAGGCCCAGCAAGGGAGCCCTGGGCTGCCAGTGACCTTTAGGCTTGTCACTCCACTTCTTTGGACCCGAGTTTCCTTACATGGGAGATGAAGGATTTGAGGTAGACATTCTGGGAAATGGCTTCTTGATCTCACACTGTATTTAGTGAGGGGGGAAAAAGAAAGACCCTTGTCAGCCCTTTCATTCAACTGCTTATTACAGGGCCATGGCACTTTGTCCTGCCCTGAGCAGGTGAGAGGATGCTGGGCAGCACCACCCTGCCTGTGTCTGGGTGGACATGGCTGTGCTACCAGTGGCTTTGGGTCCACCTCCCACTGCTTTGCTTTCCTTACCGAGTTACCCTGGCAGGCTATCTGGGCTCAGCCTCTCAAGCCTCAGTTTCCTCAGCTATGTTGTGGGGACAATAACAATGGCCTGTGATTCCTAAGATTGCTATGAGGATTAAACACAATTTTGTATTTGAAGTGTTTGGCACTGTGCCTAGCAGGCACTGGCAAGCAGTGGGCGCTCACTGCCATCCTTCAGTGCCTTAGAGCAGAAGGCTGAGGTGACTGTGGGGTGCTTCCTGTAGAAGTGGCATTCCAGGAGGGAGGATTTGTTCTTAATCACAGCTGTCGTCATTGGATGATACTTGTTGGGATATCTTTAACCCAAATGGTCTCCTTGGATATGTCCAGTGGGAAATCCCATGGGTGAGAAGGTCTAGACAGTCTGCCTCTTAGCCAGGCTTGATGAATGTCCAGTCTCTTCCCAACTTCAAGGTTTCATGTCATTTCTGAGCAACTGTAAACATTTAAAGTTTTAACGCCTCTTCCCCCCAACCTAGCCCAAGAGTAAAGAATTCAGCTAGTCATTGGTTTCATGGGTCTGTGACCTCCTAAAGATAAGGACTATCTTATCTTTTTCTATTTCCCAGTCCTTTGCACATAATGAGTGTTCAATATACATGAATTGAGTTGATTAAAATAAGAACATGCAAGGATACCTCCTTTGTCTAGAATCTCTGCTACTTGACCACCTCCTGAAGCAGACAGCATACCCAATTAAATTTACTGCCTGTCATAATTAAGTTTTCTGTCTGGTTGCTGGTTATGCTATAGTACAGAGATCAGCCTTGTGTGAGTCTCCTGCCATCCCTATGGAGTAGGTTATGATCCTCAGTTTACAGCAGAGAAAATGGAAACTCAGGGAATTGCAGAGGCTCTTCCTGGCATGCAATTGTAGTAGCAGGTTTTGGGTTAGTTGTCATTTCTTTTAAATGTTCTTAGAATTGTTTTCAAAATAATTGAGGTTCTACCATCAATGGATTTAAATTATTGGTTTATTATTATTTTTAATTGCCAAGTCAAACACTATTAGGTCGGTACAAAAGTAATTGCGGTTTAAAAGGTTAAAAATAATTGCAGAAACCGTAATGACTTTTGCACAAACCTATAAATCTATGTAATTTGAATTTGGAGAGAAGATAATACGTAATTCAAATTCTATGGCAGATAATGGGAGATATACTGGGACTTATAAAACAAGTAGTTCCCTTGGGGAAAACACTAAACTAAACTTATGGTATGATTGCTAGGCATCAGAAAAATGTAGTTTAAAAAAAAGGGGGGGGGCAGCCCATTGGCTCAGGTGGTTGGAGCTCCGTGCTCCTAATACCCAAGGCTGCCGGTTCAATTCCCACATGGGCCAGTGGGTTCTCAACCACAAGGTTGCCGGTTCGACTCCTTGTCTCCCGCCCCCTGCAACTAAGATTGAACACAGCATCTTGAGCTGCGGCACCTTGAGCTGCAGCACCTTGAGCTGAGCTGCCGCTGAGCTCCCGGATGACTCAGTTGGTTGGAGCGCGGGCTCTCAACCACAAGGCTGCCAGTTCAATTCCTCGACTCCCGCAAGGGATGGTGGGCTGTGCCCACTGCAACTAACAATGGCAACTGGACCTGGAGCTGAACTGCGCCCTCCACAACTACGATTGAAAGGACAATTTGACTTGGAAAAAATCCTGGAAGTACACACTGCTCCCCAATAAAGTCCTTTTCCCCTTCCCCAATAAAATCTCTGAAAACAAACAAAAAAACAACTAATAGTTTTCCCCCAAATCTCCAATCTGAAGCTTTTTTTTTTTTTTTGGACTATATAGCTTTCCCACTCCCCTAGGCTGCCTTTGTGTCTCTGCCAAAAACAAGTGAAGGGAGCTGATTCCCTTGCTATAGCAAACTTATTTTCATTTGGGTGAATTTCTTTTCTTTCCATAGCTTTCCTGGTGGTCCCACAAAGACACAGTATGTACAACTTGTTGCCTCAAACTGCAGCCTTTGATAATTGAGGTATCAAGAGGCCTCCTTGTGCCTTGCTGTTCTTGGCTTATCAAGTCTGCAAGGACATGTAAGTTAGCATTGAGTCTGACCTCCATTCTCTTTGTGTTGAGTTCCTTGGCTATTTATTCTTAGTTTGGTACTCAGGTTTTGTTACTGATGCCCATCTCTTTGGCATCTACGATGGAATCAGGCCATTCCTTTCATCCCTTTTTGTTACTGTTTTGTGTGCTGTCTAAAAGTGTTGTTAGTCATAAGAAGGAGAATCATAAGGTAGAACGCAGGCATAGGCCTCAGAACCTTGTTGCTCATGCTGGCCTCACATATTTGTGAGTTTGGGAATCTCACCACACCAGCATCCACTAGGACAAATTTTGCTGTGGAGTTACCAGTAAAACTGGATGAGGTTTTTCCATCTGGATTTTGTGTCTTGACAGGTGTACGATAATTACATTCCTATCCACTGTTGCCAGCTCTCATGGTGTTGTCTAAGTCTAAAGCCTCTCCTCTTCCAGTAAAAATGCCTGCCTCTTATATGCACTCTCCTTACAATCCCAGTTCTTGCCCCTGTTTCTCTAAATGGCATACTTCACCAGGAATGATGGGGCCTTCAGCAGCCACTCAGGGGAACATTCAACTTGAATGTTGAGGTTATTCAGTAGAAAGAAAGGGAGTAAGATTTCTAAGGCCCAATGACAGCATTTTTTTGATTGGTGTTTAGAGGACTCCAAACAAAATTATTATTCAAAAATTGTTTCACTAAAAGATTCTTTGGCCAAAGCTAACGAGTAATTCGACAAACTTAAGCAACAACACTCATGTTCCTAGGAAAACCTCCCTCTGCTTGTCCTCCAGTTGTCTTCCTATAATCCAGTTCTCCCTTTCCCTCCTCATTCTTCTGATCTCTCTTCTACTACACCTCTATCCACTCCTCCTTCTTCTTTTCCTTGCCTAGACCCCTTACCTTTCCCTAGCAACTCTACTAAGACCCCCAAATTCCATTTGCCTCTGAAGTTCCATTCTTCTCATGAACTAGGTATGTAGGCAACTATAGAATTTAAACTTTGGAGCCTAGCTGAATTAAGAGCTACAATTAAGGATTTTCTCAAACGCAGACAAGACCAGCAACTATTTATACAATTATTGAGACTATTTTGGCATGTTTGTGACCCAGGGTTACCTGACATATATTAACTTGTACGTATATTGATCAGAACCACAGGTGCTAAAAATCTTAAATGAAAAAGTTGACTGGACTCACCTGGAGAGGGACTTATAGAATCCTTCTTTCCACAACAAAGTGGAGAGTCCACAAAAACGTTCAAAATGTAGAGTGAAGTCTCCTAAAAGTCAAACCTAAAACATTTCCAATAAAAAATAGATAAACCATAATTCAATCATGCAAAAGGTGAATCTATATGAAACTTTTGGGATGGACTAGAAAATACATTGCATGACATTTTGGAGTTTAAAAAGTTGCCCTCTTACCTCATTTTGTTAATGGAGTTAAATATGAAATTGGAGACAATATTAAAAAACAGAAATTTGAATGGAAAATAGTCTCCGAACTGAACACCACCTGGCAGACATTTAAAAAGGGCTTTGAATGAAAAACAATACAGGACACAAAATAAACTTGTGGCACCTTCTAGGACTTCCCATCTAGGTAAATGCTGCTGTGCTCACCTCCTCCCGTGACCAAATCAAAATTACAACTGAATGATAGAACAATCACCCTGGAGAACCACCTGAAGACTAGATGAACAGAACTCCTATAACTAAAAACATAAAAAAGAAGCCACATGGAGATGGGTAGGAGGGGCAGAGACACGAAACAGGGTCATTTCACACCTATGAGTGGTTGTTGAGAATTGGGAGGGATATCTTGGCTGTGGAGGTCTCCTCCAAAAAGTGAGGGGTCCCAGCTCCACATGGGGCTCTCCAGCCTGGAGTACCAGTGCTGGGAACGGGAGTCCCCACAATACCTGGCTATGAAAATCGTCCAGGTGAGACAGAGGGCTGCTGGAAAACCAGGCATCCTCTTAGAGTCCCTGCATACAGACACACTCACTCACACCCACCCTAAGTTTCAGTGAAAGTACAGGAGCTCGAAAGGTGCCAGGGACATGTGAGAAGGAACTGAATTGTAGGGCTTCAAGGCGAGGGCTGGAGGGGAATAAAATGCTGGCAGCCACCATTGTTCTGGTGTTGAGTCCTTCCTCCACACAGCGTGGGGACACAAGCAGGCACCAAATCTGGATCTGCATTAACCTGGCAAACACCGCTTGCCCCACCCTGGTGACTTGTGAAACCCCACCCCACCAATTCCAGCACTGTCTGAACCTCTTTCAGCAGCTGTTCCTCAAATGAAGCCAGCCTTGGCCTGTGCTTCAGACTTTCCTAAAATCTCTCAAAGGTCTGCAAACACCAGGGAGGTGGCAGCAGCCTTCAACGTGCCCCATATCTCTTGCTGAGTGGCCCCAGGTTTGGCACTGGTAGCACCTGACCTTGGTTCACAGCATGGCCTTTCTGAGGCTCTTCTGGGCTCAGCACAGGAGCTACAAAATTCAGATCACTTTGTAGCTTCTACCAGGTGGCCCTGGCCAAGTACAAGCAAGGGCTGACCTTATTTTGCACTGGAGAGCCTCCCAAAGGCCCCAGAATAAACACACCTGGTGCTCGGTTTCAGATCACACCAGAACATCCCCAATTAGTTCCACAAGTGGCATACCAAAAGGGTGGTTTTGCCAGGCAACAGAGCCCAGCTCGGGTGAATCATGCTCCATGAGGTCAGCCCCCACAAAGCAGATTGTCCACTATGGTTGTGGCCAGTCCTCATAGCTAGTCAGCCTGAAGGTCAACCTCATTCAATGACATGCCAACAGTAGTCAAAGCTCAAATACAATAGGAGGGCACACACAATCCAAACAAGGAGACCAGGGAGACTGTGCAACTGGACCCCATAGGATACCTACTATGTAAGGCCATCCTGCCAACACTGTAAGATGTAGCAGATCTATGTAATAAGTAGAACCACACACAGAGAGGCAGCCAAAATGAGGAGACAAGGAAACATATCCCAAATGAAAGAAGCAGAAAACTCCATTAAAAGAACTAAATGAATGTAGGCAAGCAATCTACTAGATGCGGAGTTCAAAACACTAGTTATAAGGATGCCCAAAGAACTTAGGGGAAGAATAGATGAACTCAATGAGGACTTTAACAAAGAGATAGCAAACATAAAAAAGGACATAGAAACCATAAAAAAGAACCAGTCAGAAATAAAGAACACAATAACCAAAATGAAGAATATGAGCTGTGATCAAACAATACAGTGAATGTTTAAATAAAAAAGATATTACAGTAAAAGTCACATTAATTCCCCTCAAAATACTCCCTCTAGCTTCAAACACACATATCCCATCATTCTTGCCACTTTCTGAAGCAGTTCTGGAAGTCCTCTCTTGGGAGTGTCTTTAGTTGTGCTGTCATGGCTGCCTCAATGTCCTGAATCATTTTGACTTTGAGGAAGAGCCAGAATTGCACTGTGCCAGATCCAGTGAATAAGGTGGATGAGGACACACTGTAATGTTTTTATTTGACAGAAATTGCCATATACCAGAAGCGATGTGTGACACAGAGCATTGTCATGATGGAGGATGATTTACAGCACACTTTAAAACACACCACTTAACTGTAGCTCACACTCCACTGATGGCACCGAACAAGTTGAAACTTGTCATACACTGTTACTAAGGTTCGATGCACCACTTCCCATATCAAATATCCCTGCCTTTCCATTGGATGACAGCAGCAGCATTCACCATATCTTTTAATCACAATGGGAAAGGCTCCATGTCACACATCGCTTCTGGCATAGCAATTTCTGTCAAATAAAAACATTACATGTCCTTACCCACTTTATTCACTGGGTCTTGCACTGTGCAACTTCTGGCTTTTCCCCAAAGTCAAAATGACTATGAAAGGGAAACATTTTGAATCGATTCAGGATATCAAGGCAGCCACGACAGCACAACTAAAGACACTCATGAAAGAGGACTTCCAGAACTGCTTCAGAAAGTGTCAAGAATGCTGGGATAAGTGTGTTTGAAGCAAGGGAGAGTATTTTGAGGGTGACTAATGGCAATGCATCTTTTACTACAATAATTTTTTTATTTAAACATTCACCATATTTCTTGATCATACCACGTACACTAGAAGGAATCAACAGCAGATTAGATGAAGCAGAGGATCGAATCAGTGATTTGGACAACAAGGTAGTGGAAAACACACGATTGGAACAGCAAAAAGAAAAAAGAATTTTAAAAACTGAGGGTTGTTTAAGGCACCCCTGAGGCAAAATCAAGCATAATGACACTTGCATCATATGGGTATCAGAAAGAGAAGAGAGAGAGCAAGGGATTTAAAACCTATTTGAAGAAATAGTGACTGAAAACTGCCCTAACCTGGCAAAGGAAACAGACACACAAGTCCAGGAAGTGCAGAGGGTCCCAAACAAGATGAACCCAAAGAGGTCCACAATAAGACACATCCTAATTAAAGGGTAAACACAAAGAGAGAATTTTAAAAGTAGCAAGAGTAAAGCAGTTAGTTATTTACAAGGGAGCTCCCTTAAGACTATCAGCTAATTTCTCAGCAGAAACTTTGCAGGCCAGAAGGGACTGGCACAAAATATTCAAAGTGATTAAAAGGAAGGACCTACAACCAATAGGACACATCAAGGCTATCATTTAGAATTGAAGGAGAGATAAAGAGTGTTTCAGACAAGAAAAACCTGAAGGATTTCATCACCACCAAAGCAGTATTAAAAGAAATGTTGAAGGACTTCTTTTTCATATCACAACATGATATATAGATGATGTATTACAGAATTGTACACTTGTAACCTATGTAACTTTACTAACAATTGTCACCCCAATAAACTTTAATAAAAAAATTGTCACCCCAATAAACTTTTAGAAGCAAAAAAATCATAAATATGAATAATAAAATGGCAATAACTACATAACTATCAATACTCAATTTAAAAGTAAATGGATTAGGGGCAGACAGGTGGCTCAGTTGGTTAGAGCGTCAGCTCTGGGAGACAGGGCTGCTGGTTCGATTCCCAGATGGGCTAGTGAGCTGCGCCCTCCACAACTAGGATGAAGTCAATGAGCTGCCGCTCAGCTACTGGCTGGCCAGATGGCTCAGTTGGTTGGAGCACAGGCTCTCAACCACAAGGCTGCTGGTTCTATTTCTTGACTCCCACCAGGGATGATGGGCTTGCCCTCTGCAACTAACAATGGCAACTGGACCTGGAGCTGAGCTGCACCCTTCACAACTAAGATTGAAAGGACAACAACTTAACTTGGAAAAGTCCCGGAAGTACACACTGTTCTCCAATAAAGTCCTGTGCCCCTTCCCCAATAAAAAAAAAAATCTTAAAATAAATAAATAAATAAAAGTAAATGGATTAAATACTCCAATCAAAAGACATAGGGTGGCTGGATGGATAAGAAAACAAGACCCATGCATATGACGTCTGACAACAAAGTTCGTGAACTCATCCTAGAAAAAGCGCTGCATACCTTATTGCTGAATGTCACTATGGTCACCTTGGAAGTACTCCAGTACTCCCCTTGGGAAGCTATGCACCAACACCAGTGCCTAGTCCACCCTTCAAAGCAAATTTGGAACTTGTGTTCTGGAATGGCCATAAGAGCTGTCATTGTATTACCCTTGATGTCCTGAATGTCATCAAAATGTATTCCTTTCAATATGTCCTTTATCTTTGGGTAAAGAAAGAAGTCATTGGGGTCAGATCAGGTGAGTAGGGACGGTGTTCCAAGACAGTTATTTGTTTACTGGCTAAAATATCCCTCACAGACAGTGCCGTGTGAGCTGGTGCATTATTGTGATGCAAGAGCCATGAATTGTTGGCGAAAAGTTTGGGTCATCTACCTTTTTCACACAGCCTCTTCAGCACCTCCAAATAGTAAACTTGGTTAACTGTTTGTCCAGTTGGTACAAATGCATAATGAATAATCCCTCTGATATCAAAAAAGGTTAGCAAAATTGTTCGTGAACTTTATTGTCAGACCTCATATAGTCTACAAAAGACCCACTTACCATTGAAAGACACACACAGACTGAAAGTAAAGGGATGGAAAAAGATATTTCATGCAAATGGAAGTGGAAAAAAAAGGTTTGGGGTAGCAGTAGTTATATAACACAAAATAGACTTTAAAACAAGAGACAAACAATGACATTTCATAATGATAAAAAGGACCAATCCAACAAGAGGATATAACCTTTGTAAACATTTATGTACCTAACAGAAGCATCTAAACATATAAAGCAAATATTGATGGAAATAAAGGGAAAGATTGACAGTAATACAGGCATAGTAGATTTAACACCCCAGTGACATCAATGGATAAATCATCCAGACAGAAAATCAACAAGAAAACATTGGCCTTAACTATTACTTTATGAGCCGGCATTTCCACTTCTGGGTTATTTATCTGAAGAAATCCAAAACATTAATTTGAAAAGATAGAGACACCCTTATGTTTATGGCAGTGTTATTCACAATAGCCAAGAGGTGGAAGCAAACTAAGTGCCCATCAATAAACGATTGGATAAAGAAGATGTGGTACCTACATACAATGGCATATTACCCAGCCATAAAAAAGAATGAAATCTTACCATTTGTGACAACATGGATGGACCTACAGGGTACTGTGGTAAGCGAAATGAGTCATACAGAAAGACAAATGCCATATGATTTCACTTATATGTGGAACCTATAAAGCAAAATAAGAAAACAAAACAGAAACAGACTTGTAGATACAGGGAACAAACTAATGATTGCTTTCTGGGAGTGGGGTTGGGAGGTGAGTGACAAAGGGGAAGGGATTAGAAGTACAAGTTGGCAGTTACCAAACAGTCATGGGGATGTAAAGTACAGCACAGGGAATCTAATCAGTAATAGTCATAACTATGTATAGTGCCAGGTGAGTACTAGACTAATAAGTTATATAAATGTCTAACAAGTATGCTGTACACCTGAAACTAATGTAATATTGAATGTCAACTGTAATTTGATAAAAAGACCAGGAAAAAAACCACGAACAAACTTGTGGCTCTGCAGATTAAGTTAGGTGGTTTACTCCCCAACCAACCATCTACTGAGAAGGACCCTTGTAGGTAAACAGAAAAGACACTGGAAAAAGATGGTCTCATTTTATATGACAAAGAAAAATTCCTTAATTCAGATTAATGAGGGTGCTCTGAGGAAGAAAAAGCACCCAACATCCTGCCATACTCTTAAATACTCAAAGTTGATTATCTATAAATACAGATGGTGTGGTAGTTTCCTAGGGCTGCTGTAACAAATTACCACAAACTGGTGGCATAAAAATACAGAAGTTTATTCTCTCACAGTTCTTCAGGCTAGAAATTTAACATCAAGGAGGCAGCAGAGCTGTACTCCCTCCCAAAGCTCTATGGGAAGGTCCTTATTCGTCTCTTCCTGCTCTGCTGTTGCCAGCAATCCCTGGCATTCCTTGGCGTGTAGATGCATCACTCCAGTCTCTGCCTCCATCTTCACCCGGTGTTCTCCCCTGCATCTCCCTTGTGTCCAAACGTCCTTCTTCTATGGACACCAATCTTTGGATGAAGGCTCATCCTTATCCTGTATGACCTCATCTTATCTTGATTGCATCTAGAAAGATCTTATTTTCAAGTAAGGTCAAATTCATAGGTTCTTGAATATATCTTCAGGGGACGCAGTTCTACTCACTATATATGGCAATCTCATGAATTTCTGGGGGATGCAGGCACTACTCTTTCTGCATTAAACTCTGTCTCCTATGCTCAACCTCTTCCTTGGAGTAAAATAAAGACACAGGTGATAAGCATTTCAAATAACCCACAGATTTTTTTCTATTTCCCAGCCCTTAACTGTAAGCCTGCAGCCCTTAATTGCAAAACATTCCTTCCTGCTCTGTGACACCCTCCAGCAAATTTAATAGCAAGAGACTTACTTTGCAGTTTTAAATGTACAGCAGAGTATTTGGGACTTTTTTTTAAGACTCCAGAAGACTCCTCTATTTATTTATAAGCAATTTATTCTGCTCTGAATATGCCTTTGCTTTCTCCATTATATTTGACACTATCCTGGGTATTTGACACAGTACCTGACACTAATATGGGAAAAATAATTGGAGCAGAACCTGTTAAAATTCAGACAGAACCTGCGAACCATTACCCAAATTTCCCCAACATCCCTTGAAGCTAGAAGTGAAGGAAGGGATCACACTCGCAGCTGAAGCCTCAGATCCCAAGGTCTTCTCATGCCCCGCACTAACCCTTGTAATAAGCCCATCCTGGCAGTAAAAACAAATAGATAGGGACATCCATTTGTTTAAGACTACAGGGCCACCAACAAAACTGTCATTCCTCATTTCCTAACTCAGATGCCATCCTGCAGGCCACCTGCTGAAGCCATTTGCTGGAGTGAATCTGTGCTCAACTTTTTTCAGTGTGCTTATAGAACAGGACAGTCAATAACTTTTTTTTGTGTGTGGTAAAACACACACAACCTAAAATTTATCATTTTAACCATTTTAAGTGTACAGTTCAGTGACATTAAGTACTTTCATATTGTTGTGCAACTATCACCACCATCTGTCTTCAGAACTTTTTCATCACCCCAAACTGAAACTCTGTCCCCATTAAACACATAAAACATCCCATTTTCCCCTCTCTCAGCCCCTGGCACCACCATTCAACTTTTGCCTCTATGAATTCACCACTCTATGTAGTTAATGTAAGTGAAATCATACAGTATTTGTCTCTGTGTCTGGCTTCTTTTACTCAGCATGTTTTCAAGGTTCATCCATGTTGTAGCATGTGTTAGCATTTCATTCCTTTTTAAAGCTTAATAATGACAGTTACTACCTTTTTGCCTTCATGTGGGGAGGTCAACAGTCCTTGACAATCAGGCCCCAGGGGTTCACGGGGCTCCCTGCTATGTTTTCCAGGCATTTAATCAAGACTTAAATGATCTAAATTTTTTAGTTCTGACACAATATGTAGATGATCGCCTACTGTGCTGATAGAAAAAGGATTCCATTTATTCTCAGCCTTAGCAGAAAAGGGACATAAAGTTTCAAAAGATAAATTATGTTTTTGCCAGAACGCAGTCGATTATGTAGGGCATGCATGGCTTACTTAAAGGAGAAAAAATACCCTCTTCTGATAGACTAAAAAATTACCAAAGTGTATTGTAGACCTCTCACAAAATCATATTTTTTTTTCATTTTTTTAAAGTTTTTAAAATTAGTTTCAGGTGTACAAAACAGTGTAATAGTTAAACATTTCTACCCCTCACAAAGTGATAACTCCCTCCCCCAATCTACTACCCCTCTGACATCGTATACAGCTGTTACAATTCCATTGATTATATTCCCTATGCTGTACTTCACATCCCGTGACAATATATATAAATTATATTTGACATTCATTGTTATTCAGCTTCAGCCTCAGGTATACAGTGCAGTGGTCAGGCATCTACACCACCCATGAAGTGGTCTCTCTAATAAGACAAGTGCCCATCTGACACCCTACCAAATCTTTACAACATTATTGATTATATTCCCCAAACTGTCCTTCATATCCCCGTGGTCACAAAATCATATTTGAGGAGTTCAAGGTTTTACTAGATATCGCAGACAATGGGTGCCAATTTTTTCTGTGATTGTGACACCTCTTCATGCATTGACTAAGTTCTCAGTAAGAGGTTCTCTCTTCTGAGAACCTAAACATGAACAGGCCTGGAACCGAAAGGCAGCTCCTCAACAACCTCCTTTCCTAGACATCCATAACCACATAAAGCCCTTTTGTCTATCTGTGTGTGAGCGATCTGGACCAGCCTTCGGCATTTCACGGGAACGATCCAAAATCCATTGCTTACTATAGTCCTGATAAAGATGAAATAGGACTTTAAGGAAACCAATCAGGCCGGGAGGTCTATGGCAGGAAGGAGCTGGCTCATGGAAGTTCACGAGAACACCTAGAGTCGAACTCTATGGTCCTCACTTCCTTTTCATAAAACTCTATGGTTCCTGTCTCCCTGATATATCTATATATATATATATATATAGATCTATATAGAGATATAGATATATAGACGTATATAGATATAGATATATAGATATTTCTTCTCCATTTTTGCACACAAGAGCCAGAATGTGCAGGCGTCTTGCTGGGTCTGCACATGTTTGTGCTGAGTTGACATTATTTTACCTTTTCCCAAATAAATCCTTTTGGTGACAGAATACCTAGTTGATATTATTGTTCAGTTGAGAGCCTTCCCTTGGCCTGGCCACAAAGGCTTATCCCCCTTGTCTTCGGGCAAATGATCTACTGCAAAATTTGTTGATGCTTCTGCTGAGCTGGTTCTAGGTCCCCCACTTGGCCTCATGGTTCTTCCTATAGGACAGACATTACTACTGACCAAGAACACAATGCTTTTCAGCCAGCTGCTTAACCTCTTATGAAACTGTCTTACTCTCTCCCTCTTACGTTACTATTCACTGCTGTGACACCCCCAAATCCTGACACTTTTCTTCCCCTATCAGAAGACAGAGAGCCTTGTGATTATTTTACCTCAGATAATTAGGGAACTCAGTACCTCACTCAGATTTATTAGTCTCCTATTGAGAACCCTGATCTAATACTGTTTGTGGGTGGATCATACCTCAAAACTAAAGCTAGAAGTTAACAAACAGCATATACTATCACTAACTTAATGTCTCTTTTAGAATATAGTTCTCTACCTGAGGTAAAATCAGCCCAGATGGCAGAGTCTATTGCATTTACTAGGGCTTGTCAACTAGCCAAAGACTAGACTGTAAACATATACAAATAGCAAGTATGCTTTTGGAGTCGCACATGACTTTGGAATGGTAGAACCTCCACCAAAATGGACAGCAAGTTAAGCAACTTTTAGATGCACTCTACTTCCTAAAGAGGTGGTTAGTACAATGGCTGAAAGCCATGCAAAAAGAGATAATGTTGAACTAAAGGAGATATCCTGCCAAACAAGCAACCTTAACCAAGGTATGATCCTATCTAAACCGTCAAAGGATAAATCTCCGTAGGGGCTGAAAGAGGTCATTGTAAAATATCAGTGTTTAGCTCCTGATTCTGAAAAGGAAGAGTGGGAAGAATCTGATTGTGCTCTTCATTTGGGTAACCTCTGGTGCCCTCAAGATAGCTGCTGGGTAGCACCAGATGAGGTCAAATGAGTATTAGCTGAATTTCTCCCTGAAACCACTCATAGGGTACAAATTGATTACTAGCTAAAATCAACACTGGCAGAGAAGCGTTAAAGATTCTAGAGGTTATTTTTTGGGTCATGTGTCACCAGTCAACAACATAATCCTAGAAAAACTTTAAAGGTGGGATATGGCCAGGAAGCAAAGCTTCAAGGGCCTTTTGAACACCACGGGATTCGAATATGTCCCAGAAATGAAACTTCAGGGCATCAATCCTTGGGATTCACATTTCACAACCACAACTAAGGAAGAGATCTGGAATTCCAAACAACTGGAATGCTGCTCCAAAAGACGACTCCAAACTGAGGAATCTCAGAGAGCCTCTAAAAAACAGCTGATCTTCAGAAACAGGCAGGTGATTCAAGATCTGTAGGACGAACGCATGACCCAGGATAGTGGACAAATTCTGCCCAAGATATTGGACCAAGACCCCTGTTTAATCCTTATTTTGTTTTTAATCTGGTTGCATGTAATCAGTCTTATTTCCTATAAGCCCCTGGTTGTCATCCACCAGTAATGGCCCTTTTCTTCTCTTGTCGTACCTCTTTATATAATTGTTAGGTCAGAACATATTCTAATGCGATTGTTAGATTATCCCAAACAGTAGGCACTGCCCTAGGTCTTACCAACTGCTGAATCTGCCATCCATCACCAACCACCCAGAATGTAAACCTCTGGGAAATTCCAGTCTCATCAAAGGAAACAATAGGGAATTACATTCGTAGCTGATGGTAGATCCATTTGCAGCAACATGGAGAAATGACTTTAAACAAGTTAACCTGTGGCTTTGCAAGTATCCTGCTCTTCCCAAAAAAGAACCAGTTATTGTAATCTATTGATCAGAATTTAAGCCATTCTAAATTTGAATTCAACAACTGTCATAGTGTGATGAGCCAAATACTTGCAGCCTGTAAGAGACCAATAGACGTGCAAATATGTAACCAGCTAATGTAAGGCCTGTTTCTGGCCTGCTGTCATGAACAGATTCTTTTTCCTACATCTCCATATGTCCCTGCCAGATATTACATCTTTTGTAGCCAGGAACCTGGTCCTGTTTACTTCAGACTAACATCTCATGCACAAAGGAATAGTATTCTAAGACTTGTCTGTACACAGAGACCCTAATTATGTAAATCAAGGCTGAAAATTCTGATTCAGACATGAGCTTCAAAAGGAAGCCACCTTTGATTATTCACTACTCTTCCTGGAGGAATGACTGATTGTTTAGCAAATTCCCATTGGCAGGTATTATACGTACAGGATTGTAATGAACTTACCACTAACTCTGGCAGAAGTCATTAGTGGTACACCCTCTTCCCTAGATGGAACACAGATCAATCTCAACTCTTTGGCATGAGCAGTGATGGACATTGCTCTGGATTTTTTGTTGGTTTGTGATGGTCTGTGCCATTCCTAATACTATACTTGGATCAGCGAAACTAGGAGGGTGGGACAGGTGATATGATGCCTTAAGGCAAAAGCTACGTGCCTCTCTAAAGTGAATCCTCATGGCCTGTATATGACTGGTTCTGGCTGAGGGGTAAGTTCTTGGCTGAAAGCACCTTGTAGGGATTAATCGTTATTGTCTGTCATAGTGGTGCTGATGCTGGTCCACTGCATTCTATCCGGAGTCTGAAATGCTTCTGCGCAGCCACTTTCTCATCAGATGATCAGCACGATGACACAACAGCAAGGTCAAGAAGACCTCACAATACAGTTGCCCATGAAGATGACTAACAACCAATCTCTAAGTGGTGAAGATCTGGAGTTTTTCACTTCTCTGAATTTATCAACCTCCAAGCAAGAAAAGGGCCAAAAGTGGGGACTGGGAGAAAATATGCAAACAGACAACTGCTAGACCACATATAACTAAAGAGCTCCGACCCCCAATCTCTGTAGTCATCAGCCACGAATGGCCAAGACACGGTCTGTGACTATCAGCTTCCCTATGTTTTTGCTCCATTTCCAATTCAGAACCAGCCTGAAAGCAAAACGGTCCCCAAATGAACACATCAGATACCATTTCCAGCTTCCCCATGCCACCATCTCTGATCACATCACTCCTGAAACCTCCCCATGTCCTTTCTCCCCCATCATCAAACTTTCCCACTCTTCTGCCTGCCTTTGAGTCGGCCAAAAACAATGATAGTGGCGCATCCCTTGCTAAAGCAAGTTCAGAATAAATATCACTTCTGCTTTTTCTCACTTGGGTGGTCTTTATTTCTACAAAGCTAAAGAGTTATAGGTAATTGGACCTCTCTTAAAAAATACAATTTTCTACCACAAAACTTGTTTTACTTCTTTCAACGACTGTCTTGAGTGAGACCAGAATTCCTCCCTCCTCTGTATCATTCCTATTCTTAAAAATAATTTCCTATAATCTTCCTTTTTGTTTCCCAAATGCTCATGAAGTATCCCAAAACCTTGGGGTGCTCTTGGACTCTCAGGGTGTTGCCATAGACTCTCAGAAGAAAGGCACAAAGTATGGAACAAGTCACATGACTTTGGTGAGAAGAGCCTCGCAGCACAGGGGCTGTGACACAGGCACCACGTGGGCTCCCTGCAGTCCTCTGGACAAAGCCCCTTGCCTCAGGTAGCAAGAGACAGCATTAGTTCTTCCTTCCCCTGGGTTATTCCCTTCCCAACCCATGGGAATGACTGACTTTCCTCTGTGGGGGAAATGACAAGTGAAGAAAAGGACGAGTGCAAGTAAGAAACGGTAGCAGCCAAAAAGGATATGGTTTACTTTGGTACTGTTTACAAAATTGACAAAAATAAATAAAAACGTGCATTTAAAATGGACTTTGCACTTTTATTCAAGAACTTGACAGTTTGCATGGTAAATATTGTCTGTATGAAATCCAAACTGACTTCCTTTTCAAAAAATAATGATTTTTTTTTCAGGTTTAGAATGCACTTTCCTTACCTTGCTTGCCCACATTAATTTTGAACTTGAGTTGCTCAGTGTCATCTGAAAGAATGCAAGATTATGGTCTTTCCTGGTGTGGGACAGAACTTCTGAGGTCATAGTGGTTGGGGTGGTCTCAGGACAGGGCTCCCTCCACACGCCTGGTCCAGTTTCCTGTGACGATGTCCCTGCAGCCACCACAGTCAGATGGCCTCCCTGTCACTGCTCTCCTGCCTGGGCTCCTGCTGAGATCTCAGTTGGCTAGGTTCTATGATTTAGCACATCCCAGAAATATCTGCAAAAATATCTCATCACTTGACACAGTAATCAAAACCTTGCAAGGACTAAGTGCAATTTCTTTTGGGTGAACCCAAAACCTTCTTTAACTTGACAGGTGAAGCTTATCCTCCCAGCTGTCAGGCAGCTACCCATCCAGCCTTGTCTCACATGGCAATGTGCCCCAAATTGGAAACTTCTCTACCTTCATGTTCTGGTTTCTTATCATCTCAGCTAAGATAATCCTTCCTGCGAGTCCTAGCTTCCTAAAGAGGTGGGAGGTTCTAAAAAGTTCTATCTAACAAGGCATCAAGGCTGCTACATGAGTTGGTACCCTAGTAGAGAAGGGATGGGGCCAGAGCAGGCAGCCTCAGTGGAAAGGGTGTTTTCTGGATGTATGGAGCATGAGTAGAGGCTAACTCCACATGTGTCTTCATGCTGAGACATGAGGAGATGGATTTCCAGTGCCTGTGGTCCAGATTAAAACAGGAAGCTGAGAGCAGAGGGCCAGCACTTCAGGCCTGGGCAGCCCCTGGGTGAGGCACACATGTGCCTACGTGTGTACGTGTGCACCCAGGAAGTGACATGGACCCTTGCCATCTTATGCACAGTGCAACCACGAATCAGGTTCCTGTTGGTACCATCCCGTGTTTGCTGACTGGCCCGCTGGCCTCGCCAGGCACCTGAGGAGGAGCTCATGCAATTCCTACACAGTCCAACAGGAGGACAGAAACAGAAGCATTTAGTATTTTAAGCTTAATAGTGGTTCAGGGCATATTTTTTTCCTCCAACTTCCAATAGACTTTCAGTCATGACTGCATTTTACAACTTCTCTCCCACAACTGTCCAACTCCAGCTTTAAGAAATAAGCAAATTGCCAGGGAACTGCAAACACTGAACCTGACATTGGCTGCTGCTCTATTCCCAGGACGAAAACCTGAAGGGATTCCTTGAATGGCAGAACTAGTTGAGTTTTTAAGTCACTAAAAACGTGCCTATTCACACACATATTGTGCAGCTGATAACATCCCCAAGGACCACCTAGTCCTTCAATCACCATTAGTCCCCCAGTGGTCATCCAAGCAGATTACCTTGTGACAGTTTAATCCTTGCACTGAAATTTCAGAGTCAAAAACCTCATGGTTCCAACTAAGAAGTTAAACATAGAAAAGAAGTTTACACATGTTATGATACATGATTTTATTTACATAACTGAAATTAGTTTCTTAGTCACCTTGATTTACAAAAGCAAATTAACACGGCATGATTTAATAACCTATCACAAATAGATTTTACAAACTTTAGTAACTGACAGATTGCTACTTAATACTCAGGAATACTTAATACTTAGTAACTTATGCATATACGCATATTAAAATTGTCTGATGGGACTAATAAGTACGAGTACTTTGATTACTCAGGACTAGACAACTCTATTATTAGTCAAGGGTTAATTCCCCATCGCTGGGTCAACCCCTTAGACCTGGAGTTCTCACCCGGCTGAGAATACACCAGCTGAGTAGGCATTTTTAATAATTTGAGAGAGTTTATCCTTATTTAGTAAGATAAGCATTAAGCACACCTGAAAACCAAAGGTTTACCACAACTAGATAGTTGTAAAAGAACGAATCATAGTGTATCTGAAAAACAGCCCCAACCACAGCCATGTTACAATCCAGTGAGTGTTTTTCCAGCTCTTTCTTTGGGTGTGTGTACATATGCACATACACAGCATGAGACTCCCACACATCCTCAGCCAAGCCTTGTTGGCCACAAAAATGCTGTCATTCTACTTCTTTTGTGAAATGCCTGTAAAACTCAACATTGTAACGAGACTCCTATAAGTTCTGTCACAGTGCTTTCTGTCTGAAGACCAGGCGTGTTTTGGTAACCAGTCCTCTCCTGGAAAGTCACAGCTCTAGACAGAATTGCCGCCACGACTTTCCGAAAGCCACCCCCACAAGACAGAGGAGTGCAGAGTGTCTGTGACCACAGACAAGCAGTAAAGAATGACAAGAAGCTTATGAGTCATGGTCAGAATCTAAGAAACAAAAATGTCTTGCTATAGCAGCATTAAGTTACAAACACAGGAAGAGTGGACACAGGTACCTTTGTGTAGAAGCTCTACAAGAGCCAAAACATTGTCTTTTATCCACATCACAATTGTCAATTTATATCAGTAGTCAAACCCCATACCTACTCCTAATGTGTGAGAGGAGGTTGGACGTGCAGTGTGCTGAGGCTGGTGGGTGTGCTCACGGCAGCCATGGCTCTGCTGTCAGCAGTCCCTAAATGGGAGGTCACTCCACTCAAATGCCCCTTTTCTTCATACTGTTCTTGTCGGGAGTTAGTGACCACTCAATGATGGGGCAAATGTGTTTGTGAGCCCTCTTCTCTCACGCCACCTGTCTACACAGCAAATATGGCATCAAATCTCTCCATTGTGCTAAATCTAAGAATCATTTTAACCACAATAAAATAAATTAAATGTTAGGAAAAGGTTTCTTTTAATTTTAAAAAGCCATTCTCAGCATCTTGAATAGTGACTGGAGACCTGTTCCAAGGTCCCCTTTCCTACTCAAGCTCTGGCAGGGTTATGACCACGAGGCCTTGCCAGGCTCCCATTCTCAACAAGGACAGGTTGTTTGGGCCAGTTTCTTCCTTGCTGTGTGTGTGTGTGTATATGGGGGGGGGGGGGAGAAGGGAGAGAGAGAGAGAGAGAGAAAGAGAGAGAGAAAGAGAGAGAAAAACTTTGCATTTAAATCTTGTTGCCTTGTTTGGTGGCAAACAGAAAAATCAAACAGTTCAGGTAGTTAGTGAGGGACCCACACGTGCGAGCACAGAGGATGGTGATCTCTGATGAACACAGACCAACACTGGCCTTGCTGAGGGCTGAAGAGGAAGGAAGGACCTAAACTCTGGTCTCAGAGCTCCTGTCCAGTGCACTCCGTCTGCTAGGAGGGAAAATCACCAGCCAGCAGGAAGGGCACAATGAGGGGCTGGGGGCAGTCTCGGCGAGTTCTCGCCTATCGTGAGTCCATTACCTTTCACAAAGAAATGTTAACTATCAAACGAGTCCGTTAATTGTGCCGCTGAGGGTGAAACCATCCAGTTAGCATATACACTATCATTTGCATATCTTGGACACCCAGTGTTAGTGCCATCGGCTCTCGTGAGTGGTACAGGACTCTCTTCAGGCCAGTTCGGGTCTGACATGCCTAAAAATGAAAACAGATAATTTGTTCTGCACTGAAGGACCAAAACTTCTTGTGCAGACAGTAAGGCCTTGGCAAAACTCCCTTTGAGGTTCACACCAAAGTTCTGGTTCTGTGCCAATTACATGAATGGTTTGTGCTCCAGGTCTCCAGAACACACGTTTAGGGGAAATAGCACGTGCTTTCTTGGTAACTGTAACTCAACAGAAACCACCAATTTGACTTTCATAAGCTTCAAACTCACATCTGATACATATTTGTTGACATGTTTAATTCCTTTTCTAAGGCAGCATAAGGCGTCCTCAGCACTCGGCTGTGCCAAATTGCTCACTGCAGCAGGCAGCTTTATCAAAAGTTCTTGGATGTAAAGAAGCCAAGTCCACCCCAGATTAGAGGATCTTCCAGACCAAGGGCACACACAGCCGAGACCCACAGCGGCGACGGGACAAATGGCATTTAGCACTACACCCAAAGCCAGCAAGGAATCAAGTGACCCGGGAGGCATGCAAAAGGAACACTCTCAGCTGAGAAATGCTTCAAACTTGTAGATTTCAAAAACAATCAATGATGAAGTTAGAAAACAAAAAAAATTTCAAGTATTTAATTGAAGACAAAAGAAGGAGTTTTGGCAAGAACCGTATTTACTGTCCATTGCAAGACGACAGCACCACAGACTACGTTCTTTCAAAAAGCATTTGCTCCAGCTTTTAGTACCGACTTCTAAGTGACAGCGGTCATGACAGTGTGTAATGCAAAGGATGTGAAAACGGCAGCCTGCATGCGTCCTGCCTGACGGTGGGCACATGGCCGGACACCCAGCACCGTGTGGCCTCCAAGAGCTGCCTGCTTGTCCCCACGGCGCCTGAAGGGACCACTGGCTGTGCTCCCAGTGCAGGCACGTTGGTGCTGGCTCCTTTCTAAATTAAATGCCTCCCAAAGTGGGTACATTTATCCCAGTAGTTAAATTAGAAGTACTATGACTTGATACCCACTCCGGAAATGACTTATTCATCATTTTCTCAATATCCCAAGAGCTTGCCCTGCTCTTTTTTTCTCAATTTAAGATGATAATCTTAAATTGTGGGGCAGAGTGGTAATTACACTTCTTTTCACATCCTTTAAGAAAAAACATAGTTGAAAAATGCCTGAATGTAAACTGATGCAACACCAGGCCTTCACAAACTAAAAGGCTCAGAGCAGGACTCTCATTCAGACCAGGAGGACTCTTAAGCGTTACAGAGAGTAAGGACAGTGCAGGGAAGACAGTGTGGCTAGAATCTAGTAAATGCATGTGAAATTCTACCATAGAGTTTGTTTTCAATCCACGTGGAGGGGAGGGTGCGAGGGAGGGGAGCATTATTACAGTCCACCAGGGGTGTCTCCTCCTCTGAGAGGCCATCATCGTAAAGCAGGGAGTCGGATGGGGTGGACGCGGCCAGATCCAAGTAGTCCTGGAAGAGAGGAATGGCCAGTCAACGCCCACGCCCTCCAAGTGTGCCACTACTGGACATGCCCCTCCCACCCAAGGGCGGACGCCCTGGCCATGTCCCACTGCAGCCTGCTGGCTCCTCCCAGAGACCTGAGCCCAGCAGCAGAATGCCAGCACTGCATTCCCCCAACCCCCACCTGGCCCGGTCCCTGGTCCTCATAGCTGCCTCTAGAGAGTCACCTCTTGGGGGCAGAAATGTGCTCCTCACTGTCCTGGCCCTACTCTGCAGCACTGGGTGCCGGCCTGTTGACAGGCGCGGAGGCTCTGGGAGCTCGCCGCAACCCTGTTACGCAGGTGGGGGTGCCAAGATGTGTTCCCCACCTGCGGGACACTTTCCAGCTTTCCTCCAAGGACGCCTGCCACCTAGAACACCACACCAGGACTCCGAAATTTGCAGTCACTGATGTGGGTTTTGCACAGGACACTGCATAGGCTTCAGTTCAGAAACCTGACACTCTGCAGGGCCTGTGACTTCCGCTGCCCTGGTTAAATGTGTGAAGGGCAGTCCCAGCGTTTTCCTGGATGCTTCTCAACCCTGTTCTAAGAAGGGCGTCTCCCGGCTCAGCTCTCAATTATTCAGGGTGAGCCTACATGCACAGCATTGTGAGGTTTCGTCCAAGTTATGCACTGGTGTTTCATTACAATGGCCTAGACTTTCCTGTTTGAAGAAATTTCAGCTTCTGGTAAATATGTGATGTGAGGATGAAGTGTCCATGTGTACACCAGGAGAGCAGGACCAAAGACAGATGCAACTGCTCAATAACTATTAGCTGAAACTTGTTGACTTGCCCGTTTCCTACAGAATTGCAAACAGTAGACGCACTGGCTGAACCTAGCCTCCCAGATGTGTTTTGTTTCGCCCACACTGGACTTTCAGAAATTTAAATGAGTTGCTAACATTAAAAACTGGGAAACAACATAAATATCCCTTAAAACTCAGAAGACCTGGTATGATGGCATTCATATTCCTATAGGTCACATGTGGCCACAGGAAGAGGTTCCTTAGAGGGCTGGTGTGCCACTCACTAGTCACTTCCCACCCCAGGGGGACCCCTCACAGCATCTGAATTTAGGACCCTGATGTCAACTCTACTTTCTCCTGTTCAGTTACTGGAAATGATTCTGTTCAGCTTGGGAATATTTCCCTCACACACCTGTCTGTTGAGAGCTCTTCCTAAGTGTCAAGCTAAGATCTTGGTTTCTTTATGATTTGAAAAGAAGCCCAAGGGGCCTGGTGCCCTCCAGGGTCAGCATGACCATCTTCCCTACACAGGGACCTCCGTGGACCTGGGTTGGGGCCAGAACCGCCCCCACCCCCAATGACACGTTCACCTGTATGTGGCCCACACTGGGAATCTGCTCAGGTACTCACTCTTCTCTTAACCATCATCTTCTCCAGGTCTTTGCTGATGTCGGCGAACACTGGCCTCTTGTCTGGCTCCTGCTTCCAGCACTGCAGCATCAGGCTGTACCTGGTGTGAAATGCAGATTGGCAGTTGCGACCCAGCAGGAAATGCCCTGTCACAACCCCCACCCAGCACAGTACCCAGAGCGGGGGGGCTGTGTTCCCAAACCCAAAGCAGTGTCTGCACTACTGACATCCTTCTCTGAGCTGGGCCAGGGTCTGAGTGGTCACTGAGGGCTCAGGGTGCCAGGCACAGTGGCCCAGCATCCTGTGAGCTTCCCTTTCCTTGAGAGAGATTTGTTTTCATATTCCTTTCAGGGACACAAGATGCCGTGTCCACTATGGTGGCTGAGAGGGAAATGCCAGTTCTTAAAACTCTTATGAAGGATGAATTAGGTGAGGAAACAAATTTGTGCCAATCACACCTCTTTCTTGTACTTTTATCACCGCTTCACCTCTGTGGGACCCCGGCGTGGTTGCGGGGCCTCCAGGGCCACTGTGTGTCGTACGCTGGCTAGCTGGCTGCCAGAGGGTAGTGCCACTCACCCTTTAAGCCCTGAGCGGTGCCCATGGCAGGCGCACACCGACTTTGTGGGAAGAACAGACCAGCACGTCTCTGCATGCAGGCAACCCCCTTCTCACGTGTCCCCCACCACCTGTCCTCGAGAGTCATCGAGCAAAACCTCAGTGTGTGAAGGCAGGGGCCTTGGGGCTGAAGGCTGGGCACTCTATCTACCCATGGCCTGCCTTTGCACCTTCACTTGGGTACTCCCCAATCTGTGCCCCATGAGCCATTCTGAATTACCTGCCCTCCCCAAATGACCCGGGCTCAGTTGCTCTCTCAGTCTGAAGTGTCCTCTTATCCTTCCCACCACTTTGTCCTGGGCTCTGCACCCCCATTCTCGTTAGTCTCCTCAGGAAGCCCGCCCAGCCCAGTGGAGTTGGGGTCTCCAGCAGCTGCTGTCTTGCTTAAGGGTGGTTCTACAACTTCTGCCTGTCATGCACTGCCCTGTCACTACCCCCCAACTCAGCTGACCCCAGGCTGGCACCCAGAGCTGCTCAGGAGGGGGATGGAATGAGTGCATGTGGCTCTACCCTCCCAAACCCGGGCGTCTGTATAGGAGAGACGCGGGGCCAAAGGAAAGCCTGCTCACATCTCCTCGCTGCAGTTGTCAGGCCTCTCCATCCGGTAGCCTGTCTTCAGAAGGTTGAAGAGCCGCTCAGGAGGAATCCCAGGGTAGGGGTTTCCCCCCAGGGTCACAATCTCCCATAGCAGGACACCGAAGGACCACCTACAGGGAGCATAACAACCGGTGAGTGGCCCTACCAGCCTGCAGCAGACATCTATTCCCCCTGCAGCTGTGGACCCCTCAGCCCAGCCTCTCCTCCCCATCCAGCGAGTGGGTGTCAGCCTGGGCCCCACTGCTCAGACAGATGGGGACAGAGGTGGGGACAGCTGTCTTGCCTGCCCTGCTCCCCACCACTGCGATGCTTCCCAGTTCAGCCCCACACCCACAAAGGGGCATCGGTAGGCAGGCCAAGGTGACTGACTGCTGGAGCATCAGAGATGGCCCAGAGCAACCCAGCAAGTGCAGCAAAAGGCAGGTGGGACCTAGGCAAGGGGTCAGGGCTCCTGGCACACTTCCTTCACCTTTTCTGTGTGCTTGGAATTTTCATAAAGTCTTAGAAGAAAAAAAGCATTGCTGTTGAAAAACACTTAACTGTGAGAGAAAATTGACTGTGAAGTGGGAGAAAAATCACATCACAAAACAGCATTATCACGAGCCCACTTACAGCGATAAAAAGCATATATCTTCACACCACGGAAAACACTAGAAGGCCATCCCTGCGAAGGCCAGCAGTAGTTACTGCAGTAGGGGTGGTGGGATCCAAGTCACTTTGTCTCTTCATCACGCTTTTCTCTACATTTTTCAATTGTCTTACAATCAGCTTCCATAATCAGAAAACGGTTGTTTAGAACTATAAGAACTGCCTTTTCACAGGCCACATTATTCAAGATATGCACATCTATTGATGGTAGAACATTTAAAAACAAGTCTGTTATGTTTTTGAAAATTATCAAGTCTGCATTTTGACCTGGGAGACTTGAATTTGGGTTCCTGTCTGAATAGTGTGGGGCATAAGCTCGAAGTCACTCCAGGCCACTCCTGCCCTGGGCCATGGAAGGGGGCTGTTTGGCTGGGCCAGTGTATCACTGAGACCCCCAGAGAAGGAGGGGAGAGGCAGGGGAAGGAAAAAAGGGGAGGCAAGGAGGATTTGCTCACTGCCCTCAGAATGCCACTGCGGCTTTCAGAACTACTGCTGGGCCCTGGTTGTCTGCTAAATAAACACATGAAACCCTCTCAGGGGTCCATGTGGATGGTTGGCATGAGCTGGCAGGCAGTCAGGGCCAGTGCTGTTCCCCAGCTGAGCTGCCGAGACTGGTGTCATGGCCCCCTTCACCTGTAACCTCCATCCGTCGAAGGCAGCATCCACACTTACACATCACTTTGGGTGGTATAGATATGATCGAAAAGGGACTCAATTGCCATCCATTTTACTGGAATCCGACCCTAAGGAAGGAGTAAAAGAAGGGCATTAATATTGCTCTGACACCCTGGGAACTGGAGGAGGAGTGTGGAGGAAGGTAGGGCCCTGTCCCAGGCACTTCCAACTCTGGTGGGAAGCTGAGTAACGACACCCAGAATGCTGCTGGGTACAGAACTGCCAGCACAGCTTTGGAGGGGCCTGAGCTCCAGCCTGGCCCTCCCAGGCATGGCTGAGATGCTGGGGACAGTCAGCTGGCCTGCCCACAGCTATAGGGTGTGCTTGTCACACACCACATCCCTCTGGAGAAGAAACCAAGAAACTGATACCAAACCCAAGTCAGGTCCCCTATGGCCACATCTGGGGAGCTCTGAGGCACCCTGGGTGGTGCTGCCCAATGGGCGTGCCAAGAGCACCATCCAGTACCATCTGCCCGGATGTCTGAGGGCAACCGAGTTTGGGAAACCAATATCTAGCGTTTCTGTCTTGGAGACTTTGGACGCCAACTAACACACTAAAGACTCTTCCAAGAAGCTCTGAGGGAAAAAATCTGTTTATGTGCCTTGAGATTCATTTTCCCCTTATTTTATGCCAGGGGCCTTTGAGTATCCTCTGTAAGAGTGCCCCCTCCTCCAACTGTAGAGGGGGTTCACCTACCAAATGCTTTCCAACCCAGCTTTTATTTTTTTATTTTAAAATTACAGTTGATATTCAATATTATATTACTTTCAGGAGTAAAGCATAGTGGTTAGACGTTTATATAACTTATACGATGATTCCCCTCATGAATCTTGCACCCACATGACACCATGTACAGTTATTACAATATTATTGACTGTATTCCCCTAGCTGTACCTTACATCTGTGACTATTTTGTAATTGTTAATTTGTACTTCTTAATCTTCTCACCTTTTCCACCCAGTCCCCCAACTCTCTCCCGTCTGGCAACCCTCAGTTTGTTCTCTGTATCTATGAGTTTGTTTCTGTCTTGCTTGTTCATTTATATTGTTTTTTCGGATTTCACATATAAGTGAGATCATATGGTATTTGTCTTCCTCTGTCCAACCTATTTCACTTAGCTCAATACTCTCTAGGTCCATCCATGTTGTCCCAAGTGGTAAGACTTCATTCTTTTTTAATGGCCAAGTTATATTCCATTTTACATATGTACAACTTCTTTATTCATTCATCTTTGAATTCAAGCACTTAATCCATTTATATTTAAAGTAATTATTGATAGGTATTGTTATTGCCATTTTATTGTT
Organism: Rhinolophus sinicus; assembly: GCF_036562045.2. Classification (NCBI taxonomy): domain Eukaryota; kingdom Metazoa; phylum Chordata; class Mammalia; order Chiroptera; family Rhinolophidae; genus Rhinolophus; species Rhinolophus sinicus. Next base: position 66,823,924 of record NC_133757.1, read on the forward strand.
TTCTGATTGTTTTCGTAGTTCTCCATTCCTTTCTGATTCTCTTACTCTCCTCTTGTATGTTGACGACTTTCTGCATTGTGCATAAAGTCATTTCTCTTTACCTCTTGTATATGTCTTGCAGATTTTTGGTTTGTGGTTATCATGTGCTTCATATATTGCAAACTATGCATCCAGCAGTCTATTTTAAGTTGATGCTCCCTTAAGTTCAAACATGTTCCATAATCACTACCATTTTTACTCACCCCCTCCACATTTATGTTTTTGTCATTATTTTTTACTTCTTGTGTGTGTGTGCATGTTCATATATATCCCTTAATTTATTGTTGTAATTACACATGATCTTCCTGCTTTTGCCTTTTAACCTTTGTACTTATTTTAGTGTTGAGCTACTGCTTATATTATGAGTTTGCCTTTGTCCGTGAGAATTTTTTTTTTTGCATTATTTTCTTATTCATACTTTTGATTTTTTTCCTTCTTTTTTTTAAAGAAGTCCCTGTAATGTTTCTTGTAATACTGAATTGGTGGTAATGAACTCTTAGCTTTTTCTGGTCTGGGAATCTCTTTATCTTTCCTTCAATTTTAGATAGTTTGCTGGGTAGAGTAATCTTGGTTGTAGGTCCTTCCTTTCTATCACTTTGTATATTTCCTGCCACTCCTTTCGGCCTGCAAAATCTCTACTGGGAAATCAGCTGACAGTCTTATGGGATCTCCCTTGTACATAAGCAACTGCTTTTGTCTTGCTGCTTTTAAGATTCTTTCTTTGACTTTAACCTTTGGCACTTCAAATATGATGTGTCTTGGTGTTGGGCCTCTTTGGGTTTGCCTTGTTTGGAACACTGAGCTTCCTGGGCTTGTGTATCTATTTCCTTTGCCAGGTTAGGGAAGTTTTCTGTCATTATTTCTTGAAATACAGTTTCAATCCCTTGCTCTCGCCATTCTCCTTCTGTTACCCCTATGATGAAAATGTTGTTATGCTGATGTTGTCCCAGAGGTCCCCTGTCACACAACACATCACTCATTTTTTTGTTATTGTTCTGCTCTAATTGGGTGTTTTCCATTACCTTGTCTTCCAACTCGCTGATCCGATCCTGTTTCATCTAATCTACTGTTGGTTCCCTCTGATGTGTTCTTCATCTCAGTTATTGTATTCTTCATCTCTGACTGGTTCTTTTCTATGTCTTTTTTGTGTATGTTTATTATCTCTTTGTTGAAGTTCTGAGATCACCTATTCTTCCCCTAAGTTCATTGAGCATCAATGTTTTGAACTCTGTATCTGGTAGGTTGCTTGCCTCCAATTTGTTTAGTTCTTTTTCTGGAGTTTTGTCCTGTTCTTTCATTTGGGACATTTTTGTCTCCCCACTTTGGCTGTCTCCCTGTGTTTGTTTGTGTATTAGGTAGATCTGCTATGCCTCCCAGTCTTGGCAGGGTGGCCTTATGTAGTATGTGCCCTGTGGGGCCCAGTGGCACAGTCTCCCAGGTCACCTGAGCCAGATGGTCTCCAGTGTCCCTTGTGTGGGCTGTGTGTGCCCTACTGTTTTCATTGAGCCTTGATTGCTGTTGGCACTTGGAGCCGACCCTCAGGCTGACTGGCTGTGACTACAGTGGACAAGATGTTGTGTGGGTGCTGACCCCACAGAGTGGAATTTGCCCCAGGGGGGCACTGGTGCCTGCCGAGTCCACACTTTAGGTTTGTTGTTTGTGGCACTAATTGGGTGGTGCTCTGGTGTGATCTGAAGCTGGTCACCACGTATGTTGGTTCTGGGGCCTCTTGGGCGGGGCTATGATGCAGGCCAAAGTCAGCCATTGCCCATGTCTGTCCCAGGGCCACCTGGTAGGAGCTACAAAGTGATCTGCAGTTGGTGGGTACCTGTACTAGGCTTTGAGGAGCCTGGGAGTGGTTATACTGTGAACTGAGGCTAGTTGCTACTAGTGCCTTGCTTAGGGCTGCTTAGCACACTACTTAGGACACCCTGTGGTCAGTCACTGCTTGTTTTGGGTTTGTGGACCTTTCAGAGATTTTAGGAAAGTCCACAGTATGGGCCCAGGCCAGCAGCTTGTGTGGATTAGCCTCCAAAAGAGGTTCGGGCTGGGCTGGGTCTCAGAGAATCACCAGGGTGGGGCAAGAGTGGTGTTATCCTGGTCAATGGAGTGTCAGAGTTGGTGCCCGCCTGCCCCTGCAGGCTGGTTGAGGGCTGAGTGAGGGCTGCGCTCAACAAAGGAACATATACAACCCACAAATGGTGTCTGCAGGTATTTTGGTTTCAGAAAGAGCTGCCCCTCGATCCCTTGTACTGAAGCCAGACAATTCAGAATTCAATTTGTCCCTGTATGGCCCTGCTGCCTTTTGAACTGCTGTCCCTTTGCTGGAGCTTAGAGCAAGTATTTGTGAGTCTGTGTGTGGGCCCTATAAGATGATGCCTGGGACTCCAGCAGTCTTGTCTCAGCTGGATGGAATCCCTTATGATTTTCACAGCCAGATGTTGTGGGGACTCCTCTTCCGGGCACTGGTGCTCCAGGCTGGGAAGCCTGGTGTGGAGCTGGGGTCCCTCGCTCTTCAGGGGGGATCCCTGCAACTGAGATATCCTTCCTGATTCTTAATCAGCCCGTTTTGTGTCTCTGCCCTGTCCTACCAGTGTTAATGCGGCGTCTTCTTGTATCCTTAGTTATAGAACTTCTGTTCAGTGAGTCTTCAGGTGGTTATCCAGGGTGGTTGTTCTGTAGTGTAGTTGCCATTTTGATTTGATCATGGAAGAAAGTGAGCACAGCATTTACCTACTCCACCATGTTGTCCGGAAGTGTCCCCAATGCAAGCTGATGAACAGCTTTTCAGTAGGTAAGTCTTAAGGCACAAATCAATTAAGAATGGATTTTAATGCAGCATTTACTGTAATTACTGTTTAAAGCATTCTTTAGGATTCATTAATGAAGTGTGACTATTTCTGGGGCACATGTTTGTAACAACACTGACTGCAGCCTGTATTCTCAGGGGCCCTATGTTGGGATGCCTGTGTTTCTCGGCTCCGTGGCACAGTGCCTTCTTGGAGGACCAGTGTGACAACAGGAAGGTTTTGTCCACACCTCTCTATGGGGTAGGGAGCAGCCCCTCTCCACTTCCCCTCTGGCAATACTGAGATAGGCTGTCTCAACAGAAACCCCAGAAGTAACGAAACCTCATCCTCACTGACTGTGGCAACACAAGGGCTTCTCCTTACCCTTTGGAGCAAAGCTGAAGTGTATGTGGTTGCTTTTTGTGTTACTTTTTTTTGAGCAGTGTCTCTTCTGAATACTGGGTTAACCATGACTCTTGAATGGCCTGTGAGCTGACTCTGTCTGGTCTATTGGAGGTGGCTGCATGAGAGGAGCTAAGAGAGCAACAGAACAAAGAGGGCCAAGACAGATGCCACAGGAAACTGGACAATGCCAGGGAACCAGATTTCCCCAGAGGGGCCCCGACCACCTATTTCACAGAGATTTGGAGAAAGTTTCTGAGAACCCTATGCTGAGTCTCTGGCCCTGGTCTCTAGGGTCCTCCTTGTGTCCTCCAAACTCACCCAGCCAGGGGTGCCCAGGGGAACATCCACCTGTAAAGTGGTTTATTCCTTTCTGCAAAGAATGACCACCACGCTTAGGTTTATTTCACTTAATTTTCCTCTGTGCCAAGAGCTAAATTACACAAAAAGGAAACAATGACCTTTATTCTATAGAAGGAAGAGGAACACTGTGGAGAAAAGGGTAGTTATTTCCACAGCATTAGGTGACTTTCAAAAGTGATAGTGATTAAAAGCAAGAGAAGCTGCAGGGCTCAGCTCCCCAGCAGCTAGCTCTGGAAGGGTGGGTGTAGTCCTCAGGAAGAGAAGGAACAGGCTCAGAGATGAGTCCTGGACTGGGTCTCCGGAGACCCAGGATTAGGGGAGGATTTGGGGATGAGGCCTACAAGTTTATACTCTAAAAGTCTGCTTTATCCTCTCCAGGCCTGCTAAGGGGTCTGACCCCACCCTCTGAGGTCAGTGACCCACACTGACCTCTGTTCCCACCCAGCCTGGGGCCTCGGGTAGTACACCCCAGGACCCAATACCTTGCTCCTCTTTACGTAGGAATCCTCTTCGTACACATCTCGGGACAGGCCAAAATCCGAAATCTTCATCTTCCGCCCCTCGGCCACCAGGACGTTTCTCGCAGCTAGGTCCCGATGGACGAGCTGCAAGGAAGACAACAGCAGGAACCTCTGAGGCCCAGGCCGGCTCAGGCAGCTGGGCACTGGGCTGGGGCAGCACACACCTTCATCTCGGCCAGGTACCGCATGCCCCGTGAGATCTGCCAGGCGAAGGAGATGAGGTCGCCCATGGTCAGGGCCCGCTCGTCTGGGTTGTCCAGGTAGCTGGAGCCACGGCTGCCCCCGCTGCCCACATAGCCGGGCCCCGCCTTGCGGCTGTCCCGCAGGAAACACCGCAGGGAGCCGTACTTGGCATACTCCACGATGAGCAGGAGCGGGCCTGGGGGCACAAGGGGCTGTGGGACCTCAGCAGGCAGAAGTCAGGCCAGCTCCCAGTCAGTCAGGGGCGCCTCACAGAGCACGGGTGGGGGGACGCATGCCAGGGCACTCTGCACCCCACCCAGAAGTGGGCAGACAGACAGAGCATGCTATCGGTGGCCAGTGCCCAGGCTCCAGGCAGCTCCAGGACTTGAGCCCCAGCTCATTCGCACATCACTTCCTCTCCACCCTTTGAGGACTGTGCTGAAGCCAATGCCTGGGTGGCTGAGCATGACCTTCTCCCGGGGTGCCCACGGCAGGTGGCCCCTCACACTCAATGCTGCCTGGGGGTATACACCTCTGCCGCTGGGATGCCAAGCCTTCATGCCTCCCCGGTCGTGCATAGTATGGCCTGGGGATGGCTGACAGGGGCAGAGGTTCCGGATCACATGTGGCCACCTGCTCCCTGCTCCTGCCTGCTCTCAGCAGCTCTTGGGCTGCAGTGCTCAGGCCCGGCCCTGAGTCCTACTGGCACTGACCACCAGCCCTGCTGTTCTCTCCTTATTGGCTCCATTCCCTCACACTCCCAAAACACACATGCACACACATACACATGCACAAACAGTGAGAGGTCCCTGGCAGCACAGTGGGTTTGCGAAACCAACAGACCAGGCTGGTCTCCTGTGTCCTTATGTGAAAAATGACAACAATGCCTTGTCATGCAGGGCTGGAGTCAGGGTCACCTGGAGGTTACGGCATGCCTAATCCCCAGTAGGTGCCTAGGAGGCATCATCCATTTCTAGAGCTCCCTGCCCTGGGGCTCTGCCTGCAGCAGGGTGCTGACAACTAGGATGTCAAGAGAGACCTCCCAGAGCAGCAGCAGCTCCTCCCAGCCCTCTCTGACACAGGAGGCTCCGGGCAGGGCCAGAAACAGAAACCATGTTTTCAGGTGGACAGAGAACAGGGGCCAGAGGAGGAAAGGACAGGAAGGGGGAGGAGGAAGAGCAGAGCAGCTTAGAGTCCCTGGTCTGAGCCTGGCAGCTGCTGTCCCGTGGCTGGTCTCACCATCCTGGCTGCAGGCCCCGTACAGCTTGATGACATTAGGGTGGTTGACCTGCTTCAGGAGGTTGAATTCTGACAGCAGGTCCCGCAGCTCATTTGGGGATGCGTTCTCTGAAATGCACGTAAACAGAGCAGGTTGCCAACCCATCTCTTCTGGAAGCCCCTTCATATGGACCCATACCAGGGGTCTGCACAGACCCCATTATCTCCTCAGACACCCTAACCAAGGATCTCATAACTCGGGGCTACTGTCAGCCTGTGAGGTGGTTGACAATGGCCTCCTCTGCCTCTGGGGAATAAGAACCCCCAGAAGCCACCATGCACAGCAGATCTCTCCAGGGACAGCCTCCCAGGGCTAGACTGTGTGTAAGTGGCATTATTTTCCCACAATCACCATCTTCCAAAGAAAGTGGTACACAGATACCCCTCATTAATCTTTCTGGAAAGGTGAGGGGACTCCCTGTCCCCTCACAAGATAACCAAGCACTCAACAGCTGGGGCAAGGCGCTGGGGGAGATAAGAGCACAAGACCTCACAGAATCCCGTTGCCATGAGGTGGGACCCGAGAATGGGTGGAGCTGGGTTTGGGTCTCCACCAAGAGCCTGGTGTGGAGGCATTTTGAGTCAGAAGCTATGGCTAAAGAGTCCTGGTCAGCGCCACGTGGCCCACTGCCCAGCTATGCCACACTGCTGCCTCTGGTTTCAAACCTGTCTGGACACAGAGGGACAGCTTCCAGAGGAGACAGGGCACTGGGACGTCCTGTACCATGTGTGGGGACCCAGGGTGGCCTCACTGTGCCTCCTTAGGGCATGGGGTCTCTTGGGCAAGGGGTAACCCTAGTCTGAGGGCTGGGGAAGCATCTGGAAGCACTGCACGGTGTGGCCCCTCGACTGCTGCACTGGAACCTGTGTGTGCATCAGCCGACTCACACCCTGCACTGCCCCCAGGACTCGGTCAGTCCACTTGGGCCAGAGCCTGTTCATTGCATGGCAGAGGGCCATCCACCCAACCTGCTAAGAAACATAAATGTGTGTGCATGTGTGTGTGTGCGTGTGCCTACACAGAGCCAAGCTTGTAGTACAACTGATCACTTGTGGCAAGACTGAGGCAGTGCAGTCCTCACAGAGGTTGCTTCACCAGGTCCCCGGGGACAGTAGGCTGAGAGGAATGAATGGAGCAGATGAAGGTGGGAAGAGCTCTTAGTTCAAAACCAAAGGGCTTTTAATTTTTTAAAAACTTGGATCTTCACCCAATGTTTGTATAGAAGCAATACCACTCTAGAACTTTCCAAGGGAGGAACATCCTCACCCTGCTTCTTCAGGGACCACCCTGGCCCAGGTCGTTCATGGCGGGGGTCCCCAGGCTGCGGACACTCAGGAACAGCCACAAGGGGCTCATGAGGGGCTGCAGGGATGCGCCAGTACCCTGGCTGGTGGGTGGCCTCATCTATGCCTTGGTGCGCCTGCAGGTGTGCATGGCAGGGCCACCCATGTGTGCTGTCTGGACAGGTACCTTTCAACATCTTCACAGCCACGGTTGTGTACCCTGCTTTCCCTTTTAGCCTGAAGGCTGTTGCTTCAACCACTTTTCCAAATTCGCCTTCTCCCAGAGTTTTTCCAAGAACCAAGTTCTTCCGAGGGAATTCCCACTTTGGATCCTCCTACATTGGGGTTAAGGGAAGGGAGAGAAAAGGAAAGGGGAGAAAGATGGTGAAGGTAAGAGGAAAAGAATAAGGCAAGACCCACAAACAAGCACCTGGTGGACAAGCTCCAGTGTGCATTGACCTTCATCTGAATCAGTAGGTGAAGGTCACCCATGTCCACAAGGGCAGGACCCATGGTTGGGCCCTGAGGTGCCGTTCCATGATAGGGTGCCTGCTTGACTCTGGAGGCCTGAACTCCACTGGTCTCTGGTTTATTGAACACACCCTGGGCCACCCTGGCCTGTGTCCTCGTTTCTCAAGTGAGGGGGTCAGGGCTTCCTCAGTCCCACAGGTGCTCACGTTGGAGCATGGCCTCACTGCCTTGCTTTGGACACCAGGCCCACGAGGCACCGACTGGGCTGCAGCCCAGGCCCTCATGTGCCCTCTCCAGAGAGGCACAGCATCCCCAAGATGACCGAATCAGCATACCAGTCGCCTCCCAGCCTAGGACTCCCAGCTACTAGGAAATGTCCTGGGCAGCATCCTGCATGGGAGCACCTGGACAGGTACCACTAGTCCTGGGGAACTGTCACCCACTGTGTTGAAGAGGCTGTTCCTCCCGGGGGCTGGCCACTGCCCCAAACCTGCACAGAGCTGCTCACCACACTCCCGTCCACACACCCTGCTTCCCTACTGAGGTCTTGTCCACATCGGGCCCCCTCAGATGACTTTGGAAGGCCTTCCCAGACACTCAGCCTGTGACTTGAACTCTAACTGGGGACGACAAAGCCTGTCTGGAACCTCCCATCCTGTGCAGGCACTGAGCGTCCATCTCCCCAGACCTTTCTGCAGCTGGTCGTGGGTGTGGCTTCTGGGTGCCCCTCGTGATGGGTTGCCCAGACCACAGAGATAACAGCACTAGGGACGCGTTGGCTCTGGATGAGCAGAGCCATGCTTCCTGATGTCTGGGTGCAGAGGCAGCCTCCGCTCAGCACCATAATCAGGGCCACCTTCCAGCCAGCCCCTGGATGTCCTGGTGTCTTAGGTTCCTCAGGAACCCACTCAGGGCCAGAGCTCACATCATTGTCATCACTGCCCTGGTGTCTTCACCTCCAAACCGCCCTGGAGAACTGTTTATAGCACACAGAGACCACACTGAGCATGTGTGGCTATCATCTATTTTGTCCTTTTAAAAATGTTAAATATCATTTCCCTACTTTATATAAGAGCAAACTGAGACCAATTAACACTTCTGAGACCTCAGAGCTGTTCACTGTGGCCCTTGGGCCTCAGGCTGAGCTCTGGTCACTCTGCAGTCTAGACTGAAGATGATGTGGGCCATGGTGGTGTGTGTCCACTACGTGAGCACCCACCAGCCCCGCTCGTCCAGCACACCTCACCACCAACTACCGGGCACATAAAGGAATCATATGGCTCATCCCAGAGGCAGCTGAGATGCTACTGGGCTGGGGTTGCAGACCCCACCTGCTCAGTGATTGGAACTAGGAAGGCTAGGAGGGAGGCTACAGTGGCTGCTGCAGCTCGCTATAGCCTCCAGGGCCCAGGACCTCACCAAGGGGCAAGCACCCTTTGGGTGGCACCACCTACGAACCAGGGCTGGGGACTGCCAGGGCCCCATGGCCCCCGCAGCTGAACTTCCTGCCTGGAGGTGCTCATGCTGCACTCTCACTTCCCAGCCTCATGGTGGGACTTCTGTTCCCATGTACCCTCCACTCTTAGCACTTTCCTCAGTCCCTCCCAGAGCCTGGCTTCCAGCACCTCAAACACTTCCCAGCAAGGATGTTGAAGGGGCAGGCCAGGCCAAGGGGAGGCCGGGCCAGGATGGGGGCCCTGAGAAGCATATGCTGACCACAGACCTAGGTCCTCCCACTGTGAGGGGGCCTCGAAAACCTGCTGGTTCTGGTAGGCACTCTGTCAGCTGGCCGGTCACAGAGCCAAGGACCCTGGCCCCACCACCAGGTGGCCCCTCCCTCCATGCTGCAGATAGACTCCCTTCCCCACTGCTGCCACCCCAGCCAAGCCCCTCCCTGCTGCCATCTCTCTCCTGGATGGAGACAGTGTCTCAGGACAGGCTCCCACTTCTGCACTCACCCTATAGACTCCCCAACAGAGCATCCTGCAGAAATGAAGGCAGAACACAGGCCTCCTTTACTCAGCCTCCAACCCCCAGGGATCCAAACCTCTGAGAATAAATCCACACTCCTCAGGGCCCCTCAGCCCTTGGGACATCTTCAGGAGTTCCCTGTTAGGTATGGCATGGCATGGCATGGCATGGCCTGCCCTCCACGTAACCTCAGGGCCCAAATCTCAGTGCATCTAAACCAGCACCCATTAGTTTCCACTTGCTAAACTGCCTCCACGCTCCTGGCCCCACAGGCCTTGGCAAGCAGCTCGGTGAAGGTGTGGTAGGATGGTGGTGCTGGAACACACACACTGGCTGTGTGTGGGTTGGACAGCCCTGCATGCCCACCTCCCCTCTGCAGCTCCCGATAGCTGCACGCCAGAGGCCACTGCCACCTGCAGGGCCACCTGCAGGGGCTGCCCCCAGCCCGAGGCCCCGTGAGGATCCTCACCGGGATCTTGAAGGCATCCACAGAGACCTGGTTCTCCATGGAGTCCAGAGAGGGCCGGCGGGCACTGGACGAGGAGTAGCTGATGGGGAAGGCCTGGGCTGGTCGGCGGAAGGTCATCTCGGCAGAGGCGATGGGTGGCTTGTGAGCGTTCTTGTGGTAGCGGTGAATACAGAAGGTGGACAGCAGCACAGAGGTGATGAAAGAGAAGAGCACGGCCGCTGCGATCACTGTGCGGCACAGCTCATCGCACAGGGGGTCTGTGGGCAGGGCAGCCGTGAGCGACACCGCTCCAGGACAGGCCCCTCCAGTGCCAACAGGAGCCAGCATGGCTCCAGCTTGCCACACCCACGGCAGCCGGGAGGCGGCTGCTGTGACAAACTGTGAGGCGGCCTGGCAAGTGCAGCTGGCATGAAGTGTAATAGTACCTGCAAGCACTGCAACAGCACTGACTGCAGGGCAGGTGTTGTAGGGACGTTTCCCCTACCTGGAGACTGTTCCCACCCCCTTACAGAAGGAACAGGCACGGAGAGTGTAAGCAGCCTGCCTGAGGCCAAAAGCACAGGCAGTGCACCCACTGTACCAGCTGTGGGATGGTGCACTGAAGCGAGTCAGCCCTGAGTGCTGCAGGGAAGTCAAGTTCTTCCTCTGTGTCCCCAATGTCTTTTATGTGTTTTTTTTTATAAAAAGTGGGGAGGGAAGGAAAATGGCTCAGGACCTAGGGCCATGCTGTAAAAACTCAAATACCAGAAAAGTGTCCCTGGCCTCAGGCAAGAAAGCTCCCCGTGTGCTCAGTGGGACCCCGCTGCCCACTGCACCCACTGTCCCAGCAGCACCTGCAGGCTTTGGCTGGAGGGTGGGGTCCCAGCTACGGCCTGGCACAGGGGCAGTTGAGCAGACACTGAGTTTTTGGTGGGAAGAACGCATTTTTCAGCCCAATCTTTGCCGTAGAACTTTTGGCCAGAAGGCACTCTACAGAGGCCCTGACGCAGCTCCCTGTCTGCACAGCTGGGGGAACCAAGGCTCAGAGAGAAGGATCTCCTGGATTTCAATTGCTTTCCTGCACTTTCCTCCCTGACTTGCAGGGAGGTGTGGGGACCCCTGCCCGCACTGGCCCCAACCTGACCCAACCGGACCGGACCGGCTCACCCTGGCTGTCTTCTGGCTCACAGAAGCACTTCTTATCCTCAGGGAAGCAGCTGCAGGTACCAAAGCCGGCTCTAATCCCCCCGCGCTCCCCTGGCTCGTGCCCACCAACGATGCTGCCGCCCCCTGGTGACAGATGAAGCCCACTCAGCCTCCTGGGTGACCTGATAAGCCAGGACCACCCAGATGGGAGTGTGAGAGGCCTTTCCTGGCCTGATGTCAGCTGCCGAGGGCGGGGTGGGGGGGGGAGGGAAATGGGGGGTGGAAGTGAGCTCAGCAGTTCCGGTAGTCTGGGCAGGAGTCTCAGCATGACCTGTCCCCAAGTCTGTTCCCCAGCCAGAGTGGGTAGGAGAAGGAACCCACAGGCTGCCCAGGGCCCTTGCCACGGTCCACATATGGCTACTTTTAAGAAACAGAAGGGGAAGCAAGGATGGCCAGCAGAATGGGGGGCAGGGTACTGTACCCCCATGAGATGGCAGAGTGACATTGGGCTGTGTGGATCAGGGTACCAGTCTCCAATGTTTTTTACAGGGGAGGGAGAAGCGAGTGGGCGGGAGGGCACAGAGCCCTTTATTCAAATGAAATGTCAGAGAAAAGTTGGGCACATACACCCAGGAACACAGCTGGCTGGTCTGGCTGAAGTGCAGGTGGGAGCCCAAGCCTCTCCCGCTCACTACCCCACCCACCAGGCCCTATCCAGGCTCAGGGTGACCGGGCAGGCCCAGTGGGCTGCTTACGCAGGCAGTCCTGGGGGCAGATGTTGGGATTTTTGTTCTCTACAGCGTCACAGTGGCCATCAGGGCAGGTCTTGATGCTGGGGGAGCAGGTGGAGAAGTTCCTGGAGATCCCTATAACACACAGCGTGGTGACTGCCACGTCGGAGTACCACCCTGGTCAGACTACCAGGGCCTCCCAGGCCAACCCTGCCCCTCCAAGGCCTGAGCAGAGAAAAACCACACATGAAGTCCCGCCAGGAGGGGCATCCCCCAGAGACGCTCGGGAGTCCTCAGTGCACAAGGGAAGCCGGGAGGCTAGGGATGGAGGGGCAGGGCAGTCCAGGAGGCTGGAGAGGCCAGACAAGGCCAGGCCCCTCTCAAGGCTGCACTGTGACAGGGACCTTCATAGTGGTGAGTGTGGCTCGGAGTCTGGTGCTGTCCACACCCAAGCCAGCTTAGGCCTTTCCTGCTCATGGCCACACTTCCTGGCCTGGGACCTTCCAGGTAGAGCCTCTCTGTCCCTTGCACACCCCAGCTTTGGCCCAGACCTTCCCAAACCCAAAACGAGCGCAGCCCTGGGCTCCTGTGGTCTCCCAAAGACAAACAGCCTGACTGTCCTCATGTCACCTACATCCTACACGTATGTCCAGCATCAGGAGCCACATGGGATAAAGCTCTGGGGAGCAGACGCGAAGTGAGGAGGGACAGCAAAGATCCCATCTGTACTCAGCCATCACCAGCCCTTGCTTGCCTGGCTGCAGGTCTCTGGCTCTGTGGGGCTTACCTTTACCATCTCCCTGTCTCCACTTGCACCTGCCCGTCAGAGAGCCCAAGCCGCCACACTCCTCACACTCCGGCTGCCTCTTGTTGACTGCGCAAGAAAGGGGGCAACCCGGCTCCTCAGCCACGTCTGGGGGTGGAAGACAACAGGTCACAGGGGGCCAGCCTGGGCCTGGTGTCCAGCCAGCACCGGAGGACAGGAGGCAGCACTGGCCAAGCTGGCCCCATGGGTTGAACCCAGAGGAGATGGGGTAACTCAGCACCGGATGCAGGGGAGTGATGGGGACCTGGGGCAGCACCGCAAGTCACAAAGGGGGGGGCTCCTGTGCTGGGACAGTACGGAAGGAGGATATGAGGGCCAGACTCGGCCAGCGACACGCAGTGTGCCCAGCTAGACCTGAATTTCAGATAAGCAGTGAATACCTGCTTTGCGCAAGTCTGTCCTACATTTCATTGGCATACCTAGAAATTTGTCTTCCAATAGACTGTGCAGAGGTTGCATGGAACATCTACCAAAAAACTGTTTTACCTGGCAGCCCAAAGCAAGTGTGGGATGCATCTACCAGGCAGCTTCTCTGGGCTCAGCAATCAGGGTCCTGTCACCCTTCCTGCTCAGTGTGGGTGTGCAGTTACTCTCATTTTACAGGGAGGAAGACTCAGGCTTGGGGACGCTGCAGATTCATGAGGGGAGCAGGACCAGGACCCTTCTGTCTGGGAGAAGCCCATGCAGTATCATGTCCCATCCTCCCCCCTCCATGGGGCGCTGGCACTCACATGTCCCCTCCATGGTGACGAGCAGTGGGGCCTGGGCCTGCCTGCGGGTCAGCCGGTCAGCGGCCACCACTGTGTACTGGAGCTGGGCACACTCAGGCCGCCGCAGGGCCTCTGTGTCATTCACAAACAGGGTCCCTGTGCTGTCCTCAGCCGAGGTGACGACACCCAGGGCACTACAGTTGGCACTGGAAAGCTGCAGCCTGTACTGCATGTGGATGCCGGTGAACTCCTGGCAGCTTTTCACACAAACTTTCCCAACCTAGGCGTGGGGCACAGGGTACACCTTAGCTGGGCGGCTGGACTAGCCTACCATGGTGGCTGGAGGAGCTCCCAGGCAGGCCGAGTCCCAGGACAGTCCCCTGATCACCTGGGAATGGCAGCACATCCTGAATCCCCACCTTCCATGGCCCCATCCACCTGCCTGGCCCTGCCCTGCCCAAGCCATCACACCACCACCCATCCTGCTCCTGGGGCCTGGATGGTGGAAGATCGGGGCACTGAGGTCTGGGTTAGAGGTTGGCACTCCAAGGCAGGGCAGCTACACTGGCTCGCTCCTCACTGGTTCTCATTCAGGCACAAAGGAAGACTGGCCTCCTCCTATGCACCTCCCAGGTGCTTCTGGCCTGGGGACCACCACTTCCCGTCCTCACCACCCCCACCAGGTCCCTGGCCAGGTCAGTCAGCATAGCCCCCACACATATGATCATGCAGAGTGGTTGCCTGTCGCGCAGGACACCAGGGCCTTTCCTGGCACTTTGGCTGGAACCCTTGGGAAAGAGGGGCTGCCAGGCTTGCAGCGCGTTGCTGGGGCCTGGAGCTGGGCAGCAGAACTCTCCTTTACCCCTCAGCCACTCTAGAGTCAGGGTTGCAGTTGCTTAAAACCAGGAGCTCTGAGTTAGTCAAGTTCCAGGGTGGGGCCCTGCCTGCAGCCACACAGCAGGTCCGTGCTCATATCCAGGGCAGAGCCAGGCTCTCTACGCCCACGCCTGACACCACAACAAAACCACCTCCTGGGTCTCTCAGCTCTTCTCTACACAAAGCATGCTCACTTCCACTCGCTCAGTGATCCTCAAAGGTCCCCAAAGTCACCATACCCCCAATTTACAATCATAAAAGCTAGGGAGGGGGGAGAGACCACAGTGAGTCTGAGGCTGGACTGGGACCAAGGCCCTGTGGCATCCTGAGGCTGCTGGTGCACAGGAAGCCACTCCAGCAATGGTTGTGCCCACTCGGCCCCCTTAGAGACCTCTCAGGCCCCTGTGCTTTGTCACCATCCACCGTCTTAGAACCCCACGCCCCGGCTCCTCCATGAAGACCTAGGTGGGCAGGTCAGGGAGCTTGAATGTGTCCAAGGGAGGGAAAAGACATCCTCGCCTTCCTGTGCTGGATCCAGGTGGATGCCAGGAGTGAAGGGGGCATGGGAACCAACCACAGAGACTGACAAAACCACTAAGACAGTAACAAGAGATGGCCCTGAACGTGACATTCTAAAGAGGATGTACCCACAGCTGCTCCGTTGGGAGGAAGCAGTACGTGGTCATATGCCTGCTGTAATTCCAAGTAAACTTTAAGAAGTGTTTACGAGAAATGTTCTGGAAAGAACTGCACTAAAATGCTAAACATCAGTTGATACGGGGAGAAGGGATCACTCCTCTCTATCCCTCATCTTCTTTGATAAATACTGATTATTTTTATTTTCTTCTATTTACAATCATTCTTTTCCAATGACAAATGCAAGGTAAGTTCCAGCAAATAAACTTCCAGAAGTGGAAGCTCCCCCACCTTTCCCTGAAGAAAGCACCCACTAAGTGCTGCCTGTATTTACACGCTTGCAAATTCCCAGCAGCTAAGATTTGTTTTTGAACATAGGGAGCCACGTGACCCCAACATTTCTGCAAACCACTTTTTCAGTTAACAATCCACCAGGAACACCTTTCCATGTATGCATATGTAGACTTATCTGGCCTTGGTCTTACATGAGCACAAAACGTGTTTTAAAAAATACCAAGAAGGGAGAGGACAAAAAGGGGCCCAGAGCCCACAAACACTGTCCACGTGACTCTCCTCCTCTCCTACAGCCCCAGCCACCCGGCCTTGTGCCCCTGGCTCCCCCTGAGCCGCTCTGTGGACTTGGAGCCCAGGGAGCGGGTCCCGCCCACCTACTGTCCTGCTTGCATTCTGGAGACAGAGCACACCATTCTGGGGACCCCTGCCTCTCCACACCCACCTCTCCCCAGCTCACCTGGGCAAAGCGGTGGGCCCGTCTGCTCACGGTGAAGGAGTAGGCGCTGGGCAGGCGCAAGCTGACCGGCAGCACCGACACATTGAAGTGCAGGAGCAGGGCGCCGCCCCCCAGGCCTCGGAAGTCAGAGTCATTGACCAGCACGGCCAGCTGCAGCGCACGGCTCTCAGAGATGGGAAGGCTGCGGTTCAGAACCAGCCCTGCAGGTGGGGGCAGTGATGACGCCCACACCACTGCACACCTCCTCCCAGACACACCCCTGCCCACATGGACAATACAAACACATGCTTCCTCACACAGTGTAGGTAACAAACCTGACAGCTGCAGCGAGAACCACCACTTAAATGTCAGTTATGGGACTGAGCTGGAAGCCCAGAGGATCTTTATCAGCTGGGAGGTGTGTATGTGTGTGTGTGTATGATGTGTATGGGGTTTGGGTGGTGTGTGTGGGGTGTGTGTGGTATGTGTGGTGTATGTGGTGTGTGTGTGTGGTGTGTATGTGTGGTGAGTATGGAGTATGTGTGAGGTGTGTGTGTGTCAGGAGTGTGTACGGGGTGTGGGCACATATGGGAAAGACCTGCCACCACCAAGGCCCTGGGCAGAATGTGCTGGCCCTTAGCCCCCCAGAGAACTCACCAGCAATGGCCTCTGGTGGACCCTGGAACCCACAGGCCCCAGGGCCTCTATGCACCTGCCATATGTCAAGGCTGTGGTATTAGTTCAGCTGAGACAGAAGGATGGGGGTGGGGACCCTTACACACAGAGGACAGAGCAAGTGCCCAGGGCCTAGACGACAAGCTTCCCTTGCACAGGGCAGGAGGCCTTCAAAGGCTTGGTGGGGGAAGGGAGGATACCAAGTAAATAGAATCAAGCGATGCACAAAGGGGTGAAGTGGTGCTCACTTCGGCAGCACATATACTAAAATTGGAACGATACAGCGAAGATTAGCATGGCCCCTGCGCAAGGATGACACGCAAATTCGTGAAGCGTTCCATATTTTTGTGGGAATGGAGAAAATAAGCGTGCTGAAGAAAATGGAATACTCTAAATATCAAACTTTCTTTTACATAAACTTAAGCGTAACCACTCAAAAACAATCCAGAACTGAAATACATACTGTAATAAAAGAAGAAACAGAGGGAAACATCATAGAATACCACCACACAGAAATAATAGACAACAACAAAAAGGCAAAGAAACAATGGAGACACAGCCTTACCAGTAAACTAAAGATAGAATGACAGGAAATCCTCACATATCAATAATCACCCTAAATGGAAATGGACTGAATCACCAATAAAAAGGCACAGAGTAGCAGATTGGATCAAAAAACTAAACCCAACCATATGCTGTCTCCAAGAGACACATCTCAGCTACAAGGACAAGCATAGACTCAAAGTGAAAGGGTGGAAATTGACACTCCAAGCAAATGGTACCCAGAGAAAATCAGGTGTAGCCATAATGATATCAGATGAAACAGACTTCAGGGTGAAAAAGATAACAAGAGACAAAGATGGACATTTCATAATGGTGAAGGGGACTATACAACAAGAAGACATAACAGTCATCAATATTTATGCCCCCAATCAGGGAGCACCAAAATATACCAAGCAACTACTAACAGAACTAAAGGGAGAAATTGACCAAAACACAATTATACTAGGGGACTTAAATACATCATTGACAGCTATGGATAGATCATCCAAACAGAAAATAAATAACGAAATAGCAGCCCTAAATGACACATTAGATGAAATGGACATAATTGACATTTATAGAGCACTTCATCCTAAAACATCAGACTATACATTCTTTTCTAGTGTACATGGAACATTCTCAAGGATAGACCATATATTGGGACATAAAATCAGTCTCAACAAATTTAAGAAGATTGAAATCATACCATGCATATTCTCTGATCACAAGGCTTTGAAATTGGATATCAACTGTAAAAAGAAAGCGGAAAAACACAAATACATGGAGATTAAACAACATACTTTTAAAGAAGGACTGGGTCAAAGAAGAAATTAGAGGAGAGATCAAAAGATACGTAGAAACAAATGACAATGAAAATACATCCTACCAAAATTTTTGGGATGCAGCGAAAGCAGTTTTAAGAGGGAAATTTATCTCATTACAGGCCTATCTCAAGAAACAAGAAAACTCCCAAATAAATAACCTCATGTTACACCTTAAAGAACTAGAAAAAGAAGAACAAGTAAAACCCAAGGTCAGCAGAAGAAAGGAAATAACAAAATTAGAGCAGAACTAAATGAAATAGAGAACAAAAAGACAATAGAAAAAATTAATGTGACAAAGAGCTGGTTCTTTGAAAAGATTAACAAAATTGACAAACCCTTGGCTAGACTCACTAAGATAAAAAGAGAGAAGACACTAATTAACAAAATCAGAAACGAAAAAGGGGAAGTTATCACGGACACCACAGAAATACAAAGGATCATCCAAGAATACTATGAAGGACTATATGCCACCAAATTCAATAACCTAGAAGAAATGGACAAGTTCTTAGAAACATGTAGCCTTCCAGGCTGAACCATGAAGAACTGGAAAATCTAAACAGACCGATCACCAGTAATGAAATTGAATCAGTCATCCAAAACCTTCCCAAAAGCAAAAGTCCGGGACCAGATGGCTTCACTAGTGAATTCTACCAAACCTTCAAAGAGGATCTAATACCAATCCTGCTCAAACTCTTCCAAAAAATTGAAGAAGAGACAGTACTCCCTAACTCATTTTATGAGGCCAACATTACCCTGATACCAAAACCTGGTAAGGACAGCACAAAAAAAGAAAACTACAGACCAATATCTCTGATGAATACAGATGCAAAAATCCTAAATAAAATTCTAGCAAATCGAATACAACAATGCATTAAGAAGATTATTCATCACGACCAAGTGGGGTTCATCCCAGGAGCACAGGATGGTTCAACATCCAAGAATCCATCAATGTGATACATCACATAAACAAAATAAAGGACAAAAATCATATGATTATATCAATTGATGCAGCAAGCGCATTTGACAAGATACAACATCCATTTATGATTAAAACACTTAATAATATAGGTATAGAAGGAAAATACCTTAACATAATAAAGGCCATATATGACAAGCCCTCTGCTAATCTCATAATTAATGGTGAAAAACTGAAGACCTTTGCTCTATGTTCAGGAACACGACAGGGCTGTCCCCTATCACCTCTGCTTTTCAACATAGTGTTGGAAGTCCTTGCCAGAGCAATCAGGAAAGAGAAAGAAATAAAAGGCATCCAAATTGGGAATGAAGAAGTTAAATTGTCACTCTTTGCAGATGACATGATGCTATATATAGAAAACCCTAAAGACTCCACCAAAAAGCTATTAGAAACAATCAACGAATACAGTAAAGTTGCTGGCTACAACATCAACGTACAAAAGTCCATTGCTTTCCTATATACTAACAATGAAGTCTCAGAAAAAGAAATACAAAAACCAATTCCTTTTGCAATTGCAGCAAAAAGAATAAAATACCTAGGAATAAACTTAACCAAGGATGTGAAGGACCTATATGCTGAAAACTATAAGACATTTTTGAAAGAAACTGAAGAAGACACAAAGAAATGGAAAGACATTCCGTGCTCATGGATTGGAAGAATCAACATAGTTAAAATGGCCATATTACCCAAAGCAATATACAGATTTAATGCAATCCCCATCAAAATCCCAATGGCATTTTTTAGAGAAATAGAACAAAAAATCATCAGATTTGTTTGGAACCACAAAAGACCCCAAATAGCCAAGGCAATCTTAAGAAAAAAGAACAATACTGGAGGTATCACACTTCCTGACTTTGGCTTGTACTACAGGGCCACAATAATCAAAACAGCATGGTATTGGCAGAAAAACAGACACATAGACCAATGGAATAGAATTGAGAACCCAGAAATAAAACCACATAAATATGGACAGATAATTTTTGACAAAGAAGCTAAAAACGTACAATGGAGGAAAGACAGCCTCTTCCATAAATGGTGCTGGGAGAATTGGATAACCACGTGCAAAAGAATGAAACTGGACGGCTATTTGTCACCATGTACCAAAATTAATTCAATATGGATCAAAGACTTAAGCATAAGACCTGACACAATAAACTGCATAGAAGAAAACATAGGTACTAAACTTATGGACCTTGGGTTCAAAGAGCATTTTATGAATTTGACTCAAAGGCAATGGAAGTAAAAGCTAAAATAAACGAATGGGACTATATGAAACTTCAAAGCTTCTTCACAGCAAAAGAAACCACCGACAAAATAAAGAGGCCACCAACTGAATGGGAGAAGGTTTTTGCAAACAGTGCCTCCGATAAGGGGCTAATATCCAGAATATACAAGGAACTCATGAAACTCAACAACAAAAAAACAAACAACCCAATTGAAAAATGGGCAGAGGAGTTGAAGAGACATTTCTCCAAAGAAGACATACAAATGGTAAATAGACATATGAAAAAATGCTCAACATCACTAATCATCAGAGAAATGCAAATAAAAACCACAATGAGGTATCACCTCACCCCAGTTAGAATGGCTATCATCAACAAGACAAATAGTAACAAGTGTTGGAAAGGCTGTGGAGAAAAAGGAACCCTCATACACTGTTGGTGGGAATGCAGACGGGTGCAGCCGTTATGGAAGGCAGTGTGGAGGTTCCTCAAAAAATTACGAATAGAATTACCATACGACCCAGCAATCCCTCTCCTGGGTATCTACCCAAAACATCCGAAAACATTTATACATAAAGACACGTGTGCTCCAATGTTCATTGCAGCTTTGTTTACGGTGGCCAAGACATGGAAACAACCAAAATGTCCTTCCATAGATGAATGGATAAAGAAGTTGTGGTATATATACACAATGGAATACTATTCGGTGGTAAGAAAAGATGATATAGGAACATTTGTGACAACATGGATGGATCTTGAGTGTAATGCTAAGCGAAATAAGTCAGAAAAAGCAGAGAACCATGTGATTTCACTGATATGTGGTACATAAACCAAAAACAACAAAAGAGCAAGACAAACAAATGAGAAACAAAAACTCATAGGCACAGACAATAGTTTAGTGGTTACCAGAGGGTAAGGGGGGTGGGGGGTGGGAGAAGAGGGTAAGGGGGATCAAATATATGGTGATGGAAGGAGAACTGACTCTGGGTGGTGAACACACAATGGGATTTATAGATGATGTAATACAGAATTGTACACCAGAAATCTATGTAATTTTACTAACAATTGTCACCCCAATAAATTAAAAAAACAAAACAAAATAAAAAACTAAAAACAAAACAAAACAAAGGGTTGAAATGATCCTGGGTTCCCCTGGAGTCAGACCCCAAAACAAGGATCCAAGTTTGAGTGGGATATTTGGAAAGTGGTCCCAGAAAACATGGGCAGGAGGGCTGTGAAGGCAGGCAGGGAGGCTGGCAGATGATGAAGGTGCCCCGTTCTGTAGATGAGCATTGCGGGCAACTGGCACCTGGCACCTGGCCTTGCAGGTACGTGACAGGACAGTCATCTCAGGATCCTTGAGCTCAAGGGCACTGAGCTGCTGGCTGGGAGGGGGGCAATGTTCCCTAGGCACTCAGGCACCTGAGGAGCAGCAAAATAGGTGCCAAGCTCAGAGAAATGCCTCAGGTGATGACATACGTGTTTCCAGTGGGCTGTGAACCCCAGCATGATCAGCATGGGGAGGTGTGTGGGGTCCTGCCAGAGTCAGCCATGAGGCAGTTCAGGGAGAGAGAACAGCTTGTGAAAACCCACCAAGGGGGGTGAGGCGAGCCCAGCAGAGACAAGGAAGGGCTGGGTGGAAGCATGGAAGTGGCAGCTGACTGAGAATCAGAGGACCATGGGTGCAGGTGTCCATGTGTGCAGAGTACTTTCCTGCCCCGGAAAAGTGTCTGCCAGTTCCCGGGGGGCCCAGCCAGGACACACCCAGCCCCTCTTACTGTAGTCATGCACAGTTGCCCGTATGAAGCTGCCGTTGGCCTGGATCAAGGTCTCATTGGGCAAGTGCTCCACACGGAAGGTCTGGAGGGCCCAGGCATCCCTGGGGAGCAGTGTGCTTGTGTACCGCCTCACGAGCTCCCCGGAGGCTGGCACCACATCGGCATCGAAGACATGAAGTGTGGCCACCACAGTGCCCTGCAGAGAACAGGAGGTACCAGTCAGTTTGCTGCAGTCTGAGACTGAGGGAGGGCACGTGCCCCACAGCTAGACCAGCTATGCACAGAGCTGATTATAGGAACAAACTGACCTGGGTTCAAGTCCCCACAGGGCCACTTGTCAGCCTGGCCCAGTCACCCTCCCTGGGCCACTATGCCTCACCTGTACAACAGGTGTGATAGGCATCTACAGACTTCCATAAGGATGGCTTAGAGCAGATGCCCTGGTGCTCTGGCAGGTGTCGTCCAAGTCCCCACAGAACAGAGTGAACACTCCAGTCTCCCTAGAGGCAGACCTGCCTCACAGGGTAGAGGGGTTGGCTCAATGTCACACAGCGATACACAGCAGAGCTGGAATCCAAGCCCAGGTATACAAGAATGTTCTCCCAGCCTCTCTCCACCAGTCGGGAGGGCTTGAGAGGAAGGTTCTAAGCAAAGTCACAGGGCACCTCTTCTCTCTTTGCTAACCAGGCTCCCTACTGTCACCCCAAGGCGGCCCACAAGCTATGCTTTCTTGCCGCCGGCCCACTTACCAAACCTGTTCCTGGGGTGCCCAGAAAGGCAGGCAAAGACAACAAACCACCGCCCAGGCTCCCATTGCGCCCGCGGCCGGCCGTCTGCAAGACAGCTCCAGGCCCAGCAGGTGGCAGTCACGCTCCACCTGCCCAAACTGGGAGATGCGGGGCCAGGATGGGCGGGGCGGTGCCGAGAGTTGCCAACCCCGCTTTCCTCCGCTTCTGGGCTGCCCTCCAGGAGCCTCAAAGGCCGCTTAGTGAGGGCTGAGCGCCCGTGAAGGGCAGTGCTCTCCCGGCTGTTGTCCTGTCCCCTCCTCAGGGTATAGATGCACTCACTCCCAGGCGCGCACTGCGCCCACCCCTACCCCCCCACCCCCCCCCCCCCCCCACCCCCCACCCCGCCGTCAGGAGCCGTCTGGGAGCCGCCGGGGCTGGCCCCTCCTCTCCTCAGCTACGCCGGAGGCAGGCAGAAAGTCCCGACAGACAGATGGACAAACGAAAATAACTAGAGAGATGGTCAGCCACAAGGCTGGATGGCCGGGCGAACTGCTGATTAGCCCGACGAATAAATGGCGGATGGAGACACACTGAACAGATGGACGAGACAACAGACAAGCACACAGGCCGACAGGCACCTCCTTCCGCTTGAACTCGACCACAGCGCTGGCGGTGTTGACGCCCCCAAGGAAGGTGGGCGCCGAGTCGTCCTCATCGTACACGGTCACAGGGAAGGGCACCATCACCTCCTCCTCGCGCGCGCCCACGCGCACTGTGCACGCAGCCACCAGCTCGTACTTCTCCCGGTGCTCTCGGTCCAGGGCCCAGCGGGTGCTCACCTCCAGGCTGTCAGCCGCACAGCGGAAGGGCTGACTCTCACCTGCGCACCAAGCAGACCAGGAACCCCTGCGTGATCCTGGCCTGGGGAAAGCCTGAGCTGCCTTCCTCAGGGGCCCAGCAGGAGTGGTGGCAGGGAAGGGGCTCTGAGGGCTGGACACAGGTCGAGGGCCCTGGGCTTCTCCTGCACGCTATGCAGGGGGGCACAGTGCTCCAAGCGATCTGCAATGAGGATTGTGCGCCAATGAGTTTTCCTGTGGCGATAGCCTTCACTTGTGCTGATGAGGCACGGCAGGGACCACGAGGCCGAGGCCTGCGTCAGGTGCTCACCCGCATCACCTAGGGAGGGCCCTACGCACCCTTTCGCCCACCTGGCCTCAGCTGTGGGGACGGGTGGCACCAGCTCGTCCAGGCTGCAGGCCCAGAGATCCAGCTGCCAGCATTTGATGCTTTTTGAAAACGTTAGGAATTTTTTTAAATGATGGAGAATGTGAGAAATAAAGCCATGACCCCATCACTTGAAAACAAACACAGGGACATTGGGTGTATAATCTGATGTTAACACACGAACGTTTCTGACTGCCAGGTTTGCATCACTGCTCTACACCTAGCTGTGTGGCAGGAGACAGGTCGGTGTGCTTCTCCCTGCCTGTTTCCTCCCCAGAAGATGGGACGAGGAGACTAACGTGCCTGCTCTCTGCCACGCACTGTGGTACAGTCAGTGATTACCTATCTTCCCACAACGTGGTGAGGGGAGGACCAGTAGCAACAACACACTCTTCAACCCAAACCTGTCCTGTAATTGCATCCTCCAGAAAAAAAACAGAAAAGGGGACATGCTGACGGCTTGAAGGTCAGCACTGACCACCTCTAGCATCAACCACAGGAGGGTTACATCAACTCCACTTGATAGGAAATCACACATCTCTCCCATCAGAGCCCCACATTACATGTGGATTACACATGTGGGAAATGCTTATCTTACAATGTTTCCCTCTGTTGTTAATGGTTACAAAACACATGCTCAACAAAATTTCATTATGTAATTTTTAGCCAGAAAGGGCAGCGTGCTAAACCACATGCTTTTCAATAATCTTGCACAAAGATGTCTATCCCTGCCATAGTGGAAGTAATGCAAGGATGCTGGGGCAGTGTGAGTGATTACTTTTATTTTATTGAGGTTTTCTTTAACACTATTACTGGGTGTGTCAATAAACCGGGTGTGAATCCAGCCTCTACCCTTTTTGAGTCCCAGTTACTTTAGAATGGTTTCCTGCATGACCACCCAACTGTCTTTCTTAATCTGCACTGGGATCCAACTTCCTCCCTTTCCCCCTCACACCCAGGACCATCCTGTGGCATGGCCACCTCCAGTCGGCTGTCCTTGTAGCTGCTCAGACAGTATCCTGGAATCTTGTTTGCTCTCCTCTTTCCCTCAATACCTCACATTCAACTCATTAGGAAATCCTGCTGAACTCCTTCAAAACATGGCCCAGAACCTGCCTGCTTCTCTTTGCCCTGTGGCTTCCACCCTCCTCCCAGTCTACATCCTCTCGCTCAGGGGTTCTCCTGCAGCCTTCTAATTGTCTCCTTGCTTCCACCCTAAACCTCCCCTCCCCCAATCATCCCTAACACAGCAGCCAGACAAATCCTTTAAATATAAGTCAGGCCCTGTCAATGCCCCATTAAAAGCCTTCCCTGACTCCCCATTTCCTCAGTGGGAAGCCCTGTGCAGCCCCCAGCAACTTCTCTGCCCACATCCGGTACATAGGGGTCCCAACCTAGCACTCTCCAAGGCGCTAGCCCTGCAGCCTTTGCCCCAGTGCCCCCTGGTCACCCCATTTAGACAGCAGTCTCTAGCACTCCATGCCCTCTTGCTGTACTTCCCACCTAGCCCTGCAGAGGCTACCTGGTTTCTTTAGCACATGTGTGGGCTCCATTCCACAGAAATGGAAGCCCCAGGCAGGCAGTTTTGTTCACCATCACATCCTTACCCCTAGAATAGTGCCTGGCCCATAGGAGGCACACAACGGAATATTAAATGGATGGGTGGTGTGGTGGTGAAGAGAAAGCTGTGTGGCTCCTGTCAAGGGCTTGCAGTGCTGTGGGCGGCCCCCAGCAGCACCAAGGAATGGCCTCAGGAGCCCACTCACCTCCCAGGAGACTGTAGGCCACGCTGACGTTGGGGCAGAGGAACTGCACGGGCAACAGGCGGAGCTGGTGGAAGGTGCCAGGAGGCCTGTTCTCCCGAACGCGGAAGGAGAAGCCTGTCTCAGGAAAGCAGAGCTCCCGGGGCTTGAGGGAGCCGCACGCCGGGAAGGAGGTGTTCATGACGGAGAAGTAGACGCGGGCACAGCTTGGCCACTGGCAGTCACCCTCACGCAGGGATGTGGGCGATAGGAAGACCTGGAGGTAGACGGTGAGCAGGGGGAAGCCACCATCTGTAGAGAGAGAAGTCAGGCCCAGTGCGGTGTCAGCCACACCTGCCAGGTGGTGGGGAGCAGGTGGGGAGGGGCAGGAGCTCCAGGGTCGGTGTAAAGCCCAGTCCTCACTGTGGTCCGCAGGGCTCTGCTGGCCTCTGCAGGGCCCGTCACCTTCTCGCTCCCCAATGCCCTGGGCTGTGGGGGGGCTATCTGCCTCGGAGCCCTGTGGTCCTGCTCCTTCTATCTGGAGGTGCCTCTCTCGTCATTCAGGTCTCAGCTCGACACCCCTCTGCAGGGAGGTGCCCTAAGCGATGGGTCTGATTCCTCCCACCTCCCACAACCAGCCTCTATCACACACCGTCCCCTTCAAGGGGTGCCCTCAGCCCTTGGGTCTCAACCCACCAGGTGGATTGCTTCCCTAGGGCCACTGCTGCCACACCGTGGGCCTCCCCTCACACCCTCCCCCAGGCAGTTTCATCATGGAGCACCTCTGTAGAGACATACCCCATGGACAGACTTCCCCAGCACCTAGAGGTGGGATTTCCAGCAAGTTCTATCATGGAGGCACCTCAGTGACACCCCTCCTGAGAAGGTCTGGACCTGAGCTGGGGTGGGGAACTCCTCCTGGGCCTCCTCTTGGACCCGGGTAGTGGCTGCTCCTTACACCTGCTCTTCCCATATTCGTTAGTTCTCTGCTTCTTACTAGCCTGGTTTTCATTGCTCCAACCCCATTGTAGTTACTAATTCTCTACAATTTTCCCCGTGATTTCTCTCCTGACTGGGCCTGACAGGTGCACAAGGCTGCCCTCCAATCACAAGCGGAACATGCCTCCTCTGAAACTGTACCCTCAGCAAATTCCACTCTGGCCCCCCACCCCAGGAACCCTGGCATTTCAAGTTCCCACAGGGATAACTAAGTGTGTGCAGGAACAAGACCCATCTCAGATACCACCTCTCCCATGAACCATCTTTACTTGGGGACCCTGGTTTTACGTGGCAGGTGGGTGCAGTCATTCTGTCCCTGCTGGGCACTACTACCCACCCTGCTATCACAGGCACGCTGCCTGCCTCTTCCCCGCACACAGGTGTGAGCTCAGGGCTGGTGTGAGGGTCAAGTGAGGTCATGTCTCAGGGGAGCTCCTGGGTGTGCGATCAACAATTTATGCCCCACAACGCAAAACTCAGGTCCACGCCCCTCCAGGACCAGGGTCACTCATAGCCTTCACTTCAGCTCTGACTCTGCTCTGAGGAGGGGGTCTTCCTTCTTCTCTACTTTCCTCCCTGACACCAGACCCAAGTCCCCATCAGTGCCAAGGGCAGCTTGCTGCTGGTGGTAGTAAGACAGGCTTTCTGTGCAAACTGCTGCTTCTCCAGCAAGTTCTGAATCTACCAAATCAAAACCTTGGGATTTTTCCCCCGCCCCTCTTAATCCCTCTCTCACAGCCCTAAACCCTTGTTAACCGAACTGGTAAAGGCATCTGGGTCCAGCATGGACAGAGCACCCTCATGCTTCACACGAGTCCTCCAAAATCTCAGGCAGCATCAGCTGTTCCCAAACTTAACCTGGCTCCCTCTCCAGGCTGGACACAGAGGCAGGCCGGCCTCACCTTGCCCCTTGCACTTGTACACTGCAGGAGTTGGGGAGGCCACCCTGAGCCTGGCGGGGTATGCCATGGGCTGTGGGAGGAGAAGACGGGGCAAGGGTAGGGTTGCTTCCTTACTGCGGATGCTGAGCTTCTCCCAGGACCTGTGGTCCAGGCTCCAGTTAAGGTAGAGAAGGCCTGTGTCCTCCTGGATACGGATCCAGTCGTTCTCGTGCAGCCGCGTGCGGTAGGCACCGTAGAGGTGCTGGCCCAGGCGGAAGCTGGGCACCTCTTCGGGGGCGTCACGCAGGGCATGGACATAGAGCAGGGGCATGCCGGCTGGCTGGTCCACATACAGCTTCTCCCAGTAAGCATCCCTGGAGAAGTAAAGTCCCAGCGGGGCTGCAGGGAGCAGGGAATCGTGTGAGGGATGAGGAGGATAACTATGGGCCTGGAGCAGGCCTCACAGGCAGGCCAGCTCCCCAGCAGCTTTTTTTCACACTTGGTAAGAGATTCTCGTGGACCAAAAAAAAAAAAAAATTCACTAATTAAAAACTCTGATCTTAGTAGGACTTTCTCATCTGTAGTGCTAAGAACACCACCACACAATTATTTGTATAGCTGAACATTAGCTGAAAATGTACTGCTTTAAAACAGAAAAAGGAGGAAGAGGAGCGATATACAAGAGTTGTGAAATCATTCTCAATTACCCAAGCTTGATACGCACGTGAACCATACAGAGGGGGAGTGAACTCAGGGTTCTGAACAGATCACCTGGAGCCAGAGTTTTCGAGTCTACAAGACTGCCAGACAAGCAGGGCAGCCAAGAGTCGCCAAAAACAAAGTACTTTATAAAAAAGTAATAAATTTTTATCTAAACACACTCCTACCATATGATGCAGAAATTCCACTCCATTTGTTCAAGAGAAATGAAAACATATGTCCATCAGATGACTTATTTACAAATGGCAGGGCCATTCACTGCCATGAACTGGAAGCATCCCCAGTGCCCTTCAGGTGAAAATGGATAAGCCAATGGTGCTTAATCACAGCCTGTCACCCTATGCAGCAATGAAAAGGGATGCGCTATCGACACACACGACCTGGATGGGTCTCGGACATCAGGCCAAGCAGAAGCAGCCAGGCACAAAAGAATACACCTGGCATGACTCTAGACTGATTTTAGGTGATAGAAATCAGACTGGCTACCTGTTATGGGTGGGGTGCAACAGACTGGGAATATCCTGGGGAGCATAAACGTTCCATATCCTGATAAGGAGGTGGGTCAGGTGGGTACATCCATTTGTCAACAATGTACCGTCATTATTTGTGCGTTTCAACCTATGTAAATTTTGCCTAAAAGACTGGTCACTGAGGGGCAGTGGGTAGAGCTGGGAAAGGCATGAAGAAGGCAGATGCTGACCATGGCTGGCAGAAGGGCACACACCAAGCACTAGCGAGCTGACATGCTGCCAGTGGGCCCCGACTCGCAGGCTGCAAGGAACCCATGACAGCACGCAGACCAGGGCAGCTGGGCTCCTAGAGGCCACCAGGCTACCAGCTCATCTCGGTATGCCTCACACCTCCATGGGGCTGGGGTCTTCATTCTCGCCCAGAGTACCAGCAAGGGGACACTGTGTGACAACTGAGCTTATGTCATGACAGACAATACAGCTCCTGCCAGCTTGTTCTCTTGGGACACATACCTTGGCCCTGGTCACTGGGTAAGAACCAGAGGCCCTTGGAGCCACCCTGCAGGGAGGGCCTTGCCGATGAGTCTCATTAGGGGCCCTACCTGCCAGGTAGTTAAGAGCCGATCCAGAACGGGGCTCCTTGTCTAGGGCGTCTCCCTGAGTGCATGGACTTTCCATGGCTCCTGGAGCCAGGAGGTGGGACAGGCCGAGCTCCCGGGAGCCCCTCCTTCGCTCCCTTCTGTGTCGATCCAGTCCCCCCCGTGCCCCCCACAGACCACATGTGCAAGGCAGAATGGGCTATGTCTGCTCCTGGCTCACAGAGCCCAGCCCTGCACAATCCATGTGGGGCCCAGTCTGTTGTTGCCAAAGGGATTTGTGGCCAATGATCGTGAGCAGAAACAGACTTAAATGTACTTAAGATGCCTCCCAGGTAGTCCCTGCAGCCGGGCATGGCTTCCTTAATGCTCCTCCTGTCACAAACACTTTTAGATGGAAAAACACATGCTCCAAGTGGGGGAAGGAAGAGGTGGGTGCAGGGCCAGCCTCCCAAGGGTGTAGCCAGGGGAGTCCCAAAGGGCCCGCTCGGTTTAATGCTCTGTTGTCACTGTCTTGAAATTCTTTATCATTCTAGATCAAGGGGCACACATCTTTCTTCCACACTGGGCCCCACAAATGATGTAGCCAATCTTTGTGGGTGAATGAGGGGAGCCTGGGTCAGGCCACTTAGCATCAGTTTCACGGGGTTCTGCAGCCTCTGCAGCACACTGGTCTTCTCTGAGCCTCAGTTTCTCCACCTGAACCACAGGAGGGCATGCTTGGAGAGGAGCAGACAGGGTAGGTGCAGTTAGGCCTCACCTTTGCACAGGTATGTATCTTATACACCTCTCACTTCAGGTTCACGACTGCCATGTGCAGATCTCCTCACTGCCCCACCTCAGTTAAGAACACAGGCTAGGAAGTGAGGCGCATCCCCCGAGTCAAACAGCTGGAGGGGCTCCATCTCGGGGTTCAGTACAACGGCTAACAGAGTGGTCGCAGGAGTCCAGATCAGGGCAGAGCTGAGACTGCGGGGGGCCCAGGGCCCCGCTGGCTGACCGCCCCTCACCGCTGGCACCTTTCTGCCAGGAAGGAATGGCTAGCCGGAGGCCCAGACTTGCCTCTGGTACTTTGGGCAGGTCAACAGCAGGACGTGCAACACTTTCCCACCCATGCCTTCTACCTCTGAAGGCCCTTTGGGGACAGAACCTTCCCCTGACACCCAGCCTAACATTCCTGCTTGGACAGGGTTGGCTGGCCTCATCCTCCATCCTCGTGGTTCTGATTACTCAGGTTGCCCCTGGGCCTGGCACCATGCTGAGGGGTGAGGAGATGGCGGGTCCTGAGACACCTGCCAAAGGTTACCCAGTAACCTTCGAGGCTTGTGTATGTGCCTGATGCATGTGTTTTGTTTGTGCATGGGATATACAGGAAACGGAAACAGGCAGAGGTGCAGTGGCCCAAGACCCCGTCTGCTCCTACTCTGCTCTAGCCTGTAGGGAAAAGACACAGAACTAATGTTCAATGGGATGAAGTGCCGTCCTGCTCCCAGCAAGGCCTCCTTTTACAAGCAAAGTCCTCACGGGTCTGCCAGCTGGGCACCGATGACTTCTGTCGCACAGCCATGGTTTTGCCTTTACCTCTTTGTAACCTGGCAAGGCAGGTTCCAGTGCTGTGAACTTGGCTGGGGTGTTTCATTTATTCATAGTTAATGCAGATGGAACCAGGCCCGAGTCCTCTCCTCCCTCTCGTTTATTCAACTCTTCACAAGGGCACACACGTACCCGGAACTCGCTGGGCACCTCCTCTGCAGTGCGCAGGATGCTAGGCCTCCTGTGCAAAGTCAACTGCAGGCACACAGGGCTTCACTCCTGCTTCTGGTCGCCACACCGTGCTTTTCCTGGCTGCTGCTGCACAGGGTGTGGGGAAATCCTGAGTGCTCTGCCCTAGCCCAGGCAGTACCTCGGTGCCTGTACAGCCCATGCCCGAGCCCGACAATCACCTTCCCAAAGCCCCCAGACACAGACCCCTCTGTGTGCCCGTCCATGGCCTCGGTTCCCGTGTCCTGGGGGATGAGTCACCTCCTGCTGGCCTCATGACTGCAGCCCAGCCTTGGCCCTGGCCACCCCACCAACTTCTCCACATGCAGTGGGCTGCCAGCTCCTCCTGTGTGCTCCGACACCACGTGGGGAGGAGGCTCCTTCCCTGGGTGACCTCCCTCAGCCTGAGGTGCCCACAGAACTCTTAGCTGCCTCGCTATTGTTCTCGCATCTCAGCTTCATAACACTTATGTGAACTTCTCCAGTTTCTGTTGCTGTGTGGATGCTGTCTCCTGACTGGACCCAGAATGATACACATACCCTCCCCCTCAGCCCAGTCTCTCTCTCTCTCTCTCTCTCTCTCTCTCTCTCTCTCACACACACACACACGGCCATGGTTGTATACTCTCACCAATGCATACATATTTTCACACTGTTGCACCCACCCGCTCCCCACCCCCACTCTCACTTAGTGTAGACACACTGAGCCCAGCCAGGCCTGACCATGGGCTCACCTTTGTCAGCTCTCCATGGTCCTGGCCAGTGCTGGCACCAGGGGCCACACATAGCTCACCTGAGTTCCTGCGACTTCCTCACTGCCCTCCGTAGTGGATGTACTGCCATCCGACCACGCAGGCACCTCCTGGCCAAAAGCCCTTGGTCTCTCATCCCTCTGCTCAGCCTGCTCTCCAGGTCACTCTGATCATCAGTGAGTCACACCCACGGTGGTCACCCTGCCAAGGAAACCCATAGAGCCCCAAAAAACTGAAAATATCCTAGGACTGCCACACGAAAGCCAGATTTGGGGTCTCAAGAAAGGAAACAAGTTGTCAAGCAGCATGATCCAAACAGCACCTGTGGTCCACAGCAGCACCAGCATCTGTGTACAGGGCACGCCCTTCCTACAGACCCACACACCGGGCAGCCTGGCTCCCACTCTTGCCGAGTGCCAGATGGTGCAGGTGACAGTTTTATTACGGCACAGCAGTCTCCCTAACAGATGATTTCCTAATGCCATCATCTTCACTGGGAAAGGAAACAGACCCCATAGGCTCCTCCCCGCAGCCCCTCCCCCGGCAGGCCAGCTGTCCCTGTGTGGGGGGGTCCTCCCAGCCCCAACCCAGGGCCCCGACACCAGCACTTGGCACCATCAGCCTCTCAGGACGTGGCCTGTCCACCCATGGCCCCTCCTCCCATATTCTATTCACGTTTTCTCGTTATTTTATTTGAGTATTTGATACATAGAACGAATATATTTTGGCAGAACATTTATGATGAAAGCAGACACTGCAGGAACCCATGGGCAGCCTAACTGGATACTACACAAAACTGCTGCCCCTACGCCCTACCACCCACTCCAACCCAGTCACAGCAAACAGCAACCTGGGTCTGTGTGTCTCTTGCTTTTTTTTAAACAAAAATACTTTTACCTACTCTAGACTTACTGGGTGATCGCTTTGTAAGGCATATAACTGCCTAATCGTTATGCTATACATCTAAAACTAATATAATACTGTAAGTCAACTGTAATTGAAAAAATTTTAAAGTGAAAAATACTGTCACCTCATTCTTGAAAGGCACTTTAGCTGGGCAGACAATTCTGCAGCACAGTTATTTTCTTAGTCCTTTATAGGCACGATTCTGCTGCTGCTGAGCACTCCAGGCTCATTCGAACGGTCACTCCTTGGTGTTCTCCCTGCTCGCCGGTGGCTTTTAGGACCTCCTGTCTGCTGTTTGCCAGTTTCACGATTAGCCAGCCCGCTCACCTCCATGCTGATCTCCTCTAGGTGACAGGAGCTCCTGTTCTTTCCACATTTTCCTCCAGCACATGGCACCCAGTCCCATGGCTCTAATTATCACCTCTCCTGACACAGCAGGGTTCGTCAGTTCACATATGACCTCTAGCCCACGTGCAGACGCGTATGTCCACTAACCTGCCCCATCCACGGCCACTTCCCAGTCTAATGCAGGGGACGACCTGGCCTCCCCCTGCTCCTCCTACTGTTCCCACCCCCTTCCCCATTTAGGCCAAACACCTCAGACTCACCCTGAGCCCTTCCCTCTTCCACCCCTTACACCAGCCCCCAGATTACCCTCTGCCATGCCCTAGCCAAGCTGCCACATTCCTCCCCTCCCCTCACCTACCTGGAGAGCACCACAGTGCTCAGCCAGTCTCCCTGAGCCCACTCTTGACCCCACAGGTCATTTGCCACAGAATAGCCAGGCTCAGTCGGCTCATACCACCCTCTGCCTAAGGCATAGCATTAACTGTCCACTGCTTGCAGAGTAAAACATAGCTGCTCATCAGGGGGGTGGCCCCATCTGCCCCACCTCCAACTCACCTCCTCCCCACTCTCCCAGGAGCCCACCTTCTAGCCACATTGGCCAACTCACTATATACAAGCTGAAAGAATGACCTCATGTCATGAATCAATGAATGCATCAATGAAGAACAAACGAATGAATAAATGGATTCATGAACAGTGGTGGGAAATGGCTGGGCACTTTTGGGAACTGTCAGAATTTGGGAGAGGAGGTGGGTGAAATCGGATGCAGCTAAGACACTCTGGCGGGCTGACCGACGCCAGGAGACACGGTGGAGAGTGGCCACAGCAGCACGACGTGCACAGAACCATGGGCATGTCCTCCTGGGCTCATAGGCGCATGTGGGCATGCAGTGCCCTCTGGCACACTAGCCGCCCTGCAAAGCCAGCAAACAGGTGTCCGGTTGAGGACACAATCACTGACCCCAGCTCAGGAGGTGACTTACTGGTGATGAGGGACACTGCCACCTGTACATGTTGGCCAGAACATGTGTGCTCACTCCTGCACATGCGTGTACACACATGTGTGCACACACGTGCACACACACGTTCATGCACAGGCAGGGTCACCTGCAGTGGGCTTCACATACCCTGAAACCACTGTACTCTGTCCCAGCTGGAGGCTGCTTTTACAAAGGACTGTAATATAATTTTGCTTTTAAAAAAAAGCACAGATCAGGGGAGGCTCTATGGCAAATAACAAATTTGGAGGGGCATGAAAGGGGGTCCCAGTTTTTAAAATGAATTGTGGTAAAATACACATAACATCAAATTTACCATCTCAATAACTAAGTGTACAGTTTAATGGCATTAAGTACATTCACAATGTTGTGCAACCATCACCGCCATCCGTCTCCAGAAGTCTTGTCATCTTGTAAAGCTGAAACTTTGTCCCCATTAAACAACAACTCCCCATTCCCCACTCCCTCCCACCCTGGCGACCACCATTCGATTTTCTGTCTCTGAATCTGACTACTCTGCGTGCCTTCTACAAGTGCAGTCACATGGTACTTGCCTTTTTGTGACTGGCTTCTTTCACTTATGGTAATGTATGTCATCAAGGTTCATCCCTGTTGTGGCATGTGTCAGAATTTCCTTCCTTTTTAAGGTTGAATAATATTCTGTTTTATGGATAGACCTACATTTTGTTTACCAATCATCCATCAAAGAACACAGGTTGCTTCTACATTTTGGCTGTTGTGAATCGTGCTGCTATGAACGTCAGTGGACAAGTACCTCTTTGAGTTCCTCATTTCAAGTCTTTTGACTATACCCAGAAATAGAATTTCTGGATCATATGGTAATCATTTTTTAAATTTTTTTGAGGAATTTCATACTGTTTTCTATAGTGGCTGCAATTTTTTACATGCCTACTAGGTGACAGTGCGGAGGGTTCCAATTTCTCCACATCCTTACTCATGCTTGTAAACTTCTGTTTCTGATAGTAGCCATCCTGGTGTGTGAGGTGGTATCCGCACTGTGGTTTTGATTTGCATTTCCTTGATGATTGGTGCTGTTGAGCATCTTTTCACATGCTTATTGGCTATTTGTATAGCCTCTTTGGAGAAATGTCTGTTCAAGTCCTTTGCCCATTTTTGAATTGGGTTTTTGTTGTTGTTGAGTTGTAGGAGCTCTTTATACGTCCTGACTATTAACCCTTGCTTTATCAGCTATATGATTTGCAAATACTTTCTCCCATTCCATAGGTGGCTTTTTCATTTCATTGAGTGTGTCCTTTGATGGATAGTTTTAAGTGTTGATGTAGTACAATTTATCTACTTTTCCTTTTGTTGCCTGTGCTTTTGATGTCATAGAGGGGTGTCTCAGTTTTCAAGATGTGCTCTCTTTAGCCAGAATCAGGGCCAAACAGAACCAGGTAGTTCTTGGCCCCCTCTGGCATCCCACCAAAGCTGCCCTGGTGACCTGCCACAGGCCAGGTAAATAGCTGACATGGCTGGTTTCTGCTGCAGATCCTGTGTTGGCTGCTGGTCACTCACTGGACCACAACGCCCAGCTACAGGAGAGACCTGAATGACTAAGGAGCTCGCCATCTGGTGTGTGCAGGGACATAGAGGCCAGTCGCACGGGCGGACCCTCAGCACTGGCCCAGTGGGCCTCCATTCCCGACAGGCACCGCCATTGTGACTGCTGCTGCGTGCTACCCCCAGAACCTACGGCCCAGCAGGCACAGTGAGCAGTGCCAGGGGCCCACACAAACTAGTTTTAATTTACCTTAAAATCAAAAAGAAGAAATAAGAATATGTAATAATAAAATGGTGTGGATTATACTTGTTTTTATACCAACACAGTCATAAAACACAATTACCTTTCTTATGGGAAAAGGGGCCCACGGAGGTCACAGGGCCTGGACCCACGGTGGTCACGATGTGGCCCTGCTCCAGAGAATCACTTGGTCCCTACAGAAAAGGCAGAGCCCAGAAGCAGGCCTGCCGACTTTGACTCAGAATACTTCCCTCTGCCTTTGTGGCCCTGCGTCCTCCCCACACATGCCAAGGTGCCCACCCCAGGCCCTGTACAACCACTCACATCACCCTGCCAGGAGCCTCCCTCATAGACCCAGTTCCTTCTTGCCTTCCCTGTACCCAGGAGTTCAGTGGCCTCCCGGGCTCCCACCTACCCTGGGCAGCCACCACACACACCTGTTTCCAGCTGTCTTTCTTTTCTTTTCTTTTTTTTTTTTTAAAGATTTTATTGGGGAAGGGGAACAGGACTTTATTGGGGAACAGTGTGTACTTCTGGGACTTTTTCAAGTCAAGTTGTTGTCCTTTCAGTCTTAGTTGTGGAGGGCGCAGCTCATCTCCAGGTCCAGTTGCAGGTTGTCACTTGCAGGGGGCGCAGCCCACCATCCCTTGCGGGAGTCGAACTGGCAACCTTATGGTTGAGAGCCCACTGGCCCATGTGGGAATTGAACCAGCAGCCTTTGGCGTTAGAAGCACGGAGCTCCAACCACCTGAGCCACCGGGCTGGCCCTCCAGCTGTCTTTCTGATCCCTTTGCTGGGCCTCTCATGTCCAGCCTGATGCCGGCAGCCACCATTAGAATGTCCCACCATTAGACCGTGGCTCTGGGCCTTGAGCTCACCTGTCCAACCTTGTCCATGGCTCCCAGGTGCATGGTCCTCTCCATCCTCGCTCCTGGACGAGACCCTGTGCAGCTCAGCCCTTTCAGCATGCCGCTGACCACACTGGCCTTTGCTCTCTTAACTCTCAGAGCTCCTACCTGATGCTGACAGAAGAAGAGGCTGATGTCCACATACTAGGCCCTGCTCTCAGCACAGTGCCTGCTCCACCTCATGGCACTATCTCACCCTCCCAGGGGCTACTCTCATTAGCACAATTTCAGGTGAGGAAGCTCAGAGAGGTCAGAGAGCTCATGGACCTGGCTGGGCCCCCCATGGCGTGGGTAGGAGCAGCAGGCCTCAGGTGCGAGCTGTAGCTGGCAGGGTTGCTTCCTCGGCAGCCCTGCCTGTGAGTGCACGGAAGGGCCCTGCAGGCTGGCCCCACTGTGGCACTGCATAGGTGGGGCTGACGGGACTCTCAGTGCCTGCCTGTGTGTGGCTACACCACCACCACCATCAGCACCACCATTTCCCCACTCCCATCAGCACCACCTATACTGTCACCACTACATAACCACCACAGTTATTGGAACCATCATCACCACAACCGTCATCACCTTCACCTTCCCACCACCATCTACACCATCATCACCACCTTCATTTTACCCTCCACAATCATTATGCTCACTAACCCCCATCACCACCACTACCCATCCTTACTTTGCTGGCCATCCTGAGGCTTCCCAATGAAAGTGGCCTTGCCAGGTTTGACCCACACACGTTGTGGGAGGAAAGTTGGGCTGTTTAAGGACCGACAGGGCTAGCACTAGGCCTGTCTTGTTCACTGTGTCAGATGCCCAGCACAGAGCAGGTGTTGAGGGAAGGCCTGGGCAGGCTCTGGTAACTTGAGGGTCCCCAGGCACCTCACTTTGAGAGCCATGTGCCTCTGCTCATGGGTCCCTGGCTTTCCTGAGCTGTACTCACTCACAAGCCAATGCTTCCTTAGGGGAAGTCGGACAGCTTGTCCCAATCTTGATACCTTGGATTTAAGCCTGTTTGCAAAACCTCTGAGGAAGAAACCCTGGCCTCTGTAGGTGTGCCCAACAGATGGACAGCTTCATGCATACACTGGGCACACAGCAAGTGCCAGGGCCAGCTAGTTCACTGGTACCCAGAGGGCGTACTAGTCAGTTTAGTGCAGCCTCAGTCCCACCCTTAAATTCCTTCTTCCCAAAATGCTACCAGCAGCCCTCACTGGGCACTGTGCCACTGTGGCCACAAGGCTGAGTGGCCTTCCTGGGCCAGGCTGGGCACACAGCAAGGGCAAGCTGGATTGGCCCAGCACACAGGAAGGAGCAAACAACTGCCCTGGCATACGCGGGCTGCCAGGCTCCCTAGAATGAGTTCGGGGCTCTCCATGCCCCTGAGAGTTCCACCCAGAAGAGCCCAGGGCTTCTGTTGGCCTGTCTGGTTGGGAGCGTCACACAGAGCACAGCTCTCAAGGCCCTTCCCACCTACATTCCTCTAGCCTGAACCCCCATGGTGTGGTCCATGGTGGAGGAGGGCAGGGGGCCAAATGTGGGGAGCAGTGTCTTCCCAGACCCCTGTCCTCCTGGGCCTTGGCTGGGCAGGGATGCTGGAGACCTGGCAGAGCAGCTGGTGGAAGAGGAGAGACCCGGGGGCCAGCTCTTGCCTCAGAGGCATGCAGGAACGCCATACTAGTGAAAAGCTCTTTCTTACATACCTTGCCTGAGCTCTCAGTGTAGGTCAGAGACATCATTTCCTCATTCGGCACTGGGAAACAGGCCCAGAATTCAGAATTCACCTCTTGCACTAATGGTGGTGGTGCAACCAGGGCCAGGGTCTCCTGACATCCCCCACC
Source organism: Rhinolophus sinicus (assembly GCF_036562045.2). NCBI lineage: Eukaryota > Metazoa > Chordata > Mammalia > Chiroptera > Rhinolophidae > Rhinolophus > Rhinolophus sinicus. The sequence continues at coordinate 66,861,971 of NC_133757.1, forward strand.
CGTCATCCATATAGCCCTCTGCCCAGAGTAGGGAAGGGGCCAGGACTCAGCTGAGGTTTCGAGGCCTGAGGTCTACAGCTCAGGAGCATGGGAGCCAGCAGTCCAGACTCACCCTCTGTCTGTAGGCCCCGGCCTTCTGCTTCTAGGGGCCAGGACCCCAGACATGCACCCGAGGCCACCTCCTACATGTCAACCCCTGCCCAGGCCAGCTGCAGTGGCCTCACTGAGATGATGGACACTTCTGTCCAAATGTGATTGCGCAGCTGCCGAGTTAATCACCAGCCTCGCCGGCAGTTCCTTCCGGCTTCCATGCAAAGGAAACTGCCAATTATGTTACAATTAATTTCTTACCCAGGGCAAGGCCTGGCTGGAAAAAGACTGGCCACCCAAATGGCCTGCTGATAACTGTGTGCGGTGTGCGGGTCACCAGGCCCCTTTGGCTCCAGGCTCTTGTGCCCCACAGCCCCGGCGGACTGCGTATACCAGCCCTGGCCTGAGGGTGACAAGCTAGGACACCACCGGATTTGACCCTGGTCCCTCCGCCTTAAACAAATCTGTCATCCCACTATCTCAAGCTCCTAGAACAGAGATGGTCCTGCACATTCCCACCCCCACCCCACCCCCACACGACCTCATCCCCCACCTCCCGGCCCAGCACCCTTCTCACCTGCGTTCAATATTAACCTGTAAGACTCCTACAGAGCACTCTTTGTGACAGGCACCATTCAGAGTACTTCGCGTGCGTTGTCCTACTTAATACAACTGCCAGAGGTAGGGACGATTATGATTCTTGTCTTACAGAGGGGGAAACTGAGGCAGAGAGAGGCTAAGTACCTTGCCCAAGGCCATGGAGACTGAATCAGGCCTTACACCCAGGCCCCTCCCAGGCCAGTGAGCATGGCCACAGGGCCCTGTGCTCAGTGGCCAGGCACACACGTACAGAGAAGTCAGGGCACCTAACCTGGGCCCCTGAGCCACCCACCCTCCTGCTTGCAGACCAGCTGGAAAATGCTACCATAAATAACCATCTGGCCTCCTTCACCCTCTTCTAAAAGTCAGGTGCCCCTAAAAGTTCCCTTGCATAAATTCACTGTTTAACACATAAGTGAAGTAGGGGGAAGGCATGGGAAGGGGTAACAGGGCAGGAGTCTGCTCAGGCGGCACCCGCCTGACAGGCACAGACACGGGAATGGCTGCTGCAGGGCACACCTGCCAGGGCCCCCAGATGCTCGGGGCCTGGCATGCCCTGCACTGTTGGGCATAGAAGTGAGCCACGAAGGGTCTTTCCAGCTGGCCCTGCTGGGTCCCATCACCACCAAACATCTGAGAAGGGAGACCCAGCAAGTTGGCTTCTGTACTTGGATGGTGACCCATGATTGTACCTGAGATGGGGTCAGGGCAGACCCTGGGAGAGCAGCACCCACACAGGATACCCACATGGGGTGACTGGGACAAAGGTGTCTCCATGACCCCTCAGCAGCCTGTTAGAGCTGGGCTTTGCTGGAACCACTGCAGCTCCAAGGGGAGCTGGGAGGCCATCCTAGGTCTGGATGCTCCTCCTTGTCATGTCTGAGAGGAATGCGGGGGCGGAGTCGGGTCTCTGAAAGGGAGCCCCATCTTCTAGGGGGCTTGTGGACTTCTGCCAAGCCAGCCTACCCTCCTGCTCCAGCATGCGTTCCCTCCTTCGTGAAAAGAGGGGAAGACTTGGGATGTCATAGTGCTCCCTCTGGGAGCCCCCCTCAGTCCCTCCCTGTAGCTTCGGGCCTGCTATCCTCTCCTCCCCCAACTCCTGCTGTGAGCACAGGATGTACAGCCAGGGTGGGCTGCAGGCAGGACCCCCAGGCAGGGCCACCACTCTCTGGAACAGAAGCTGGTCTCTTCCTCAGGCGGGGGGGGGGCGGGGGGGGGAACAAGGAAGGCCTCAGGGTATGCTCTGCTGGGAGAGTGGAGGGCAGAAATTTGGGAAGCCTCCAAGAGAGGCAGGTAGCAGCAGTGTAGACCTGGGCCAGACCAGTCAACGAGTCCAGAAGGCCCACTACATGCCCAGCAGACCAGTGCTGGGCACACACTACCTGTGTTTAGACGCTGTCATCTAGCCCCCTGGGGGCGACAGAGCTCAAAGACTCTCAGCTTCAATTGTGAAAAGGAACCCAACTCCAGGGCTGGTGTGGCTGTATGGAAAACAGGTCATGGTAACCAAGTCCTCAACTGATGCCTCCCCAGGTGACAGCTCACAGCTCCCTCTGGACCTCAGCTTTCCCATCTGTAAAATGAAAGGGTTACACCTGATGCTGAGGCTCCTTTCAGATCAGATTCTGATTCCCTTATGAGTCTATGTGGCATCTGTGCAGGAGCAGTCACAGAATGAACTTCCTGACCGGGGCCAAGAGGTCGGATGGTGGGCACGATGGGAACTAGGGTGGGCTTTGGCTTAGGTGGCCCCAGTGAGGTGAAGGACATGGGGCTGGAACACGATTAGAACCACACATGTCCTCCTTGGCCCCTGAAAAGGCAAGAGGAAATGAGCCTAAATTTGAAGGAGAGACTGCAGTGTGACAGGAGGAAGCAGAAAGTCGAGGGCAGACCGGGCTACGCTCCTTCACTGCCTGGCTGTGCAACCGGCTGGGCACGTGGCCTCTCTGGGTCTGTCCCCAGCTGAGAACTCCCTGAAAGTGCTGCTGGGACAGCCCAGGTAGAGAACACCTGCAGACAGAAGCTGGATCTCCTTTCTCCCCACCCCACCCCCAACTCTGGAATCAGACCTGCCATGCTTGTAAAGGCTTCCTGCTACCCCTCAGCCAAGGCCTACCTGCCCCACGCTGGGCTCCGGCAGTTGTGCATCTTCTGGGTGCAAGGTGGGGAGGGGGGTCACTGCCTCAGTAAGTACCACTGTCAAAGGACTGGCAGCATGACACTGCACAGTGGCAATTACAGTAATCAGCTTACCTCTCTGCCTGGTTATATTTAGACTCTGCATTGAGGCAAGACAGGGCAGCCCTGGGTTCCCCTGCAGCTGAGCCGCGCCTTGGCAGGTGGGCTGGTGGGTCACTGGTGCGTGGCACCCCTCCCTTCCTGTCCTTCACAGTGCAGTCCCCGGGCATCAGTGTCTCACACACAAGTTGTGACACAATTGCTTCTGGGTTGTTTAAGTTCAATGAGGCTTTAGGGTCTACGTCTTCTGAGAATGTCCTCAGGGTCCCTGTGGGGTCATGGTGACTCAACCCCCAGAGAAGGACATCAGATGAACTCTTGTCTTCCCCCAAAGGGACCTGGGGCTCAGACACTGACACATATGCCACTGGACGAAAGTGCTTCTCAGAAATACTTGGAGATTTGATAAAGCAAAGTAAACCCAACAACAAAAAGACAACTCACCCAATTAAAACCTTGGCAAAGGACCTAAATAGACGTTTCTCCAAAGAAGATACAAGTGGCCAAGAAGCACGTGAAAACATGCTCAACATCACTGATCATTAGGGAAATGCAAATCAAAACCACAATGAGATACCATTTGTACCCACTGGAATGGCTATAATTAAAAACAAACAAACAAACAGAAAAAAACAAACAAACCACCAAAACATAAGTTGGTGATGTTGTGGTGAAACTAGCATCCTCACACATTACTGGTGGGGATGTAAAATGGTTCAATTACTGTGGAAGAGTCTGGCAGTTCTTCAAAAAATAAAACTTAGAATTACCATTGGGACCCAGCAATTCCACTCCTAGGCAGGTACCTAAGAGAACTGAAAATAAGGATTCAAACAGATGAATGTTCATAGCAGCATTATTCACAATGGCCAAAAGGTGGACACAGCCCAAATGTCCATCAAGACATGAATGGATAAAGAAATGTGGTTGTATCTGCCACGGAACATCACTCACCCCTGAAAAGGAATGAAGTACCGACATATGCTACAACATGGATGCAGCTTGAAAGCATCAGGGTGAGTGAAAGGCCCACTTATGTGAAATATCCAAAGCGGACACATCCGTAGAGACAGAGCGGGAGTGGCGGTTACCAGGGGCTGGGATGGGGAAACAGGCAGCAAAGCCTAACGGATATGGGGTTTCCTTTTGGGGTGAGGACAATGCTTGGGAACTATGTAGAGGTGATGCCTACGCGACACTGGACCCCACGCCACTGAGCTGTTCACTTGAACATGGTTAACTTTACGTTACATGACTCTCACCTAAAAAAAAAAAAAAAAAAAGGAAATTGTAATCATTTGCCACCGTGACCCCCTCCCTCTCTTCCCCTAGTTGCTAGGCCTCACACAGGCCCCTGCTGTGCTGACTAGGAGATGTCACCTGGAAGAGCCAGTGCACAGGGGCACAAGTTCCAGGAGGGACCCCCAGGAGCCTGTGGCAGGGTTCCAGCCTGTGGAACACGGGCTGCTGGCTGTGGGCCCCTCCAGGCCGGCTGCTCAGAGTTCTGTGCCCTCCCTGTGCATGAAGTGGGTGACAAAGGCGCCACAAGCAGGACACACACGGACTATGTTGGGGTTTCTGTCACCAAGTGCAGTCCTGCCTTTCCTCGCAGAGACAGGCAGGTGGGCATCTGGGGAAGCAAAGAAGATTCCAAGGGGTCCTCAGTCAGGACCTCCCAGGGTTCCATGGAGTCATGTCCGTGGTCCCACTGCAGCAGGGACCACTCGCAATTTCCCCAACCGGGCTCACTCCCTCCCGGTGGTGCTAAGCGCACGGTCACCTTGCTTCCACAGGGGGGCGCTGCGCCACTCCACGGCAAGTGGCTGCTAGCACAGTGCCCTGTGCCTGACTCCACCCTTCTTCTCTCCAGAAAAGAGACGCCACGGTCAGTGTAGCAGGCAGGATGGGAGAGCAGGCTGGAGAAAGCCCGTGTCCAGCGCCAGCCCTGGCTTGTGTCTTTCACCGTTTCACTGTTTCTGTCTTTGCCTGTTGCACTGGCCAGAAAAGTCCAAGGAAAAAACTCAATAAACTCTCTCCCTCCACTCAGATGCCCACCAACACTGTGCCACCAGCTCAGCCCCACATTCACCCCATCCCCAGGTCCTGGCACAGAGCGCATATCTTTCCCAGTGTTTTCTAGCCATTGGTTAAATTTTAGGAAATTATGTTTTTAATTTTTCCCTTTCTGAAAGAGTAAGAATCATTTGAATTTTCTGGCAATCACACGGGCACATGGACGGTGGGGAGTGGATTCCAACCATTTCTGATGAGCATTGTCTTGGCACAGGCTTTCTGATTGTTTTAGCAACAGAGCTCTTTCTCACCAATCAGAGCCCAGATGAGGGCTGGAGCTCCAGGCAGGCTCGGAGCTCTGCCCCGTTGCCTTCCCCCGCGCCACACTCTCCTTCAGGCACCTCTCTGGAGCCCTTGGTCCTGCAGAATCCAGACATCTTCACCCTTGTCACAGAGGAGCGAAGACCCTCACATCTGGCGGGCAGGGGGAATTGGGGCCCCCAGGACCTGGACCTTCAGGGACACAGGTGCCACCCCTGAGCAGGTCTGAAGAGCCCCAGCCCCAGCCCCAAAGGATATCACTGATGTCATGGAGAGCCTGCAATGGCTGGTGCACCAGGTGGGCACACACCTATCCAGGTGCACAGGTGACCTTCCTGTGGTGGTGCCCTGTCTGCTATGCTTTGTGGAGCCACCCACAAAGCAAAAGCAAACAGAGGTATTTGCTTGAGGCTGGCCATCTGCTCTCTTTGAGGGCCCAGGTGGTGCCTGGACTGCCTCCCTCAAGGTCCACTGGCGTCAATTACTCCACAGGGGCACTTTCTAGGGCCATCAGCTCCAATAGGGGAGGAACTAAGGGTACAGAGACACCATGCGCCACCTCTTGCCTTACCCCCACCTTGCCCAGAGTTCTCAGGGTGGACAGCTTGGGGGTCCACTGGCTTCACAGCTTCCAGCCTTGGGGGAAGAGGGAGGGTCCCAGAGGCTCCCACAATTACACAGCTATGAGGCCAGAGCTCTATGGAAGCCCAGACCTCATCTGGTCCCAGAGCTCAGGGAAGATGAGCTGTGGAAGGACCAGGTGGGGAGGGAGGACAGGGGAAGGGCCCAGTCCACAGGGCCTCTAAGTCCTCAGGGGCTCTACACCCAAAGAGGGTCTGTCTTCTAAGATCCTCAAAGTAAGGTGGAGCCTCCCTGAAACCCCCAATGCCACCCCTGGGCTGCCACTCTCTGCCACTCTGGGGTGGGGAAGGGAAAGCCAGGTGGGATCTCGGAGGCCTAAGCCTTCTGACCCTTTCAAGCCCCCCAGGAGTGCCCTCCCCAGGCCCCCAGAGAGACTTCTTGGGCCTGACCTCTCTACGTCTTACTGACCCCTCCAGCTTTCCAGGGGCCAAATCACCCCACCCCATAAAGCTCAGAACAGGGAAGGCAAATGAGAAGGAAGGAAGGAATGGGAAGGAGGCGGCAGGGAGACAGATGACCCCTCACTGCCCTCACGTCCCTCGACCCATGGCCAGGATGGCCACTTCACAGTGTGGCTGCCCACCGGCCCCTGCCACCCTCCCCCATGGCCTGCCTCCTGCCTGGCCTCCATCTGAAATCATACACACACTTGAGATAAGTGACGGCTTCCTTTATTGCCCATGTCTCTCCCTGAAAGTAATAGCTATGAGGTCAAAGGGCCCTTCTGTTGTCCCCCACTGTGCATCCCTAGCCCTGGGAAGCTGTGGTAGCTCGCAGAATGTGTGTGGGCTAATCACTATTACTGGGACTGTTACTATTAAGTCATTCACTCAGAAAAACAACTGCATAAATGAGGAGGAGGAGGGGGAGGTCAGCCTCTGAACTGAGTGGCCACCAAGGTCACTGCATAAGACCCCCACACCAGGAAGTGTCCTCCCCCACACTCAGAGGAAGGGGGAAAGGGCTCCACAGTAGAAATGTAGCTACTACCACAGCACTGAAGGAAGAGCCACTTTGGGGAGGGGGCACTTCTTCCACACTGCCTTTTTTTCTGGGTGTCGCCTTGGGCGCTTCCTTCTCCCAGTCTGTCCTGGAGTCCTAGGGTGGAGGGTCCTGCCCTGGACAAGGGTACACAGTTGTACCCACGCCCCCTGAAGCCCAGCCTTGCCCCTCACCCTACCCCCTCTCTCTTCAGTGCAGTAGCTTCTGTCAGGTGCTGGGTCCCCAGGAAGAAGGTGGGTGCAGGGGACACACTTCTGGCCTGCACTACCAGCACACAGACCTCTTCCTGCCATACCAGAGCACACAAGCGTCCTCCCCTGGGGCTGGCCATGACAGAGCCATGCCTGGTGGCAGTCCCCAGACCCACAAGACTCCCAGCAATCAGCTAAAGCAGTGGTCCCATCTGAGAAACCAGCTGAGACCCCGAGGGACTCCTGTTTCAGGAGACTCAGCACAGAGCTATACTACACTCTCATACCTGGGCCAGGCTGCCCCCAGGGTCCCTGGACCAGGTGAGTCACTGGTGTGGGAGCAGGCTCAGGGCCACGTTCCCATCCCAGGACCCCTCCTCAGCCCCACCGTATTCCCACCACCTCTGGCCTAGAGAATGCGCTTGCTGAAAGTCAGAGACCTAGGGGTGGGGAGTCACTAAGTGCTCTCTCTGGGCTCAAGTTCACAGGCTACAGGAGCCTCAGTTGCCTCACCTGTGAAGTGGGAAAACAGGGTTTTGGGAGGACACAGTGAGCTAGCAGACAGGTGTGCTCAGCATAGACCAGCAGGCTGTGAGCCCCTTGTGGTGTGGCTGATGCTGTATCCAGTGATGGCCAGGGGAGGGAGGTGTCCTCTCTCAGGTCTCAGAGTGGGGGAAGGCCTCAGTGGGAGTGGCAGCTTCCGGGCCCTTCCTTCCCCTTAGTACCTCAGGCTCGGTTTTAACAGATACCATAATTTTTAATTAGTTTTCTCCTCCCTTGCCTGAAAGTCCATTAGCTCCCCATTAGGTGAATGAGTCCCATTTTCTTCACACCACCAAGGAAACTGATTTAGTTAGCCATTCCTAAAGCAATTTCATAGAATAAAGACAATTTAGCAATGGGCTTGCTAAACTTTCCCGTTAACTCTGCTCTCAGGCTCCACCCTAAGGAACCCACCAGCTGGCCCAGTCTCTGTCCGTGGGTAGGTTGGTCCCTGCTGGGGTCTAGGGCAGCCAGTGTGGGTCAAGCTCTCAGAGGCCAGAGGGGCTTAGCGGGGAGTCGGGGTAAGGGGATAGGGCCCAGGAGAGCCTGATGAAGCAGGATCCACCTTCTATTAGCCCCTGGCCAAAGAGAAGGGAGGAGCCAAAAGAGAAAGTAAGACTAGTGGGGCATCCTCCCTGACCAGGGGCCACTCAGACACCTGCTGGTCCAGGCAGGAGCACCTGCCCAGGCCTTCCTTGCAGCAAGAAGGCTGAGCAAAATGGGAGCTAAGGAGCCAGGCCAGGAAGATGAGAAACGCGATCCTGCTGAGGAGTTGCAGGCAGGCGGTCAAGGAGATGGTGCTGGACAAGGGGTCAGCCTGGGACATGTGCAGGTGGAGTCCCAGAAGCTGGGATTCTGACTCCTCATCTATGCCTCAGGGATGGCTGGACCTGAGCCGAGCAGCAAAGGGCCAGAAACTCTTCTAAGAACAACTGTTAGGTGGAGGTTCCCTAGCTCTGGTTTAAAGGTAGCCAGGGCTGATGGTTGGGGGCGGGGGTGAGGGCCAGTGTCCCTGTGTGCACATGAGGGATCCCAGTGTGTGTGAGTGGCAAGGAGGGGAGTGTGTGTGTCCACAGTTATCATGAACATGTCTCCTTGAGAAAGGACAGGAGTGTGTCCTGGTGATGACTATGAGTGTGAGCAAGAATGGATGTGGGAGTGTGTGTATGTGGGTGTGAGCACAAATACCAGGGTGTAAGTGAGAAGGCAAGTCCTGCCCTGCTCTGGTAGTCTGTGTCTGCGTTGGCACCTTTTCTGACGGTGTGTGCGGCTACACACAATAAGAGTAGGGGGAGGCAGGCTGGGGGGGGTGTGTGTCTGTCTATGTTCCCATGGCCTCGCTCTGGGTCTCCTTGGGTCCTCCAGCCCACCCCTGCCAGCCCGGAGGCAGCGCTGCTCCTTCCCTGCTCTCTGCTCATGGCCACTGACCCTTTCTGAGTCACCTCCCATACCTACTTCCTGTCAGTCCCCCAGCACCGAAGGGAGCTTCCGGTCTTGGGGAGGCATCTTGCCCAGCAGGGGATAACCTGCATCCTCTGGAGACCCAGCCCCTCCTCCCAACAGGTCAGGCACTGGAGCACTGCATCCACAAGAGGGCGCCCAGAGGCCCAGCTGCTCCCAGCCTGGGCGGGTCCAGGCGCAGCTGCAGGCACGCTAGTGGCAGCGGGGAGCGGCTCACTGAGACCCGGGTTCCGGCAGTTCCAGGGCTGCTGCTCCTGGTAGAGGGCACCCACAGGCCTCTCCAAGGCCTCGGCGGTCTCTTCTTGTGTGGTGTGGGGCCACCGCTCCACTCTCAGTGCCACCAATCGTGGTTTCTTGTCATCCCAAGGGAAGGGTGGGCAGAGTTGGGGGTTCACTGGATTCGAAAGCCTGTCTTTGGCCACCCAACTCTGTGGGCCACAGCGATAGAAAAGCCACCTATTCCTGCCAAGTGCCACAGGCCCACCCTTGCAGCCCAGCCCCCACAGTTCAGCCCCCCCACAGTTCCACTGAGCACAGCAGCTAAGCACAAGGCTGTGGAATGGTATGGGGAAAGCCTCTGCAGGCTGCTAAGGCTGCACTCAGCACTCTGCTTCTGGCTCACACCTGACCACAAGCCCACAATTACAAAGTTGCAACCCAAGAGTTACAGGAGATCTCTATAACACCCTGTTCCTGTTTACTTCTGCCCTGCTGCCCCCAGGCTGTATTCACAGCCTCCTGCTGTCTTCCTCTAGCAGCACTGAGCCCAGAGTCCCAATACTGGAAACAGACTCCCTTCCCACATTCATCCCCACGGCAAAGAAAGGGCTTCTCCCCTGCCCTCTCTATGATGCACTGAAGAGGATTCTGGCTTCAGTATCTGCTCCTTGAGACAGGGATCCAGTCACACAAACGAAGCCTTGCGCAGGCCTGTGAACCCAGAATCTGTGCAGGACCTGGGGCTAGAGACAGGGTGCCACCGCCTGTTCTGTCCCCAAAGGCCATAGGGAGAGAAAACCCTTTGTAAGTAGTGTGAGGGAGGTGGCCAGGACTCTTGCCCTCTTTGAGGGAAACTTCATTCAGAAGCACAGCAGGAGGGGATCAGTCAGGGATGGTTTGAACGGAAGTAAAATGCATGGCCGAGGGGAGTCAAAGATTCTATCTACCGCCTTGGGGTTCATCCTGTCAGGGTTTGGGGGTGGGGTGGTGACCAGCCTTTGCAAGAGCATATCTAATGCTCCCAGCACCAACACTGGTGGCATACGGCCCTACACCCTACTCCAAGATGGTCAAAAGTGCTTATGAAATGTTGACCCAGAGCCGTCATATGGTCCCAAAGGCCGCACCTTCAGATGCCCCTGCCTGGCAGCGGCGTGCGACTCTAAAAAAGCCTGCCTGGTGAGGCTCGACCGCGGTGGGCCCTCCGTGGGCTGCGCTGGGCCAGTCTGAGTGGGCCATCGAGGGCAGGCTTCCCAGAAACCACAGGCTTTTAGATTTTTTAGAAGACTTGGGCGGCAAAAAACTCACGAGGGAAAAGCAACGTTTTATAAAAGAGGAGATCCCCTCCTCACCCCACTGCGGGCCAGGGGATCAGGGCAGGAGGAGGAATGCACCCACGTGGAGCGCGGAAAGGAAACCAGGACGCAGCGATCTTTTGCAGAAACAGAACTCCGTGCACCGGTCGCTGGCTTTCTAGGGCTACCTCACCCGTCCCGCGCTACCTGCGACGAAAGGGCGACAGTATCTGTCCGCTTCGGTCCAAGCGCGACCAGACTGCGACGCGCGGCTGCGGCTCGCACGGTGAACACCGACCTCGGCCACCGGGCCCAGCCCGCGTCCCTCTCCAGCCCGAGACCCGCCCAGCTTGGGGCCTGAGGCGCCCTGCCCGCCGCACCACCTCGTTCCCCGCCCCGCCCCTGCGGCCCGCAAAAGCGCTGCCTGCGGCCCGCGGCAAACAGAACGGCGTTTTCGATTGCGTCCACTCCGCCACTCCAACTTGGCCCTGGCCGCCAGCAGGACTTACCTTCGCCGAGCAGAGGCAGCAGAAGCAGCCACCGCAGCCCCGCCGTCGTCTTCGCCATCGCCCGTGTGCGCCGGGACCGCGGCAAGAGGATGGTGGCTCGGAAACGGGGTGTAGGCGGCGGGTGTAGTACTCAGCCGGGCCGCTCCATCCCGCCCGGGACGCGGCGGACGCGGAGGACACTGCGGGCGCGGAGCGTCGGAGCGCGACACCGGGGCGCTCTCCGTTGCTTGGGCCGGGTTCTGATCGCCGGACTGAGGCAAAGCTGGCGCGGGCTGCGCTGGAGGAGCGGGCAGGGGCGGGGCGGCGCTGCCAGGGGGGCGGGCCGGGCGGGGCCAGGGTGCCGGCGGGGTGCGGTAGGGGCGGGGCTCGGGATACCCGCCCGGCAGCGCCTGGTGCGGACCCAGCGAGGCTCGGGTGGCGGATCAGTGCTGGACGTGCGGTGCGGGCGTGGTCTAAGCGGAACAGGAGTAGGAGCGAGGTGTGGGGCGCCGGGTGCTGGCCTGCCAACCTCAGCGCCGTCCGCACTCACAGCCACTCTTTCTCAGCCTGTGCGCCCTCGCTGTACCCACCCTTCAACCTTCCCCGCCTCCCACACGAGACAATTAAACCACGCGGGAATGCGGTGTCTGGGCAGCCTGGCTGGGAAGAACCCGAGCGGACCTGAGGACCAGGCTCTTGGCGTGGAACGCCTCCTCCGCCATTTCTCAGACCTGGTCCTGGCGGCCTAGTGGGGTGCTTGGAGAGTAGCCACCCCTAAAAGAAGAGCTCTTTGGATGTCGAACTGAGTTGGAGAGCGAGTAGCAGGGAGGGACAGGAGCCTCAAATAATATAATGTTCGCCCAAAGAAAGGATACCCACAACACAATCCCAGAAAGGGGGAACTCAGTAGCCCTAACATGGAGTTCCTGGGATGAGGTTGGAGACGGGTTCTAGACCTCTGTGGGAAAAACCCACTGTTCTCCTCCTACCCCCTAGCTACCTTTTGAGGTCTGGCCTCCACCAGGGCCAGAGGAATGGAAGCCTTGGGGTGGGAGGGTCCAGCGCACCTTGGCCTTAGGGGCGCCCTTCAGGGTCTCTTCTTCCTGCTGTGCACAAGAGGCTGGGGCTCCACCCTCTTGCCTGGCTGAGCTCAGGGCTGAATACGAGGTCTGCACATCACTGCAGATATGAAGTCAAAGTGAAGTCAGCCTTGCAGGCAGGAGGAGGAGCTGCCAAGACAGGATGGCTGGGGGTTCTGCCAGCTGGGATGGCCAGAGCTGGCCTGTGGCAAGAGGCCAGGGCACAGCATGCCCGGCTCAGGAGAGCCACCCTTCAGCCATCAGACCTTGTGTTGCCTGCCTCACATGCCCAGAGCCCCACACCCTCGGATTTATGGGGCTCGTGGCCACAGGGGGCTCCCTTGTTTGTAGATAGACCCTTATTTCTGGTGCTAATGGCTACCAAGGCTGGACACTCAGGACTGTGCCCAGGGAAGGAACCTGAGTAGAAAGTGAGGGGCTGAGGGGGACTTTACTATTACAAACAGGCTCCTGTGGCAGGAAAATGCAGAAGGAAGAGGGGTGACTTGACCCATTCTTCCAACCATCCCCACCCTACTACCTCCCAGGAAGTACCCTGGCCTGGCCTTGGCTGACACTGAACAGGCTGGATTCTAGCTGGCTCTGTGTGTCCCATCTGAGGCTGTGCTCCTGCCTGGGTCCCCCTCCCCCTTCCACTCTCTTTCCATCTCCACCCTTGGGTTTTTTGTTGTTGTTTGTTTGTTTGTTTGTTTGTTTTTTGGGGGGTCTTGAATAGATACCTGACACTATGGTGTGGGCATTGCCCTCCTTTTAGATCAATGTCAGGGGGGGCCCACATGTGTACCATTGCACATACATGTACATATGTGTGCATATGTGCATATGTATGTACTAACATGTATGGACTTGGGTGCGTACCCTCCCCCACGTGCATGCCCAGGGACTTGTCTGGAGGGCACCCAGTAGGGGGCAGGAGTGAAGTCCTGGGCTTGCTGGCTTCGGACTACGGGCGGGGGCTGACTCAGCTCTGCCTAGGACTGTACATTGGCTTAAGATCAAGAATATCAGAATGGCAGGAAGGCGCTTCTTCTCCCAGCAAAGAGGAAATGAATGCAGCCTCCCTGAGGTCCCACAGGGCAAGGTCAGAGCCTTAGCTGCAGCTGAATCCAAAGGTGCCAGTCTGATTCCCCAGGAAGCCCCTCCCTTTGCTGCACTTTGTCCTGGGGGCACCTGGGACAGTTGCATGGGAGAGTTTGCAGAAGGTTCCTGTTCTCTGTCCTGGCTTCCCCTAGTCATCTCTCTCTGTGCCTCAGCTTCCAACTATAAACATCCCCATCAGAACGGATGAGGATAGAAAAGGGAGTATGTGTGAGGGTGGAGCTCAGTGCCAGGCACAAGTGAGTGCTCCATAAATCATAGCCATGCCTACGCTTGGGACTTGGCTCTACCATCCTTGCCCTGTTGAGGGACATGGGCTCCTATAGGCATTGAGAAGCTCTCTAGGAGCTGGGGGCAGTGGGTACGTCCCAGTGTTGTCAGTGCTCTGCACCCAGCCCACAGCCCTCCTTTTATCATAGATTCCTGGGCTCCACCTCCATAAAAATCCGCATCTTAAAAAAGAGTCCCGCAAGAGGTTCTGATACAGGATTCTGCTTTGGAGTGAGTCAGTGCAGTTTGAATTTTGCCACTTACAGTCATGTGACATTGCACAAATCACTGTACCTCTCTGGTTTTGCCATTTCTAAAATGGGGGATGAAATAGTGCTCCCCCATCTGGATGGCTGGGAGGAGTGACTAAAATAGTGTTAGTGAGGCCTTGCTCTCAGCACAGGATAAGGTGCTCCATGGGCGGGCAGCTCACAGGTTATTCCTGCAACATTCCTTGCCTCTGAGCAGGTGATGCCTACCTGGACCCCCTTGGGTCTGGCCCCAAAAGACAGCTCAGGGAAGGGAGGTCAAGCCCAGCACAGACAGAGATCCCATCTGGTGCCGGCTTGTCCAGGTGGGGAGGAGCTGCTGGTGAGGGTAGGGTGCTCTGTGATCATGGACCCAGGTGGCTGTGGCAACTCAGGGAGAAAGTCTGCTTTTAGGAGTGGAGACTCCTAAAAGGAAATCCTGGCCCAGGGGACCTTACAGGGATGAGGAAACAAAGCCAGGAGCACAGCCCAGTCCTGCAGGCATTAAAAGGCTAGACATTATTCCAGGAACTGCTGACTGAGGCCTGTTAGGCCCCTGCCTGGGGCCAGATGTGGTCAGAGGGGTTATGGGAGGGGGTCTCAGGCAATGTGACAGAGAGGCTGGAAGCATAGGGACTTTGGAGCTGACTGTGTGTACTGTAGCTGGTTGCTTGTTACTTAGTTTACCCTCTGTAAGCAGAGGTAATAAACCGCTGCACTGTCACTCCACTGGGTGTTAAGGTACAGGCAGGTCTGTTTGCTGTCCTCTAGGTACAGCTGCAAGGAGAGCCAGTGCTCACTAGCCCGCTGGGAGGGCACACCGTGGGGCTCCCCATCCACTTACCTCCATTTCAAATATGCTGTCCCCATAACACACAACACACCAGGCTGGGGCTCCAAGGTGTGACTCAGGAACATCCTTCCCCTGACTATGGAGGCCCTGCCTGCCTTCCTCTCACCCACAGCTGGTATTTGCAGACAGGACCTCAGCCTGGCCAATGAGAGGACTCTCCTCGGGCCTGACCAGGAGCTGGGTGTTAGCTCAGGCAGGCCAATCTCAGTTGGGCTACCTTGTCCAGGCAGCCCAGGGCGCCAGAGCAGGAGCAACTGTGTCCTGCATACTGGCAGAGACCCTGAGGCTCAGACAGGGCCCACCTCCACCTGGAAGGCCTGACCTCAACTCTTTGCCCCAACTCACCCTTCCATGGACCCCACAACAGACTTGTCTCCTCTGAATTTCTTTCCCCTCTCTTTTCCCTCCCCTTCTCTGCTTTTCTGCCCTTCTCCTTTCATGCCTCCTCCCCTTCCCTCTTCTCGAGGAGGAATCTCAGCTCCATTCCTTTCCCCTAGCCCCAGAACCAGGCTAACTGCCTCCCTGGGACTTAGGCTCCTCATCTGTAAGCTGGGAGTGTCACACGGTTAGTGCCTCGCAGTGTTGTGAGGCCTTACAGCGTTGTGAGGCCACGCCCAAATGAAGCACCAGCACGATCTGCACAGCTCCTGCTCAGGAGGCCTTTTCCTCCCTCTTCTTTCAGCCTCCTCTGAAGTCCAGCGCTGTCTGGCCGGGAGGTGTGACGGCTGCAGGTGGGCTCTGAGCTGTGTCCTGGCTTTGTCTCTTGTCTGTGTGACCTGGAATGTCCCTGGGCCTCAATGGGAAAGTAGAGTCCCCTTCCCCCAGGTGCCCAATGACAAGTGAATCCCCAGACAGCCAATGAGTTGTCACTACTGATTCCCATCAGCTGTAGGAGTTGAGGCCAAGAGGCCACAGAGGTCAGTGGACATTGCTGAGTTAGCACAGAAAGCAGGTGGTCCCTGAATCCAAATGACTGCTTCCCTCGTGCTGGCTCTGCAACTGCACAGGTAATAGTGTACACCTGTCTAGACAAGGCAGCCCAACTGAGACTGGCCTGCCTGAGCTAACACTTTTCCTTCACCCTCCTACATGACCTGCAGCCTTCTCAGTGGAAGGAGAGAGCCCTGGAAGCTGAGAGTCTTCTTTGCCGCAGCAGTCCTTATCTCATCATGTCATTACACACTTGGGAGCCCCACCTGGCTCCTCAGGGCTTTGCCCACACTGAATCCACTGTGTCCCCACAGAGTCTCCAGCCCGAGGGCACTGCTGGCCCAAGGCCACTGGAGCTTGGCGGGGCCTCAGGCCTGGCAGTGCCAGCCTTTTGCATCACCTGGGCCCAGGAGAAGGCCAGTCCAGGCTCACAAGAAGCCATACAGATCTCAGGGAGCTCGGATTGGCAAGTCCAGCAAATATGGCTCGAATGCTTTTTAGAAAAAACATCTCCCCAGGCAGTTTCATAATCTGCCCTGTACTGCAGATTTAGACAAGTTTTTACGAATGCACTTTTTAAAATAGGTCTTAATGGATCCTTTGCAGTAGTTACAGTCCATTGCGTAAATGCAAACAGAAGGCTTTTTGAAAACATGTATTATTGATCAGAAATGCAGCAGCAATTAGAAGCCAGTGTGTCATATCATTCAATACGCACTTCCTATACAGCCCTGCTTGTACTTACTCATAACTTTCTGACAAATGTCCTGTCACTAGGAAGCCCTTTCACTTCTGTAAGTGGAGGAGGACCGCCTATTAGCTGGAGGTGAACGAAAAATTAGCTCACCTTTACCATCGCAAAACCTATTTAGGGCTTCTCTAGTTTCAGACTAAAATGGCAAAACCTTCAGGTAAGATGGTTGATGTTTCTCCTTGGTATATAGCCCACAGTGGGAGGAAAAAAAATTATTAACAAGGTAGCAGGAGGTTTGAGCTAGAGGCCTGCAGGGAAGCCTGCTTTGTGGGAAGGATGCTGAGGCAAAGGGGAGAAGTGGCTCAAATACCACCTGGCCCCCCCAGTGTCCCTAGTGTTTTTGTTTCCCCTCCCCAGTTATGGAACAAAAATGATTAACTAGCATAAAGGTGAGACTTACTTTTGCTCAAAAACTCATATGTGAGTCTGTATTTCACCCAATCTGCACATTTCCCATGTACTTGCCCTTCTTGAAGAGTTCATTTATTTAACAAACATTTGCTGGGCATTGTCTGTATTCCAGGTGCTGTTTCTAGAAATGGAGATACTACAGTGAACAAAACCAAGAGCCTCCATTGTGGTGCTTCTCAGACAGTTACCAGCACACCAAGCACACGTGATGCAGATGGTGAGGGACATGGGCAGTGTGTCCTCAACGCAGGGTGCCCTGGGGCTAACTTGGGCATAGAGGATGGATCTGTGAGAACAGCACTGCCCTCCCTGGAGATGTCAGAGGTGGGAAGGAGTCAGGGTGGACCCTGGAGACCCCAGCTGCCCCAGCGGGAAGGAGCCATGTTCAGGTCTCTCTTCCCAGGGAACATCTCAGCAGCCTACCCTTGCCCCTCTAGAAGCGGCAGCTCTGGCCTGAAAGATTACAGCCTGCAGGACTTGCAAAACAAATACTTTGGCCTGGGTGGTCTTTTGGAGCCTGAAAAACCTGCCGTGTTATTGGAATGCTGACAAATAGGAAGTCCACTGACTTAATGCTTGTCATGGCTTCTGAAGGCTCCTTGCCCAGGATGCTGTGGGCTGCAGCTCCAGGCACAGTGTACTACTTCCAGATCCATCTCAGGCCTTTGGGTGCTGAGGTGGTGTACTGGGAGTTGGCAGAGTGGGGAGAGGGACCCACAGCCCGCCTGCAGGCGAGTACAGAGTGTGGGGTACAGGCTGGGGGCTCCGCCAGACCCCTGTGCTTGCAGATGGGCCTAGGAGCACGGCACTCATTTGTCCCCAGTGCCGTTAGCCCCTGCACACCTTGCCCAGAAGCCACAGGGAGCTGATCTCAGGTAGATCACAGGTGCCCTCAGTGCGTCCTCTCCAGTACTTCCCGGAAGTTGCTGCCTGAGCCTAGGCCCACCCAGGGCTCCCACCCTAGCTATAGACCCCTCACAGAGGCCACATGGGGCTCCCTCGCTGCCTGCTGAGAAGGCCAGCCTGGCCTTTATCCCTTACGAGAGTGCTGTCCTATGGAACGTTTCCAGTGTTGGAAACAGTCCACACTGTGCTGTCCCATGTGATGGCCATGGCCACGTGTGGCCATTGGACACTTGAAATGTGGCTTTGTGCTACTGAGGAACTGGATTTTTAATTTTACTGGATTTATAATAATGTAAAATTAATAGTCACGTGGCTAGGGTTCTTACTGGTCATTGAAGTCTAAAACAGCTCCCAGCCTCTCCCTGGAGCTCCTGTGGGTGGGGCAGTCTCCTAGCACAAACCACCCACAGTGAAGTGAGAGTGGAGAAGCCAGAGCCTGCTGAATTGCCCAGCCCTGGGCCACGTGGGTGCTGTGTGGCCCCCATGGGCATTCCATTCGGATTCAGAAGGTTTCATTGTGTTTCTTGACTTCCTGTGGTTTAAAGAACCACAGCCCCAAGGAGAAGGGTGGCATTGCTGGGGTACACCCTGGACATCCCCTTGCCCTGGGAAATCTGTTTCTCTCTAAGCCCAGCTCTAGGCCTGACTATGCCTCCTGCAATCCTGCCCCCCTGCAGGCAGAGTGAGCCAGCTCAGCAGAGGCAGGGCCATGCTCTCAGGGGCCTCTTTGGAAAGGAGCTGATGAGCGAGTGCAAATTAAGATGTAGGATGAAGGGCTGTCAGGGGACTTTGTGCAGCCTGCGACCCAAGGACCTGGCCCCTCTCCATAACCCTCGTCCCTCTGCTCCTGAGTCCTGACCTGCCAATGGCCCCAGACTCCCCAGGTGCTCCTGGACACGGGCCCCTTCCAGCTGTTCCTTCTGCCTGGAAAGCTTTTCCTGCTTCCTCCTAGCTCTTTCTGTTGTTCATCTTTAACTCATCACTTAGAAATCTTGGCTCCCAATCCACGCTCAAACACTTCATGAAGACACTCCGAAAGAGGCTCAGGGTGCCTCCTGGTTTAACTGCACTGCATTTATCTCCAGGGTCTTTGAATGGGGACTAGGGAGGATTCAGAGTGCTGGCCAATGTCCTGCAGTGAGAAATGGACCTCCAGGGAGAGAGGACAACCTGGGCCAAGGCAAGGTGTGCTCAGGACCACAGGTGGGGTGGTTCGAGGCCTGCTGCCAAGACAGCTCATCCCCACTGGCTCCCTTGTGCAGCTCACATACCCTCCTGGGCTGCCTCGTGCCATGGTAATAGAAGCCACCTATACAAACCAGTGTAAGAACGACATGGCCAGGGGCGTGAGCTGGGAGAGAACTCGCAGGGAGAGAACAAGATGCCCCAAATAAATCACTTGAGGCCTGACATTTGGAGGATTTGAGTTTGAGACCAAACACAGATGCCTTTCAGATAAATACCTTTTTGAGAAGTGTTTCACTAAAGAAGTTTAGACTTTACTAGGTTTTTAGTGTTAGACAAGCATCAGGAAGTGTTTTGTTGAGAGATTTTCCCTTAAAAGTTCAGACCCCTTCTTTTCCCTCTGGCCCTTTAAACAAAAGGATACAGGATCCTCAGTGAGGGGAGCATTCACTTTCTTTAGGTTCCTTGGGGAGTTGCCCTGGGCTGGGATTGCTCAAATGAGGAATGCTCTGGAAGGTTCTGGAGACCTCAGTGCTCCAGGCCAGCAGGGATGGCTGATAGGAAGGTCTCTCAGGAAGATGATTCGGAAGCTTAAAGTGTCCTCACTCAGAACAGTTCGCCCTCCCTGCCCCAATCGCCTCATCCCACCCCAAGAGGAGTCTGGATGGCTGGTCCTCAGGGATGAGAATGGCTCTGTGTGGAGGATGTGGGTCCTTCCAGAGCTGGAAATTTCCTGTGGACTGGAAACTTTACAAAGTCCCCACGCTGAAGTCCAGGAGTGCACAGGAGCTGAGCTCACTGTGGGACCTACGCCAAAGAGAGGAGACACGAGGAAAAGGTCAGATGCAATCATGTCTGGAAGCTTCTTCCTTCCAGCTCAGAGACAGGCCCCCACCTGCCCATCCTGGGTTCTGTCTGCCCCAGGACCTCCAGGGAGCCCTGATTCCTACAGCCTCCCTCTGACCAGCTCTGGCTGGACACCAAGCAGCCACTTGGGGCTGGTCCCACTAGTCCTGTGTGCTGTTCTTCTCTCACCCGCCACCTGCGCCCTCAGGCCAGGGCCTTTGTTGTGAGGGGGGAGATGTCCCCTTTGCATTGCAACCCATCCTCGAATGAGGCCGGCACTGAAGAATGAAGAACAGTAGCCCAGGTAATGTGGCTGTGGCTCTGGGCCATGTGGGGTCCCCTGCCAGTGGAGTTGACCTCAAACTTGTCTTCACAGCACACGTGGGTGTGGGTGGGGAGGTGGCACACAGAGCCCAGGCAAGAGCAGGAAGGGCCACTTTGGAGACCCCGGATCTGGCTTGCAGAAAACACACAGGAGGGACTGAGAGGAAATCCTCACGTGCTTTGCAGTGGTGTGAGGTCCGAGGGCACAGTCAGGCCGCCTCGTACCACAGCTGTGATCAGCCCTGGGGGTGGTGGAGATCTGGAGAGAAAGGACCCCAGGCAGGACCCCTCCTGAGGGCAGCAGAAATGTCTAATCAAGCAATACACTAAGACTCAATGTTCATTGCCGGTAGGGGCCTCACATTTTACCCAGGTAACTTCTGTGGACACCTGGAACTTTTTATAACAACTCCAGCTGCTGTAACCAAGAAACTTGGCCTTGGTTTTTCCATTTTTGTGGCTATTCCACCCTCACACACTACCCCTCCATCTTGCACCCTTAGCCCTGCCCTTCAGGGCTCAGCTCAGATCTTGCCCCAGCCCCGACTTGTGAAGATCTCACGTCTTCCTGAACAGGAGGTTGCATGTGAACAGGGTCACGTGTGGTCAGTGGTCGGGTCATTTTATCCCTGCTGCCTCAGGCAGTGAGTAGATGAGGAGTTACTTGCTGAGAGGCCTGGACCTGGGTGCCCCTTCCCACCCTAAGTGTACTCCCCTTCACCCCTGTTCAGCCCCTGGGACTTGCCAAGACCCTCATCAGGAGTCCACATAATGGATGAATGACAGCAGTTTGGATGAAGCACCCACGATCCTCTGAAACTTTGCCCCTGCTTCATGCTTCATTCCCTTGCAGGATCCAGATACGGGTGCAGCTGATTTCTTAGTACCTTTCACAACAAAACTTTTTCTTTTTTCAGTATGTCTTGAGAGCAGCTGCCCACAAACTGAAAACAGCTATGAACCAGCTGTGGGGGCTTTTGTGGTCTTTCCTGTGTGGGGGGCAAGAGGGAATGACCCTGTTTTATTTCCCAGACTGATACCCAGACTGGGGGGAGTAATTTATTGGCATTCTCCAAATCCAAAAGATTTGGGGTTTAAGTACCCATGTCTGACCCTTGGAAGAAAGACCAAATGAGGTCGCTCTTGAAGGCGAAGGGGCGAATCATCTGCAGGCCTGAATCATCTGTCCTGAAAACTGAGGCAGGTTCGGGGAAGGTGGGTGCTAGTGAGAACAGCTCATGGCTGTTGGCTATGGAGAACCTGCTTGTGGGCAGCCCTGGGCTGGAGCCTCTAATTATTCAGAATCCCACTACCTGCTCAGGTGGTAGCAGTGTCCCATTTTACAGGTGAGGTCACTGAGGTGCGAGCCGAGCCCCCTTGTCTTTCACTGGAGCCCTGGCTCCATCCCACTCTAGTGGAGGGCTGGTCAAACACAAGTTAGACTTGCCCAGGTGCTGACTGTGGGTGTGGGTTGGGGTGAGAGACTCCACTTGGAACAAGTTCTCAGGGGCTGCTGATGCTGCTGCTTCCAGGCCCGTACTGTGGGGTTCATTGCTCCAGAGCACAGTGGGATGGGAGAGAGGTGGGTGAGGGTCTCAGGGTGGAAGGTGCCCACCCACTTCACCCTCCAGCCAGCATGCCTCATCCCCAGTGAATCTCTCCTTGTGCCCCACCTGCTCCCTGCTCCCAGCCTCTGTCCGCCCCTGACTTATGCCCATGGCCCTGGCTTTGCTGGGAGCCCACCCAGAGCTCCCCTTCTGCACTTCTCTGCAGGGACCCACCTGCATGTGCAGACAGTTTTCAGTCTCCTTCTAACACTCATTTCTTTGGCTGGGCCCCTTGTGTGAGGTTCAGACCCCCCAGAGGGGTCCAGCACCCCTACTGTGCAGGCACAAGGGGTGGTCATTTCTGTGACTGGGCTCGATTCAACCCAGGATCTGTGACTGACCCTTGTCCAGTACTGAGCTTCAGGAAATCTGCAGCAAACACATTTCCCTGATCTGCAGAGCAAGGCAGCTGTCGCCATCCTCCTGATGACCACGTGCTCAGCTCTGGGGACCTGACCTCTGCCAAGCCATGGTCACTTGGAAAAGGCTGACTCAGGACCTGTGTATGGCCAGTGGGGCCTGAGGAAGCCGAGTGAAGAGGGGAAGCCATGGGAGGCCAGGGAACCCTGTGCCCTTAGCTGGGGGTTCCTAGACAGCATGCACAGGTGGCGGTGGCGGCAGTGATTCTGGCTGGCCTGTACGTTGTTATTTCCAAAGACTGAGGCTTTGAGGAAAGGAATTTTCATTCTTTAATGAAAACCTTGCAGCCAGAGGAAACACGCCACTAAATGACTGATACTCAACGAGATATGCACTGCTCAGAAATGTTTCCTATTCAGTTGAATAAAAATTAATCTGGCAACTATAGAGATTAATATAAAAACATCAGATGTAGACTTCTAAAGGATGCCACCTTCATCTAACTCCCCCTGGATTAAATACCTTGGGGCAATGGTTTACATTCTGTGCTGCAGGGCTCTGCTGGCATAATCGACAGGGATAAGAATGGAAACACCTGGCTGTGCCTGCTCATGGGGAGGGAGGTAGCTGAGGGGACCACATGGGCTGCCCTAGAGGCTGCTGGGAGCAGGCGTCCACTTGAACCCACCAGCCTCCTTTCTTCCCCTTCTTCTCCCTCCCTGGTGAGCTCCAGGCCATTGGCTGACAAGTTCCCAGAGGCCTGGGCCATGGCACTGTCTCTGCAGGCTTCACCCCTGTCCCCCATCCTCCAGGGGCTGCAGGAGGTGGCTAGAAGAAAAGAGGGCAGGGCAGGCTGGGCCAGATGCTGCCTGAGACCAGAGCAGTGAGACCCCCACCCCGGCCCAGGGCTGGGTTCCTGATGGTAGTCAATCACACACACCCCCATCTTTGCTCTGTGACAACTACTGCTCCAAACTCCCAGTGTAGATGAAACTTGCCTACGCAAGCCTGTAGTCCCACCATTCCTAATTTGAGGTCCACTTTCCTTCAGGGAGATGTAAGTCCAAGCCCTTGCTGGCCAGTCCCTGAGTGCTTCTCTGCAGGAAGCTTCAAGCTGGGGCTTGTGCATAGTGGGAGGCAGGCCTCGTGCTGCTGCAGGTCTGGCCTTCCTGCTGTACCAGGTGAGCCAGGTGAGGGGTGAGGTACCCACACTCCTCCGTGCTTGCTCATTCTGACCCCCAGCCCCCTCGCCATTTTCGTGCATGTGCTGTACCTGGCAGGGTGGACAGTGGGTGGACAGGCAGAGTCAGGGCCAGCCTGCCCCTGCCTCCTGTGGAGGTATCTGCCCTCCAGTTGGCTCCCTGCTCTCCACCCTCCTCCGACCTGTTCCTGCGTGAGGAACACATTGCCATCTGTCCCTCTATATGAAGGACCTGGAGGAGACCAATGCAATGAGGACAGAGTGTTTATCCCACAGCCTCTCCGTGCCAAGCCCCACCTCCCCTTGGGGGTCCCTCTCCCTCAGCCATTCTTCCTGCCAGGCCTGGAGTTCTGGAAATCACAGGGGGAGGGGATACCAGTTTCCCACTGTGCTAGCATCTCCCCAATTTCTGCCCAGCCCTCTGGATTTACTTTAAACCCTAGTCAGTGCCCTTTGGATGTGCCCTCTGCTTCTGCTGGGCTCTGACCACACAGCCCCCAAGGAAAATCCCTGCAGGGATTAGTAGTGAGGAAACCGTCAGGGAAGGATCGGTTCCCTGTTCTTGATGACATGAGAAACTGGCCGTTCCAGGGAAGCCTATTGATGCCATCTTTGCATGTCCTGCCCTGAGCAGCCAATGAGAGCAGCCTGTGTGATGCTGACTTTGCTACCCATGCCCACACTGGGCCAGCCCAGGGCAGGCCCCCATACCTCATGTGGCCTAAAGCCAGGGACAAGTGACCCTGAGCAATCTCAGGGCTAGATAGAAAGGCTCTGAGAGACCACCCAATCTAAGCCTCATCATACAGATGGAGAAACTGAGGCCACAGAGAAATTAGCCAAAGCCACAGAGCAAAGCAGCCCTCCTGGCCCCCAGGTCATTGCCCTCCGCCCTCTGCGGGCGAGACCTCGCTGCAGTTGCCCATGACGCTGGTCTGGGCATCACAGAATCTTACTGAGAAGATAAACATAAACCCAGACCTTATTCTTTGTATTGTTTTATGGGCTAAACAGTGTTCCCCCAAATCCGTATGTTGAAATCCTAACTCCCGGGACTTCAGAATGTGACCTCAGTTGGAGATAGGGTCTTTATAGATGTAATCAAGTTACAGTGAGGTCATTGGTTGGGCCCTAATCTAATATGACTGGTGTCTTTATAAAAAGGGGGAGTTTGGAAGCAGAGACATGCACAGCGGGAAGATGAAGAGGCCCAAGCCAAGGAGAGAAGCATTCAACAGACCCTCCCTCTCGGCCCTCGGAAGGAACCAACCCTGATTTTGGGCCTCTGGACTCCAAATCTGTGAGTAATAAATTTCTGTTGTTTAAGCCACCAACATGCAATATTTAGTTGTGGCAGCCACAGGAAACGAATATAGACTGTATTAAAGTTCATGATAATGAACTTAAGAGCGCTGCTAGTTTTTGTTCACTTAAAAAAAGTTAGGGGGGAGGGTTGGTGTTTCAGATATGTATTTGTGCTTTTAATTTTTCAGTTTTGGTTTTTATGGATCCACACATTGGAATGTATTGATTAACACCAGAGGTTTAGAAGGAGATGCTGATGGGGAAGGCTGGCTGGTGCATTCTAGGGGCGATGGCCCTTACGGGAGGGGGATCCTGGGATGGAGGTCAGATGTTTGATGGATGTGTGGGCCATTGGAGGCACAGAGCCAATGAAGTGGCCACAGCCCACATCTCCTGCTGTCTTGGTGATGTTTTCCATCCCTGTTGATGACAGTGACATTGATCAGGAACCCCTTGGTGCCCCAACTAGGGCACCTCCATCCAGTCCAAAATGGAGGAGTGGGATCCCCAGTGCTTGCTAGTCCTTTTACACAACAGGCCAGTGGTATTTTAGTATATGTACTGCCAAAGTGAGCACATGCCAGTGGTATTTTAACAGAAAGCATTTCCTGGGCATTGCGGGTGTAAGCGTAATCATGCATTATGTGTTTTAAATAAAATCACTTTCGGTGAAACGTATTCCAGAGAATTGCAGCATGTTTAATGGCCCCACTGGCCCCCTGCTCAGGGCCAGTTTCTGCGCTCACAGCAGCCCTGTTACTACTGCTGTTCAGTGGAGGCTTAAAAAAAGCGATTTCTCCACAGGCCAGAACTCAGCTTGTTGCAAGTTCACAGGAGGGATTCAGACACCTCACAAACGTAGTGAAAAAGACCAAATATTTAATTCTGAAAGCTAATGCCTACCATTTTGCTGCAATGAAAACATTTCCCATTACATTGGAAACCTAAGACAGGGCTTTCAGGCATGAGACCCTTCCCCTCCCACGCGTGGCACATGCAGGCCAATGGGAGCTCCCTCGGACAAGGAGCCCTGTGCCCACCCAGGGTCCTTAGTCAGTCATGTGGGTGCTGCATCACTGGGACAGAGAAAGCCCAGGGAAGGCTGAGGGATCGGCTAGGGTGCTGTTCTCGTCTACTGCTGAATAACAAACTATCCCCAATGCCATCGTTTCCTTTGCTCACGATCTACCATTTGGTCTGGGGCAGCTTGTCTCGGCTCCACTCTGCCTTAGCTTAGGGTGGCATGCAGACAGGGCTGGAGTCATCCAAGGACTCCCTTATGTGGTTATGGTTGGTGCTGGCTGTCAGCCCAGACCTGTGGTCGTCCCTGGGGTGCCAGCCAGGGCACACACACACCGCTCATGTTGTAAGGATCTGGCGCTTCCTTACAACATGGTAGTCAAGTCATATCGCCTGTCACTGTCACCCAGCCTCAGAAGTCACCCTGCATCCTTGCTGTGTTCTGTTCCTTGTGTCAGTCCAAAAGGCCTGCCCAATTTTAAAGTGAGGGGAAATAATAGAATCCATCTCTTAATGGGAGTGGCAAGATTCTGAAACAGCATGTAGGGCAAGAATATTGCTGTGGTCATTTTGGGGAAATGCAGTCTGCCACACTGCCTGCTGGAGGTCACACCAGGGAGTCTGGATCAAGGGGCAAGTCCCAGCTATGATTCACCAGCAGGAGTTAGGGACACAGGCCAAGTGCCTCCCCCTGCTGCTGAAGTGAGTCTGATGGGTCAGTCCTCCACAAGGACCGTCTGTGGTCCCCTCCAGCCCCTGGGTCTGAGCACAGACACCAGCCGTGATCACGTGTCAGGACTCCCCAGCTCCAGCCGTGTGGGATGCCACCACACTCTAATTTGTGAAAAGAGCCGCCAATGGAATCTTCTTCAGGAAATCACCCTCACAAAGGGAGGATTTGTCATGCCTGGGGAATTTTATAAATCTTTATAAAATGATCTTGTTTTATAAATCTGCCAAGCTGTGATTCCATTAGTAACAGTGCAGCCAGCATGGTGATGTTGCAGGGACCTGTGACCTGTGGCTTGGGCCACCGCCTCCCCAGTCGGGGCCCCTCAGAGCCCACCTGCCCCAGAGAGGATCCTGGGTGGTCAGCCCCTCCCAGCCACAATGTTTGTCTGGGGTGGGGTGGGGTCTGCACACTCATCAAGCTTGCACATCTCTACTTGTGACAGTCGTGCAAGTGACTAAACCCTGAGCTGGGCTCTCCTGGGCCCCAATAAGAGGGAGGAGGATGCAGTGACAGCTGTTCAGCACATAAGGACCCAGGCCCACACTCTTCTTTTCCACTGCCTGGTGTGAGACAATGGTCACGGGTCATTCTGGGGTCTCCCTCCTTATGGGTCGCTTAGGTGGTACCCACCCTGAAGCAGTATGCGTCAAAGGGCTCAGGCCCAGGAGTACAGGGTACCAAGGGCACAGTGGCGCCCTGTCCTCCTTCTCTTGCTCTCCGCATGAGGTCTAACAGAGTGCTGGGCACACACGCAGTCCTAGGGGAGCACCTTGGGCCACAGGACCTGCGACCTCTTTTGTCTCCTGGTTATTCTCAGAATGGAGTGACCAGTGGCCACAAGTTAGGGCTGGCCAGGACCCTGGGAGGACCTGGAACCTCGGGGTCTCTGAGATGGGCTTGGCTTGGCTATGGCAACAGTCCTCGGCAGGACCACTGCAAGGACCCCAGAGGGGACAGGGAGAGCAGGGCTGCATTCCTGCATCTGGTTGGAGTTCCCTTCGAATGTCCACATTCTGGATCAGGACCGTGGGATTTGAGCCTTGGAAGAGACTTGGGCAATCTCCAAGGTCTGTAACAGGAACAGGGGGACTCCACTACTCATTCACCTGACAAGCATTTTCTTTTCTTTTTTTGTTTTAAAGATTCTTATTAAAGTAAAGCTAATATACATATTATATTAGTTTCAGGTGTACCTACACCATAGTTATTCAACATTTACATACCTGAGGATCACCATGATAAGTCCAGCAACCATCTGGCACTGTACCATGTTATCACAATATTATTGACTATATTCCTTATGCTGTGTATCACATCCTTATGACTTATTTGTTTTATACTTAGAAATTTAAAACTCTTATTTTCCTTCACCTTTTCTCCTCTTTTTAATTTTTCAACTACAGTTGACATTCAATATTATTTTATATTAATTTTGGGTGTATAGCAAGTGGTTAGACATTTATATAATTTAAGAAGTGATCTCCCTGACTCGTCTAGCACCCACCTGATACCATACATAATTATTACCATATTATTGACTATATTCCCTATGCTTTACTTTATATCCACATGACTATTTTGTAAATACCAATTTGTACTTTAATTCCTTTACCTTTTTCACTCTGCTCCCAACCCCCTCCCATCTATCATCCTGATAAACCTGGTACCCATCTGACACCATATATAGTTATTACGATATTATTGACTATATTCCTTATGCTGTACCCTAATCCTCATTACTACTGTGTAACAACCAATTTGTACTTCTTAATCCCTTCCCTTTTTTTCACCCACACTCCTAACACCCCTCCCACTTGGCAACCATCAAAATGTTCTCTGTATCTGTGAGTTTGTTTCTATTTTGTTGTTAGTTTATTTTGCTCTTTAGATTACACATATAAGCAAAATTGCATCAGTCTTTCTCTGTCTGACTTACTCCAATTAGCACAACACCCTCCATCTCCATCCATGCCACCACAGATGTCAAGAACTCATTCTCTTCCATGACTGAGAAATATTTCATTGTATATATGTACACCTCCTCTTTATCCATTCATCCACTGAGGGACACCCAGGCTGCCTCCACATCTTGGCCATTGTAAATAATGCAGCAATGAACATATGGATGCACATGTCCCCTCAAAGAAGCATTTTGGATTTCTTCAGATAAATATCCAGGAGTGGGATTACTGGGTCCTTCTTTATCTCTGGTTATAGCCTTTGTTTTAAAGTCTAGTTTGTCTCATATAAGTATTGCTACTCCAGCTTTTTTTTTTTCATTTCCATTTTTATGAAAAAATTTTTCCATCCCTTTACTTTCCATCTGTGTGTGTCTTTTGATACGAAGTGGGGCTCTTGTAGGCAGTATATGTAGGTTTTTTTATTCTTATCCATTCTGCCACCCTATCTTTTGATTGGATAATTTAATCAATTTACATCTAAAGTAATATGTAGTCATTGCCATTTTATTATTTATATTTTTGATTTTGTTCTTTCTGTCTTAAAGAAGTCCCTCTAAGATTCCTTGTAATATGGCTTTGTGGTGATGAACTCCTTTATCTTTTTCTTATGTGGGAAGCTTTTTCTCTCTCCTTCAATTCTAAATGATAGCCTTGCTGGGTAGAGTAATCTTGGTTATAGGTCCTTGATTTTCATCACTTTAAATATTTTTTGTCAATCCCTTCTGACCTGCAAAATTTCTGTTGAGCAATCAGCTGACAGTTTTATAGACACTCTCTTGTACATAACTAATTGCCTTTCTCTTGCTGCTTTTAATATTCTTTGTCTTTAACCTTCGGCATTTTAATTATGGTGTGTCTTAGTGTGGGCCTCTTTGAGTTCATCTTGTTTGAGACTCTCTGTGCTTCCTGGGCTTGTATGTCTATTTCCTTCACAGGGTTAGGGAAGTTTTTTGTCATTCTATTTTCAAATAGGTTTTCAATCCCTTGCTTTCTGTCTTCTCCTTCTGGTACCCCTATGGTGTAAATGTTGTTATGCTTGATGTTGTCCCAGAGGCCCTTAAACTCTTCTTATTATTCTTATTCTAGTTATTTGGATTCTTTTTGCTGTTCTGATTGTGTGTTTTCTGCTACCCTGTCTTCTAAACCACTGATTCTATCCTCTGCTTCATCTAGTCTACTGTTGATTCCCTCTAATGTATTCATTTCAGTTATTGTATTCATTTTTGACTGGCTCTTTTTGATGTTTTCTATCTCAATTTTTATTGGTCCTATCTCTGTGTTGAAGTTCTCTCTGAGATCATTGAGCATTGTTATAATTACTGCTTTGAATTGTGCATCTGATAGATTGCTTGTTTTCATTTTGTTTGGTTCTCTTTTCTGGAGTTTTGTTTTGTTCTTTTATTGGGGACATGTTTCTTTGTCTCCCCATTTTGGCTGCCTCCCTGTGTTTTGTTTCTATGTATTAGGTAGGGATGCTATGTCTCCCCATCTTAGAAGAGTAGCCTTATATAGTAGGTGCCCTGAGGGGCCCCATGGAACAGTCTACCTGGTCACCTGAGCCAGATTCTGCAGGTGTTTCTTTTGTGTGGGTTGCGTGTGCCCTCCTGTTGTAGTTGAGGGATTGGCCTTCAGGCTGATTGGTTGTGAGGACTGTCTGTGACTGCAGTGGAGGAGTTATTGTGCAGGGGCTGACCCTACGGAGCAGGATTTGCTTCAGCAGGAATCTGGTACCTGCAAAATCTGCCTTTTGGGTGTGTCATTCTCAGAGGCAGCCAGATGATGCTCTGGCTCAATCTCAAGCGGGCCACTGTGTGTGCCAGCCCCAGAGCCTCCTGAGTGGGGCCTTGTTGCTGACCAAGTTCAGTCACAAAGTGTACCCTGCCCAGGGTTACCTGGCATGAGCCACAAAGCCATTCACAGATGGCTGCCACCCCTGCTAGTCTTGCAGGTGGCTCGAGAGGCCTAACTATGAACCAAGGCCAATTGCCATTACTGCCAGGCTTGAGGCTGTTTGTGTTTTGTGAACCTTTAAGGGATATTAGGAAAGTCTGCAGCATGAGACAAGACAAGCAGTTTGAATGGAAAAACTACTGGAAATGGCTTGGGTGGGCCAGCACATTGGGTTGGGCAGGTTCTCAGGGAATCACCAGAGCTGGGTGAATAAACAGTGTTAGCCAGGTTGATAGAGACTTTGATATGGCAGCCACCTGGGTCTTCATGCCAGGAGTGGGGAGGGCTCAACAAAGAAACCATGGATCCTACCAGCACTTCTATATGGGAGAAAGTTGCCCCTCTAGTTGCTCTGAAGCCACATAATTCAGTTTCTCCCCTTAGTCCCTGGCACCTTTTGAGCTACTGCCCCAGCGCTGGTGCTCAGAGCGAGTGAGTCCACCAGCAATTAAGTCTACGTGCAGGCTCTTTAAGAGGAGCACCTGGGCCTGCAACCACCCTCCATCTCACTCAGCCACAATCTCCACTGGTTTTCACAGCCAGAAGCTATGGAAATTTCTCTTCTCAGCACTGGAACACTGGGCTGGGGAGTCTGGTTGGGGCTGGGACTCCTTGCACTTCCTGGGGGGATCTCCTCAGCTGAGATATCCCTCCAGATTTTTAACCACCACACACGGGTGCAGGACCAGCCTGTTCTGCATCTCTGCCCCTCCTATAGTCTGTAGATGGATTCTTCTGTATGTCCTTATAGGTAGGACTTGGGTTCAGCTAGACTTCAGGTGATTCTCAATTATGGTTGTTCTGTAATTTAATTGTAATTTGGATGCAGTCATGAGAGGAGGCAAACACAGTGTTTACCTACCCTGACTGGAAATTAGGTTCTCAGGGAATTACCAGAGCTGGGTGAATGAACAGTGTTATACACCTGAATTGTCATTCAGATGGCAATTTCCTGCCATCCTGACTGGAAATTCCCAATAAACATTTTCTGAAGCCCACTGTGTGTGGAGTGTCTCAGGATGTGTGGGTCCTGGACTCCTTGGAGAATCTCCCACCCCTGATGCATCCCCCATGTTCTTCCAGGTCACAACCCCTGTGTCCCCTCACAGGGCATCTCCCCATTTACTGAACCCTTCCTCAGCTGCATCATCTGAGCACCCAATTCCCGTAACTCAGCAGCAAACATCATGTACTCAGCTGCAAAATGGGTTCAACCCAGTGCCCACCCTAGGGTGGCAGTGCAGCCAGCCACCCAGAACAGGGCAAGGGCTCTGGGAAGTGACTGGGACAAGGACATTCCATTTACATCTATCTCCTCCCCGTCATCCCCAAATAAAATAGTACACACTCCTGTCACCTGGCACAACCCAGACTCTGGATGGGCCCAGCTACCCTCTGCCTTACCCTTGTTGACACCAGGCTGCAGGAGAAGCAGCCAGGCTGCTTGTGTTCAGGACACCCCCAGGCTTTGCCCACATTGGGCACTCCGTCCCTGGTGACTGTGCCCTCCCTGCCCCTACACTTCCCTCCCCAGACTTCCCTCTCTCTTTTAGGGAAACACCCAGCCTTTCCCACTCATTACCTGTCCACTGGCATTTGCAGCTGTGCATCACACACTCAGCCACAGCTCCTGAACCCACCCTGTCCATCTTGCACATCCTCTTGCTGTAGCTTGAGAGCACCCCATGAGCCTACTGGACCAGAATATACAAATAGTCTCCTCATCCTGAAACCCAAACTCCAAAACCTCATGCCTCTCTCTTATTTCCCACTCCCTTGACAGAAAATAATGCCTCAACAATGTTATCTGTTATCTCCATTAACTGCCTCCTTTCCCAGCTCTGGGTCTCCACCCTCTTCTGATTCTGGCTTTGCCTAAGCATGCAGGCCAAAGGTCTCCAAACACTGGGGTCTGGTGACCCTGCTCTGTCCACACCACAGCCCCTGGCAGCACTGGACCTGCCCTCACCTGCCCCCTGGGCCTCTTCTCACTTGGATTCCCAGACTCCCCCAGGTCTCCTTTTTCTCATCCATGTGCCTTCCTGGTCTCCATTCTAAATACAGAAGTATCTGCAAAGGCGCCCCATCCTGGGCCACCCGCTGACCCCACCGTCACTCCTCAGCCACCTCATCCAGGCCCAGGGCTTTGAACCCTGCCAACCGCTCCCAGCAAGTCCAGCCTCCCCAGTTCCTTTCCTCCCCCTGAAGCCCACTTAGGGCTCCATGGCCTCTCCACATGGACACTCAGCAGCCATCTCAGGTTTAATGTATCCCACCCTAAATAAACTCTTGATTTCCACTCTTCTCACCCCCCAAATCTTGCTTCTCTCTCAGTTTTTCCCATCTTACTCAGTTTCTCAGAACAAAAAACAAAGAGTCGCCCATGACTCCTTTCTTTCATACCCCAAATCTGACCCAATAGAATATTCTGCTGATTCTCTCTTCAGAATATATTTAGAATCCCACCCACTCTCCTTGGTCAGGGCCACCTTAGTCCAAGATACCACCCTCTCCAGGTGGATTGCAGAGGCCTCCTCTAGTGCTCCTGCCCTCTCCCTCTTCCCCTTCTACTCTGTCTCCACACAGCCCAGAGTGATGCTGGAAAATAACCAGGCCCCAATCCACAGAGGAGGCAGTGGCCCCAACCCTGCGGGGGCTGATTCCTAACCAGTACACCAGTGTGACCCAAAGGCCAGCCTGCAGGACGAGTGGCTGGGAGCCTGCTTTGATGGCTGGGTGCCTGTGCATGCATCCTCCCCACCTCCCTGGCTTTACCTCCCCCTCCTCCTCACTCCGCTTGGGCCCCTCTGGCCTGCTATACTCTTACTTGAATACATCAAGGCCATTTGCACTTAGGGCCTGTGCATCATCTGTCCCCTCTGTCTGGAAGGTGCTAGCCCCAGATGTGTATGGTCCCTCTCCCTCTTTGTCCAGGAGTCCGCTCCTTAGTAGGCTTCCCCAGGCCATGCTATATAAAGCAGTTCCTCCATGCTATCCCTGCCTGCATTGCTCTCCTTAGAACTCCATTATATTTGCATTACTGTATTTGTTTGCATTATTATTTGCGTGTGTGTGTGTGTGTGTGTGTGTGTGTGTGTGTGTGGTCCTACACTACAATGTAAGCTTCTAGGGGCAGCGAGTTTGCTTCTCTGTGACCCCTATTGCATAGAACAACACTTGGAACATAGTAGATGCTCAACAAATATTTGTTGATCAAATTAATTAGTAAGATGGCAACGTACCCACGTCAGGACATATGGTTGACCTTGGTCTTCCCAGCAGCTGTGTAGTACTCAACGGTGTGGATATGCCAAAGTTTCATTTACTGTCCTCTTACTGGGGGGGCATTTAGCTTTTCGATTCTTTTGCTACTATAAACAAAATTGCGTTGCATATTATCTTTGTACACTATCTTTGAATATGGTGAAAAATCAGTAATTCCAGGCTCTGGACTTACTGGGTCAAGGAGTATGTACATTTAAAGCTTTGGTGAATAGTGCCAACCTGTCCCCCAAGAATATTTTAAACAAATTACGATTTTTAAAATATTTAAAAACACACATTTAAAAGAGTGAAATTAGCGCCACTCCCTTTGGAGACTGGAGAGGATGTGGGACTAATTTCTTGACCACTGTGGCCGTGGTAACCAGGATGGCCCCAGCATTGGAGCCTTACACCTAGCCTTTCTCACTTGTACAGAAATCACCTGCACTACCCGTCATGAGATCACTTTGTAACACAGGGAAATAACAGTCACCGAGGGTAGATGGCTCTTATTCACCCTGCATTGTAAAGAACTTCCTGACGGTCACCTGCCCCAACCCAACAAGCACTTAGTCAGCACCTGCCATGGGCTATGGGATGCTCCTGTGGGTGATGAGGATGCAGTCTGAGTAGCACAGAAAAGCCCTGTCCCCAGGAGCTTGCATTCTACCTGGGGAGACAGACAATGAACAGAATATGTTCATTGAGCAAATCGTATGTTAGATAGGGAGAAATGCCATGAGAACACTGGCAGGAACAGTGTGGTACCAGTTCCAGAAGTGGCTTAGATGCTCCACCTCTTGTGCAGTCCCCTTCCTTTGAGTGGGGGCTGGACCCATGACTTGCTTCTAATGGCAGAGGTCACCTCAGGATTAGGTTACACGGGGCTGTGAGTCCGTCCTTGGCACCCTCTCCCTCTTGCTGCCTTGTGTACCATGGTGTTTCAAGCCGCACTGCAGTAGGCCCAGGTGCCAGTGCCTCTGCCAACAGCCCCCAAGAGCTGATTCCTGCCTGCAGCCTTGTAGGGACACCCGAGCAGATCCATCCTGGAGATGACCACAGCCTAGCTGACTCCTTGACCGAAGCCCGTGGGAGGCCCTGGGCCAAAGGAACAGCTAATCCACACCTGTATTCCAACCCACAGAAACTTTGAGGTAACAAATGTACAAATGTTGTTGTATTCAGCCATCAAATTTTGGGTTAACTTTTTACTCATCAGTAGCTAACGAAAACAAAGGGGAACAGAGAGAGCCAAGGTAGGGGTGAAGTTTAAAACAAGGTGGCAGGGAAGGAGTTATTTGAGAAAAGACTGGAAGAAGGGAGAGCCGTAGGATCCCAGGGGCAGAGCTGGATTTGGAGACATGAGCCTGTGGGAGCTCAGGAGACAGGGTGGCTGGGATGAAGCAAAGGGGTGAGAGGTGGGAGGAGGGCAGAGAGGGGTGGGGTGTTACATTAACATTTGGGCTTTGACTTTGAACTTGGGGAAAGGGGGCCTTTAAGACTTTGAGAAGTCGCATATTTGAACAGGGCCCAGGTGGGCACTAAGAGTGTCTGGGCAGGTCAAGGTAGCAGGGGGTGACCAGCAGGGACTGACGGGAGCTGTTTGTTTGTTGTTGTTGCTTTGTTTTGTTTTTATTTTATGTATTTATTTATTTTTATTATTAGTTTCAGGTGTACAAAACAATGTAATAGTTGGACATTTCACCCTTTGCAAAGTGATACGACCCCTCCCCCAATCTATTTCCCCTCTGATATCGTATGTAGCGGTTACAATTCCGCTGACTCTATTCCCTGTGCTGTGCTGTTCTTGCTTCAAAGGACAGGAGGTGGTGGGCAGGTCTGGGGAGACTTGAAGGTCAGAGTTCACAGGTTAAGCCCTAGACACCTGTGTGTCCTGGAGGGTCAGGCTGGGCAGCAGTAGAGTCTGTAGAATCCTGAGGAAGGAGTGAGTGTGGAGCAAGGTGAGGAGAGGGCTGGGGCCAGAGGAGCTGGGACAGGGAGTCTGGATGCAGATGAAGACAGTGTGAGGAGCAGGTGCTGAGGCACCGCCGACAGGGCACAGCAGACACAGGGATGCAATGGGAACCAGCTTTACTGTCAAGAGGGACAAATAGGGCAGCAGCTGAAGGGCAAAGTGAGTCCAACAGAGCGGTGTCATAGATGTGGACCCAACAGGGCCGTCTGGCTAGAACTGGGGACACCAGGATGTAGAAGCAGAGAGAGCAGTGGACGGATCAGTGAGGGAGAGGAAAGTGACCCTGGAGCCAGTGGGGAAATCAGCATCTGGTCCTCAGGAAATTCCAAAGGATGCAGGAGCCCCTGCAGACATGCTGAGCTTCTGACATCCTGCCACGCTGGCCAGTAAGTGACCCGGGGGGTAACCGTGAGAGGGACCTGGAGCCGAGCTGGGAGACTGCACTCGGAATTTCCTGACCTGGATGAGGTTCAGCTTTTAATCTCATGTTCCATCTATAGCCTTGTTTCATGTGGTTTGTGAGAAGCTGGAAAACAAAGGGCTGATAAGCTTCACAGAGGGGAGAGGCCAACCCAGGAAACCCTTGACTGATCCTCTGAGGTACTGGGGGCAGGACAGAGACTGGGGTGCAGCTGTTTGTCACCGCTGAGTGTGTGGCTGGGTGGCTGTCAGACTAGCCTCAGGTCCAGGCTCCTGCTGGCTTCAGGCAAGGCATGGCCTTCCCAAGCCTCTGTTTCTTTATCTGGAAAATGGAGTGAACGAGAGCCCAGCCTCACAGGCTGTGAGGGGGCAGGAGGGAGACCCATGGCGGCCATAGTTTTGCACAGATGAGTCTTTGCATCCAGAGAGGGACCACAGTGGCAGTCACAGGATAGGAGATGCCTGAATAGTCAAAGCATTGTTCCGTGTGGGGCCAGAATCACTATGAATGTGTAAACTTGCTACTGAATCGAGGAAAAACCCCTTGTTTGATGCAGCATCTGTTTCCTTTGCTCTTCATCTGGACCCAGGAGGATTTGGTGCCTTTTAATGGCCGAGAATGCAGGTAGTGAGAACAGGACCTGAGGGCTGGATATCTCAGCAAATTGAATTTTCCTTCTTTTCTGGCCTCTTGGGAGAGACATTATTTCCTTCATTGATGCAAATGTGTTCAAAGTGCACTTCCCACAAACTCAGAAATAATGAACCGCCTTTCCTCCAAGGGCTGGGACTGTGGCCATGGCCCTCCTTCCAAAGGTGGCCCATGACTGGCCACAGAGCCAGCCCTGGCTCTGGTGCACTGCCCAGGCGCCATGACGGGCGAGCAGAGCAACCCACCAGCGGCTGGACAGAGTAGAGCAGCCCAGGGAGCTGATCTGCCCCTTCCCTGGCTGGTGAGAAGACACGCGGTTGCCTGGGGCACCAGCGAGGCCTCGGCCCCTAGCCTGGCTCTCCTCCTCCACTGTCCATTGCAGAGCAGTCTCGTTTCTGGGAAGCAGCAAACAGTTTCCAGCCAGGAGTTGGTATTCAGCCAGGAGTTTGGGTTTCAGCCAGAAGTCGGTATTTGTTAAAAGACATGAAAAAGTTGAAACTATTATCAGGAGAGCGCGTGTGGGGTCTGAGTTCACTGCGGGGTCTCAGGAACTGGATACCATCAGCCTGGCCTGCCCCGCGGACATGAGGGAGGCTGTGGGTGTCACACATGGGAGCCACCCAGTCCCTGGCCAGCCTGGCGCGTGCTTCCAAGGACCCAGAAGATGGCAAACAAATGAACAGTTCAGGAGGAAATGAGCAGAGGAGACCTCGCTGCCCAGGGCTGGGTCCAGAAACCTGACTACTTGTAGCTCCCTCCATAGGCCTGGAGCTGGAAGCAAGGGCTGTCCTGTCAGAGGTGGCTGAGTTGGGAAGTTGGATTTGGTGGCTTTGGAAGGCTGGTCTGCATAGCTCTCAGCCTTGCTGAGTCCCCAGGAGCATGTGAGCTCCCAGCTGGCCTCCACAGCTGGAGGATCCCCTCCTGTTTCACAACGGGTGGACATCTATGTGGATGGACCCCAAGAGCAGGAGAGGGATAGAAACACTACAATGGTCCCACTGCTGAGAAAATAGTTGGTGAATTCCACCACCCACCCCCAATTCACTAAAACATGGTCACACAGATTTTTCTTTAGTGAGATAAAGAGAATAGCAGCATCCTTCACAAGGTCATTCTCAACCTCCTTTCCCTTGTGACCTGCACTATTGAGGCTGAAAAGCTAACTACAGTATATTCCCAGCCTGGCTTGAACTAAATGTGGTCAAATTACACAGTTCTGGTAAATGAGACATGATTGGCAGTCAGCTGAGGGATTCTGGGAAGGCTTTTTTTCTCAAAGAGCCAAATATGGCAGGTATTTCCAGTTTTCTCTCTATTTCCCTTCTTCTTCCTACCTGGAAGGTGGACGTAATGCCAGGAGCTGGGGAGGCCATGCTGTAACACTGAGGCATGAAAGAGAGGCTAAGCATTTGCTGAGACAAGGCCCTGACATGGATGAGCTCCTGAGCCTGTCTACTTGCAGGCTTCTTGTAAACGGAGACAAAACAAAACCTAATTTCTTTAAGCTGCTGTGTTTGGAATTCCTGCAGTTGAAAGCCTTCCTAGCTAGTGAACACCACCATGCTGAACTGTCTGCCAGGATCACATGTAACAGTGAAAGCTGAGGGACCTTCCCTTCTGAAGAAAGACAAGGGTGAGCCACGGTAACCTGTAGGATTGATAATAACACAAATAACGTTTCTTGAGTGCTCATTACACGTCCGCTCCTATCCTCAGCACTTGACATATTTACTCATTTGATCGTCCAGCAACCCCATGGGGGACATTTTACAGGTCGAAAAGTAAGACACAGAGAGGTGGAGGGAACTCGCTCAAGTTGGTATGCAGTCAGCCAGGATGTGAATTCGTCAAGTTTGGCTGCAGGATTTATCCTCATGATGTCATGCAGTAGTCTCCATCTGTCTATAAGCTCAGGACGTGGACAGAGCAGCACAGCCCAGGTCTGAGGCCTCCCATCCCGAGTCTCATGGCCACATTTTCTTCCCCACGCACCACTCCTAGGAAGCCAGTTACCTCCCAGAGGATGATGGTGAGCCAGGATCAGGGCCGGGGAGTCGCCTCAGGCTAGGACAGGCTGTGCGGCCACTTCACAGAGAGCCACGACCTTGGGCCACGGCCCTCGTCTGCTCCAGGGCACGATGAGTGAACACTGCCAAGATTTTCTCCTCCCTCACTTCTTCCTGTTTCCAAAGTTGATTAAAACCCTGCTTCTCATGAACATCCTTTTCCTTCTTTTTAAAGCTACTCTGGTGTTCAACAATACTGGCATGTCTTGTAGGCTAGGGAGCTGGCTGTCTCCCTTTCACCTGTTAGCCCTTAATGCTTTTCTTTAATTACAGAAGAAATACAACTGCTATAAAGTCTACAAATAGTTCAGAAATATGTGAAGTAAAACGATAATTTTCTGCTCCCATATTTTCAAACGCCACTCCCCTCCCCCCACAACTTAGAGGAGTAACATTGCCTAGGAGATTGGAGCGCTCCTACACAAACACACTCACCGATGTGAGATGGACACATCTTATTTGAAATAAAAGTCAGCCTATGGCATTCCGTAAATTGCTTCCTCCCAATAATAATTCATAGACTTGAAAAATTCTGGCTCATTGTTTTCAGTATATGCTTAGTGTTCCTTAGAAAGAAAGTACTATGATTTCTTTAGCTCACTTGTGCCAATGGACACTATGGTTGTCTCCAATGTGTTGCTTTTGTGTACTTGTGTGGCAGTTTGGGTTGAAGAGACTCCTCCAGGTGGCCTGGCTGTGTCCACATGTGCACGTATCAGTGCTTGACAGGTGTGGCTAAATGTCATTCATCAGCTGCTGCACCTTCTACTCTGTCCCTTACTGAGAAAAAGCGTGCCCTTTCCCCATGCCTTCCTTAATCCTGCACACTTTCAATACTGAAAAATTTGCAGACATCTCAGTAACAGCATCTAGTGCCTAAATCTTGGTTTCTAAATATTGTCTCAACTAAAAGGAACCAGAAACCAGTGCTTCTTGGAGAAATGACTTGCTCCAGGGCAGGGGCAGGAAACAAAAGAAAATAAGCTTAGAAGAGTTTGCTGTGACAGAAAGTGAGGAAGTACTCAAAGAAAGATATGGACACATCAAAGGGATGCAGGAGCCAGCTTGAAGGGGCTCCCATTAACCAAACTGGAACATTTTGAGCATCAAAATAAATAATTATAGTAATGAATTATAACCGTTGAAATGAAAACTTTATGGGCTTATAATGATACTAAATAAATAAAAATAATAAAGGAAAAGCTTGTCTTTGTAGTAGAATGTTAGCTAATAAATGTAGATGAAATTTTTAAAAAATCATTTTTTGGCAACAATTATAATAATGGATCCAGACAAGAATCATCAGCAGATGCTAAATTTGTGGTGAAAAGTCTGAACAGGTATAGTGGGATCATAGTCTCAAAGTGTCTTCCCACAAAAGTCCTGGCTTATTATAACAGGAAAAATAGCAACTTTACATTGAGAAAGTTTAACAAAATAATCAAAGTTAAAGTCAGTGATGGAACAAACTTCTGCATCCATGATGATATGACAGGCTGGCGGGGGCATGGCAGCACTCCTGTGACGTCCTGCTGAAATGCCTGATCTGAACCTGATCCTGGGGAAACATCATGCAGAGCCCAACTGAGACCAATTCACAACATAACCAGACAGTTCCCTTCACAGATGTCATAGTCGTGCAAGCCAGGAAAGTGGAGGCTGTTCCAAGTTCCAGGAGACTCCTGGGTGGTGACAATCAGATGCAGTACCTGATCCTGGACTGGAAAAAATTGCTTTTAAGGACACTATCAGGACAGCTGATGAAATTAAAGTGACCTCAGATAATATATTAATGTGTGACTAATAGAGAACAATTGTATCAGTGTTAACTTTCCTGCATTTGATAAAAGCATCATGGTCAAGTAGGAAAGTGCCCTTGTTTGTAGAAGATAAAGGTTTAAATATTTAGCGATAAGGAGACATGGATGTATGAACCTTATTGCCAAATGATTCAGAAAAGAAATTACATATACATCCATACATATAGATACATGTACGCATGTATATGAGACAGAGAGAGAGTGAGGTAGAGAAAAGAAAAGAAATGTGGTTAGATATGAACAGTTGGTGAATCTGTTTCAGTGGTAAAAAGGAGTTCTTTGCACTGAGTTTGGAGTTGTTTCCAAATAAAATTTTGAGGAAAAATTATTTTGCCAATGTGTTAGGTACAAAATAGTACCTCCCAGATACATGAATTTGCGTTCACCTCATCACTGGCAATGCTGAGCATATGTTCACATATTAGCCTTTTCTAGTTATTTGTGAATTACGTCTATAATCTTCGCTCATTTTTTCTATTAGATTGCTTTTGTTTCACTAAATAGAAGGCTTTCTAAATCTGTATTAAAGTTCATTTCTATTTTGTACCTGGTGACTACTTCTCCTGTTTTGTCATTTGTCTTTTGATGTTTGTAGTGTCTTCAGTCTGTGCAGATGGTTTACATGTATAACTAATCAAATATATCATCTTTTTTGGCACACCTGTAAGAGTATAAAATACATATAACCTTGAGCAATTAAACAGTATAGCTAGGGCTCAAGTCTGCTTCTAATTTAATAATTCTTTTAATTAAAAGTTTTTATTTTGAGATCATTGTAGACTCCCACACAGTTGTAAGAAATAACAGAGTGACCCATACACCCTTCACCCAGTTTCCCCAGTGCTGACAGCTTCACAACTCTAGTGCAGCATCACCACTAGGAAACTGACATTGAGGCAGTCAGGGCACATCCAGCCCATCGCAAGGAGCCCTCGTGTCGTCCTTCACAGACATACCCACTTCCCTCCCACCCATATCCCTCCTTAACCCCTGGCAACCACCCATGTGTTCTCCATGTCTATAATTTTGTCACTTCCAGAATGTTATATAAATGAAATCATATAGTGTGTAACCTTTTGGGATTGGTTTTTATCACTCAGCATAATTCTCTGGACATTCATTCAGGTTGTTGCCTGTATCAATATTTTGTTGTTTTTATCTCTGTATCAATGTCCGGATGATGGCTTAACCATTCACCCATTAAAAGACATTTGGGTTCATTTGAGATTTTGGCTATTATAAATAAAGGTGCTATAAATTTTTGTGTACAGGCTTTTGTGTTAACACAAGTCTTCGTTTTTCCGGGATAAAACCCAGGAGTGCAGTTGTTGAGTTGTATGGTATTTATTGCATGCTTAGTTTTTGTTTTTGTTTTTAAGAAACTGTCAAACTATTCTGCAGAGTGGCTGTACCATTTTACATCCCCACCAACTATAAAAGTCATATATGAGTAATTCAATTTCTCCACATCCTTAGAAGCATTTCATGTTGTCACATTTTTTATTTTAGACTTTCTGATAATGATATGCCATTGTGGTTTTATTATTATTATTATTATTTACAATTGACATTCAATTTTATTTTGTATTAGTTTCAGATGTACAGAAAAGTGGTTAGACATTTACATAATTTATGCAGTGATCCCCCCAATAAGCCGAGTACCCAACTGGCACTATACGTAGTTGTTGCAACATTATTGACTATATTCCTCATGCTGCACTTTACATCCCTGTGACTATTTTGTAACTACTAATTTGTACTTCTGAAATCCTTCACCTTGTTCACCCAGCTCCCCAGTACCCCTCCTATCTGGAAACCATCAGGTTCTTCCCCGTATCAATGAATGTTTCTTTTCTCTGTGTTCATTTATTTTGTTCTTTACAATTCGCATATAAGTGAGATCATATGGTATTTGTCTTTTCAGTCTGACTTATTTCACTTAGCATAATACCCTCTAGGTCCATACATGTCACAAATGGTAAGATTTCATTCTTTTTATGGCAGAGTAATACTCCATTGTTTCAATGTACCACATCTTTATCAAATTGCCTGTTGGTGATCATTTGGGTTGCTTCCATATCTTGATTATTGTAAATAGCACTGCAATAATCATAGGGGTTCATATATCTTTTCGAATTAGCATTTTGGATTTCTTTGAATAAATACCCAGAAATGGAATTGCTGGGTCATAAGAAAGTTCTATTTTTAATTTTTTGAGGGACCTCCATACTGTTTTTCATAGTGACTGTACCAATTTGCAATCCCACCAACAGTGCACAGAGGTTCCTTTTTCCCCACATCCTCGCCAACACTTGCTGTCTGTTGATTTATTGATGATGGCCGTTCTGACAGGAGTGAGGTGGTATCTCATTGTGGTTTTAAATTACATTTCTCTGGTTAGTGACGTTGAGCATCTTTTCATATGTCTATCGGCCATCTGTATGTCCTCTTTGGAGAAATGTCTATTCAGGTCCTCTGCCCACTCATTAATTGGATTTTTTTTTTTTTTTTTTTTTTTTTTGGTGTTGAGTTGTATGAGTTCTTTACAACTTTTGTATATCAACCTCTTATCAGATGAATCATTGGTAAATATCATCTCCCACTCAGTAGGCTGTCTTTTTGTTTTGTGGATGGTTTTTTTTGCTGTGCAAAACTTTTTCATTTGATGTAATCTCATTTGTTTATTTTTTCTTTTATTTCCCTTGCCCAAGGAGATAGATCAGAAAAAATATTACTAAGAACAATGTCTGAGAGTTTACTGCCTATGTTTTCTCCTAGGAGTTTTATAGTTTGGGGGCTTACATTTAAGTCTTTAATCTATTTTGAGTTTATTCTTGTGTATGGTGTCAGAAGGTGGTCCAGTTTCATTTTTTTGCATGTATCTGTCCAGTTTTCCCAGCACCGTTTATTGAATAGACTATCTTTACCCCACTGTATATTCTTGTCTTAGTCATAGATTAAATGACCACATAGGCATGGGATTATTTCTGGGCTCTCTATTCTCTTCCATTGATCTATGTGTCTGTTTTTATGCCAATACCATGCTGTTTTGATTACTATAGCCTTGTAGTATAGTTTGATATCAGGTAGCATGATACCTCCAATTTTGTTCTTCTTACTGAAGATTGCTGTGGCTATTAGGGGTCTTTTTTGGTTCCATATAAAATTTTAAGATGATTTGTTGTAGTTCTGTGAAAAATGCCATTGATATTTTGATACGGATTTCACTGAATCTATAGATCGCTTTGGGTAGTATGGTCACTTTAATCGTGTTAGTTCTTCCTCTTCATGAGCACAGTATATGTTTCCATTTATTTGTATCATTTTCAATTGCTTTCTGTCTTATAGTTTTCCAAGTACAGGTCTTTTTCCTCCTTGCTTAAATTTATTCTTAGGTATTTTAATTTTTTTTGATGCAATTCTAAATGGGATTGTTTTCTTAATTTCTCCTTCTGACACTTCATTATTGGTATATACAAATGCAACTGATTTCTAAATATTAATTTTGTATCCTGCTACTTTACTGAATTCATTTATCAATTCTAATCGCTTTTTGGTGAAATCTTTGTGTTTCTCTATGTATATGGTGTCATGACATCTGCAAATAATGACAGTTTTACTTCTTCCTTTCCAATTTGGATGTACTTATTTATTTATTCTTCTCTGCTGTGGCTAATACTTCCAGTAATATGTTAAATAAAACTGGAAAAAGTGAACATCTTGTCTCATTTCTGAACTTAAGAAGAATGCTTTTAACTTTTACTGTTGAGTACAACATTAGCTGTGGTTTTGTCATTTATGGCTTATATTATATTATATTATATTATATTATATTATATTATATTATATATGGCCTCTATTCCCACTTTGCTAAGAGTGTTTATCAGAAATGAATGCTGGATTTTGTCAA
This sequence comes from Rhinolophus sinicus, assembly GCF_036562045.2. Lineage (NCBI taxonomy): Eukaryota > Metazoa > Chordata > Mammalia > Chiroptera > Rhinolophidae > Rhinolophus > Rhinolophus sinicus. The sequence continues at coordinate 66,906,246 of NC_133757.1, forward strand.
ATGCTTTTTCTGCATTTTATTTTTTGTTTTGTTTATGTTGTGTATCATGTTACTAATTGATTTGCAGATATTGAACTAAACTTGCATTCCAGGAATAAATCCCACTTGATCATTCTATATGATATTTTTAATGTATTACTGAATTCAGTTTGTTAATATGTTGTTGAGGATTTTTGTATCTATTTTCATCAGGGATATGAGCCTATAATTTTCTTTTTTTGTAATGTTTTTCTCTGGTTTTGAAGTGAGGGTAATGGTGGCCTCATAAAATCAGCTTGGGAGCTTTCCCATGTCTTGAACTTTTTGGAATAGTTTGAGAAGGATAGGTGTTAATTCTTTGAATGGTAAAATTCACCTGTGAAGCCATGAGTCCAGGGCTTTTGCTTTGGGAGAGTTTTTTTTTATTATTATTACTGATTCGATTTAGTTAGTAGTAATTAGTTGGTTCATATTTTCTATTTCTTCTTGATTCAGTCTTGGAAGACTGCATGTTTCTAGGAATTTATTCATTTCTTTCAGTGTCCAATTTGTTGGCATATAAATATTCATGATATTTTCTTATAATGCTTCTTATTTCTGTGGTGTCAGTTGTCACTTCACTCCTTTTATTTCTGATTTTTATTGGGTCCGCTCTCTTTTTTTCTTGATGAGTCTGGTTAAAGGTTTATCAACTTTGTTTATCTTTTTAAAGAACCAGCTCTTGGTTTCACTGATATTTTGTATTGTTTTTTTTTTTTCCTTTAAGACTCTATTTTATTTATTTCCATTTAGATTTTTATTATTTCCTTCCTTCTACTCACTTTGGGTTTTGTTTGCTGTCCTTTTTCTAGTTTCTTTAAGTATAAGGTTAAATTGTTTATTTGACATTTTTCTTCTTTCTTGAGGTAGGCCTGTATTGCTATGAATTTCCCTCTTAGGACTGCTTTTGCTCTGTCCCATAGATTTTGCTTCATTGTGTTTTCATTTTCATTTGTCTCAAGGTATGTTTTGATTTCCTCCTTGATCTCATTGTTGAGTCATTCATTATTCAGTAGCATATTATTTAGCTTCCATGTGTTTGAGTGTTTTTCAGTTTTTTTTCTTGTAATTGATTTCTTTTTTTTTTTAATTTTTTAAAATTTATTTCATTAAATTTATTGGGTGACAATTGTTAGTAAAATTACATAGATTTCAGGTGTACAATTCTGTATTACATCATCTATAAATCCCATTGTGTGTTCATCACCCAGATCAGTTCTCCTTCCATCACCATATATTCGACCCCCTTACCCTCATCTCCCACCCCCCACCCCCCACCCCCCTTACCCTCTGGCAACCACTAAACTATTGTCTGTGTCTATGAGTTTCTGTTTCTCATTTGTTTGTCTTGTTCTTTTGTTGTTTTTGGTTTATATACCACATATCAGTGAAATCACATGGTTCTCTGCTTTTTCTGTCTGACTTGTTTCGCTCAGCATTACTCTCTCAAGATCCATCCATGTTGTCACAAATGTTCCTATATCATCTTTTCTTACTGCGAATAGTATTCCATTGTGTATATATACCACAACTTCTTTATCCATTCATCTATCGAAGGACATTTTGGTTGTTTCCATGTCTTGGCCACCATAAACAAAGCTGCAATGAACATTGGAGCACACGTGTCTTTATCTCTAAATGTTTTCAGATTTTTGGGTAGATACCCAGGAGAGGGATTGCTGGGTCATATGGCAATTCTATTCGTAATTCTTTGAGGAACCTCCACACTGCCTTCCATAACGGCTGCACCAGTCTGCATTCCCACCAACAGTGTATGAGGGTTCCTTTTCTCCACAGCCTCTCCAACATTTGTTACTATTTGTCTTGTTGATGATAGCCATTCTGACTGGGGTGAGGTGATATCTCATTGTGGTTTTGATTTGCATTTCTCTGATGATTAGTGATGTTGAGCATTTTTTCATATGTCTATTTGCCATTTGTATGTCCTCTTTGGAGAAATGTCTCTTCAAGTCCTCTGCCCATTTTTCAATTGGGTTGTTTGTTTTTTGTTGTTGAGTTGCATGAGTTCCTTGTATATTCTGGATACTAGCCCTTATCGGAGGCACTGTTTGCAAAAATCTTCTCCCATTCAGTTGGTGGCCTCTTTATTTTGTCAATGGTTTCTTTTGCTGTGCAGAAGCTTTTAAGTTTCATATAGTCCCATTCGTTTATTTTAGCTTTTACTTCCATTGCCTTTGGAGTCAAGTTCATAAAATGCTCTTTGAACCCAAGGTCCATAAGTTTAGTACCTATGTTTTCTTCTATGCAGTTTATTGTGTCAGGTCTTATGCTTAAGTCTTTGATCCATTTTGAATTAACTTTGGTACATGGTGACAAATAGCAGTCCAGTTTCATTCTTTTGCACGTGGCTATCCAATTCTCCCAGCACCATTTATTGAAGAGGCTGTCTTTGCTCCATTGTATGTTTTTAGCTTCTTTGTCAAAAATTATCTGTCCATATTTATGTGGTTTTATTTCTGGGTTCTCAATTCTATTCCATTGGTCTATGTGTCTGTTTTTCTGCCAATACCATGCTGTTTTGATTATTGTAGCCCTGTAGTACAAGCCAAAGTCAGGAAGTGTGATACCTCCATTATTGTTCTTTTTCCTTAAGATTGCTTTGGCTATTCGGGGTCTTTTGTGGTTCCAAACAAATCTGATGATTTTTGTTCTATTTCTTTAAAATATGCCATTGGGATTTTGATGGGGATTGCATTGAATCTGTATATTGCTTTGGGTAATATGGCCATTTTAACTATGTTGATTCTTCCAATCCATGAGCACGGAATGTCTTTCCATTTCTTTGTGTCTTCTTCAATTTCTTTCAAAAATGTCTTATAGTTTTCAGCATATAGGTCTTTCACATCCTTGGTTAAGTTTATTCCTAGGTATTTTATTCTTTTTGCTGCAATTGCAAAAGGAATTGTTTTTTGTATTTCTTTTTCTGAGATTTCATTGTTAGTATATAGGAAGGCAATGGACTTTTGTGCGTTGATTTTGTAGCCGGCAACTTTACTGTATTAGTTGATTGTTTCTAATAGCTTTTTGGTGGAGTCTTTAGGGTTTTCTATATATAGCATCATGTCATCTGCAAAGAGTGATAATTTAACTTCTTCATTCCCAATTTGGATGCCTTTTATTTCTTTCTCTTGCCTGATTGCTCTGGCAAGGACTTTAACACTATGTTGAAAAGCAGAGGTGATAGAGGACAGCCCTGTCGTGTTCCTGAACGTAGAGCAAAGGGCTTCAGGTTTTCTCCATTAATTATGAGATTAGCAGAGGGCTTGTCATATATGGCCTTTATTATGTTAAGGTATTTTCCTTCTATACCCATTTTATTAAGTGTTTTAATCATAAATGGATGTTGTATCTTGTCAAATGCTTTTT